>NW_027207322.1:0-648000 GCF_963455315.2 Globicephala melas
ACCCCGGCCTCAAGCAAAAGTCCAGATTTCCCCCGTTAGTAACGCCTCGGAGTGCCAGAGGGAGCGGAGGGGCGTGCGTTAACGGAATGCTTCAACCGTGGAAGGTATTTCACGAGACACTGTGCACTCACGTTCGTTGTAACAACTGTCAAAAGGGCACTCACTGTATGCCTTCCAACTCCTCGGCCGTGTTGGAGCCCCAGGAAGTAAATGCGTTCGTTTGACTAAGCTCCGTGAACGCGCAACGGCGATGGCGAAGCGCTGCCCTGTTCGCTCGAAAGCTCTCGTTCGTGCGGCCTTCACACGGCCTCAAGGTACGCAGTTCTAAACAGCCTTCCATTCCATGCTGGTGTGCCAAGCCCCCCACCCACCCGCAGGGAGGAATTTGGGCTCTTCTGAGAAACACCAGTGTGCGCCACAAGTGAAACCAGGGCGTCTCCCCCAGGACGTCGCCGACCGGCAGCCGGACGCCAGAGGTGTACTTCCAGCCGGAAAAAGAGGGAAAAGGACAGCTTTCCCGGGGACAGTTCTGGACCCTTGGGACCATCCAGAATCACCAAGGCCTCACCTTTGCACGGCCTGGGGAACGCTCTTCCGCCTGTCCAGCAATCCCCACGTCAAAACCTTTCTCAGCAGAGGCAGGCACTCTCTCCCTTGTACTAGCTAGCTCGGCAGAGCCTTCCGAGAAACATGCTGCGTCATTCAGCTTGAACGTGGGACGCGGAGGGGAGAGTACGCTTTCTCCCCGTTTGGAGGCGCCTTGCGCTTGGCTTCAAAGCTGCCTTGAACAGCACTAGCGGCCCGACGTCTCTGCACGGCAGGGCTGTCGTTGTGGGCCGAGGCTGCGTGTTCTCCCAAAGCGAAAACCGTGCTGGCAATCCCTTTCTAGGAACTCCTCCCACGGCACCCCAGGTTCAGCTCCGGCCGAACGAAAGGTGACCTCAGGCCTCAAGGTGAAGTTCCAGCGTTTCACGTCAGGGGAGCTGGGTGTGCAGGGGTCTCCGATGAGGCCATACTCCACCACGGAGTGCCTTAACCCTGCGACGCTCCTGGGGACACACGGGGTAAGGAGCCCATTCACCAGTTTCGCCTGATGACCTCTCTCCGTGCCGGAACGGCGGCCTCTGGCTTCTGAGGAGCCTTAGCGTAAGCAGGCCCCTGGAGACAGCTCTTCACATTCATAGCTAGGGCAGTGTACTCCTCTCTGGGTTGCCCAGGTTGAGTGGCCCAGTCGTCAGAGAGACTGGCGAAAGCAGCGCTGGGCGGACTCCCTTTGCCGGTCAGTCGAACGGCCTCCTTGACTGAAAGAGAACTGCAGTGCCAAAAGACACCGCGCTGACGACTGGCTCCGGGAAGAGACTCGGGGCAGCACTCTCACAGAAGCGAAAGCTAGGCCGTGGGCCCAGCCTGAGGAGCAGTACGTACGTTTGCCACACTTCTTTACACAGCTAGGCGTGAGCCAGAGAGCCTTGGTCACTGAGGCCTACCTAAGGTACTGCCATACTCACCCAGTAGATCCCACGCAGAGGTCCCTGTGCCCCAAAGGGCCTCCACGGAAGGGCCCTGTTCCTCCCGTTGTGTTTCCTTGAGGTAATCAGAAACCGCTGAGGATACCTGTAGGAGCTCAGGTATGAAGCTGGGCGACCCTGGCCAAACCTGATTCCCCTCCGTGCTAGACGAGACAGTGGCGGGTCCTCAGCTGCCTGAAGCACACTCCTCGCGCGCACCTTCTCTTTGCTGCCGGGAGGCCTCACGTAAGAAGTCTGAGTGGACTCGTGACAGAAGAAGTCTGGGTTGACTCGTGTGAGGCCTGCTGCTCTCCGTTCCTTGCTGGGAGCTTCAGCAGGAGCGCTCTGGAGCTCGCCGGCAGGAGAATTGTGAGTCCCCCGGCCCCACCCCGGCCTCAAGCAAAAGTCCAGATTTCCCCCCTTAGTAACACCTCGGAGTGCCAGAGGGAGCGGAGGGGCGTGCGTTAACGGAATGCTTCAACCGTGGAAGGTATTTCACGAGACACCGTGCACTCACGTTCGTTGTAACAACTGTCAAAGGGCACTCACTGTATGCCTTCCAACTCCTCGGCCGCGTTGGAGCCCCAGGAAGTAAATGCGTTCGTTTGACTAAGCTCCGTGAACGCGCAACGGCGATGGCGAAGCGCTGCCCTGTTCGCTCGAAAGCTCTCGTTCGTGCGGCCTTCACACGGCCTCAAGGTACGCAGTTCTAAACAGCCTTCCATTCCATGCTGGTGTGCCAAGCCCCCCACCCACCCGCAGGGAGGAATTTGGGCTCTTCTGAGAAACACCAGTGTGCGCCACAAGTGAAACCAGGGCGTCTCCCCCAGGACGTCGCCGACCGGCAGCCGGACGCCAGAGGTGTACTTCCAGCCGGAAAAAGAGGGAAAAGGACAGCTTTCCCGGGGACAGTTCTGGACCCTTGGGACCATCCAGAATCACCAAGGCCTCACCTTTGCACGGCCTGGGGAACGCTCTTCCGCCTGTCCAGCAATCCCCACGTCAAAACCTTTCTCAGCAGAGGCAGGCACTCTCTCCCTTGTACTAGCTAGCTCGGCAGAGCCTTCCGAGAAACATGCTGCGTCATTCAGCTTGAACGTGGGACGCGGAGGGGAGAGTACGCTTTCTCCCCGTTTGGAGGCGCCTTGCGCTTGGCTTCAAAGCTGCCTTGAACAGCACTAGCGGCCCGACGTCTCTGCACGGCAGGGCTGTCGTTGTGGGCCGAGGCTGCGTGTTCTCCCAAAGCGAAAACCGTGCTGGCAATCCCTTTCTAGGAACTCCTCCCACGGCACCCCAGGTTCAGCTCCGGCCGAACGAAAGGTGACCTCAGGCCTCAAGGTGAAGTTCCAGCGTTTCACGTCAGGGGAGCTGGGTGTGCAGGGGTCTCCGATGAGGCCATACTCCACCACGGAGTGCCTTAACCCTGCGACGCTCCTGGGGACACACGGGGTAAGGAGCCCATTCACCAGTTTCGCCTGATGACCTCTCTCCGTGCCGGAACGGCGGCCTCTGGCTTCTGAGGAGCCTTAGCGTAAGCAGGCCCCTGGAGACAGCTCTTCACATTCATAGCTAGGGCAGTGTACTCCTCTCTGGGTTGCCCAGGTTGAGTGGCCCAGTCGTCAGAGAGACTGGCGAAAGCAGCGCTGGGCGGACTCCCTTTGCCGGTCAGTCGAACGGCCTCCTTGACTGAAAGAGAACTGCAGTGCCAAAAGACACCGCGCTGACGACTGGCTCCGGGAAGAGACTCGGGGCAGCACTCTCACAGAAGCGAAAGCTAGGCCGTGGGCCCAGCCTGAGGAGCAGTACGTACGTTTGCCACACTTCTTTACACAGCTAGGCGTGAGCCAGAGAGCCTTGGTCACTGAGGCCTACCTAAGGTACGGCCATACTCACCCAGTAGATCCCACGCAGAGGTCCCTGTGCCCCAAAGGGCCTCCACGGAAGGGCCCTGTTCCTCCCGTTGTGTTTCCTTGAGGTAATCAGAAACCGCTGAGGATACCTGTAGGAGCTCAGGTATGAAGCTGGGCGACCCTGGCCAAACCTGATTCCCCTCCGTGCTAGACGAGACAGTGGCGGGTCCTCAGCTGCCTGAAGCACACTCCTCGCGCGCACCTTCTCTTTGCTGCCGGAAGGCCTCACGTAAGAAGTCTGAGTGGACTCGTGACAGAAGAAGTCTGGGTTGACTCGTGTGAGGCCTGCTGCTCTCCGTTCCTTGCTGGGAGCTTCAGCAGGAGCGCTCTGGAGCTCGCCGGCAGGAGAATTGTGAGTCCCCCGGCCCCACCCCGGCCTCAAGCAAAAGTCCAGATTTCCCCCCTTAGTAACACCTCGGAGTGCCAGAGGGAGCGGAGGGGCGTGCGTTAACGGAATGCTTCAACCGTGGAAGGTATTTCACGAGACACCGTGCACTCACGTTCGTTGTAACAACTGTCAAAGGGCACTCACTGTATGCCTTCCAACTCCTCGGCCGCGTTGGAGCCCCAGGAAGTAAATGCGTTCGTTTGACTAAGCTCCGTGAACGCGCAACGGCGATGGCGAAGCGCTGCCCTGTTCGCTCGAAAGCTCTCGTTCGTGCGGCCTTCACACGGCCTCAAGGTACGCAGTTCTAAACAGCCTTCCATTCCATGCTGGTGTGCCAAGCCCCCCACCCACCCGCAGGGAGGAATTTGGGCTCTTCTGAGAAACACCAGTGTGCGCCACAAGTGAAACCAGGGCGTCTCCCCCAGGACGTCGCCGACCGGCAGCCGGACGCCAGAGGTGTACTTCCAGCCGGAAAAAGAGGGAAAAGGACAGCTTTCCCGGGGACAGTTCTGGACCCTTGGGACCATCCAGAATCACCAAGGCCTCACCTTTGCACGGCCTGGGGAACGCTCTTCCGCCTGTCCAGCAATCCCCACGTCAAAACCTTTCTCAGCAGAGGCAGGCACTCTCTCCCTTGTACTAGCTAGCTCGGCAGAGCCTTCCGAGAAACATGCTGCGTCATTCAGCTTGAACGTGGGACGCGGAGGGGAGAGTACGCTTTCTCCCCGTTTGGAGGCGCCTTGCGCTTGGCTTCAAAGCTGCCTTGAACAGCACTAGCGGCCCGACGTCTCTGCACGGCAGGGCTGTCGTTGTGGGCCGAGGCTGCGTGTTCTCCCAAAGCGAAAACCGTGCTGGCAATCCCTTTCTAGGAACTCCTCCCACGGCACCCCAGGTTCAGCTCCGGCCGAACGAAAGGTGACCTCAGGCCTCAAGGTGAAGTTCCAGCGTTTCACGTCAGGGGAGCTGGGTGTGCAGGGGTCTCCGATGAGGCCATACTCCACCACGGAGTGCCTTAACCCTGCGACGCTCCTGGGGACACACGGGGTAAGGAGCCCATTCACCAGTTTCGCCTGATGACCTCTCTCCGTGCCGGAACGGCGGCCTCTGGCTTCTGAGGAGCCTTAGCGTAAGCAGGCCCCTGGAGACAGCTCTTCACATTCATAGCTAGGGCAGTGTACTCCTCTCTGGGTTGCCCAGGTTGAGTGGCCCAGTCGTCAGAGAGACTGGCGAAAGCAGCGCTGGGCGGACTCCCTTTGCCGGTCAGTCGAACGGCCTCCTTGACTGAAAGAGAACTGCAGTGCCAAAAGACACCGCGCTGACGACTGGCTCCGGGAAGAGACTCGGGGCAGCACTCTCACAGAAGCGAAAGCTAGGCCGTGGGCCCAGCCTGAGGAGCAGTACGTACGTTTGCCACACTTCTTTACACAGCTAGGCGTGAGCCAGAGAGCCTTGGTCACTGAGGCCTACCTAAGGTACTGCCATACTCACCCAGTAGATCCCACGCAGAGGTCCCTGTGCCCCAAAGGGCCTCCACGGAAGGGCCCTGTTCCTCCCGTTGTGTTTCCTTGAGGTAATCAGAAACCGCTGAGGATACCTGTAGGAGCTCAGGTATGAAGCTGGGCGACCCTGGCCAAACCTGATTCCCCTCCGTGCTAGACGAGACAGTGGCGGGTCCTCAGCTGCCTGAAGCACACTCCTCGCGCGCACCTTCTCTTTGCTGCCGGAAGGCCTCACGTAAGAAGTCTGAGTGGACTCGTGACAGAAGAAGTCTGGGTTGACTCGTGTGAGGCCTGCTGCTCTCCGTTCCTTGCTGGGAGCTTCAGCAGGAGCGCTCTGGAGCTCGCCGGCAGGAGAATTGTGAGTCCCCCGGCCCCACCCCGGCCTCAAGCAAAAGTCCAGATTTCCCCCCTTAGTAACACCTCGGAGTGCCAGAGGGAGCGGAGGGGCGTGCGTTAACGGAATGCTTCAACCGTGGAAGGTATTTCACGAGACACCGTGCACTCACGTTCGTTGTAACAACTGTCAAAGGGCACTCACTGTATGCCTTCCAACTCCTCGGCCGCGTTGGAGCCCCAGGAAGTAAATGCGTTCGTTTGACTAAGCTCCGTGAACGCGCAACGGCGATGGCGAAGCGCTGCCCTGTTCGCTCGAAAGCTCTCGTTCGTGCGGCCTTCACACGGCCTCAAGGTACGCAGTTCTAAACAGCCTTCCATTCCATGCTGGTGTGCCAAGCCCCCCACCCACCCGCAGGGAGGAATTTGGGCTCTTCTGAGAAACACCAGTGTGCGCCACAAGTGAAACCAGGGCGTCTCCCCCAGGACGTCGCCGACCGGCAGCCGGACGCCAGAGGTGTACTTCCAGCCGGAAAAAGAGGGAAAAGGACAGCTTTCCCGGGGACAGTTCTGGACCCTTGGGACCATCCAGAATCACCAAGGCCTCACCTTTGCACGGCCTGGGGAACGCTCTTCCGCCTGTCCAGCAATCCCCACGTCAAAACCTTTCTCAGCAGAGGCAGGCACTCTCTCCCTTGTACTAGCTAGCTCGGCAGAGCCTTCCGAGAAACATGCTGCGTCATTCAGCTTGAACGTGGGACGCGGAGGGGAGAGTACGCTTTCTCCCCGTTTGGAGGCGCCTTGCGCTTGGCTTCAAAGCTGCCTTGAACAGCACTAGCGGCCCGACGTCTCTGCACGGCAGGGCTGTCGTTGTGGGCCGAGGCTGCGTGTTCTCCCAAAGCGAAAACCGTGCTGGCAATCCCTTTCTAGGAACTCCTCCCACGGCACCCCAGGTTCAGCTCCGGCCGAACGAAAGGTGACCTCAGGCCTCAAGGTGAAGTTCCAGCGTTTCACGTCAGGGGAGCTGGGTGTGCAGGGGTCTCCGATGAGGCCATACTCCACCACGGAGTGCCTTAACCCTGCGACGCTCCTGGGGACACACGGGGTAAGGAGCCCATTCACCAGTTTCGCCTGATGACCTCTCTCCGTGCCGGAACGGCGGCCTCTGGCTTCTGAGGAGCCTTAGCGTAAGCAGGCCCCTGGAGACAGCTCTTCACATTCATAGCTAGGGCAGTGTACTCCTCTCTGGGTTGCCCAGGTTGAGTGGCCCAGTCGTCAGAGAGACTGGCGAAAGCAGCGCTGGGCGGACTCCCTTTGCCGGTCAGTCGAACGGCCTCCTTGACTGAAAGAGAACTGCAGTGCCAAAAGACACCGCGCTGACGACTGGCTCCGGGAAGAGACTCGGGGCAGCACTCTCACAGAAGCGAAAGCTAGGCCGTGGGCCCAGCCTGAGGAGCAGTACGTACGTTTGCCACACTTCTTTACACAGCTAGGCGTGAGCCAGAGAGCCTTGGTCACTGAGGCCTACCTAAGGTACGGCCATACTCACCCAGTAGATCCCACGCAGAGGTCCCTGTGCCCCAAAGGGCCTCCACGGAAGGGCCCTGTTCCTCCCGTTGTGTTTCCTTGAGGTAATCAGAAACCGCTGAGGATACCTGTAGGAGCTCAGGTATGAAGCTGGGCGACCCTGGCCAAACCTGATTCCCCTCCGTGCTAGACGAGACAGTGGCGGGTCCTCAGCTGCCTGAAGCACACTCCTCGCGCGCACCTTCTCTTTGCTGCCGGAAGGCCTCACGTAAGAAGTCTGAGTGGACTCGTGACAGAAGAAGTCTGGGTTGACTCGTGTGAGGCCTGCTGCTCTCCGTTCCTTGCTGGGAGCTTCAGCAGGAGCGCTCTGGAGCTCGCCGGCAGGAGAATTGTGAGTCCCCCGGCCCCACCCCGGCCTCAAGCAAAAGTCCAGATTTCCCCCCTTAGTAACACCTCGGAGTGCCAGAGGGAGCGGAGGGGCGTGCGTTAACGGAATGCTTCAACCGTGGAAGGTATTTCACGAGACACCGTGCACTCACGTTCGTTGTAACAACTGTCAAAGGGCACTCACTGTATGCCTTCCAACTCCTCGGCCGCGTTGGAGCCCCAGGAAGTAAATGCGTTCGTTTGACTAAGCTCCGTGAACGCGCAACGGCGATGGCGAAGCGCTGCCCTGTTCGCTCGAAAGCTCTCGTTCGTGCGGCCTTCACACGGCCTCAAGGTACGCAGTTCTAAACAGCCTTCCATTCCATGCTGGTGTGCCAAGCCCCCCACCCACCCGCAGGGAGGAATTTGGGCTCTTCTGAGAAACACCAGTGTGCGCCACAAGTGAAACCAGGGCGTCTCCCCCAGGACGTCGCCGACCGGCAGCCGGACGCCAGAGGTGTACTTCCAGCCGGAAAAAGAGGGAAAAGGACAGCTTTCCCGGGGACAGTTCTGGACCCTTGGGACCATCCAGAATCACCAAGGCCTCACCTTTGCACGGCCTGGGGAACGCTCTTCCGCCTGTCCAGCAATCCCCACGTCAAAACCTTTCTCAGCAGAGGCAGGCACTCTCTCCCTTGTACTAGCTAGCTCGGCAGAGCCTTCCGAGAAACATGCTGCGTCATTCAGCTTGAACGTGGGACGCGGAGGGGAGAGTACGCTTTCTCCCCGTTTGGAGGCGCCTTGCGCTTGGCTTCAAAGCTGCCTTGAACAGCACTAGCGGCCCGACGTCTCTGCACGGCAGGGCTGTCGTTGTGGGCCGAGGCTGCGTGTTCTCCCAAAGCGAAAACCGTGCTGGCAATCCCTTTCTAGGAACTCCTCCCACGGCACCCCAGGTTCAGCTCCGGCCGAACGAAAGGTGACCTCAGGCCTCAAGGTGAAGTTCCAGCGTTTCACGTCAGGGGAGCTGGGTGTGCAGGGGTCTCCGATGAGGCCATACTCCACCACGGAGTGCCTTAACCCTGCGACGCTCCTGGGGACACACGGGGTAAGGAGCCCATTCACCAGTTTCGCCTGATGACCTCTCTCCGTGCCGGAACGGCGGCCTCTGGCTTCTGAGGAGCCTTAGCGTAAGCAGGCCCCTGGAGACAGCTCTTCACATTCATAGCTAGGGCAGTGTACTCCTCTCTGGGTTGCCCAGGTTGAGTGGCCCAGTCGTCAGAGAGACTGGCGAAAGCAGCGCTGGGCGGACTCCCTTTGCCGGTCAGTCGAACGGCCTCCTTGACTGAAAGAGAACTGCAGTGCCAAAAGACACCGCGCTGACGACTGGCTCCGGGAAGAGACTCGGGGCAGCACTCTCACAGAAGCGAAAGCTAGGCCGTGGGCCCAGCCTGAGGAGCAGTACGTACGTTTGCCACACTTCTTTACACAGCTAGGCGTGAGCCAGAGAGCCTTGGTCACTGAGGCCTACCTAAGGTACTGCCATACTCACCCAGTAGATCCCACGCAGAGGTCCCTGTGCCCCAAAGGGCCTCCACGGAAGGGCCCTGTTCCTCCCGTTGTGTTTCCTTGAGGTAATCAGAAACCGCTGAGGATACCTGTAGGAGCTCAGGTATGAAGCTGGGCGACCCTGGCCAAACCTGATTCCCCTCCGTGCTAGACGAGACAGTGGCGGGTCCTCAGCTGCCTGAAGCACACTCCTCGCGCGCACCTTCTCTTTGCTGCCGGAAGGCCTCACGTAAGAAGTCTGAGTGGACTCGTGACAGAAGAAGTCTGGGTTGACTCGTGTGAGGCCTGCTGCTCTCCGTTCCTTGCTGGGAGCTTCAGCAGGAGCGCTCTGGAGCTCGCCGGCAGGAGAATTGTGAGTCCCCCGGCCCCACCCCGGCCTCAAGCAAAAGTCCAGATTTCCCCCCTTAGTAACACCTCGGAGTGCCAGAGGGAGCGGAGGGGCGTGCGTTAACGGAATGCTTCAACCGTGGAAGGTATTTCACGAGACACCGTGCACTCACGTTCGTTGTAACAACTGTCAAAGGGCACTCACTGTATGCCTTCCAACTCCTCGGCCGCGTTGGAGCCCCAGGAAGTAAATGCGTTCGTTTGACTAAGCTCCGTGAACGCGCAACGGCGATGGCGAAGCGCTGCCCTGTTCGCTCGAAAGCTCTCGTTCGTGCGGCCTTCACACGGCCTCAAGGTACGCAGTTCTAAACAGCCTTCCATTCCATGCTGGTGTGCCAAGCCCCCCACCCACCCGCAGGGAGGAATTTGGGCTCTTCTGAGAAACACCAGTGTGCGCCACAAGTGAAACCAGGGCGTCTCCCCCAGGACGTCGCCGACCGGCAGCCGGACGCCAGAGGTGTACTTCCAGCCGGAAAAAGAGGGAAAAGGACAGCTTTCCCGGGGACAGTTCTGGACCCTTGGGACCATCCAGAATCACCAAGGCCTCACCTTTGCACGGCCTGGGGAACGCTCTTCCGCCTGTCCAGCAATCCCCACGTCAAAACCTTTCTCAGCAGAGGCAGGCACTCTCTCCCTTGTACTAGCTAGCTCGGCAGAGCCTTCCGAGAAACATGCTGCGTCATTCAGCTTGAACGTGGGACGCGGAGGGGAGAGTACGCTTTCTCCCCGTTTGGAGGCGCCTTGCGCTTGGCTTCAAAGCTGCCTTGAACAGCACTAGCGGCCCGACGTCTCTGCACGGCAGGGCTGTCGTTGTGGGCCGAGGCTGCGTGTTCTCCCAAAGCGAAAACCGTGCTGGCAATCCCTTTCTAGGAACTCCTCCCACGGCACCCCAGGTTCAGCTCCGGCCGAACGAAAGGCGACCTCAGGCCTCAAGGTGAAGTTCCAGCGTTTCACGTCAGGGGAGCTGGGTGTGCAGGGGTCTCCGATGAGGCCATACTCCACCACGGAGTGCCTTAACCCTGCGACGCTCCTGGGGACACACGGGGTAAGGAGCCCATTCACCAGTTTCGCCTGATGACCTCTCTCCGTGCCGGAACGGCGGCCTCTGGCTTCTGAGGAGCCTTAGCGTAAGCAGGCCCCTGGAGACAGCTCTTCACATTCATAGCTAGGGCAGTGTACTCCTCTCTGGGTTGCCCAGGTTGAGTGGCCCAGTCGTCAGAGAGACTGGCGAAAGCAGCGCTGGGCGGACTCCCTTTGCCGGTCAGTCGAACGGCCTCCTTGACTGAAAGAGAACTGCAGTGCCAAAAGACACCGCGCTGACGACTGGCTCCGGGAAGAGACTCGGGGCAGCACTCTCACAGAAGCGAAAGCTAGGCCGTGGGCCCAGCCTGAGGAGCAGTACGTACGTTTGCCACACTTCTTTACACAGCTAGGCGTGAGCCAGAGAGCCTTGGTCACTGAGGCCTACCTAAGGTACTGCCATACTCACCCAGTAGATCCCACGCAGAGGTCCCTGTGCCCCAAAGGGCCTCCACGGAAGGGCCCTGTTCCTCCCGTTGTGTTTCCTTGAGGTAATCAGAAACCGCTGAGGATACCTGTAGGAGCTCAGGTATGAAGCTGGGCGACCCTGGCCAAACCTGATTCCCCTCCGTGCTAGACGAGACAGTGGCGGGTCCTCAGCTGCCTGAAGCACACTCCTCGCGCGCACCTTCTCTTTGCTGCCGGAAGGCCTCACGTAAGAAGTCTGAGTGGACTCGTGACAGAAGAAGTCTGGGTTGACTCGTGTGAGGCCTGCTGCTCTCCGTTCCTTGCTGGGAGCTTCAGCAGGAGCGCTCTGGAGCTCGCCGGCAGGAGAATTGTGAGTCCCCCGGCCCCACCCCGGCCTCAAGCAAAAGTCCAGATTTCCCCCCTTAGTAACACCTCGGAGTGCCAGAGGGAGCGGAGGGGCGTGCGTTAACGGAATGCTTCAACCGTGGAAGGTATTTCACGAGACACCGTGCACTCACGTTCGTTGTAACAACTGTCAAAGGGCACTCACTGTATGCCTTCCAACTCCTCGGCCGCGTTGGAGCCCCAGGAAGTAAATGCGTTCGTTTGACTAAGCTCCGTGAACGCGCAACGGCGATGGCGAAGCGCTGCCCTGTTCGCTCGAAAGCTCTCGTTCGTGCGGCCTTCACACGGCCTCAAGGTACGCAGTTCTAAACAGCCTTCCATTCCATGCTGGTGTGCCAAGCCCCCCACCCACCCGCAGGGAGGAATTTGGGCTCTTCTGAGAAACACCAGTGTGCGCCACAAGTGAAACCAGGGCGTCTCCCCCATGACGTCGCCGACCGGCAGCCGGTCGCCAGAGGTGTACTTCCAGCCGGAAAAAGAGGGAAAAGGACAGCTTTCCCGGGGACAGTTCTGGACCCTTGGGACCATCCAGAATCACCAAGGCCTCACCTTTGCACGGCCTGGGGAACGCTCTTCCGCCTGTCCAGCAATCCCCACGTCAAAACCTTTCTCAGCAGAGGCAGGCACTCTCTCCCTTGTACTAGCTAGCTCGGCAGAGCCTTCCGAGAAACATGCTGCGTCATTCAGCTTGAACGTGGGACGCGGAGGGGAGAGTACGCTTTCTCCCCGTTTGGAGGCGCCTTGCGCTTGGCTTCAAAGCTGCCTTGAACAGCACTAGCGGCCCGACGTCTCTGCACGGCAGGGCTGTCGTTGTGGGCCGAGGCTGCGTGTTCTCCCAAAGCGAAAACCGTGCTGGCAATCCCTTTCTAGGAACTCCTCCCACGGCACCCCAGGTTCAGCTCCGGCCGAACGAAAGGTGACCTCAGGCCTCAAGGTGAAGTTCCAGCGTTTCACGTCAGGGGAGCTGGGTGTGCAGGGGTCTCCGATGAGGCCATACTCCACCACGGAGTGCCTTAACCCTGCGACGCTCCTGGGGACACACGGGGTAAGGAGCCCATTCACCAGTTTCGCCTGATGACCTCTCTCCGAGCCGGAACGGCGGCCTCTGGCTTCTGAGGAACCTTAGCGTAAGCAGGCCCCTGGAGACAGCTCTTCACATTCATAGCTAGGGCAGTGTACTCCTCTCTGGGTTGCCCAGGTTGAGTGGCCCAGTCGTCAGAGAGACTGGCGAAAGCAGCGCTGGGCGGACTCCCTTTGCCGGTCAGTCGAACGGCCTCCTTGACTGAAAGAGAACTGCAGTGCCAAAAGACACCGCGCTGACGACTGGCTCCGGGAAGAGACTCGGGGCAGCACTCTCACAGAAGCGAAAGCTAGGCCGTGGGCCCAGCCTGAGGAGCAGTACGTACGTTTGCCACACTTCTTTACACAGCTAGGCGTGAGCCAGAGAGCCTTGGTCACTGAGGCCTACCTAAGGTACGGCCATACTCACCCAGTAGATCCCACGCAGAGGTCCCTGTGCCCCAAAGGGCCTCCACGGAAGGGCCCTGTTCCTCCCGTTGTGTTTCCTTGAGGTAATCAGAAACCGCTGAGGATACCTGTAGGAGCTCAGGTATGAAGCTGGGCGACCCTGGCCAAACCTGATTCCCCTCCGTGCTAGACGAGACAGTGGCGGGTCCTCAGCTGCCTGAAGCACACTCCTCGCGCGCACCTTCTCTTTGCTGCCGGAAGGCCTCACGTAAGAAGTCTGAGTGGACTCGGGACAGAAGAAGTCTGGGTTGACTCGTGTGAGGCCTGCTGCTCTCCGTTCCTTGCTGGGAGCTTCAGCAGGAGCGCTCTGGAGCTCGCCGGCAGGAGAATTGTGAGTCCCCCGGCCCCACCCCGGCCTCAAGCAAAAGTCCAGATTTCCCCCCTTAGTAACACCTCGGAGTGCCAGAGGGAGCGGAGGGGCGTGCGTTAACGGAATGCTTCAACCGTGGAAGGTATTTCACGAGACACCGTGCACTCACGTTCGTTGTAACAACTGTCAAAGGGCACTCACTGTATGCCTTCCAACTCCTCGGCCGCGTTGGAGCCCCAGGAAGTAAATGCGTTCGTTTGACTAAGCTCCGTGAACGCGCAACGGCGATGGCGAAGCGCTGCCCTGTTCGCTCGAAAGCTCTCGTTCGTGCGGCCTTCACACGGCCTCAAGGTACGCAGTTCTAAACAGCCTTCCATTCCATGCTGGTGTGCCAAGCCCCCCACCCACCCGCAGGGAGGAATTTGGGCTCTTCTGAGAAACACCAGTGTGCGCCACAAGTGAAACCAGGGCGTCTCCCCCAGGACGTCGCCGACCGGCAGCCGGACGCCAGAGGTGTACTTCCAGCCGGAAAAAGAGGGAAAAGGACAGCTTTCCCGGGGACAGTTCTGGACCCTTGGGACCATCCAGAATCACCAAGGCCTCACCTTTGCACGGCCTGGGGAACGCTCTTCCGCCTGTCCAGCAATCCCCACGTCAAAACCTTTCTCAGCAGAGGCAGGCACTCTCTCCCTTGTACTAGCTAGCTCGGCAGAGCCTTCCGAGAAACATGCTGCGTCATTCAGCTTGAACGTGGGACGCGGAGGGGAGAGTACGCTTTCTCCCCGTTTGGAGGCGCCTTGCGCTTGGCTTCAAAGCTGCCTTGAACAGCACTAGCGGCCCGACGTCTCTGCACGGCAGGGCTGTCGTTGTGGGCCGAGGCTGCGTGTTCTCCCAAAGCGAAAACCGTGCTGGCAATCCCTTTCTAGGAACTCCTCCCACGGCACCCCAGGTTCAGCTCCGGCCGAACGAAAGGTGACCTCAGGCCTCAAGGTGAAGTTCCAGCGTTTCACGTCAGGGGAGCTGGGTGTGCAGGGGTCTCCGATGAGGCCATACTCCACCACGGAGTGCCTTAACCCTGCGACGCTCCTGGGGACACACGGGGTAAGGAGCCCATTCACCAGTTTCGCCTGATGACCTCTCTCCGTGCCGGAACGGCGGCCTCTGGCTTCTGAGGAGCCTTAGCGTAAGCAGGCCCCTGGAGACAGCTCTTCACATTCATAGCTAGGGCAGTGTACTCCTCTCTGGGTTGCCCAGGTTGAGTGGCCCAGTCGTCAGAGAGACTGGCGAAAGCAGCGCTGGGCGGACTCCCTTTGCCGGTCAGTCGAACGGCCTCCTTGACTGAAAGAGAACTGCAGTGCCAAAAGACACCGCGCTGACGACTGGCTCCGGGAAGAGACTCGGGGCAGCACTCTCACAGAAGCGAAAGCTAGGCCGTGGGCCCAGCCTGAGGAGCAGTACGTACGTTTGCCACACTTCTTTACACAGCTAGGCGTGAGCCAGAGAGCCTTGGTCACTGAGGCCTACCTAAGGTACTGCCATACTCACCCAGTAGATCCCACGCAGAGGTCCCTGTGCCCCAAAGGGCCTCCACGGAAGGGCCCTGTTCCTCCCGTTGTGTTTCCTTGAGGTAATCAGAAACCGCTGAGGATACCTGTAGGAGCTCAGGTATGAAGCTGGGCGACCCTGGCCAAACCTGATTCCCCTCCGTGCTAGACGAGACAGTGGCGGGTCCTCAGCTGCCTGAAGCACACTCCTCGCGCGCACCTTCTCTTTGCTGCCGGAAGGCCTCACGTAAGAAGTCTGAGTGGACTCGGGACAGAAGAAGTCTGGGTTGACTCGTGTGAGGCCTGCTGCTCTCCGTTCCTTGCTGGGAGCTTCAGCAGGAGCGCTCTGGAGCTCGCCGGCAGGAGAATTGTGAGTCCCCCGGCCCCACCCCGGCCTCAAGCAAAAGTCCAGATTTCCCCCCTTAGTAACACCTCGGAGTGCCAGAGGGAGCGGAGGGGCGTGCGTTAACGGAATGCTTCAACCGTGGAAGGTATTTCACGAGACACCGTGCACTCACGTTCGTTGTAACAACTGTCAAAGGGCACTCACTGTATGCCTTCCAACTCCTCGGCCGCGTTGGAGCCCCAGGAAGTAAATGCGTTCGTTTGACTAAGCTCCGTGAACGCGCAACGGCGATGGCGAAGCGCTGCCCTGTTCGCTCGAAAGCTCTCGTTCGTGCGGCCTTCACACGGCCTCAAGGTACGCAGTTCTAAACAGCCTTCCATTCCATGCTGGTGTGCCAAGCCCCCCACCCACCCGCAGGGAGGAATTTGGGCTCTTCTGAGAAACACCAGTGTGCGCCACAAGTGAAACCAGGGCGTCTCCCCCAGGACGTCGCCGACCGGCAGCCGGACGCCAGAGGTGTACTTCCAGCCGGAAAAAGAGGGAAAAGGACAGCTTTCCCGGGGACAGTTCTGGACCCTTGGGACCATCCAGAATCACCAAGGCCTCACCTTTGCACGGCCTGGGGAACGCTCTTCCGCCTGTCCAGCAATCCCCACGTCAAAACCTTTCTCAGCAGAGGCAGGCACTCTCTCCCTTGTACTAGCTAGCTCGGCAGAGCCTTCCGAGAAACATGCTGCGTCATTCAGCTTGAACGTGGGACGCGGAGGGGAGAGTACGCTTTCTCCCCGTTTGGAGGCGCCTTGCGCTTGGCTTCAAAGCTGCCTTGAACAGCACTAGCGGCCCGACGTCTCTGCACGGCAGGGCTGTCGTTGTGGGCCGAGGCTGCGTGTTCTCCCAAAGCGAAAACCGTGCTGGCAATCCCTTTCTAGGAACTCCTCCCACGGCACCCCAGGTTCAGCTCCGGCCGAACGAAAGGTGACCTCAGGCCTCAAGGTGAAGTTCCAGCGTTTCACGTCAGGGGAGCTGGGTGTGCAGGGGTCTCCGATGAGGCCATACTCCACCACGGAGTGCCTTAACCCTGCGACGCTCCTGGGGACACACGGGGTAAGGAGCCCATTCACCAGTTTCGCCTGATGACCTCTCTCCGTGCCGGAACGGCGGCCTCTGGCTTCTGAGGAGCCTTAGCGTAAGCAGGCCCCTGGAGACAGCTCTTCACATTCATAGCTAGGGCAGTGTACTCCTCTCTGGGTTGCCCAGGTTGAGTGGCCCAGTCGTCAGAGAGACTGGCGAAAGCAGCGCTGGGCGGACTCCCTTTGCCGGTCAGTCGAACGGCCTCCTTGACTGAAAGAGAACTGCAGTGCCAAAAGACACCGCGCTGACGACTGGCTCCGGGAAGAGACTCGGGGCAGCACTCTCACAGAAGCGAAAGCTAGGCCGTGGGCCCAGCCTGAGGAGCAGTACGTACGTTTGCCACACTTCTTTACACAGCTAGGCGTGAGCCAGAGAGCCTTGGTCACTGAGGCCTACCTAAGGTACGGCCATACTCACCCAGTAGATCCCACGCAGAGGTCCCTGTGCCCCAAAGGGCCTCCACGGAAGGGCCCTGTTCCTCCCGTTGTGTTTCCTTGAGGTAATCAGAAACCGCTGAGGATACCTGTAGGAGCTCAGGTATGAAGCTGGGCGACCCTGGCCAAACCTGATTCCCCTCCGTGCTAGACGAGACAGTGGCGGGTCCTCAGCTGCCTGAAGCACACTCCTCGCGCGCACCTTCTCTTTGCTGCCGGAAGGCCTCACGTAAGAAGTCTGAGTGGACTCGGGACAGAAGAAGTCTGGGTTGACTCGTGTGAGGCCTGCTGCTCTCCGTTCCTTGCTGGGAGCTTCAGCAGGAGCGCTCTGGAGCTCGCCGGCAGGAGAATTGTGAGTCCCCCGGCCCCACCCCGGCCTCAAGCAAAAGTCCAGATTTCCCCCCTTAGTAACACCTCGGAGTGCCAGAGGGAGCGGAGGGGCGTGCGTTAACGGAATGCTTCAACCGTGGAAGGTATTTCACGAGACACCGTGCACTCACGTTCGTTGTAACAACTGTCAAAGGGCACTCACTGTATGCCTTCCAACTCCTCGGCCGCGTTGGAGCCCCAGGAAGTAAATGCGTTCGTTTGACTAAGCTCCGTGAACGCGCAACGGCGATGGCGAAGCGCTGCCCTGTTCGCTCGAAAGCTCTCGTTCGTGCGGCCTTCACACGGCCTCAAGGTACGCAGTTCTAAACAGCCTTCCATTCCATGCTGGTGTGCCAAGCCCCCCACCCACCCGCAGGGAGGAATTTGGGCTCTTCTGAGAAACACCAGTGTGCGCCACAAGTGAAACCAGGGCGTCTCCCCCAGGACGTCGCCGACCGGCAGCCGGACGCCAGAGGTGTACTTCCAGCCGGAAAAAGAGGGAAAAGGACAGCTTTCCCGGGGACAGTTCTGGACCCTTGGGACCATCCAGAATCACCAAGGCCTCACCTTTGCACGGCCTGGGGAACGCTCTTCCGCCTGTCCAGCAATCCCCACGTCAAAACCTTTCTCAGCAGAGGCAGGCACTCTCTCCCTTGTACTAGCTAGCTCGGCAGAGCCTTCCGAGAAACATGCTGCGTCATTCAGCTTGAACGTGGGACGCGGAGGGGAGAGTACGCTTTCTCCCCGTTTGGAGGCGCCTTGCGCTTGGCTTCAAAGCTGCCTTGAACAGCACTAGCGGCCCGACGTCTCTGCACGGCAGGGCTGTCGTTGTGGGCCGAGGCTGCGTGTTCTCCCAAAGCGAAAACCGTGCTGGCAATCCCTTTCTAGGAACTCCTCCCACGGCACCCCAGGTTCAGCTCCGGCCGAACGAAAGGTGACCTCAGGCCTCAAGGTGAAGTTCCAGCGTTTCACGTCAGGGGAGCTGGGTGTGCAGGGGTCTCCGATGAGGCCATACTCCACCACGGAGTGCCTTAACCCTGCGACGCTCCTGGGGACACACGGGGTAAGGAGCCCATTCACCAGTTTCGCCTGATGACCTCTCTCCGTGCCGGAACGGCGGCCTCTGGCTTCTGAGGAGCCTTAGCGTAAGCAGGCCCCTGGAGACAGCTCTTCACATTCATAGCTAGGGCAGTGTACTCCTCTCTGGGTTGCCCAGGTTGAGTGGCCCAGTCGTCAGAGAGACTGGCGAAAGCAGCGCTGGGCGGACTCCCTTTGCCGGTCAGTCGAACGGCCTCCTTGACTGAAAGAGAACTGCAGTGCCAAAAGACACCGCGCTGACGACTGGCTCCGGGAAGAGACTCGGGGCAGCACTCTCACAGAAGCGAAAGCTAGGCCGTGGGCCCAGCCTGAGGAGCAGTACGTACGTTTGCCACACTTCTTTACACAGCTAGGCGTGAGCCAGAGAGCCTTGGTCACTGAGGCCTACCTAAGGTACTGCCATACTCACCCAGTAGATCCCACGCAGAGGTCCCTGTGCCCCAAAGGGCCTCCACGGAAGGGCCCTGTTCCTCCCGTTGTGTTTCCTTGAGGTAATCAGAAACCGCTGAGGATACCTGTAGGAGCTCAGGTATGAAGCTGGGCGACCCTGGCCAAACCTGATTCCCCTCCGTGCTAGACGAGACAGTGGCGGGTCCTCAGCTGCCTGAAGCACACTCCTCGCGCGCACCTTCTCTTTGCTGCCGGAAGGCCTCACGTAAGAAGTCTGAGTGGACTCGTGACAGAAGAAGTCTGGGTTGACTCGTGTGAGGCCTGCTGCTCTCCGTTCCTTGCTGGGAGCTTCAGCAGGAGCGCTCTGGAGCTCGCCGGCAGGAGAATTGTGAGTCCCCCGGCCCCACCCCGGCCTCAAGCAAAAGTCCAGATTTCCCCCCTTAGTAACACCTCGGAGTGCCAGAGGGAGCGGAGGGGCGTGCGTTAACGGAATGCTTCAACCGTGGAAGGTATTTCACGAGACACCGTGCACTCACGTTCGTTGTAACAACTGTCAAAGGGCACTCACTGTATGCCTTCCAACTCCTCGGCCGCGTTGGAGCCCCAGGAAGTAAATGCGTTCGTTTGACTAAGCTCCGTGAACGCGCAACGGTGATGGCGAAGCGCTGCCCTGTTCGCTCGAAAGCTCTCGTTCGTGCGGCCTTCACACGGCCTCA
This sequence comes from Globicephala melas, assembly GCF_963455315.2. Lineage (NCBI taxonomy): Eukaryota > Metazoa > Chordata > Mammalia > Artiodactyla > Delphinidae > Globicephala > Globicephala melas. Next base: position 19,243 of record NW_027207322.1, read on the forward strand.
AGGTACGCAGTTCTAAACAGCCTTCCATTCCATGCTGGTGTGCCAAGCCCCCCACCCACCCGCAGGGAGGAATTTGGGCTCTTCTGAGAAACACCAGTGTGCGCCACAAGTGAAACCAGGGCGTCTCCCCCAGGACGTCGCCGACCGGCAGCCGGACGCCAGAGGTGTACTTCCAGCCGGAAAAAGAGGGAAAAGGACAGCTTTCCCGGGGACAGTTCTGGACCCTTGGGACCATCCAGAATCACCAAGGCCTCACCTTTGCACGGCCTGGGGAACGCTCTTCCGCCTGTCCAGCAATCCCCACGTCAAAACCTTTCTCAGCAGAGGCAGGCACTCTCTCCCTTGTACTAGCTAGCTCGGCAGAGCCTTCCGAGAAACATGCTGCGTCATTCAGCTTGAACGTGGGACGCGGAGGGGAGAGTACGCTTTCTCCCCGTTTGGAGGCGCCTTGCGCTTGGCTTCAAAGCTGCCTTGAACAGCACTAGCGGCCCGACGTCTCTGCACGGCAGGGCTGTCGTTGTGGGCCGAGGCTGCGTGTTCTCCCAAAGCGAAAACCGTGCTGGCAATCCCTTTCTAGGAACTCCTCCCACGGCACCCCAGGTTCAGCTCCGGCCGAACGAAAGGTGACCTCAGGCCTCAAGGTGAAGTTCCAGCGTTTCACGTCAGGGGAGCTGGGTGTGCAGGGGTCTCCGATGAGGCCATACTCCACCACGGAGTGCCTTAACCCTACGACGCTCCTGGGGACACACGGGGTAAGGAGCCCATTCACCAGTTTCGCCTGATGACCTCTCTCCGTGCCGGAACGGCGGCCTCTGGCTTCTGAGGAGCCTTAGCGTAAGCAGGCCCCTGGAGACAGCTCTTCACATTCATAGCTAGGGCAGTGTACTCCTCTCTGGGTTGCCCAGGTTGAGTGGCCCAGTCGTCAGAGAGACTGGCGAAAGCAGCGCTGGGCGGACTCCCTTTGCCGGTCAGTCGAACGGCCTCCTTGACTGAAAGAGAACTGCAGTGCCAAAAGACACCGCGCTGACGACTGGCTCCGGGAAGAGACTCGGGGCAGCACTCTCACAGAAGCGAAAGCTAGGCCGTGGGCCCAGCCTGAGGAGCAGTACGTACGTTTGCCACACTTCTTTACACAGCTAGGCGTGAGCCAGAGAGCCTTGGTCACTGAGGCCTACCTAAGGTACTGCCATACTCACCCAGTAGATCCCACGCAGAGGTCCCTGTGCCCCAAAGGGCCTCCACGGAAGGGCCCTGTTCCTCCCGTTGTGTTTCCTTGAGGTAATCAGAAACCGCTGAGGATACCTGTAGGAGCTCAGGTATGAAGCTGGGCGACCCTGGCCAAACCTGATTCCCCTCCGTGCTAGACGAGACAGTGGCGGGTCCTCAGCTGCCTGAAGCACACTCCTCGCGCGCACCTTCTCTTTGCTGCCGGAAGGCCTCACGTAAGAAGTCTGAGTGGACTCGTGACAGAAGAAGTCTGGGTTGACTCGTGTGAGGCCTGCTGCTCTCCGTTCCTTGCTGGGAGCTTCAGCAGGAGCGCTCTGGAGCTCGCCGGCAGGAGAATTGTGAGTCCCCCGGCCCCACCCCGGCCTCAAGCAAAAGTCCAGATTTCCCCCCTTAGTAACACCTCGGAGTGCCAGAGGGAGCGGAGGGGCGTGCGTTAACGGAATGCTTCAACCGTGGAAGGTATTTCACGAGACACCGTGCACTCACGTTCGTTGTAACAACTGTCAAAGGGCACTCACTGTATGCCTTCCAACTCCTCGGCCGCGTTGGAGCCCCAGGAAGTAAATGCGTTCGTTTGACTAAGCTCCGTGAACGCGCAACGGCGATGGCGAAGCGCTGCCCTGTTCGCTCGAAAGCTCTCGTTCGTGCGGCCTTCACACGGCCTCAAGGTACGCAGTTCTAAACAGCCTTCCATTCCATGCTGGTGTGCCAAGCCCCCCACCCACCCGCAGGGAGGAATTTGGGCTCTTCTGAGAAACACCAGTGTGCGCCACAAGTGAAACCAGGGCGTCTCCCCCAGGACGTCGCCGACCGGCAGCCGGACGCCAGAGGTGTACTTCCAGCCGGAAAAAGAGGGAAAAGGACAGCTTTCCCGGGGACAGTTCTGGACCCTTGGGACCATCCAGAATCACCAAGGCCTCACCTTTGCACGGCCTGGGGAACGCTCTTCCGCCTGTCCAGCAATCCCCACGTCAAAACCTTTCTCAGCAGAGGCAGGCACTCTCTCCCTTGTACTAGCTAGCTCGGCAGAGCCTTCCGAGAAACATGCTGCGTCATTCAGCTTGAACGTGGGACGCGGAGGGGAGAGTACGCTTTCTCCCCGTTTGGAGGCGCCTTGCGCTTGGCTTCAAAGCTGCCTTGAACAGCACTAGCGGCCCGACGTCTCTGCACGGCAGGGCTGTCGTTGTGGGCCGAGGCTGCGTGTTCTCCCAAAGCGAAAACCGTGCTGGCAATCCCTTTCTAGGAACTCCTCCCACGGCACCCCAGGTTCAGCTCCGGCCGAACGAAAGGTGACCTCAGGCCTCAAGGTGAAGTTCCAGCGTTTCACGTCAGGGGAGCTGGGTGTGCAGGGGTCTCCGATGAGGCCATACTCCACCACGGAGTGCCTTAACCCTGCGACGCTCCTGGGGACACACGGGGTAAGGAGCCCATTCACCAGTTTCGCCTGATGACCTCTCTCCGTGCCGGAACGGCGGCCTCTGGCTTCTGAGGAGCCTTAGCGTAAGCAGGCCCCTGGAGACAGCTCTTCACATTCATAGCTAGGGCAGTGTACTCCTCTCTGGGTTGCCCAGGTTGAGTGGCCCAGTCGTCAGAGAGACTGGCGAAAGCAGCGCTGGGCGGACTCCCTTTGCCGGTCAGTCGAACGGCCTCCTTGACTGAAAGAGAACTGCAGTGCCAAAAGACACCGCGCTGACGACTGGCTCCGGGAAGAGACTCGGGGCAGCACTCTCACAGAAGCGAAAGCTAGGCCGTGGGCCCAGCCTGAGGAGCAGTACGTACGTTTGCCACACTTCTTTACACAGCTAGGCGTGAGCCAGAGAGCCTTGGTCACTGAGGCCTACCTAAGGTACTGCCATACTCACCCAGTAGATCCCACGCAGAGGTCCCTGTGCCCCAAAGGGCCTCCACGGAAGGGCCCTGTTCCTCCCGTTGTGTTTCCTTGAGGTAATCAGAAACCGCTGAGGATACCTGTAGGAGCTCAGGTATGAAGCTGGGCGACCCTGGCCAAACCTGATTCCCCTCCGTGCTAGACGAGACAGTGGCGGGTCCTCAGCTGCCTGAAGCACACTCCTCGCGCGCACCTTCTCTTTGCTGCCGGAAGGCCTCACGTAAGAAGTCTGAGTGGACTCGGGACAGAAGAAGTCTGGGTTGACTCGTGTGAGGCCTGCTGCTCTCCGTTCCTTGCTGGGAGCTTCAGCAGGAGCGCTCTGGAGCTCGCCGGCAGGAGAATTGTGAGTCCCCCGGCCCCACCCCGGCCTCAAGCAAAAGTCCAGATTTCCCCCCTTAGTAACACCTCGGAGTGCCAGAGGGAGCGGAGGGGCGTGCGTTAACGGAATGCTTCAACCGTGGAAGGTATTTCACGAGACACCGTGCACTCACGTTCGTTGTAACAACTGTCAAAGGGCACTCACTGTATGCCTTCCAACTCCTCGGCCGCGTTGGAGCCCCAGGAAGTAAATGCGTTCGTTTGACTAAGCTCCGTGAACGCGCAACGGCGATGGCGAAGCGCTGCCCTGTTCGCTCGAAAGCTCTCGTTCGTGCGGCCTTCACACGGCCTCAAGGTACGCAGTTCTAAACAGCCTTCCATTCCATGCTGGTGTGCCAAGCCCCCCACCCACCCGCAGGGAGGAATTTGGGCTCTTCTGAGAAACACCAGTGTGCGCCACAAGTGAAACCAGGGCGTCTCCCCCAGGACGTCGCCGACCGGCAGCCGGACGCCAGAGGTGTACTTCCAGCCGGAAAAAGAGGGAAAAGGACAGCTTTCCCGGGGACAGTTCTGGACCCTTGGGACCATCCAGAATCACCAAGGCCTCACCTTTGCACGGCCTGGGGAACGCTCTTCCGCCTGTCCAGCAATCCCCACGTCAAAACCTTTCTCAGCAGAGGCAGGCACTCTCTCCCTTGTACTAGCTAGCTCGGCAGAGCCTTCCGAGAAACATGCTGCGTCATTCAGCTTGAACGTGGGACGCGGAGGGGAGAGTACGCTTTCTCCCCGTTTGGAGGCGCCTTGCGCTTGGCTTCAAAGCTGCCTTGAACAGCACTAGCGGCCCGACGTCTCTGCACGGCAGGGCTGTCGTTGTGGGCCGAGGCTGCGTGTTCTCCCAAAGCGAAAACCGTGCTGGCAATCCCTTTCTAGGAACTCCTCCCACGGCACCCCAGGTTCAGCTCCGGCCGAACGAAAGGTGACCTCAGGCCTCAAGGTGAAGTTCCAGCGTTTCACGTCAGGGGAGCTGGGTGTGCAGGGGTCTCCGATGAGGCCATACTCCACCACGGAGTGCCTTAACCCTGCGACGCTCCTGGGGACACACGGGGTAAGGAGCCCATTCACCAGTTTCGCCTGATGACCTCTCTCCGTGCCGGAACGGCGGCCTCTGGCTTCTGAGGAGCCTTAGCGTAAGCAGGCCCCTGGAGACAGCTCTTCACATTCATAGCTAGGGCAGTGTACTCCTCTCTGGGTTGCCCAGGTTGAGTGGCCCAGTCGTCAGAGAGACTGGCGAAAGCAGCGCTGGGCGGACTCCCTTTGCCGGTCAGTCGAACGGCCTCCTTGACTGAAAGAGAACTGCAGTGCCAAAAGACACCGCGCTGACGACTGGCTCCGGGAAGAGACTCGGGGCAGCACTCTCACAGAAGCGAAAGCTAGGCCGTGGGCCCAGCCTGAGGAGCAGTACGTACGTTTGCCACACTTCTTTACACAGCTAGGCGTGAGCCAGAGAGCCTTGGTCACTGAGGCCTACCTAAGGTACTGCCATACTCACCCAGTAGATCCCACGCAGAGGTCCCTGTGCCCCAAAGGGCCTCCACGGAAGGGCCCTGTTCCTCCCGTTGTGTTTCCTTGAGGTAATCAGAAACCGCTGAGGATACCTGTAGGAGCTCAGGTATGAAGCTGGGCGACCCTGGCCAAACCTGATTCCCCTCCGTGCTAGACGAGACAGTGGCGGGTCCTCAGCTGCCTGAAGCACACTCCTCGCGCGCACCTTCTCTTTGCTGCCGGAAGGCCTCACGTAAGAAGTCTGAGTGGACTCGGGACAGAAGAAGTCTGGGTTGACTCGTGTGAGGCCTGCTGCTCTCCGTTCCTTGCTGGGAGCTTCAGCAGGAGCGCTCTGGAGCTCGCCGGCAGGAGAATTGTGAGTCCCCCGGCCCCACCCCGGCCTCAAGCAAAAGTCCAGATTTCCCCCCTTAGTAACACCTCGGAGTGCCAGAGGGAGCGGAGGGGCGTGCGTTAACGGAATGCTTCAACCGTGGAAGGTATTTCACGAGACACCGTGCACTCACGTTCGTTGTAACAACTGTCAAAGGGCACTCACTGTATGCCTTCCAACTCCTCGGCCGCGTTGGAGCCCCAGGAAGTAAATGCGTTCGTTTGACTAAGCTCCGTGAACGCGCAACGGCGATGGCGAAGCGCTGCCCTGTTCGCTCGAAAGCTCTCGTTCGTGCGGCCTTCACACGGCCTCAAGGTACGCAGTTCTAAACAGCCTTCCATTCCATGCTGGTGTGCCAAGCCCCCCACCCACCCGCAGGGAGGAATTTGGGCTCTTCTGAGAAACACCAGTGTGCGCCACAAGTGAAACCAGGGCGTCTCCCCCAGGACGTCGCCGACCGGCAGCCGGACGCCAGAGGTGTACTTCCAGCCGGAAAAAGAGGGAAAAGGACAGCTTTCCCGGGGACAGTTCTGGACCCTTGGGACCATCCAGAATCACCAAGGCCTCACCTTTGCACGGCCTGGGGAACGCTCTTCCGCCTGTCCAGCAATCCCCACGTCAAAACCTTTCTCAGCAGAGGCAGGCACTCTCTCCCTTGTACTAGATAGCTCGGCAGAGCCTTCCGAGAAACATGCTGCGTCATTCAGCTTGAACGTGGGACGCGGAGGGGAGAGTACGCTTTCTCCCCGTTTGGAGGCGCCTTGCGCTTGGCTTCAAAGCTGCCTTGAACAGCACTAGCGGCCCGACGTCTCTGCACGGCAGGGCTGTCGTTGTGGGCCGAGGCTGCGTGTTCTCCCAAAGCGAAAACCGTGCTGGCAATCCCTTTCTAGGAACTCCTCCCACGGCACCCCAGGTTCAGCTCCGGCCGAACGAAAGGTGACCTCAGGCCTCAAGGTGAAGTTCCAGCGTTTCACGTCAGGGGAGCTGGGTGTGCAGGGGTCTCCGATGAGGCCATACTCCACCACGGAGTGCCTTAACCCTGCGACGCTCCTGGGGACACACGGGGTAAGGAGCCCATTCACCAGTTTCGCCTGATGACCTCTCTCCGTGCCGGAACGGCGGCCTCTGGCTTCTGAGGAGCCTTAGCGTAAGCAGGCCCCTGGAGACAGCTCTTCACATTCATAGCTAGGGCAGTGTACTCCTCTCTGGGTTGCCCAGGTTGAGTGGCCCAGTCGTCAGAGAGACTGGCGAAAGCAGCGCTGGGCGGACTCCCTTTGCCGGTCAGTCGAACGGCCTCCTTGACTGAAAGAGAACTGCAGTGCCAAAAGACACCGCGCTGACGACTGGCTCCGGGAAGAGACTCGGGGCAGCACTCTCACAGAAGCGAAAGCTAGGCCGTGGGCCCAGCCTGAGGAGCAGTACGTACGTTTGCCACACTTCTTTACACAGCTAGGCGTGAGCCAGAGAGCCTTGGTCACTGAGGCCTACCTAAGGTACTGCCATACTCACCCAGTAGATCCCACGCAGAGGTCCCTGTGCCCCAAAGGGCCTCCACGGAAGGGCCCTGTTCCTCCCGTTGTGTTTCCTTGAGGTAATCAGAAACCGCTGAGGATACCTGTAGGAGCTCAGGTATGAAGCTGGGCGACCCTGGCCAAACCTGATTCCCCTCCGTGCTAGACGAGACAGTGGCGGGTCCTCAGCTGCCTGAAGCACACTCCTCGCGCGCACCTTCTCTTTGCTGCCGGAAGGCCTCACGTAAGAAGTCTGAGTGGACTCGGGACAGAAGAAGTCTGGGTTGACTCGTGTGAGGCCTGCTGCTCTCCGTTCCTTGCTGGGAGCTTCAGCAGGAGCGCTCTGGAGCTCGCCGGCAGGAGAATTGTGAGTCCCCCGGCCCCACCCCGGCCTCAAGCAAAAGTCCAGATTTCCCCCCTTAGTAACACCTCGGAGTGCCAGAGGGAGCGGAGGGGCGTGCGTTAACGGAATGCTTCAACCGTGGAAGGTATTTCACGAGACACCGTGCACTCACGTTCGTTGTAACAACTGTCAAAGGGCACTCACTGTATGCCTTCCAACTCCTCGGCCGCGTTGGAGCCCCAGGAAGTAAATGCGTTCGTTTGACTAAGCTCCGTGAACGCGCAACGGCGATGGCGAAGCGCTGCCCTGTTCGCTCGAAAGCTCTCGTTCGTGCGGCCTTCACACGGCCTCAAGGTACGCAGTTCTAAACAGCCTTCCATTCCATGCTGGTGTGCCAAGCCCCCCACCCACCCGCAGGGAGGAATTTGGGCTCTTCTGAGAAACACCAGTGTGCGCCACAAGTGAAACCAGGGCGTCTCCCCCAGGACGTCGCCGACCGGCAGCCGGACGCCAGAGGTGTACTTCCAGCCGGAAAAAGAGGGAAAAGGACAGCTTTCCCGGGGACAGTTCTGGACCCTTGGGACCATCCAGAATCACCAAGGCCTCACCTTTGCACGGCCTGGGGAACGCTCTTCCGCCTGTCCAGCAATCCCCACGTCAAAACCTTTCTCAGCAGAGGCAGGCACTCTCTCCCTTGTACTAGCTAGCTCGGCAGAGCCTTCCGAGAAACATGCTGCGTCATTCAGCTTGAACGTGGGACGCGGAGGGGAGAGTACGCTTTCTCCCCGTTTGGAGGCGCCTTGCGCTTGGCTTCAAAGCTGCCTTGAACAGCACTAGCGGCCCGACGTCTCTGCACGGCAGGGCTGTCGTTGTGGGCCGAGGCTGCGTGTTCTCCCAAAGCGAAAACCGTGCTGGCAATCCCTTTCTAGGAACTCCTCCCACGGCACCCCAGGTTCAGCTCCGGCCGAACGAAAGGTGACCTCAGGCCTCAAGGTGAAGTTCCAGCGTTTCACGTCAGGGGAGCTGGGTGTGCAGGGGTCTCCGATGAGGCCATACTCCACCACGGAGTGCCTTAACCCTGCGACGCTCCTGGGGACACACGGGGTAAGGAGCCCATTCACCAGTTTCGCCTGATGACCTCTCTCCGTGCCGGAACGGCGGCCTCTGGCTTCTGAGGAGCCTTAGCGTAAGCAGGCCCCTGGAGACAGCTCTTCACATTCATAGCTAGGGCAGTGTACTCCTCTCTGGGTTGCCCAGGTTGAGTGGCCCAGTCGTCAGAGAGACTGGCGAAAGCAGCGCTGGGCGGACTCCCTTTGCCGGTCAGTCGAACGGCCTCCTTGACTGAAAGAGAACTGCAGTGCCAAAAGACACCGCGCTGACGACTGGCTCCGGGAAGAGACTCGGGGCAGCACTCTCACAGAAGCGAAAGCTAGGCCGTGGGCCCAGCCTGAGGAGCAGTACGTACGTTTGCCACACTTCTTTACACAGCTAGGCGTGAGCCAGAGAGCCTTGGTCACTGAGGCCTACCTAAGGTACTGCCATACTCACCCAGTAGATCCCACGCAGAGGTCCCTGTGCCCCAAAGGGCCTCCACGGAAGGGCCCTGTTCCTCCCGTTGTGTTTCCTTGAGGTAATCAGAAACCGCTGAGGATACCTGTAGGAGCTCAGGTATGAAGCTGGGCGACCCTGGCCAAACCTGATTCCCCTCCGTGCTAGACGAGACAGTGGCGGGTCCTCAGCTGCCTGAAGCACACTCCTCGCGCGCACCTTCTCTTTGCTGCCGGAAGGCCTCACGTAAGAAGTCTGAGTGGACTCGGGACAGAAGAAGTCTGGGTTGACTCGTGTGAGGCCTGCTGCTCTCCGTTCCTTGCTGGGAGCTTCAGCAGGAGCGCTCTGGAGCTCGCCGGCAGGAGAATTGTGAGTCCCCCGGCCCCACCCCGGCCTCAAGCAAAAGTCCAGATTTCCCCCCTTAGTAACACCTCGGAGTGCCAGAGGGAGCGGAGGGGCGTGCGTTAACGGAATGCTTCAACCGTGGAAGGTATTTCACGAGACACCGTGCACTCACGTTCGTTGTAACAACTGTCAAAGGGCACTCACTGTATGCCTTCCAACTCCTCGGCCGCGTTGGAGCCCCAGGAAGTAAATGCGTTCGTTTGACTAAGCTCCGTGAACGCGCAACGGTGATGGCGAAGCGCTGCCCTGTTCGCTCGAAAGCTCTCGTTCGTGCGGCCTTCACACGGCCTCAAGGTACGCAGTTCTAAACAGCCTTCCATTCCATGCTGGTGTGCCAAGCCCCCCACCCACCCGCAGGGAGGAATTTGGGCTCTTCTGAGAAACACCAGTGTGCGCCACAAGTGAAACCAGGGCGTCTCCCCCAGGACGTCGCCGACCGGCAGCCGGTCGCCAGAGGTGTACTTCCAGCCGGAAAAAGAGGGAAAAGGACAGCTTTCCCGGGGACAGTTCTGGACCCTTGGGACCATCCAGAATCACCAAGGCCTCACCTTTGCACGGCCTGGGGAACGCTCTTCCGCCTGTCCAGCAATCCCCACGTCAAAACCTTTCTCAGCAGAGGCAGGCACTCTCTCCCTTGTACTAGCTAGCTCGGCAGAGCCTTCCGAGAAACATGCTGCGTCATTCAGCTTGAACGTGGGACGCGGAGGGGAGAGTACGCTTTCTCCCCGTTTGGAGGCGTCTTGCGCTTGGCTTCAAAGCTGCCTTGAACAGCACTAGCGGCCCGACGTCTCTGCACGGCAGGGCTGTCGTTGTGGGCCGAGGCTGCGTGTTCTCCCAAAGCGAAAACCGTGCTGGCAATCCCTTTCTAGGAACTCCTCCCACGGCACCCCAGGTTCAGCTCCGGCCGAACGAAAGGTGACCTCAGGCCTCAAGGTGAAGTTCCAGCGTTTCACGTCAGGGGAGCTGGGTGTGCAGGGGTCTCCGATGAGGCCATACTCCACCACGGAGTGCCTTAACCCTGCGACGCTCCTGGGGACACACGGGGTAAGGAGCCCATTCACCAGTTTCGCCTGATGACCTCTCTCCGTGCCGGAACGGCGGCCTCTGGCTTCTGAGGAGCCTTAGCGTAAGCAGGCCCCTGGAGACAGCTCTTCACATTCATAGCTAGGGCAGTGTACTCCTCTCTGGGTTGCCCAGGTTGAGTGGCCCAGTCGTCAGAGAGACTGGCGAAAGCAGCGCTGGGCGGACTCCCTTTGCCGGTCAGTCGAACGGCCTCCTTGACTGAAAGAGAACTGCAGTGCCAAAAGACACCGCGCTGACGACTGGCTCCGGGAAGAGACTCGGGGCAGCACTCTCACAGAAGCGAAAGCTAGGCCGTGGGCCCAGCCTGAGGAGCAGTACGTACGTTTGCCACACTTCTTTACACAGCTAGGCGTGAGCCAGAGAGCCTTGGTCACTGAGGCCTACCTAAGGTACTGCCATACTCACCCAGTAGATCCCACGCAGAGGTCCCTGTGCCCCAAAGGGCCTCCACGGAAGGGCCCTGTTCCTCCCGTTGTGTTTCCTTGAGGTAATCAGAAACCGCTGAGGATACCTGTAGGAGCTCAGGTATGAAGCTGGGCGACCCTGGCCAAACCTGATTCCCCTCCGTGCTAGACGAGACAGTGGCGGGTCCTCAGCTGCCTGAAGCACACTCCTCGCGCGCACCTTCTCTTTGCTGCCGGAAGGCCTCACGTAAGAAGTCTGAGTGGACTCGGGACAGAAGAAGTCTGGGTTGACTCGTGTGAGGCCTGCTGCTCTCCGTTCCTTGCTGGGAGCTTCAGCAGGAGCGCTCTGGAGCTCGCCGGCAGGAGAATTGTGAGTCCCCCGGCCCCACCCCGGCCTCAAGCAAAAGTCCAGATTTCCCCCCTTAGTAACACCTCGGAGTGCCAGAGGGAGCGGAGGGGCGTGCGTTAACGGAATGCTTCAACCGTGGAAGGTATTTCACGAGACACCGTGCACTCACGTTCGTTGTAACAACTGTCAAAGGGCACTCACTGTATGCCTTCCAACTCCTCGGCCGCGTTGGAGCCCCAGGAAGTAAATGCGTTCGTTTGACTAAGCTCCGTGAACGCGCAACGGCGATGGCGAAGCGCTGCCCTGTTCGCTCGAAAGCTCTCGTTCGTGCGGCCTTCACACGGCCTCAAGGTACGCAGTTCTAAACAGCCTTCCATTCCATGCTGGTGTGCCAAGCCCCCCACCCACCCGCAGGGAGGAATTTGGGCTCTTCTGAGAAACACCAGTGTGCGCCACAAGTGAAACCAGGGCGTCTCCCCCAGGACGTCGCCGACCGGCAGCCGGACGCCAGAGGTGTACTTCCAGCCGGAAAAAGAGGGAAAAGGACAGCTTTCCCGGGGACAGTTCTGGACCCTTGGGACCATCCAGAATCACCAAGGCCTCACCTTTGCACGGCCTGGGGAACGCTCTTCCGCCTGTCCAGCAATCCCCACGTCAAAACCTTTCTCAGCAGAGGCAGGCACTCTCTCCCTTGTACTAGCTAGCTCGGCAGAGCCTTCCGAGAAACATGCTGCGTCATTCAGCTTGAACGTGGGACGCGGAGGGGAGAGTACGCTTTCTCCCCGTTTGGAGGCGCCTTGCGCTTGGCTTCAAAGCTGCCTTGAACAGCACTAGCGGCCCGACGTCTCTGCACGGCAGGGCTGTCGTTGTGGGCCGAGGCTGCGTGTTCTCCCAAAGCGAAAACCGTGCTGGCAATCCCTTTCTAGGAACTCCTCCCACGGCACCCCAGGTTCAGCTCCGGCCGAACGAAAGGTGACCTCAGGCCTCAAGGTGAAGTTCCAGCGTTTCACGTCAGGGGAGCTGGGTGTGCAGGGGTCTCCGATGAGGCCATACTCCACCACGGAGTGCCTTAACCCTGCGACGCTCCTGGGGACACACGGGGTAAGGAGCCCATTCACCAGTTTCGCCTGATGACCTCTCTCCGTGCCGGAACGGCGGCCTCTGGCTTCTGAGGAGCCTTAGCGTAAGCAGGCCCCTGGAGACAGCTCTTCACATTCATAGCTAGGGCAGTGTACTCCTCTCTGGGTTGCCCAGGTTGAGTGGCCCAGTCGTCAGAGAGACTGGCGAAAGCAGCGCTGGGCGGACTCCCTTTGCCGGTCAGTCGAACGGCCTCCTTGACTGAAAGAGAACTGCAGTGCCAAAAGACACCGCGCTGACGACTGGCTCCGGGAAGAGACTCGGGGCAGCACTCTCACAGAAGCGAAAGCTAGGCCGTGGGCCCAGCCTGAGGAGCAGTACGTACGTTTGCCACACTTCTTTACACAGCTAGGCGTGAGCCAGAGAGCCTTGGTCACTGAGGCCTACCTAAGGTACTGCCATACTCACCCAGTAGATCCCACGCAGAGGTCCCTGTGCCCCAAAGGGCCTCCACGGAAGGGCCCTGTTCCTCCCGTTGTGTTTCCTTGAGGTAATCAGAAACCGCTGAGGATACCTGTAGGAGCTCAGGTATGAAGCTGGGCGACCCTGGCCAAACCTGATTCCCCTCCGTGCTAGACGAGACAGTGGCGGGTCCTCAGCTGCCTGAAGCACACTCCTCGCGCGCACCTTCTCTTTGCTGCCGGAAGGCCTCACGTAAGAAGTCTGAGTGGACTCGGGACAGAAGAAGTCTGGGTTGACTCGTGTGAGGCCTGCTGCTCTCCGTTCCTTGCTGGGAGCTTCAGCAGGAGCGCTCTGGAGCTCGCCGGCAGGAGAATTGTGAGTCCCCCGGCCCCACCCCGGCCTCAAGCAAAAGTCCAGATTTCCCCCCTTAGTAACACCTCGGAGTGCCAGAGGGAGCGGAGGGGCGTGCGTTAACGGAATGCTTCAACCGTGGAAGGTATTTCACGAGACACCGTGCACTCACGTTCGTTGTAACAACTGTCAAAGGGCACTCACTGTATGCCTTCCAACTCCTCGGCCGCGTTGGAGCCCCAGGAAGTAAATGCGTTCGTTTGACTAAGCTCCGTGAACGCGCAACGGTGATGGCGAAGCGCTGCCCTGTTCGCTCGAAAGCTCTCGTTCGTGCGGCCTTCACACGGCCTCAAGGTACGCAGTTCTAAACAGCCTTCCATTCCATGCTGGTGTGCCAAGCCCCCCACCCACCCGCAGGGAGGAATTTGGGCTCTTCTGAGAAACACCAGTGTGCGCCACAAGTGAAACCAGGGCGTCTCCCCCAGGACGTCGCCGACCGGCAGCCGGTCGCCAGAGGTGTACTTCCAGCCGGAAAAAGAGGGAAAAGGACAGCTTTCCCGGGGACAGTTCTGGACCCTTGGGACCATCCAGAATCACCAAGGCCTCACCTTTGCACGGCCTGGGGAACGCTCTTCCGCCTGTCCAGCAATCCCCACGTCAAAACCTTTCTCAGCAGAGGCAGGCACTCTCTCCCTTGTACTAGCTAGCTCGGCAGAGCCTTCCGAGAAACATGCTGCGTCATTCAGCTTGAACGTGGGACGCGGAGGGGAGAGTACGCTTTCTCCCCGTTTGGAGGCGTCTTGCGCTTGGCTTCAAAGCTGCCTTGAACAGCACTAGCGGCCCGACGTCTCTGCACGGCAGGGCTGTCGTTGTGGGCCGAGGCTGCGTGTTCTCCCAAAGCGAAAACCGTGCTGGCAATCCCTTTCTAGGAACTCCTCCCACGGCACCCCAGGTTCAGCTCCGGCCGAACGAAAGGTGACCTCAGGCCTCAAGGTGAAGTTCCAGCGTTTCACGTCAGGGGAGCTGGGTGTGCAGGGGTCTCCGATGAGGCCATACTCCACCACGGAGTGCCTTAACCCTGCGACGCTCCTGGGGACACACGGGGTAAGGAGCCCATTCACCAGTTTCGCCTGATGACCTCTCTCCGTGCCGGAACGGCGGCCTCTGGCTTCTGAGGAGCCTTAGCGTAAGCAGGCCCCTGGAGACAGCTCTTCACATTCATAGCTAGGGCAGTGTACTCCTCTCTGGGTTGCCCAGGTTGAGTGGCCCAGTCGTCAGAGAGACTGGCGAAAGCAGCGCTGGGCGGACTCCCTTTGCCGGTCAGTCGAACGGCCTCCTTGACTGAAAGAGAACTGCAGTGCCAAAAGACACCGCGCTGACGACTGGCTCCGGGAAGAGACTCGGGGCAGCACTCTCACAGAAGCGAAAGCTAGGCCGTGGGCCCAGCCTGAGGAGCAGTACGTACGTTTGCCACACTTCTTTACACAGCTAGGCGTGAGCCAGAGAGCCTTGGTCACTGAGGCCTACCTAAGGTACTGCCATACTCACCCAGTAGATCCCACGCAGAGGTCCCTGTGCCCCAAAGGGCCTCCACGGAAGGGCCCTGTTCCTCCCGTTGTGTTTCCTTGAGGTAATCAGAAACCGCTGAGGATACCTGTAGGAGCTCAGGTATGAAGCTGGGCGACCCTGGCCAAACCTGATTCCCCTCCGTGCTAGACGAGACAGTGGCGGGTCCTCAGCTGCCTGAAGCACACTCCTCGCGCGCACCTTCTCTTTGCTGCCGGAAGGCCTCACGTAAGAAGTCTGAGTGGACTCGGGACAGAAGAAGTCTGGGTTGACTCGTGTGAGGCCTGCTGCTCTCCGTTCCTTGCTGGGAGCTTCAGCAGGAGCGCTCTGGAGCTCGCCGGCAGGAGAATTGTGAGTGCCCCGGCCCCACCCCGGCCTCAAGCAAAAGTCCAGATTTCCCCCCTTAGTAACACCTCGGAGTGCCAGAGGGAGCGGAGGGGCGTGCGTTAACGGAATGCTTCAACCGTGGAAGGTATTTCACGAGACACCGTGCACTCACGTTCGTTGTAACAACTGTCAAAGGGCACTCACTGTATGCCTTCCAACTCCTCGGCCGCGTTGGAGCCCCAGGAAGTAAATGCGTTCGTTTGACTAAGCTCCGTGAACGCGCAACGGCGATGGCGAAGCGCTGCCCTGTTCGCTCGAAAGCTCTCGTTCGTGCGGCCTTCACACGGCCTCAAGGTACGCAGTTCTAAACAGCCTTCCATTCCATGCTGGTGTGCCAAGCCCCCCACCCACCCGCAGGGAGGAATTTGGGCTCTTCTGAGAAACACCAGTGTGCGCCACAAGTGAAACCAGGGCGTCTCCCCCAGGACGTCGCCGACCGGCAGCCGGACGCCAGAGGTGTACTTCCAGCCGGAAAAAGAGGGAAAAGGACAGCTTTCCCGGGGACAGTTCTGGACCCTTGGGACCATCCAGAATCACCAAGGCCTCACCTTTGCACGGCCTGGGGAACGCTCTTCCGCCTGTCCAGCAATCCCCACGTCAAAACCTTTCTCAGCAGAGGCAGGCACTCTCTCCCTTGTACTAGATAGCTCGGCAGAGCCTTCCGAGAAACATGCTGCGTCATTCAGCTTGAACGTGGGACGCGGAGGGGAGAGTACGCTTTCTCCCCGTTTGGAGGCGCCTTGCGCTTGGCTTCAAAGCTGCCTTGAACAGCACTAGCGGCCCGACGTCTCTGCACGGCAGGGCTGTCGTTGTGGGCCGAGGCTGCGTGTTCTCCCAAAGCGAAAACCGTGCTGGCAATCCCTTTCTAGGAACTCCTCCCACGGCACCCCAGGTTCAGCTCCGGCCGAACGAAAGGTGACCTCAGGCCTCAAGGTGAAGTTCCAGCGTTTCACGTCAGGGGAGCTGGGTGTGCAGGGGTCTCCGATGAGGCCATACTCCACCACGGAGTGCCTTAACCCTGCGACGCTCCTGGGGACACACGGGGTAAGGAGCCCATTCACCAGTTTCGCCTGATGACCTCTCTCCGTGCCGGAACGGCGGCCTCTGGCTTCTGAGGAGCCTTAGCGTAAGCAGGCCCCTGGAGACAGCTCTTCACATTCATAGCTAGGGCAGTGTACTCCTCTCTGGGTTGCCCAGGTTGAGTGGCCCAGTCGTCAGAGAGACTGGCGAAAGCAGCGCTGGGCGGACTCCCTTTGCCGGTCAGTCGAACGGCCTCCTTGACTGAAAGAGAACTGCAGTGCCAAAAGACACCGCGCTGACGACTGGCTCCGGGAAGAGACTCGGGGCAGCACTCTCACAGAAGCGAAAGCTAGGCCGTGGGCCCAGCCTGAGGAGCAGTACGTACGTTTGCCACACTTCTTTACACAGCTAGGCGTGAGCCAGAGAGCCTTGGTCACTGAGGCCTACCTAAGGTACGGCCATACTCACCCAGTAGATCCCACGCAGAGGTCCCTGTGCCCCAAAGGGCCTCCACGGAAGGGCCCTGTTCCTCCCGTTGTGTTTCCTTGAGGTAATCAGAAACCGCTGAGGATACCTGTAGGAGCTCAGGTATGAAGCTGGGCGACCCTGGCCAAACCTGATTCCCCTCCGTGCTAGACGAGACAGTGGCGGGTCCTCAGCTGCCTGAAGCACACTCCTCGCGCGCACCTTCTCTTTGCTGCCGGAAGGCCTCACGTAAGAAGTCTGAGTGGACTCGTGACAGAAGAAGTCTGGGTTGACTCGTGTGAGGCCTGCTGCTCTCCGTTCCTTGCTGGGAGCTTCAGCAGGAGCGCTCTGGAGCTCGCCGGCAGGAGAATTGTGAGTCCCCCGGCCCCACCCCGGCCTCAAGCAAAAGTCCAGATTTCCCCCCTTAGTAACACCTCGGAGTGCCAGAGGGAGCGGAGGGGCGTGCGTTAACGGAATGCTTCAACCGTGGAAGGTATTTCACGAGACACCGTGCACTCACGTTCGTTGTAACAACTGTCAAAGGGCACTCACTGTATGCCTTCCAACTCCTCGGCCGCGTTGGAGCCCCAGGAAGTAAATGCGTTCGTTTGACTAAGCTCCGTGAACGCGCAACGGCGATGGCGAAGCGCTGCCCTGTTCGCTCGAAAGCTCTCGTTCGTGCGGCCTTCACACGGCCTCAAGGTACGCAGTTCTAAACAGCCTTCCATTCCATGCTGGTGTGCCAAGCCCCCCACCCACCCGCAGGGAGGAATTTGGGCTCTTCTGAGAAACACCAGTGTGCGCCACAAGTGAAACCAGGGCGTCTCCCCCAGGACGTCGCCGACCGGCAGCCGGACGCCAGAGGTGTACTTCCAGCCGGAAAAAGAGGGAAAAGGACAGCTTTCCCGGGGACAGTTCTGGACCCTTGGGACCATCCAGAATCACCAAGGCCTCACCTTTGCACGGCCTGGGGAACGCTCTTCCGCCTGTCCAGCAATCCCCACGTCAAAACCTTTCTCAGCAGAGGCAGGCACTCTCTCCCTTGTACTAGCTAGCTCGGCAGAGCCTTCCGAGAAACATGCTGCGTCATTCAGCTTGAACGTGGGACGCGGAGGGGAGAGTACGCTTTCTCCCCGTTTGGAGGCGCCTTGCGCTTGGCTTCAAAGCTGCCTTGAACAGCACTAGCGGCCCGACGTCTCTGCACGGCAGGGCTGTCGTTGTGGGCCGAGGCTGCGTGTTCTCCCAAAGCGAAAACCGTGCTGGCAATCCCTTTCTAGGAACTCCTCCCACGGCACCCCAGGTTCAGCTCCGGCCGAACGAAAGGTGACCTCAGGCCTCAAGGTGAAGTTCCAGCGTTTCACGTCAGGGGAGCTGGGTGTGCAGGGGTCTCCGATGAGGCCATACTCCACCACGGAGTGCCTTAACCCTGCGACGCTCCTGGGGACACACGGGGTAAGGAGCCCATTCACCAGTTTCGCCTGATGACCTCTCTCCGAGCCGGAACGGCGGCCTCTGGCTTCTGAGGAACCTTAGCGTAAGCAGGCCCCTGGAGACAGCTCTTCACATTCATAGCTAGGGCAGTGTACTCCTCTCTGGGTTGCCCAGGTTGAGTGGCCCAGTCGTCAGAGAGACTGGCGAAAGCAGCGCTGGGCGGACTCCCTTTGCCGGTCAGTCGAACGGCCTCCTTGACTGAAAGAGAACTGCAGTGCCAAAAGACACCGCGCTGACGACTGGCTCCGGGAAGAGACTCGGGGCAGCACTCTCACAGAAGCGAAAGCTAGGCCGTGGGCCCAGCCTGAGGAGCAGTACGTACGTTTGCCACACTTCTTTACACAGCTAGGCGTGAGCCAGAGAGCCTTGGTCACTGAGGCCTACCTAAGGTACGGCCATACTCACCCAGTAGATCCCACGCAGAGGTCCCTGTGCCCCAAAGGGCCTCCACGGAAGGGCCCTGTTCCTCCCGTTGTGTTTCCTTGAGGTAATCAGAAACCGCTGAGGATACCTGTAGGAGCTCAGGTATGAAGCTGGGCGACCCTGGCCAAACCTGATTCCCCTCCGTGCTAGACGAGACAGTGGCGGGTCCTCAGCTGCCTGAAGCACACTCCTCGCGCGCACCTTCTCTTTGCTGCCGGAAGGCCTCACGTAAGAAGTCTGAGTGGACTCGTGACAGAAGAAGTCTGGGTTGACTCGTGTGAGGCCTGCTGCTCTCCGTTCCTTGCTGGGAGCTTCAGCAGGAGCGCTCTGGAGCTCGCCGGCAGGAGAATTGTGAGTGCCCCGGCCCCACCCCGGCCTCAAGCAAAAGTCCAGATTTCCCCCCTTAGTAACACCTCGGAGTGCCAGAGGGAGCGGAGGGGCGTGCGTTAACGGAATGCTTCAACCGTGGAAGGTATTTCACGAGACACCGTGCACTCACGTTCGTTGTAACAACTGTCAAAGGGCACTCACTGTATGCCTTCCAACTCCTCGGCCGCGTTGGAGCCCCAGGAAGTAAATGCGTTCGTTTGACTAAGCTCCGTGAACGCGCAACGGCGATGGCGAAGCGCTGCCCTGTTCGCTCGAAAGCTCTCGTTCGTGCGGCCTTCACACGGCCTCAAGGTACGCAGTTCTAAACAGCCTTCCATTCCATGCTGGTGTGCCAAGCCCCCCACCCACCCGCAGGGAGGAATTTGGGCTCTTCTGAGAAACACCAGTGTGCGCCACAAGTGAAACCAGGGCGTCTCCCCCAGGACGTCGCCGACCGGCAGCCGGACGCCAGAGGTGTACTTCCAGCCGGAAAAAGAGGGAAAAGGACAGCTTTCCCGGGGACAGTTCTGGACCCTTGGGACCATCCAGAATCACCAAGGCCTCACCTTTGCACGGCCTGGGGAACGCTCTTCCGCCTGTCCAGCAATCCCCACGTCAAAACCTTTCTCAGCAGAGGCAGGCACTCTCTCCCTTGTACTAGATAGCTCGGCAGAGCCTTCCGAGAAACATGCTGCGTCATTCAGCTTGAACGTGGGACGCGGAGGGGAGAGTACGCTTTCTCCCCGTTTGGAGGCGCCTTGCGCTTGGCTTCAAAGCTGCCTTGAACAGCACTAGCGGCCCGACGTCTCTGCACGGCAGGGCTGTCGTTGTGGGCCGAGGCTGCGTGTTCTCCCAAAGCGAAAACCGTGCTGGCAATCCCTTTCTAGGAACTCCTCCCACGGCACCCCAGGTTCAGCTCCGGCCGAACGAAAGGTGACCTCAGGCCTCAAGGTGAAGTTCCAGCGTTTCACGTCAGGGGAGCTGGGTGTGCAGGGGTCTCCGATGAGGCCATACTCCACCACGGAGTGCCTTAACCCTGCGACGCTCCTGGGGACACACGGGGTAAGGAGCCCATTCACCAGTTTCGCCTGATGACCTCTCTCCGTGCCGGAACGGCGGCCTCTGGCTTCTGAGGAGCCTTAGCGTAAGCAGGCCCCTGGAGACAGCTCTTCACATTCATAGCTAGGGCAGTGTACTCCTCTCTGGGTTGCCCAGGTTGAGTGGCCCAGTCGTCAGAGAGACTGGCGAAAGCAGCGCTGGGCGGACTCCCTTTGCCGGTCAGTCGAACGGCCTCCTTGACTGAAAGAGAACTGCAGTGCCAAAAGACACCGCGCTGACGACTGGCTCCGGGAAGAGACTCGGGGCAGCACTCTCACAGAAGCGAAAGCTAGGCCGTGGGCCCAGCCTGAGGAGCAGTACGTACGTTTGCCACACTTCTTTACACAGCTAGGCGTGAGCCAGAGAGCCTTGGTCACTGAGGCCTACCTAAGGTACGGCCATACTCACCCAGTAGATCCCACGCAGAGGTCCCTGTGCCCCAAAGGGCCTCCACGGAAGGGCCCTGTTCCTCCCGTTGTGTTTCCTTGAGGTAATCAGAAACCGCTGAGGATACCTGTAGGAGCTCAGGTATGAAGCTGGGCGACCCTGGCCAAACCTGATTCCCCTCCGTGCTAGACGAGACAGTGGCGGGTCCTCAGCTGCCTGAAGCACACTCCTCGCGCGCACCTTCTCTTTGCTGCCGGAAGGCCTCACGTAAGAAGTCTGAGTTGACTCGTGACAGAAGAAGTCTGGGTTGACTCGTGTGAGGCCTGCTGCTCTCCGTTCCTTGCTGGGAGCTTCAGCAGGAGCGCTCTGGAGCTCGCCGGCAGGAGAATTGTGAGTCCCCCGGCCCCACCCCGGCCTCAAGCAAAAGTCCAGATTTCCCCCCTTAGTAACACCTCGGAGTGCCAGAGGGAGCGGAGGGGCGTGCGTTAACGGAATGCTTCAACCGTGGAAGGTATTTCACGAGACACCGTGCACTCACGTTCGTTGTAACAACTGTCAAAGGGCACTCACTGTATGCCTTCCAACTCCTCGGCCGCGTTGGAGCCCCAGGAAGTAAATGCGTTCGTTTGACTAAGCTCCGTGAACGCGCAACGGCGATGGCGAAGCGCTGCCCTGTTCGCTCGAAAGCTCTCGTTCGTGCGGCCTTCACACGGCCTCAAGGTACGCAGTTCTAAACAGCCTTCCATTCCATGCTGGTGTGCCAAGCCCCCCACCCACCCGCAGGGAGGAATTTGGGCTCTTCTGAGAAACACCAGTGTGCGCCACAAGTGAAACCAGGGCGTCTCCCCCAGGACGTCGCCGACCGGCAGCCGGACGCCAGAGGTGTACTTCCAGCCGGAAAAAGAGGGAAAAGGACAGCTTTCCCGGGGACAGTTCTGGACCCTTGGGACCATCCAGAATCACCAAGGCCTCACCTTTGCACGGCCTGGGGAACGCTCTTCCGCCTGTCCAGCAATCCCCACGTCAAAACCTTTCTCAGCAGAGGCAGGCACTCTCTCCCTTGTACTAGCTAGCTCGGCAGAGCCTTCCGAGAAACATGCTGCGTCATTCAGCTTGAACGTGGGACGCGGAGGGGAGAGTACGCTTTCTCCCCGTTTGGAGGCGCCTTGCGCTTGGCTTCAAAGCTGCCTTGAACAGCACTAGCGGCCCGACGTCTCTGCACGGCAGGGCTGTCGTTGTGGGCCGAGGCTG
This sequence comes from Globicephala melas, assembly GCF_963455315.2. Taxonomy (NCBI): domain Eukaryota; kingdom Metazoa; phylum Chordata; class Mammalia; order Artiodactyla; family Delphinidae; genus Globicephala; species Globicephala melas. Next base: position 40,599 of record NW_027207322.1, read on the forward strand.
CGTGTTCTCCCAAAGCGAAAACCGTGCTGGCAATCCCTTTCTAGGAACTCCTCCCACGGCACCCCAGGTTCAGCTCCGGCCGAACGAAAGGTGACCTCAGGCCTCAAGGTGAAGTTCCAGCGTTTCACGTCAGGGGAGCTGGGTGTGCAGGGGTCTCCGATGAGGCCATACTCCACCACGGAGTGCCTTAACCCTGCGACGCTCCTGGGGACACACGGGGTAAGGAGCCCATTCACCAGTTTCGCCTGATGACCTCTCTCCGAGCCGGAACGGCGGCCTCTGGCTTCTGAGGAGCCTTAGCGTAAGCAGGCCCCTGGAGACAGCTCTTCACATTCATAGCTAGGGCAGTGTACTCCTCTCTGGGTTGCCCAGGTTGAGTGGCCCAGTCGTCAGAGAGACTGGCGAAAGCAGCGCTGGGCGGACTCCCTTTGCCGGTCAGTCGAACGGCCTCCTTGACTGAAAGAGAACTGCAGTGCCAAAAGACACCGCGCTGACGACTGGCTCCGGGAAGAGACTCGGGGCAGCACTCTCACAGAAGCGAAAGCTAGGCCGTGGGCCCAGCCTGAGGAGCAGTACGTACGTTTGCCACACTTCTTTACACAGCTAGGCGTGAGCCAGAGAGCCTTGGTCACTGAGGCCTACCTAAGGTACGGCCATACTCACCCAGTAGATCCCACGCAGAGGTCCCTGTGCCCCAAAGGGCCTCCACGGAAGGGCCCTGTTCCTCCCGTTGTGTTTCCTTGAGGTAATCAGAAACCGCTGAGGATACCTGTAGGAGCTCAGGTATGAAGCTGGGCGACCCTGGCCAAACCTGATTCCCCTCCGTGCTAGACGAGACAGTGGCGGGTCCTCAGCTGCCTGAAGCACACTCCTCGCGCGCACCTTCTCTTTGCTGCCGGAAGGCCTCACGTAAGAAGTCTGAGTGGACTCGGGACAGAAGAAGTCTGGGTTGACTCGTGTGAGGCCTGCTGCTCTCCGTTCCTTGCTGGGAGCTTCAGCAGGAGCGCTCTGGAGCTCGCCGGCAGGAGAATTGTGAGTCCCCCGGCCCCACCCCGGCCTCAAGCAAAAGTCCAGATTTCCCCCCTTAGTAACACCTCGGAGTGCCAGAGGGAGCGGAGGGGCGTGCGTTAACGGAATGCTTCAACCGTGGAAGGTATTTCACGAGACACCGTGCACTCACGTTCGTTGTAACAACTGTCAAAGGGCACTCACTGTATGCCTTCCAACTCCTCGGCCGCGTTGGAGCCCCAGGAAGTAAATGCGTTCGTTTGACTAAGCTCCGTGAACGCGCAACGGCGATGGCGAAGCGCTGCCCTGTTCGCTCGAAAGCTCTCGTTCGTGCGGCCTTCACACGGCCTCAAGGTACGCAGTTCTAAACAGCCTTCCATTCCATGCTGGTGTGCCAAGCCCCCCACCCACCCGCAGGGAGGAATTTGGGCTCTTCTGAGAAACACCAGTGTGCGCCACAAGTGAAACCAGGGCGTCTCCCCCAGGACGTCGCCGACCGGCAGCCGGTCGCCAGAGGTGTACTTCCAGCCGGAAAAAGAGGGAAAAGGACAGCTTTCCCGGGGACAGTTCTGGACCCTTGGGACCATCCAGAATCACCAAGGCCTCACCTTTGCACGGCCTGGGGAACGCTCTTCCGCCTGTCCAGCAATCCCCACGTCAAAACCTTTCTCAGCAGAGGCAGGCACTCTCTCCCTTGTACTAGCTAGCTCGGCAGAGCCTTCCGAGAAACATGCTGCGTCATTCAGCTTGAACGTGGGACGCGGAGGGGAGAGTACGCTTTCTCCCCGTTTGGAGGCGCCTTGCGCTTGGCTTCAAAGCTGCCTTGAACAGCACTAGCGGCCCGACGTCTCTGCACGGCAGGGCTGTCGTTGTGGGCCGAGGCTGCGTGTTCTCCCAAAGCGAAAACCGTGCTGGCAATCCCTTTCTAGGAACTCCTCCCACGGCACCCCAGGTTCAGCTCCGGCCGAACGAAAGGTGACCTCAGGCCTCAAGGTGAAGTTCCAGCGTTTCACGTCAGGGGAGCTGGGTGTGCAGGGGTCTCCGATGAGGCCATACTCCACCACGGAGTGCCTTAACCCTGCGACGCTCCTGGGGACACACGGGGTAAGGAGCCCATTCACCAGTTTCGCCTGATGACCTCTCTCCGAGCCGGAACGGCGGCCTCTGGCTTCTGAGGAGCCTTAGCGTAAGCAGGCCCCTGGAGACAGCTCTTCACATTCATAGCTAGGGCAGTGTACTCCTCTCTGGGTTGCCCAGGTTGAGTGGCCCAGTCGTCAGAGAGACTGGCGAAAGCAGCGCTGGGCGGACTCCCTTTGCCGGTCAGTCGAACGGCCTCCTTGACTGAAAGAGAACTGCAGTGCCAAAAGACACCGCGCTGACGACTGGCTCCGGGAAGAGACTCGGGGCAGCACTCTCACAGAAGCGAAAGCTAGGCCGTGGGCCCAGCCTGAGGAGCAGTACGTACGTTTGCCACACTTCTTTACACAGCTAGGCGTGAGCCAGAGAGCCTTGGTCACTGAGGCCTACCTAAGGTACGGCCATACTCACCCAGTAGATCCCACGCAGAGGTCCCTGTGCCCCAAAGGGCCTCCACGGAAGGGCCCTGTTCCTCCCGTTGTGTTTCCTTGAGGTAATCAGAAACCGCTGAGGATACCTGTAGGAGCTCAGGTATGAAGCTGGGCGACCCTGGCCAAACCTGATTCCCCTCCGTGCTAGACGAGATAGTGGCGGGTCCTCAGCTGCCTGAAGCACACTCCTCGCGCGCACCTTCTCTTTGCTGCCGGAAGGCCTCACGTAAGAAGTCTGAGTGGACTCGGGACAGAAGAAGTCTGGGTTGACTCGTGTGAGGCCTGCTGCTCTCCGTTCCTTGCTGGGAGCTTCAGCAGGAGCGCTCTGGAGCTCGCCGGCAGGAGAATTGTGAGTCCCCCGGCCCCACCCCGGCCTCAAGCAAAAGTCCAGATTTCCCCCCTTAGTAACACCTCGGAGTGCCAGAGGGAGCGGAGGGGCGTGCGTTAACGGAATGCTTCAACCGTGGAAGGTATTTCACGAGACACCGTGCACTCACGTTCGTTGTAACAACTGTCAAAGGGCACTCACTGTATGCCTTCCAACTCCTCGGCCGCGTTGGAGCCCCAGGAAGTAAATGCGTTCGTTTGACTAAGCTCCGTGAACGCGCAACGGCGATGGCGAAGCGCTGCCCTGTTCGCTCGAAAGCTCTCGTTCGTGCGGCCTTCACACGGCCTCAAGGTACGCAGTTCTAAACAGCCTTCCATTCCATGCTGGTGTGCCAAGCCCCCCACCCACCCGCAGGGAGGAATTTGGGCTCTTCTGAGAAACACCAGTGTGCGCCACAAGTGAAACCAGGGCGTCTCCCCCAGGACGTCGCCGACCGGCAGCCGGTCGCCAGAGGTGTACTTCCAGCCGGAAAAAGAGGGAAAAGGACAGCTTTCCCGGGGACAGTTCTGGACCCTTGGGACCATCCAGAATCACCAAGGCCTCACCTTTGCACGGCCTGGGGAACGCTCTTCCGCCTGTCCAGCAATCCCCACGTCAAAACCTTTCTCAGCAGAGGCAGGCACTCTCTCCCTTGTACTAGCTAGCTCGGCAGAGCCTTCCGAGAAACATGCTGCGTCATTCAGCTTGAACGTGGGACGCGGAGGGGAGAGTACGCTTTCTCCCCGTTTGGAGGCGCCTTGCGCTTGGCTTCAAAGCTGCCTTGAACAGCACTAGCGGCCCGACGTCTCTGCACGGCAGGGCTGTCGTTGTGGGCCGAGGCTGCGTGTTCTCCCAAAGCGAAAACCGTGCTGGCAATCCCTTTCTAGGAACTCCTCCCACGGCACCCCAGGTTCAGCTCCGGCCGAACGAAAGGTGACCTCAGGCCTCAAGGTGAAGTTCCAGCGTTTCACGTCAGGGGAGCTGGGTGTGCAGGGGTCTCCGATGAGGCCATACTCCACCACGGAGTGCCTTAACCCTGCGACGCTCCTGGGGACACACGGGGTAAGGAGCCCATTCACCAGTTTCGCCTGATGACCTCTCTCCGTGCCGGAACGGCGGCCTCTGGCTTCTGAGGAGCCTTAGCGTAAGCAGGCCCCTGGAGACAGCTCTTCACATTCATAGCTAGGGCAGTGTACTCCTCTCTGGGTTGCCCAGGTTGAGTGGCCCAGTCGTCAGAGAGACTGGCGAAAGCAGCGCTGGGCGGACTCCCTTTGCCGGTCAGTCGAACGGCCTCCTTGACTGAAAGAGAACTGCAGTGCCAAAAGACACCGCGCTGACGACTGGCTCCGGGAAGAGACTCGGGGCAGCACTCTCACAGAAGCGAAAGCTAGGCCGTGGGCCCAGCCTGAGGAGCAGTACGTACGTTTGCCACACTTCTTTACACAGCTAGGCGTGAGCCAGAGAGCCTTGGTCACTGAGGCCTACCTAAGGTACGGCCATACTCACCCAGTAGATCCCACGCAGAGGTCCCTGTGCCCCAAAGGGCCTCCACGGAAGGGCCCTGTTCCTCCCGTTGTGTTTCCTTGAGGTAATCAGAAACCGCTGAGGATACCTGTAGGAGCTCAGGTATGAAGCTGGGCGACCCTGGCCAAACCTGATTCCCCTCCGTGCTAGACGAGACAGTGGCGGGTCCTCAGCTGCCTGAAGCACACTCCTCGCGCGCACCTTCTCTTTGCTGCCGGAAGGCCTCACGTAAGAAGTCTGAGTGGACTCGTGACAGAAGAAGTCTGGGTTGACTCGTGTGAGGCCTGCTGCTCTCCGTTCCTTGCTGGGAGCTTCAGCAGGAGCGCTCTGGAGCTCGCCGGCAGGAGAATTGTGAGTCCCCCGGCCCCACCCCGGCCTCAAGCAAAAGTCCAGATTTCCCCCCTTAGTAACACCTCGGAGTGCCAGAGGGAGCGGAGGGGCGTGCGTTAACGGAATGCTTCAACCGTGGAAGGTATTTCACGAGACACCGTGCACTCACGTTCGTTGTAACAACTGTCAAAGGGCACTCACTGTATGCCTTCCAACTCCTCGGCCGCGTTGGAGCCCCAGGAAGTAAATGCGTTCGTTTGACTAAGCTCCGTGAACGCGCAACGGTGATGGCGAAGCGCTGCCCTGTTCGCTCGAAAGCTCTCGTTCGTGCGGCCTTCACACGGCCTCAAGGTACGCAGTTCTAAACAGCCTTCCATTCCATGCTGGTGTGCCAAGCCCCCCACCCACCCGCAGGGAGGAATTTGGGCTCTTCTGAGAAACACCAGTGTGCGCCACAAGTGAAACCAGGGCGTCTCCCCCAGGACGTCGCCGACCGGCAGCCGGACGCCAGAGGTGTACTTCCAGCCGGAAAAAGAGGGAAAAGGACAGCTTTCCCGGGGACAGTTCTGGACCCTTGGGACCATCCAGAATCACCAAGGCCTCACCTTTGCACGGCCTGGGGAACGCTCTTCCGCCTGTCCAGCAATCCCCACGTCAAAACCTTTCTCAGCAGAGGCAGGCACTCTCTCCCTTGTACTAGCTAGCTCGGCAGAGCCTTCCGAGAAACATGCTGCGTCATTCAGCTTGAACGTGGGACGCGGAGGGGAGAGTACGCTTTCTCCCCGTTTGGAGGCGCCTTGCGCTTGGCTTCAAAGCTGCCTTGAACAGCACTAGCGGCCCGACGTCTCTGCACGGCAGGGCTGTCGTTGTGGGCCGAGGCTGCGTGTTCTCCCAAAGCGAAAACCGTGCTGGCAATCCCTTTCTAGGAACTCCTCCCACGGCACCCCAGGTTCAGCTCCGGCCGAACGAAAGGTGACCTCAGGCCTCAAGGTGAAGTTCCAGCGTTTCACGTCAGGGGAGCTGGGTGTGCAGGGGTCTCCGATGAGGCCATACTCCACCACGGAGTGCCTTAACCCTGCGACGCTCCTGGGGACACACGGGGTAAGGAGCCCATTCACCAGTTTCGCCTGATGACCTCTCTCCGAGCCGGAACGGCGGCCTCTGGCTTCTGAGGAACCTTAGCGTAAGCAGGCCCCTGGAGACAGCTCTTCACATTCATAGCTAGGGCAGTGTACTCCTCTCTGGGTTGCCCAGGTTGAGTGGCCCAGTCGTCAGAGAGACTGGCGAAAGCAGCGCTGGGCGGACTCCCTTTGCCGGTCAGTCGAACGGCCTCCTTGACTGAAAGAGAACTGCAGTGCCAAAAGACACCGCGCTGACGACTGGCTCCGGGAAGAGACTCGGGGCAGCACTCTCACAGAAGCGAAAGCTAGGCCGTGGGCCCAGCCTGAGGAGCAGTACGTACGTTTGCCACACTTCTTTACACAGCTAGGCGTGAGCCAGAGAGCCTTGGTCACTGAGGCCTACCTAAGGTACGGCCATACTCACCCAGTAGATCCCACGCAGAGGTCCCTGTGCCCCAAAGGGCCTCCACGGAAGGGCCCTGTTCCTCCCGTTGTGTTTCCTTGAGGTAATCAGAAACCGCTGAGGATACCTGTAGGAGCTCAGGTATGAAGCTGGGCGACCCTGGCCAAACCTGATTCCCCTCCGTGCTAGACGAGACAGTGGCGGGTCCTCAGCTGCCTGAAGCACACTCCTCGCGCGCACCTTCTCTTTGCTGCCGGAAGGCCTCACGTAAGAAGTCTGAGTTGACTCGTGACAGAAGAAGTCTGGGTTGACTCGTGTGAGGCCTGCTGCTCTCCGTTCCTTGCTGGGAGCTTCAGCAGGAGCGCTCTGGAGCTCGCCGGCAGGAGAATTGTGAGTCCCCCGGCCCCACCCCGGCCTCAAGCAAAAGTCCAGATTTCCCCCCTTAGTAACACCTCGGAGTGCCAGAGGGAGCGGAGGGGCGTGCGTTAACGGAATGCTTCAACCGTGGAAGGTATTTCACGAGACACCGTGCACTCACGTTCGTTGTAACAACTGTCAAAGGGCACTCACTGTATGCCTTCCAACTCCTCGGCCGCGTTGGAGCCCCAGGAAGTAAATGCGTTCGTTTGACTAAGCTCCGTGAACGCGCAACGGCGATGGCGAAGCGCTGCCCTGTTCGCTCGAAAGCTCTCGTTCGTGCGGCCTTCACACGGCCTCAAGGTACGCAGTTCTAAACAGCCTTCCATTCCATGCTGGTGTGCCAAGCCCCCCACCCACCCGCAGGGAGGAATTTGGGCTCTTCTGAGAAACACCAGTGTGCGCCACAAGTGAAACCAGGGCGTCTCCCCCAGGACGTCGCCGACCGGCAGCCGGACGCCAGAGGTGTACTTCCAGCCGGAAAAAGAGGGAAAAGGACAGCTTTCCCGGGGACAGTTCTGGACCCTTGGGACCATCCAGAATCACCAAGGCCTCACCTTTGCACGGCCTGGGGAACGCTCTTCCGCCTGTCCAGCAATCCCCACGTCAAAACCTTTCTCAGCAGAGGCAGGCACTCTCTCCCTTGTACTAGCTAGCTCGGCAGAGCCTTCCGAGAAACATGCTGCGTCATTCAGCTTGAACGTGGGACGCGGAGGGGAGAGTACGCTTTCTCCCCGTTTGGAGGCGCCTTGCGCTTGGCTTCAAAGCTGCCTTGAACAGCACTAGCGGCCCGACGTCTCTGCACGGCAGGGCTGTCGTTGTGGGCCGAGGCTGCGTGTTCTCCCAAAGCGAAAACCGTGCTGGCAATCCCTTTCTAGGAACTCCTCCCACGGCACCCCAGGTTCAGCTCCGGCCGAACGAAAGGTGACCTCAGGCCTCAAGGTGAAGTTCCAGCGTTTCACGTCAGGGGAGCTGGGTGTGCAGGGGTCTCCGATGAGGCCATACTCCACCACGGAGTGCCTTAACCCTGCGACGCTCCTGGGGACACACGGGGTAAGGAGCCCATTCACCAGTTTCGCCTGATGACCTCTCTCCGTGCCGGAACGGCGGCCTCTGGCTTCTGAGGAGCCTTAGCGTAAGCAGGCCCCTGGAGACAGCTCTTCACATTCATAGCTAGGGCAGTGTACTCCTCTCTGGGTTGCCCAGGTTGAGTGGCCCAGTCGTCAGAGAGACTGGCGAAAGCAGCGCTGGGCGGACTCCCTTTGCCGGTCAGTCGAACGGCCTCCTTGACTGAAAGAGAACTGCAGTGCCAAAAGACACCGCGCTGACGACTGGCTCCGGGAAGAGACTCGGGGCAGCACTCTCACAGAAGCGAAAGCTAGGCCGTGGGCCCAGCCTGAGGAGCAGTACGTACGTTTGCCACACTTCTTTACACAGCTAGGCGTGAGCCAGAGAGCCTTGGTCACTGAGGCCTACCTAAGGTACTGCCATACTCACCCAGTAGATCCCACGCAGAGGTCCCTGTGCCCCAAAGGGCCTCCACGGAAGGGCCCTGTTCCTCCCGTTGTGTTTCCTTGAGGTAATCAGAAACCGCTGAGGATACCTGTAGGAGCTCAGGTATGAAGCTGGGCGACCCTGGCCAAACCTGATTCCCCTCCGTGCTAGACGAGACAGTGGCGGGTCCTCAGCTGCCTGAAGCACACTCCTCGCGCGCACCTTCTCTTTGCTGCCGGAAGGCCTCACGTAAGAAGTCTGAGTGGACTCGGGACAGAAGAAGTCTGGGTTGACTCGTGTGAGGCCTGCTGCTCTCCGTTCCTTGCTGGGAGCTTCAGCAGGAGCGCTCTGGAGCTCGCCGGCAGGAGAATTGTGAGTCCCCCGGCCCCACCCCGGCCTCAAGCAAAAGTCCAGATTTCCCCCCTTAGTAACACCTCGGAGTGCCAGAGGGAGCGGAGGGGCGTGCGTTAACGGAATGCTTCAACCGTGGAAGGTATTTCACGAGACACCGTGCACTCACGTTCGTTGTAACAACTGTCAAAGGGCACTCACTGTATGCCTTCCAACTCCTCGGCCGCGTTGGAGCCCCAGGAAGTAAATGCGTTCGTTTGACTAAGCTCCGTGAACGCGCAACGGTGATGGCGAAGCGCTGCCCTGTTCGCTCGAAAGCTCTCGTTCGTGCGGCCTTCACACGGCCTCAAGGTACGCAGTTCTAAACAGCCTTCCATTCCATGCTGGTGTGCCAAGTGCCCCACCCACCCGCAGGGAGGAATTTGGGCTCTTCTGAGAAACACCAGTGTGCGCCACAAGTGAAACCAGGGCGTCTCCCCCAGGACGTCGCCGACCGGCAGCCGGTCGCCAGAGGTGTACTTCCAGCCGGAAAAAGAGGGAAAAGGACAGCTTTCCCGGGGACAGTTCTGGACCCTTGGGACCATCCAGAATCACCAAGGCCTCACCTTTGCACGGCCTGGGGAACGCTCTTCCGCCTGTCCAGCAATCCCCACGTCAAAACCTTTCTCAGCAGAGGCAGGCACTCTCTCCCTTGTACTAGCTAGCTCGGCAGAGCCTTCCGAGAAACATGCTGCGTCATTCAGCTTGAACGTGGGACGCGGAGGGGAGAGTACGCTTTCTCCCCGTTTGGAGGCGCCTTGCGCTTGGCTTCAAAGCTGCCTTGAACAGCACTAGCGGCCCGACGTCTCTGCACGGCAGGGCTGTCGTTGTGGGCCGAGGCTGCGTGTTCTCCCAAAGCGAAAACCGTGCTGGCAATCCCTTTCTAGGAACTCCTCCCACGGCACCCCAGGTTCAGCTCCGGCCGAACGAAAGGTGACCTCAGGCCTCAAGGTGAAGTTCCAGCGTTTCACGTCAGGGGAGCTGGGTGTGCAGGGGTCTCCGATGAGGCCATACTCCACCACGGAGTGCCTTAACCCTGCGACGCTCCTGGGGACACACGGGGTAAGGAGCCCATTCACCAGTTTCGCCTGATGACCTCTCTCCGTGCCGGAACGGCGGCCTCTGGCTTCTGAGGAGCCTTAGCGTAAGCAGGCCCCTGGAGACAGCTCTTCACATTCATAGCTAGGGCAGTGTACTCCTCTCTGGGTTGCCCAGGTTGAGTGGCCCAGTCGTCAGAGAGACTGGCGAAAGCAGCGCTGGGCGGACTCCCTTTGCCGGTCAGTCGAACGGCCTCCTTGACTGAAAGAGAACTGCAGTGCCAAAAGACACCGCGCTGACGACTGGCTCCGGGAAGAGACTCGGGGCAGCACTCTCACAGAAGCGAAAGCTAGGCCGTGGGCCCAGCCTGAGGAGCAGTACGTACGTTTGCCACACTTCTTTACACAGCTAGGCGTGAGCCAGAGAGCCTTGGTCACTGAGGCCTACCTAAGGTACTGCCATACTCACCCAGTAGATCCCACGCAGAGGTCCCTGTGCCCCAAAGGGCCTCCACGGAAGGGCCCTGTTCCTCCCGTTGTGTTTCCTTGAGGTAATCAGAAACCGCTGAGGATACCTGTAGGAGCTCAGGTATGAAGCTGGGCGACCCTGGCCAAACCTGATTCCCCTCCGTGCTAGACGAGACAGTGGCGGGTCCTCAGCTGCCTGAAGCACACTCCTCGCGCGCACCTTCTCTTTGCTGCCGGAAGGCCTCACGTAAGAAGTCTGAGTGGACTCGGGACAGAAGAAGTCTGGGTTGACTCGTGTGAGGCCTGCTGCTCTCCGTTCCTTGCTGGGAGCTTCAGCAGGAGCGCTCTGGAGCTCGCCGGCAGGAGAATTGTGAGTCCCCCGGCCCCACCCCGGCCTCAAGCAAAAGTCCAGATTTCCCCCCTTAGTAACACCTCGGAGTGCCAGAGGGAGCGGAGGGGCGTGCGTTAACGGAATGCTTCAACCGTGGAAGGTATTTCACGAGACACCGTGCACTCACGTTCGTTGTAACAACTGTCAAAGGGCACTCACTGTATGCCTTCCAACTCCTCGGCCGCGTTGGAGCCCCAGGAAGTAAATGCGTTCGTTTGACTAAGCTCCGTGAACGCGCAACGGCGATGGCGAAGCGCTGCCCTGTTCGCTCGAAAGCTCTCGTTCGTGCGGCCTTCACACGGCCTCAAGGTACGCAGTTCTAAACAGCCTTCCATTCCATGCTGGTGTGCCAAGCCCCCCACCCACCCGCAGGGAGGAATTTGGGCTCTTCTGAGAAACACCAGTGTGCGCCACAAGTGAAACCAGGGCGTCTCCCCCAGGACGTCGCCGACCGGCAGCCGGACGCCAGAGGTGTACTTCCAGCCGGAAAAAGAGGGAAAAGGACAGCTTTCCCGGGGACAGTTCTGGACCCTTGGGACCATCCAGAATCACCAAGGCCTCACCTTTGCACGGCCTGGGGAACGCTCTTCCGCCTGTCCAGCAATCCCCACGTCAAAACCTTTCTCAGCAGAGGCAGGCACTCTCTCCCTTGTACTAGATAGCTCGGCAGAGCCTTCCGAGAAACATGCTGCGTCATTCAGCTTGAACGTGGGACGCGGAGGGGAGAGTACGCTTTCTCCCCGTTTGGAGGCGCCTTGCGCTTGGCTTCAAAGCTGCCTTGAACAGCACTAGCGGCCCGACGTCTCTGCACGGCAGGGCTGTCGTTGTGGGCCGAGGCTGCGTGTTCTCCCAAAGCGAAAACCGTGCTGGCAATCCCTTTCTAGGAACTCCTCCCACGGCACCCCAGGTTCAGCTCCGGCCGAACGAAAGGTGACCTCAGGCCTCAAGGTGAAGTTCCAGCGTTTCACGTCAGGGGAGCTGGGTGTGCAGGGGTCTCCGATGAGGCCATACTCCACCACGGAGTGCCTTAACCCTGCGACGCTCCTGGGGACACACGGGGTAAGGAGCCCATTCACCAGTTTCGCCTGATGACCTCTCTCCGTGCCGGAACGGCGGCCTCTGGCTTCTGAGGAGCCTTAGCGTAAGCAGGCCCCTGGAGACAGCTCTTCACATTCATAGCTAGGGCAGTGTACTCCTCTCTGGGTTGCCCAGGTTGAGTGGCCCAGTCGTCAGAGAGACTGGCGAAAGCAGCGCTGGGCGGACTCCCTTTGCCGGTCAGTCGAACGGCCTCCTTGACTGAAAGAGAACTGCAGTGCCAAAAGACACCGCGCTGACGACTGGCTCCGGGAAGAGACTCGGGGCAGCACTCTCACAGAAGCGAAAGCTAGGCCGTGGGCCCAGCCTGAGGAGCAGTACGTACGTTTGCCACACTTCTTTACACAGCTAGGCGTGAGCCAGAGAGCCTTGGTCACTGAGGCCTACCTAAGGTACTGCCATACTCACCCAGTAGATCCCACGCAGAGGTCCCTGTGCCCCAAAGGGCCTCCACGGAAGGGCCCTGTTCCTCCCGTTGTGTTTCCTTGAGGTAATCAGAAACCGCTGAGGATACCTGTAGGAGCTCAGGTATGAAGCTGGGCGACCCTGGCCAAACCTGATTCCCCTCCGTGCTAGACGAGACAGTGGCGGGTCCTCAGCTGCCTGAAGCACACTCCTCGCGCGCACCTTCTCTTTGCTGCCGGAAGGCCTCACGTAAGAAGTCTGAGTGGACTCGTGACAGAAGAAGTCTGGGTTGACTCGTGTGAGGCCTGCTGCTCTCCGTTCCTTGCTGGGAGCTTCAGCAGGAGCGCTCTGGAGCTCGCCGGCAGGAGAATTGTGAGTCCCCCGGCCCCACCCCGGCCTCAAGCAAAAGTCCAGATTTCCCCCCTTAGTAACACCTCGGAGTGCCAGAGGGAGCGGAGGGGCGTGCGTTAACGGAATGCTTCAACCGTGGAAGGTATTTCACGAGACACCGTGCACTCACGTTCGTTGTAACAACTGTCAAAGGGCACTCACTGTATGCCTTCCAACTCCTCGGCCGCGTTGGAGCCCCAGGAAGTAAATGCGTTCGTTTGACTAAGCTCCGTGAACGCGCAACGGCGATGGCGAAGCGCTGCCCTGTTCGCTCGAAAGCTCTCGTTCGTGCGGCCTTCACACGGCCTCAAGGTACGCAGTTCTAAACAGCCTTCCATTCCATGCTGGTGTGCCAAGCCCCCCACCCACCCGCAGGGAGGAATTTGGGCTCTTCTGAGAAACACCAGTGTGCGCCACAAGTGAAACCAGGGCGTCTCCCCCAGGACGTCGCCGACCGGCAGCCGGACGCCAGAGGTGTACTTCCAGCCGGAAAAAGAGGGAAAAGGACAGCTTTCCCGGGGACAGTTCTGGACCCTTGGGACCATCCAGAATCACCAAGGCCTCACCTTTGCACGGCCTGGGGAACGCTCTTCCGCCTGTCCAGCAATCCCCACGTCAAAACCTTTCTCAGCAGAGGCAGGCACTCTCTCCCTTGTACTAGCTAGCTCGGCAGAGCCTTCCGAGAAACATGCTGCGTCATTCAGCTTGAACGTGGGACGCGGAGGGGAGAGTACGCTTTCTCCCCGTTTGGAGGCGCCTTGCGCTTGGCTTCAAAGCTGCCTTGAACAGCACTAGCGGCCCGACGTCTCTGCACGGCAGGGCTGTCGTTGTGGGCCGAGGCTGCGTGTTCTCCCAAAGCGAAAACCGTGCTGGCAATCCCTTTCTAGGAACTCCTCCCACGGCACCCCAGGTTCAGCTCCGGCCGAACGAAAGGTGACCTCAGGCCTCAAGGTGAAGTTCCAGCGTTTCACGTCAGGGGAGCTGGGTGTGCAGGGGTCTCCGATGAGGCCATACTCCACCACGGAGTGCCTTAACCCTGCGACGCTCCTGGGGACACACGGGGTAAGGAGCCCATTCACCAGTTTCGCCTGATGACCTCTCTCCGTGCCGGAACGGCGGCCTCTGGCTTCTGAGGAGCCTTAGCGTAAGCAGGCCCCTGGAGACAGCTCTTCACATTCATAGCTAGGGCAGTGTACTCCTCTCTGGGTTGCCCAGGTTGAGTGGCCCAGTCGTCAGAGAGACTGGCGAAAGCAGCGCTGGGCGGACTCCCTTTGCCGGTCAGTCGAACGGCCTCCTTGACTGAAAGAGAACTGCAGTGCCAAAAGACACCGCGCTGACGACTGGCTCCGGGAAGAGACTCGGGGCAGCACTCTCACAGAAGCGAAAGCTAGGCCGTGGGCCCAGCCTGAGGAGCAGTACGTACGTTTGCCACACTTCTTTACACAGCTAGGCGTGAGCCAGAGAGCCTTGGTCACTGAGGCCTACCTAAGGTACGGCCATACTCACCCAGTAGATCCCACGCAGAGGTCCCTGTGCCCCAAAGGGCCTCCACGGAAGGGCCCTGTTCCTCCCGTTGTGTTTCCTTGAGGTAATCAGAAACCGCTGAGGATACCTGTAGGAGCTCAGGTATGAAGCTGGGCGACCCTGGCCAAACCTGATTCCCCTCCGTGCTAGACGAGACAGTGGCGGGTCCTCAGCTGCCTGAAGCACACTCCTCGCGCGCACCTTCTCTTTGCTGCCGGAAGGCCTCACGTAAGAAGTCTGAGTGGACTCGGGACAGAAGAAGTCTGGGTTGACTCGTGTGAGGCCTGCTGCTCTCCGTTCCTTGCTGGGAGCTTCAGCAGGAGCGCTCTGGAGCTCGCCGGCAGGAGAATTGTGAGTCCCCCGGCCCCACCCCGGCCTCAAGCAAAAGTCCAGATTTCCCCCCTTAGTAACACCTCGGAGTGCCAGAGGGAGCGGAGGGGCGTGCGTTAACGGAATGCTTCAACCGTGGAAGGTATTTCACGAGACACCGTGCACTCACGTTCGTTGTAACAACTGTCAAAGGGCACTCACTGTATGCCTTCCAACTCCTCGGCCGCGTTGGAGCCCCAGGAAGTAAATGCGTTCGTTTGACTAAGCTCCGTGAACGCGCAACGGCGATGGCGAAGCGCTGCCCTGTTCGCTCGAAAGCTCTCGTTCGTGCGGCCTTCACACGGCCTCAAGGTACGCAGTTCTAAACAGCCTTCCATTCCATGCTGGTGTGCCAAGCCCCCCACCCACCCGCAGGGAGGAATTTGGGCTCTTCTGAGAAACACCAGTGTGCGCCACAAGTGAAACCAGGGCGTCTCCCCCAGGACGTCGCCGACCGGCAGCCGGACGCCAGAGGTGTACTTCCAGCCGGAAAAAGAGGGAAAAGGACAGCTTTCCCGGGGACAGTTCTGGACCCTTGGGACCATCCAGAATCACCAAGGCCTCACCTTTGCACGGCCTGGGGAACGCTCTTCCGCCTGTCCAGCAATCCCCACGTCAAAACCTTTCTCAGCAGAGGCAGGCACTCTCTCCCTTGTACTAGCTAGCTCGGCAGAGCCTTCCGAGAAACATGCTGCGTCATTCAGCTTGAACGTGGGACGCGGAGGGGAGAGTACGCTTTCTCCCCGTTTGGAGGCGCCTTGCGCTTGGCTTCAAAGCTGCCTTGAACAGCACTAGCGGCCCGACGTCTCTGCACGGCAGGGCTGTCGTTGTGGGCCGAGGCTGCGTGTTCTCCCAAAGCGAAAACCGTGCTGGCAATCCCTTTCTAGGAACTCCTCCCACGGCACCCCAGGTTCAGCTCCGGCCGAACGAAAGGTGACCTCAGGCCTCAAGGTGAAGTTCCAGCGTTTCACGTCAGGGGAGCTGGGTGTGCAGGGGTCTCCGATGAGGCCATACTCCACCACGGAGTGCCTTAACCCTGCGACGCTCCTGGGGACACACGGGGTAAGGAGCCCATTCACCAGTTTCGCCTGATGACCTCTCTCCGTGCCGGAACGGCGGCCTCTGGCTTCTGAGGAGCCTTAGCGTAAGCAGGCCCCTGGAGACAGCTCTTCACATTCATAGCTAGGGCAGTGTACTCCTCTCTGGGTTGCCCAGGTTGAGTGGCCCAGTCGTCAGAGAGACTGGCGAAAGCAGCGCTGGGCGGACTCCCTTTGCCGGTCAGTCGAACGGCCTCCTTGACTGAAAGAGAACTGCAGTGCCAAAAGACACCGCGCTGACGACTGGCTCCGGGAAGAGACTCGGGGCAGCACTCTCACAGAAGCGAAAGCTAGGCCGTGGGCCCAGCCTGAGGAGCAGTACGTACGTTTGCCACACTTCTTTACACAGCTAGGCGTGAGCCAGAGAGCCTTGGTCACTGAGGCCTACCTAAGGTACGGCCATACTCACCCAGTAGATCCCACGCAGAGGTCCCTGTGCCCCAAAGGGCCTCCACGGAAGGGCCCTGTTCCTCCCGTTGTGTTTCCTTGAGGTAATCAGAAACCGCTGAGGATACCTGTAGGAGCTCAGGTATGAAGCTGGGCGACCCTGGCCAAACCTGATTCCCCTCCGTGCTAGACGAGACAGTGGCGGGTCCTCAGCTGCCTGAAGCACACTCCTCGCGCGCACCTTCTCTTTGCTGCCGGAAGGCCTCACGTAAGAAGTCTGAGTGGACTCGGGACAGAAGAAGTCTGGGTTGACTCGTGTGAGGCCTGCTGCTCTCCGTTCCTTGCTGGGAGCTTCAGCAGGAGCGCTCTGGAGCTCGCCGGCAGGAGAATTGTGAGTCCCCCGGCCCCACCCCGGCCTCAAGCAAAAGTCCAGATTTCCCCCCTTAGTAACACCTCGGAGTGCCAGAGGGAGCGGAGGGGCGTGCGTTAACGGAATGCTTCAACCGTGGAAGGTATTTCACGAGACACCGTGCACTCACGTTCGTTGTAACAACTGTCAAAGGGCACTCACTGTATGCCTTCCAACTCCTCGGCCGCGTTGGAGCCCCAGGAAGTAAATGCGTTCGTTTGACTAAGCTCCGTGAACGCGCAACGGCGATGGCGAAGCGCTGCCCTGTTCGCTCGAAAGCTCTCGTTCGTGCGGCCTTCACACGGCCTCAAGGTACGCAGTTCTAAACAGCCTTCCATTCCATGCTGGTGTGCCAAGCCCCCCACCCACCCGCAGGGAGGAATTTGGGCTCTTCTGAGAAACACCAGTGTGCGCCACAAGTGAAACCAGGGCGTCTCCCCCAGGACGTCGCCGACCGGCAGCCGGACGCCAGAGGTGTACTTCCAGCCGGAAAAAGAGGGAAAAGGACAGCTTTCCCGGGGACAGTTCTGGACCCTTGGGACCATCCAGAATCACCAAGGCCTCACCTTTGCACGGCCTGGGGAACGCTCTTCCGCCTGTCCAGCAATCCCCACGTCAAAACCTTTCTCAGCAGAGGCAGGCACTCTCTCCCTTGTACTAGCTAGCTCGGCAGAGCCTTCCGAGAAACATGCTGCGTCATTCAGCTTGAACGTGGGACGCGGAGGGGAGAGTACGCTTTCTCCCCGTTTGGAGGCGCCTTGCGCTTGGCTTCAAAGCTGCCTTGAACAGCACTAGCGGCCCGACGTCTCTGCACGGCAGGGCTGTCGTTGTGGGCCGAGGCTGCGTGTTCTCCCAAAGCGAAAACCGTGCTGGCAATCCCTTTCTAGGAACTCCTCCCACGGCACCCCAGGTTCAGCTCCGGCCGAACGAAAGGTGACCTCAGGCCTCAAGGTGAAGTTCCAGCGTTTCACGTCAGGGGAGCTGGGTGTGCAGGGGTCTCCGATGAGGCCATACTCCACCACGGAGTGCCTTAACCCTGCGACGCTCCTGGGGACACACGGGGTAAGGAGCCCATTCACCAGTTTCGCCTGATGACCTCTCTCCGTGCCGGAACGGCGGCCTCTGGCTTCTGAGGAGCCTTAGCGTAAGCAGGCCCCTGGAGACAGCTCTTCACATTCATAGCTAGGGCAGTGTACTCCTCTCTGGGTTGCCCAGGTTGAGTGGCCCAGTCGTCAGAGAGACTGGCGAAAGCAGCGCTGGGCGGACTCCCTTTGCCGGTCAGTCGAACGGCCTCCTTGACTGAAAGAGAACTGCAGTGCCAAAAGACACCGCGCTGACGACTGGCTCCGGGAAGAGACTCGGGGCAGCACTCTCACAGAAGCGAAAGCTAGGCCGTGGGCCCAGCCTGAGGAGCAGTACGTACGTTTGCCACACTTCTTTACACAGCTAGGCGTGAGCCAGAGAGCCTTGGTCACTGAGGCCTACCTAAGGTACGGCCATACTCACCCAGTAGATCCCACGCAGAGGTCCCTGTGCCCCAAAGGGCCTCCACGGAAGGGCCCTGTTCCTCCCGTTGTGTTTCCTTGAGGTAATCAGAAACCGCTGAGGATACCTGTAGGAGCTCAGGTATGAAGCTGGGCGACCCTGGCCAAACCTGATTCCCCTCCGTGCTAGACGAGACAGTGGCGGGTCCTCAGCTGCCTGAAGCACACTCCTCGCGCGCACCTTCTCTTTGCTGCCGGAAGGCCTCACGTAAGAAGTCTGAGTGGACTCGTGACAGAAGAAGTCTGGGTTGACTCGTGTGAGGCCTGCTGCTCTCCGTTCCTTGCTGGGAGCTTCAGCAGGAGCGCTCTGGAGCTCGCCGGCAGGAGAATTGTGAGTCCCCCGGCCCCACCCCGGCCTCAAGCAAAAGTCCAGATTTCCCCCCTTAGTAACACCTCGGAGTGCCAGAGGGAGCGGAGGGGCGTGCGTTAACGGAATGCTTCAACCGTGGAAGGTATTTCACGAGACACCGTGCACTCACGTTCGTTGTAACAACTGTCAAAGGGCACTCACTGTATGCCTTCCAACTCCTCGGCCGCGTTGGAGCCCCAGGAAGTAAATGCGTTCGTTTGACTAAGCTCCGTGAACGCGCAACGGCGATGGCGAAGCGCTGCCCTGTTCGCTCGAAAGCTCTCGTTCGTGCGGCCTTCACACGGCCTCAAGGTACGCAGTTCTAAACAGCCTTCCATTCCATGCTGGTGTGCCAAGCCCCCCACCCACCCGCAGGGAGGAATTTGGGCTCTTCTGAGAAACACCAGTGTGCGCCACAAGTGAAACCAGGGCGTCTCCCCCAGGACGTCGCCGACCGGCAGCCGGACGCCAGAGGTGTACTTCCAGCCGGAAAAAGAGGGAAAAGGACAGCTTTCCCGGGGACAGTTCTGGACCCTTGGGACCATCCAGAATCACCAAGGCCTCACCTTTGCACGGCCTGGGGAACGCTCTTCCGCCTGTCCAGCAATCCCCACGTCAAAACCTTTCTCAGCAGAGGCAGGCACTCTCTCCCTTGTACTAGCTAGCTCGGCAGAGCCTTCCGAGAAACATGCTGCGTCATTCAGCTTGAACGTGGGACGCGGAGGGGAGAGTACGCTTTCTCCCCGTTTGGAGGCGCCTTGCGCTTGGCTTCAAAGCTGCCTTGAACAGCACTAGCGGCCCGACGTCTCTGCACGGCAGGGCTGTCGTTGTGGGCCGAGGCTGCGTGTTCTCCCAAAGCGAAAACCGTGCTGGCAATCCCTTTCTAGGAACTCCTCCCACGGCACCCCAGGTTCAGCTCCGGCCGAACGAAAGGCGACCTCAGGCCTCAAGGTGAAGTTCCAGCGTTTCACGTCAGGGGAGCTGGGTGTGCAGGGGTCTCCGATGAGGCCATACTCCACCACGGAGTGCCTTAACCCTGCGACGCTCCTGGGGACACACGGGGTAAGGAGCCCATTCACCAGTTTCGCCTGATGACCTCTCTCCGTGCCGGAACGGCGGCCTCTGGCTTCTGAGGAGCCTTAGCGTAAGCAGGCCCCTGGAGACAGCTCTTCACATTCATAGCTAGGGCAGTGTACTCCTCTCTGGGTTGCCCAGGTTGAGTGGCCCAGTCGTCAGAGAGACTGGCGAAAGCAGCGCTGGGCGGACTCCCTTTGCCGGTCAGTCGAACGGCCTCCTTGACTGAAAGAGAACTGCAGTGCCAAAAGACACCGCGCTGACGACTGGCTCCGGGAAGAGACTCGGGGCAGCACTCTCACAGAAGCGAAAGCTAGGCCGTGGGCCCAGCCTGAGGAGCAGTACGTACGTTTGCCACACTTCTTTACACAGCTAGGCGTGAGCCAGAGAGCCTTGGTCACTGAGGCCTACCTAAGGTACTGCCATACTCACCCAGTAGATCCCACGCAGAGGTCCCTGTGCCCCAAAGGGCCTCCACGGAAGGGCCCTGTTCCTCCCGTTGTGTTTCCTTGAGGTAATCAGAAACCGCTGAGGATACCTGTAGGAGCTCAGGTATGAAGCTGGGCGACCCTGGCCAAACCTGATTCCCCTCCGTGCTAGACGAGACAGTGGCGGGTCCTCAGCTGCCTGAAGCACACTCCTCGCGCGCACCTTCTCTTTGCTGCCGGAAGGCCTCACGTAAGAAGTCTGAGTGGACTCGTGACAGAAGAAGTCTGGGTTGACTCGTGTGAGGCCTGCTGCTCTCCGTTCCTTGCTGGGAGCTTCAGCAGGAGCGCTCTGGAGCTCGCCGGCAGGAGAATTGTGAGTCCCCCGGCCCCACCCCGGCCTCAAGCAAAAGTCCAGATTTCCCCCCTTAGTAACACCTCGGAGTGCCAGAGGGAGCGGAGGGGCGTGCGTTAACGGAATGCTTCAACCGTGGAAGGTATTTCACGAGACACCGTGCACTCACGTTCGTTGTAACAACTGTCAAAGGGCACTCACTGTATGCCTTCCAACTCCTCGGCCGCGTTGGAGCCCCAGGAAGTAAATGCGTTCGTTTGACTAAGCTCCGTGAACGCGCAACGGCGATGGCGAAGCGCTGCCCTGTTCGCTCGAAAGCTCTCGTTCGTGCGGCCTTCACACGGCCTCAAGGTACGCAGTTCTAAACAGCCTTCCATTCCATGCTGGTGTGCCAAGCCCCCCACCCACCCGCAGGGAGGAATTTGGGCTCTTCTGAGAAACACCAGTGTGCGCCACAAGTGAAACCAGGGCGTCTCCCCCAGGACGTCGCCGACCGGCAGCCGGACGCCAGAGGTGTACTTCCAGCCGGAAAAAGAGGGAAAAGGACAGCTTTCCCGGGGACAGTTCTGGACCCTTGGGACCATCCAGAATCACCAAGGCCTCACCTTTGCACGGCCTGGGGAACGCTCTTCCGCCTGTCCAGCAATCCCCACGTCAAAACCTTTCTCAGCAGAGGCAGGCACTCTCTCCCTTGTACTAGCTAGCTCGGCAGAGCCTTCCGAGAAACATGCTGCGTCATTCAGCTTGAACGTGGGACGCGGAGGGGAGAGTACGCTTTCTCCCCGTTTGGAGGCGCCTTGCGCTTGGCTTCAAAGCTGCCTTGAACAGCACTAGCGGCCCGACGTCTCTGCACGGCAGGGCTGTCGTTGTGGGCCGAGGCTGCGTGTTCTCCCAAAGCGAAAACCGTGCTGGCAATCCCTTTCTAGGAACTCCTCCCACGGCACCCCAGGTTCAGCTCCGGCCGAACGAAAGGTGACCTCAGGCCTCAAGGTGAAGTTCCAGCGTTTCACGTCAGGGGAGCTGGGTGTGCAGGGGTCTCCGATGAGGCCATACTCCACCACGGAGTGCCTTAACCCTGCGACGCTCCTGGGGACACACGGGGTAAGGAGCCCATTCACCAGTTTCGCCTGATGACCTCTCTCCGTGCCGGAACGGCGGCCTCTGGCTTCTGAGGAGCCTTAGCGTAAGCAGGCCCCTGGAGACAGCTCTTCACATTCATAGCTAGGGCAGTGTACTCCTCTCTGGGTTGCCCAGGTTGAGTGGCCCAGTCGTCAGAGAGACTGGCGAAAGCAGCGCTGGGCGGACTCCCTTTGCCGGTCAGTCGAACGGCCTCCTTGACTGAAAGAGAACTGCAGTGCCAAAAGACACCGCGCTGACGACTGGCTCCGGGAAGAGACTCGGGGCAGCACTCTCACAGAAGCGAAAGCTAGGCCGTGGGCCCAGCCTGAGGAGCAGTACGTACGTTTGCCACACTTCTTTACACAGCTAGGCGTGAGCCAGAGAGCCTTGGTCACTGAGGCCTACCTAAGGTACGGCCATACTCACCCAGTAGATCCCACGCAGAGGTCCCTGTGCCCCAAAGGGCCTCCACGGAAGGGCCCTGTTCCTCCCGTTGTGTTTCCTTGAGGTAATCAGAAACCGCTGAGGATACCTGTAGGAGCTCAGGTATGAAGCTGGGCGACCCTGGCCAAACCTGATTCCCCTCCGTGCTAGACGAGACAGTGGCGGGTCCTCAGCTGCCTGAAGCACACTCCTCGCGCGCACCTTCTCTTTGCTGCCGGAAGGCCTCACGTAAGAAGTCTGAGTGGACTCGTGACAGAAGAAGTCTGGGTTGACTCGTGTGAGGCCTGCTGCTCTCCGTTCCTTGCTGGGAGCTTCAGCAGGAGCGCTCTGGAGCTCGCCGGCAGGAGAATTGTGAGTCCCCCGGCCCCACCCCGGCCTCAAGCAAAAGTCCAGATTTCCCCCCTTAGTAACACCTCGGAGTGCCAGAGGGAGCGGAGGGGCGTGCGTTAACGGAATGCTTCAACCGTGGAAGGTATTTCACGAGACACCGTGCACTCACGTTCGTTGTAACAACTGTCAAAGGGCACTCACTGTATGCCTTCCAACTCCTCGGCCGCGTTGGAGCCCCAGGAAGTAAATGCGTTCGTTTGACTAAGCTCCGTGAACGCGCAACGGCGATGGCGAAGCGCTGCCCTGTTCGCTCGAAAGCTCTCGTTCGTGCGGCCTTCACACGGCCTCAAGGTACGCAGTTCTAAACAGCCTTCCATTCCATGCTGGTGTGCCAAGCCCCCCACCCACCCGCAGGGAGGAATTTGGGCTCTTCTGAGAAACACCAGTGTGCGCCACAAGTGAAACCAGGGCGTCTCCCCCAGGACGTCGCCGACCGGCAGCCGGACGCCAGAGGTGTACTTCCAGCCGGAAAAAGAGGGAAAAGGACAGCTTTCCCGGGGACAGTTCTGGACCCTTGGGACCATCCAGAATCACCAAGGCCTCACCTTTGCACGGCCTGGGGAACGCTCTTCCGCCTGTCCAGCAATCCCCACGTCAAAACCTTTCTCAGCAGAGGCAGGCACTCTCTCCCTTGTACTAGCTAGCTCGGCAGAGCCTTCCGAGAAACATGCTGCGTCATTCAGCTTGAACGTGGGACGCGGAGGGGAGAGTACGCTTTCTCCCCGTTTGGAGGCGCCTTGCGCTTGGCTTCAAAGCTGCCTTGAACAGCACTAGCGGCCCGACGTCTCTGCACGGCAGGGCTGTCGTTGTGGGCCGAGGCTGCGTGTTCTCCCAAAGCGAAAACCGTGCTGGCAATCCCTTTCTAGGAACTCCTCCCACGGCACCCCAGGTTCAGCTCCGGCCGAACGAAAGGTGACCTCAGGCCTCAAGGTGAAGTTCCAGCGTTTCACGTCAGGGGAGCTGGGTGTGCAGGGGTCTCCGATGAGGCCATACTCCACCACGGAGTGCCTTAACCCTGCGACGCTCCTGGGGACACACGGGGTAAGGAGCCCATTCACCAGTTTCGCCTGATGACCTCTCTCCGAGCCGGAACGGCGGCCTCTGGCTTCTGAGGAACCTTAGCGTAAGCAGGCCCCTGGAGACAGCTCTTCACATTCATAGCTAGGGCAGTGTACTCCTCTCTGGGTTGCCCAGGTTGAGTGGCCCAGTCGTCAGAGAGACTGGCGAAAGCAGCGCTGGGCGGACTCCCTTTGCCGGTCAGTCGAACGGCCTCCTTGACTGAAAGAGAACTGCAGTGCCAAAAGACACCGCGCTGACGACTGGCTCCGGGAAGAGACTCGGGGCAGCACTCTCACAGAAGCGAAAGCTAGGCCGTGGGCCCAGCCTGAGGAGCAGTACGTACGTTTGCCACACTTCTTTACACAGCTAGGCGTGAGCCAGAGAGCCTTGGTCACTGAGGCCTACCTAAGGTACTGCCATACTCACCCAGTAGATCCCACGCAGAGGTCCCTGTGCCCCAAAGGGCCTCCACGGAAGGGCCCTGTTCCTCCCGTTGTGTTTCCTTGAGGTAATCAGAAACCGCTGAGGATACCTGTAGGAGCTCAGGTATGAAGCTGGGCGACCCTGGCCAAACCTGATTCCCCTCCGTGCTAGACGAGACAGTGGCGGGTCCTCAGCTGCCTGAAGCACACTCCTCGCGCGCACCTTCTCTTTGCTGCCGGAAGGCCTCACGTAAGAAGTCTGAGTGGACTCGTGACAGAAGAAGTCTGGGTTGACTCGTGTGAGGCCTGCTGCTCTCCGTTCCTTGCTGGGAGCTTCAGCAGGAGCGCTCTGGAGCTCGCCGGCAGGAGAATTGTGAGTCCCCCGGCCCCACCCCGGCCTCAAGCAAAAGTCCAGATTTCCCCCCTTAGTAACACCTCGGAGTGCCAGAGGGAGCGGAGGGGCGTGCGTTAACGGAATGCTTCAACCGTGGAAGGTATTTCA
Source organism: Globicephala melas (assembly GCF_963455315.2). Lineage (NCBI taxonomy): Eukaryota > Metazoa > Chordata > Mammalia > Artiodactyla > Delphinidae > Globicephala > Globicephala melas. The sequence goes on from NW_027207322.1 coordinate 64,476, forward strand.
CGAGACACCGTGCACTCACGTTCGTTGTAACAACTGTCAAAGGGCACTCACTGTATGCCTTCCAACTCCTCGGCCGCGTTGGAGCCCCAGGAAGTAAATGCGTTCGTTTGACTAAGCTCCGTGAACGCGCAACGGCGATGGCGAAGCGCTGCCCTGTTCGCTCGAAAGCTCTCGTTCGTGCGGCCTTCACACGGCCTCAAGGTACGCAGTTCTAAACAGCCTTCCATTCCATGCTGGTGTGCCAAGCCCCCCACCCACCCGCAGGGAGGAATTTGGGCTCTTCTGAGAAACACCAGTGTGCGCCACAAGTGAAACCAGGGCGTCTCCCCCAGGACGTCGCCGACCGGCAGCCGGTCGCCAGAGGTGTACTTCCAGCCGGAAAAAGAGGGAAAAGGACAGCTTTCCCGGGGACAGTTCTGGACCCTTGGGACCATCCAGAATCACCAAGGCCTCACCTTTGCACGGCCTGGGGAACGCTCTTCCGCCTGTCCAGCAATCCCCACGTCAAAACCTTTCTCAGCAGAGGCAGGCACTCTCTCCCTTGTACTAGCTAGCTCGGCAGAGCCTTCCGAGAAACATGCTGCGTCATTCAGCTTGAACGTGGGACGCGGAGGGGAGAGTACGCTTTCTCCCCGTTTGGAGGCGCCTTGCGCTTGGCTTCAAAGCTGCCTTGAACAGCACTAGCGGCCCGACGTCTCTGCACGGCAGGGCTGTCGTTGTGGGCCGAGGCTGCGTGTTCTCCCAAAGCGAAAACCGTGCTGGCAATCCCTTTCTAGGAACTCCTCCCACGGCACCCCAGGTTCAGCTCCGGCCGAACGAAAGGTGACCTCAGGCCTCAAGGTGAAGTTCCAGCGTTTCACGTCAGGGGAGCTGGGTGTGCAGGGGTCTCCGATGAGGCCATACTCCACCACGGAGTGCCTTAACCCTGCGACGCTCCTGGGGACACACGGGGTAAGGAGCCCATTCACCAGTTTCGCCTGATGACCTCTCTCCGTGCCGGAACGGCGGCCTCTGGCTTCTGAGGAGCCTTAGCGTAAGCAGGCCCCTGGAGACAGCTCTTCACATTCATAGCTAGGGCAGTGTACTCCTCTCTGGGTTGCCCAGGTTGAGTGGCCCAGTCGTCAGAGAGACTGGCGAAAGCAGCGCTGGGCGGACTCCCTTTGCCGGTCAGTCGAACGGCCTCCTTGACTGAAAGAGAACTGCAGTGCCAAAAGACACCGCGCTGACGACTGGCTCCGGGAAGAGACTCGGGGCAGCACTCTCACAGAAGCGAAAGCTAGGCCGTGGGCCCAGCCTGAGGAGCAGTACGTACGTTTGCCACACTTCTTTACACAGCTAGGCGTGAGCCAGAGAGCCTTGGTCACTGAGGCCTACCTAAGGTACGGCCATACTCACCCAGTAGATCCCACGCAGAGGTCCCTGTGCCCCAAAGGGCCTCCACGGAAGGGCCCTGTTCCTCCCGTTGTGTTTCCTTGAGGTAATCAGAAACCGCTGAGGATACCTGTAGGAGCTCAGGTATGAAGCTGGGCGACCCTGGCCAAACCTGATTCCCCTCCGTGCTAGACGAGACAGTGGCGGGTCCTCAGCTGCCTGAAGCACACTCCTCGCGCGCACCTTCTCTTTGCTGCCGGAAGGCCTCACGTAAGAAGTCTGAGTGGACTCGTGACAGAAGAAGTCTGGGTTGACTCGTGTGAGGCCTGCTGCTCTCCGTTCCTTGCTGGGAGCTTCAGCAGGAGCGCTCTGGAGCTCGCCGGCAGGAGAATTGTGAGTCCCCCGGCCCCACCCCGGCCTCAAGCAAAAGTCCAGATTTCCCCCCTTAGTAACACCTCGGAGTGCCAGAGGGAGCGGAGGGGCGTGCGTTAACGGAATGCTTCAACCGTGGAAGGTATTTCACGAGACACCGTGCACTCACGTTCGTTGTAACAACTGTCAAAGGGCACTCACTGTATGCCTTCCAACTCCTCGGCCGCGTTGGAGCCCCAGGAAGTAAATGCGTTCGTTTGACTAAGCTCCGTGAACGCGCAACGGCGATGGCGAAGCGCTGCCCTGTTCGCTCGAAAGCTCTCGTTCGTGCGGCCTTCACACGGCCTCAAGGTACGCAGTTCTAAACAGCCTTCCATTCCATGCTGGTGTGCCAAGCCCCCCACCCACCCGCAGGGAGGAATTTGGGCTCTTCTGAGAAACACCAGTGTGCGCCACAAGTGAAACCAGGGCGTCTCCCCCAGGACGTCGCCGACCGGCAGCCGGACGCCAGAGGTGTACTTCCAGCCGGAAAAAGAGGGAAAAGGACAGCTTTCCCGGGGACAGTTCTGGACCCTTGGGACCATCCAGAATCACCAAGGCCTCACCTTTGCACGGCCTGGGGAACGCTCTTCCGCCTGTCCAGCAATCCCCACGTCAAAACCTTTCTCAGCAGAGGCAGGCACTCTCTCCCTTGTACTAGCTAGCTCGGCAGAGCCTTCCGAGAAACATGCTGCGTCATTCAGCTTGAACGTGGGACGCGGAGGGGAGAGTACGCTTTCTCCCCGTTTGGAGGCGCCTTGCGCTTGGCTTCAAAGCTGCCTTGAACAGCACTAGCGGCCCGACGTCTCTGCACGGCAGGGCTGTCGTTGTGGGCCGAGGCTGCGTGTTCTCCCAAAGCGAAAACCGTGCTGGCAATCCCTTTCTAGGAACTCCTCCCACGGCACCCCAGGTTCAGCTCCGGCCGAACGAAAGGTGACCTCAGGCCTCAAGGTGAAGTTCCAGCGTTTCACGTCAGGGGAGCTGGGTGTGCAGGGGTCTCCGATGAGGCCATACTCCACCACGGAGTGCCTTAACCCTGCGACGCTCCTGGGGACACACGGGGTAAGGAGCCCATTCACCAGTTTCGCCTGATGACCTCTCTCCGTGCCGGAACGGCGGCCTCTGGCTTCTGAGGAGCCTTAGCGTAAGCAGGCCCCTGGAGACAGCTCTTCACATTCATAGCTAGGGCAGTGTACTCCTCTCTGGGTTGCCCAGGTTGAGTGGCCCAGTCGTCAGAGAGACTGGCGAAAGCAGCGCTGGGCGGACTCCCTTTGCCGGTCAGTCGAACGGCCTCCTTGACTGAAAGAGAACTGCAGTGCCAAAAGACACCGCGCTGACGACTGGCTCCGGGAAGAGACTCGGGGCAGCACTCTCACAGAAGCGAAAGCTAGGCCGTGGGCCCAGCCTGAGGAGCAGTACGTACGTTTGCCACACTTCTTTACACAGCTAGGCGTGAGCCAGAGAGCCTTGGTCACTGAGGCCTACCTAAGGTACGGCCATACTCACCCAGTAGATCCCACGCAGAGGTCCCTGTGCCCCAAAGGGCCTCCACGGAAGGGCCCTGTTCCTCCCGTTGTGTTTCCTTGAGGTAATCAGAAACCGCTGAGGATACCTGTAGGAGCTCAGGTATGAAGCTGGGCGACCCTGGCCAAACCTGATTCCCCTCCGTGCTAGACGAGACAGTGGCGGGTCCTCAGCTGCCTGAAGCACACTCCTCGCGCGCACCTTCTCTTTGCTGCCGGAAGGCCTCACGTAAGAAGTCTGAGTGGACTCGTGACAGAAGAAGTCTGGGTTGACTCGTGTGAGGCCTGCTGCTCTCCGTTCCTTGCTGGGAGCTTCAGCAGGAGCGCTCTGGAGCTCGCCGGCAGGAGAATTGTGAGTCCCCCGGCCCCACCCCGGCCTCAAGCAAAAGTCCAGATTTCCCCCCTTAGTAACACCTCGGAGTGCCAGAGGGAGCGGAGGGGCGTGCGTTAACGGAATGCTTCAACCGTGGAAGGTATTTCACGAGACACCGTGCACTCACGTTCGTTGTAACAACTGTCAAAGGGCACTCACTGTATGCCTTCCAACTCCTCGGCCGCGTTGGAGCCCCAGGAAGTAAATGCGTTCGTTTGACTAAGCTCCGTGAACGCGCAACGGCGATGGCGAAGCGCTGCCCTGTTCGCTCGAAAGCTCTCGTTCGTGCGGCCTTCACACGGCCTCAAGGTACGCAGTTCTAAACAGCCTTCCATTCCATGCTGGTGTGCCAAGCCCCCCACCCACCCGCAGGGAGGAATTTGGGCTCTTCTGAGAAACACCAGTGTGCGCCACAAGTGAAACCAGGGCGTCTCCCCCAGGACGTCGCCGACCGGCAGCCGGACGCCAGAGGTGTACTTCCAGCCGGAAAAAGAGGGAAAAGGACAGCTTTCCCGGGGACAGTTCTGGACCCTTGGGACCATCCAGAATCACCAAGGCCTCACCTTTGCACGGCCTGGGGAACGCTCTTCCGCCTGTCCAGCAATCCCCACGTCAAAACCTTTCTCAGCAGAGGCAGGCACTCTCTCCCTTGTACTAGCTAGCTCGGCAGAGCCTTCCGAGAAACATGCTGCGTCATTCAGCTTGAACGTGGGACGCGGAGGGGAGAGTACGCTTTCTCCCCGTTTGGAGGCGCCTTGCGCTTGGCTTCAAAGCTGCCTTGAACAGCACTAGCGGCCCGACGTCTCTGCACGGCAGGGCTGTCGTTGTGGGCCGAGGCTGCGTGTTCTCCCAAAGCGAAAACCGTGCTGGCAATCCCTTTCTAGGAACTCCTCCCACGGCACCCCAGGTTCAGCTCCGGCCGAACGAAAGGTGACCTCAGGCCTCAAGGTGAAGTTCCAGCGTTTCACGTCAGGGGAGCTGGGTGTGCAGGGGTCTCCGATGAGGCCATACTCCACCACGGAGTGCCTTAACCCTGCGACGCTCCTGGGGACACACGGGGTAAGGAGCCCATTCACCAGTTTCGCCTGATGACCTCTCTCCGTGCCGGAACGGCGGCCTCTGGCTTCTGAGGAGCCTTAGCGTAAGCAGGCCCCTGGAGACAGCTCTTCACATTCATAGCTAGGGCAGTGTACTCCTCTCTGGGTTGCCCAGGTTGAGTGGCCCAGTCGTCAGAGAGACTGGCGAAAGCAGCGCTGGGCGGACTCCCTTTGCCGGTCAGTCGAACGGCCTCCTTGACTGAAAGAGAACTGCAGTGCCAAAAGACACCGCGCTGACGACTGGCTCCGGGAAGAGACTCGGGGCAGCACTCTCACAGAAGCGAAAGCTAGGCCGTGGGCCCAGCCTGAGGAGCAGTACGTACGTTTGCCACACTTCTTTACACAGCTAGGCGTGAGCCAGAGAGCCTTGGTCACTGAGGCCTACCTAAGGTACTGCCATACTCACCCAGTAGATCCCACGCAGAGGTCCCTGTGCCCCAAAGGGCCTCCACGGAAGGGCCCTGTTCCTCCCGTTGTGTTTCCTTGAGGTAATCAGAAACCGCTGAGGATACCTGTAGGAGCTCAGGTATGAAGCTGGGCGACCCTGGCCAAACCTGATTCCCCTCCGTGCTAGACGAGACAGTGGCGGGTCCTCAGCTGCCTGAAGCACACTCCTCGCGCGCACCTTCTCTTTGCTGCCGGAAGGCCTCACGTAAGAAGTCTGAGTGGACTCGTGACAGAAGAAGTCTGGGTTGACTCGTGTGAGGCCTGCTGCTCTCCGTTCCTTGCTGGGAGCTTCAGCAGGAGCGCTCTGGAGCTCGCCGGCAGGAGAATTGTGAGTCCCCCGGCCCCACCCCGGCCTCAAGCAAAAGTCCAGATTTCCCCCCTTAGTAACACCTCGGAGTGCCAGAGGGAGCGGAGGGGCGTGCGTTAACGGAATGCTTCAACCGTGGAAGGTATTTCACGAGACACCGTGCACTCACGTTCGTTGTAACAACTGTCAAAGGGCACTCACTGTATGCCTTCCAACTCCTCGGCCGCGTTGGAGCCCCAGGAAGTAAATGCGTTCGTTTGACTAAGCTCCGTGAACGCGCAACGGCGATGGCGAAGCGCTGCCCTGTTCGCTCGAAAGCTCTCGTTCGTGCGGCCTTCACACGGCCTCAAGGTACGCAGTTCTAAACAGCCTTCCATTCCATGCTGGTGTGCCAAGCCCCCCACCCACCCGCAGGGAGGAATTTGGGCTCTTCTGAGAAACACCAGTGTGCGCCACAAGTGAAACCAGGGCGTCTCCCCCAGGACGTCGCCGACCGGCAGCCGGACGCCAGAGGTGTACTTCCAGCCGGAAAAAGAGGGAAAAGGACAGCTTTCCCGGGGACAGTTCTGGACCCTTGGGACCATCCAGAATCACCAAGGCCTCACCTTTGCACGGCCTGGGGAACGCTCTTCCGCCTGTCCAGCAATCCCCACGTCAAAACCTTTCTCAGCAGAGGCAGGCACTCTCTCCCTTGTACTAGCTAGCTCGGCAGAGCCTTCCGAGAAACATGCTGCGTCATTCAGCTTGAACGTGGGACGCGGAGGGGAGAGTACGCTTTCTCCCCGTTTGGAGGCGCCTTGCGCTTGGCTTCAAAGCTGCCTTGAACAGCACTAGCGGCCCGACGTCTCTGCACGGCAGGGCTGTCGTTGTGGGCCGAGGCTGCGTGTTCTCCCAAAGCGAAAACCGTGCTGGCAATCCCTTTCTAGGAACTCCTCCCACGGCACCCCAGGTTCAGCTCCGGCCGAACGAAAGGCGACCTCAGGCCTCAAGGTGAAGTTCCAGCGTTTCACGTCAGGGGAGCTGGGTGTGCAGGGGTCTCCGATGAGGCCATACTCCACCACGGAGTGCCTTAACCCTGCGACGCTCCTGGGGACACACGGGGTAAGGAGCCCATTCACCAGTTTCGCCTGATGACCTCTCTCCGTGCCGGAACGGCGGCCTCTGGCTTCTGAGGAGCCTTAGCGTAAGCAGGCCCCTGGAGACAGCTCTTCACATTCATAGCTAGGGCAGTGTACTCCTCTCTGGGTTGCCCAGGTTGAGTGGCCCAGTCGTCAGAGAGACTGGCGAAAGCAGCGCTGGGCGGACTCCCTTTGCCGGTCAGTCGAACGGCCTCCTTGACTGAAAGAGAACTGCAGTGCCAAAAGACACCGCGCTGACGACTGGCTCCGGGAAGAGACTCGGGGCAGCACTCTCACAGAAGCGAAAGCTAGGCCGTGGGCCCAGCCTGAGGAGCAGTACGTACGTTTGCCACACTTCTTTACACAGCTAGGCGTGAGCCAGAGAGCCTTGGTCACTGAGGCCTACCTAAGGTACTGCCATACTCACCCAGTAGATCCCACGCAGAGGTCCCTGTGCCCCAAAGGGCCTCCACGGAAGGGCCCTGTTCCTCCCGTTGTGTTTCCTTGAGGTAATCAGAAACCGCTGAGGATACCTGTAGGAGCTCAGGTATGAAGCTGGGCGACCCTGGCCAAACCTGATTCCCCTCCGTGCTAGACGAGACAGTGGCGGGTCCTCAGCTGCCTGAAGCACACTCCTCGCGCGCACCTTCTCTTTGCTGCCGGAAGGCCTCACGTAAGAAGTCTGAGTGGACTCGTGACAGAAGAAGTCTGGGTTGACTCGTGTGAGGCCTGCTGCTCTCCGTTCCTTGCTGGGAGCTTCAGCAGGAGCGCTCTGGAGCTCGCCGGCAGGAGAATTGTGAGTCCCCCGGCCCCACCCCGGCCTCAAGCAAAAGTCCAGATTTCCCCCCTTAGTAACACCTCGGAGTGCCAGAGGGAGCGGAGGGGCGTGCGTTAACGGAATGCTTCAACCGTGGAAGGTATTTCACGAGACACCGTGCACTCACGTTCGTTGTAACAACTGTCAAAGGGCACTCACTGTATGCCTTCCAACTCCTCGGCCGCGTTGGAGCCCCAGGAAGTAAATGCGTTCGTTTGACTAAGCTCCGTGAACGCGCAACGGCGATGGCGAAGCGCTGCCCTGTTCGCTCGAAAGCTCTCGTTCGTGCGGCCTTCACACGGCCTCAAGGTACGCAGTTCTAAACAGCCTTCCATTCCATGCTGGTGTGCCAAGCCCCCCACCCACCCGCAGGGAGGAATTTGGGCTCTTCTGAGAAACACCAGTGTGCGCCACAAGTGAAACCAGGGCGTCTCCCCCAGGACGTCGCCGACCGGCAGCCGGACGCCAGAGGTGTACTTCCAGCCGGAAAAAGAGGGAAAAGGACAGCTTTCCCGGGGACAGTTCTGGACCCTTGGGACCATCCAGAATCACCAAGGCCTCACCTTTGCACGGCCTGGGGAACGCTCTTCCGCCTGTCCAGCAATCCCCACGTCAAAACCTTTCTCAGCAGAGGCAGGCACTCTCTCCCTTGTACTAGCTAGCTCGGCAGAGCCTTCCGAGAAACATGCTGCGTCATTCAGCTTGAACGTGGGACGCGGAGGGGAGAGTACGCTTTCTCCCCGTTTGGAGGCGCCTTGCGCTTGGCTTCAAAGCTGCCTTGAACAGCACTAGCGGCCCGACGTCTCTGCACGGCAGGGCTGTCGTTGTGGGCCGAGGCTGCGTGTTCTCCCAAAGCGAAAACCGTGCTGGCAATCCCTTTCTAGGAACTCCTCCCACGGCACCCCAGGTTCAGCTCCGGCCGAACGAAAGGTGACCTCAGGCCTCAAGGTGAAGTTCCAGCGTTTCACGTCAGGGGAGCTGGGTGTGCAGGGGTCTCCGATGAGGCCATACTCCACCACGGAGTGCCTTAACCCTGCGACGCTCCTGGGGACACACGGGGTAAGGAGCCCATTCACCAGTTTCGCCTGATGACCTCTCTCCGAGCCGGAACGGCGGCCTCTGGCTTCTGAGGAACCTTAGCGTAAGCAGGCCCCTGGAGACAGCTCTTCACATTCATAGCTAGGGCAGTGTACTCCTCTCTGGGTTGCCCAGGTTGAGTGGCCCAGTCGTCAGAGAGACTGGCGAAAGCAGCGCTGGGCGGACTCCCTTTGCCGGTCAGTCGAACGGCCTCCTTGACTGAAAGAGAACTGCAGTGCCAAAAGACACCGCGCTGACGACTGGCTCCGGGAAGAGACTCGGGGCAGCACTCTCACAGAAGCGAAAGCTAGGCCGTGGGCCCAGCCTGAGGAGCAGTACGTACGTTTGCCACACTTCTTTACACAGCTAGGCGTGAGCCAGAGAGCCTTGGTCACTGAGGCCTACCTAAGGTACTGCCATACTCACCCAGTAGATCCCACGCAGAGGTCCCTGTGCCCCAAAGGGCCTCCACGGAAGGGCCCTGTTCCTCCCGTTGTGTTTCCTTGAGGTAATCAGAAACCGCTGAGGATACCTGTAGGAGCTCAGGTATGAAGCTGGGCGACCCTGGCCAAACCTGATTCCCCTCCGTGCTAGACGAGACAGTGGCGGGTCCTCAGCTGCCTGAAGCACACTCCTCGCGCGCACCTTCTCTTTGCTGCCGGAAGGCCTCACGTAAGAAGTCTGAGTGGACTCGTGACAGAAGAAGTCTGGGTTGACTCGTGTGAGGCCTGCTGCTCTCCGTTCCTTGCTGGGAGCTTCAGCAGGAGCGCTCTGGAGCTCGCCGGCAGGAGAATTGTGAGTCCCCCGGCCCCACCCCGGCCTCAAGCAAAAGTCCAGATTTCCCCCCTTAGTAACACCTCGGAGTGCCAGAGGGAGCGGAGGGGCGTGCGTTAACGGAATGCTTCAACCGTGGAAGGTATTTCACGAGACACCGTGCACTCACGTTCGTTGTAACAACTGTCAAAGGGCACTCACTGTATGCCTTCCAACTCCTCGGCCGCGTTGGAGCCCCAGGAAGTAAATGCGTTCGTTTGACTAAGCTCCGTGAACGCGCAACGGCGATGGCGAAGCGCTGCCCTGTTCGCTCGAAAGCTCTCGTTCGTGCGGCCTTCACACGGCCTCAAGGTACGCAGTTCTAAACAGCCTTCCATTCCATGCTGGTGTGCCAAGCCCCCCACCCACCCGCAGGGAGGAATTTGGGCTCTTCTGAGAAACACCAGTGTGCGCCACAAGTGAAACCAGGGCGTCTCCCCCAGGACGTCGCCGACCGGCAGCCGGTCGCCAGAGGTGTACTTCCAGCCGGAAAAAGAGGGAAAAGGACAGCTTTCCCGGGGACAGTTCTGGACCCTTGGGACCATCCAGAATCACCAAGGCCTCACCTTTGCACGGCCTGGGGAACGCTCTTCCGCCTGTCCAGCAATCCCCACGTCAAAACCTTTCTCAGCAGAGGCAGGCACTCTCTCCCTTGTACTAGCTAGCTCGGCAGAGCCTTCCGAGAAACATGCTGCGTCATTCAGCTTGAACGTGGGACGCGGAGGGGAGAGTACGCTTTCTCCCCGTTTGGAGGCGCCTTGCGCTTGGCTTCAAAGCTGCCTTGAACAGCACTAGCGGCCCGACGTCTCTGCACGGCAGGGCTGTCGTTGTGGGCCGAGGCTGCGTGTTCTCCCAAAGCGAAAACCGTGCTGGCAATCCCTTTCTAGGAACTCCTCCCACGGCACCCCAGGTTCAGCTCCGGCCGAACGAAAGGTGACCTCAGGCCTCAAGGTGAAGTTCCAGCGTTTCACGTCAGGGGAGCTGGGTGTGCAGGGGTCTCCGATGAGGCCATACTCCACCACGGAGTGCCTTAACCCTGCGACGCTCCTGGGGACACACGGGGTAAGGAGCCCATTCACCAGTTTCGCCTGATGACCTCTCTCCGAGCCGGAACGGCGGCCTCTGGCTTCTGAGGAACCTTAGCGTAAGCAGGCCCCTGGAGACAGCTCTTCACATTCATAGCTAGGGCAGTGTACTCCTCTCTGGGTTGCCCAGGTTGAGTGGCCCAGTCGTCAGAGAGACTGGCGAAAGCAGCGCTGGGCGGACTCCCTTTGCCGGTCAGTCGAACGGCCTCCTTGACTGAAAGAGAACTGCAGTGCCAAAAGACACCGCGCTGACGACTGGCTCCGGGAAGAGACTCGGGGCAGCACTCTCACAGAAGCGAAAGCTAGGCCGTGGGCCCAGCCTGAGGAGCAGTACGTACGTTTGCCACACTTCTTTACACAGCTAGGCGTGAGCCAGAGAGCCTTGGTCACTGAGGCCTACCTAAGGTACGGCCATACTCACCCAGTAGATCCCACGCAGAGGTCCCTGTGCCCCAAAGGGCCTCCACGGAAGGGCCCTGTTCCTCCCGTTGTGTTTCCTTGAGGTAATCAGAAACCGCTGAGGATACCTGTAGGAGCTCAGGTATGAAGCTGGGCGACCCTGGCCAAACCTGATTCCCCTCCGTGCTAGACGAGACAGTGGCGGGTCCTCAGCTGCCTGAAGCACACTCCTCGCGCGCACCTTCTCTTTGCTGCCGGAAGGCCTCACGTAAGAAGTCTGAGTGGACTCGGGACAGAAGAAGTCTGGGTTGACTCGTGTGAGGCCTGCTGCTCTCCGTTCCTTGCTGGGAGCTTCAGCAGGAGCGCTCTGGAGCTCGCCGGCAGGAGAATTGTGAGTCCCCCGGCCCCACCCCGGCCTCAAGCAAAAGTCCAGATTTCCCCCCTTAGTAACACCTCGGAGTGCCAGAGGGAGCGGAGGGGCGTGCGTTAACGGAATGCTTCAACCGTGGAAGGTATTTCACGAGACACCGTGCACTCACGTTCGTTGTAACAACTGTCAAAGGGCACTCACTGTATGCCTTCCAACTCCTCGGCCGCGTTGGAGCCCCAGGAAGTAAATGCGTTCGTTTGACTAAGCTCCGTGAACGCGCAACGGCGATGGCGAAGCGCTGCCCTGTTCGCTCGAAAGCTCTCGTTCGTGCGGCCTTCACACGGCCTCAAGGTACGCAGTTCTAAACAGCCTTCCATTCCATGCTGGTGTGCCAAGCCCCCCACCCACCCGCAGGGAGGAATTTGGGCTCTTCTGAGAAACACCAGTGTGCGCCACAAGTGAAACCAGGGCGTCTCCCCCAGGACGTCGCCGACCGGCAGCCGGACGCCAGAGGTGTACTTCCAGCCGGAAAAAGAGGGAAAAGGACAGCTTTCCCGGGGACAGTTCTGGACCCTTGGGACCATCCAGAATCACCAAGGCCTCACCTTTGCACGGCCTGGGGAACGCTCTTCCGCCTGTCCAGCAATCCCCACGTCAAAACCTTTCTCAGCAGAGGCAGGCACTCTCTCCCTTGTACTAGCTAGCTCGGCAGAGCCTTCCGAGAAACATGCTGCGTCATTCAGCTTGAACGTGGGACGCGGAGGGGAGAGTACGCTTTCTCCCCGTTTGGAGGCGCCTTGCGCTTGGCTTCAAAGCTGCCTTGAACAGCACTAGCGGCCCGACGTCTCTGCACGGCAGGGCTGTCGTTGTGGGCCGAGGCTGCGTGTTCTCCCAAAGCGAAAACCGTGCTGGCAATCCCTTTCTAGGAACTCCTCCCACGGCACCCCAGGTTCAGCTCCGGCCGAACGAAAGGTGACCTCAGGCCTCAAGGTGAAGTTCCAGCGTTTCACGTCAGGGGAGCTGGGTGTGCAGGGGTCTCCGATGAGGCCATACTCCACCACGGAGTGCCTTAACCCTGCGACGCTCCTGGGGACACACGGGGTAAGGAGCCCATTCACCAGTTTCGCCTGATGACCTCTCTCCGTGCCGGAACGGCGGCCTCTGGCTTCTGAGGAGCCTTAGCGTAAGCAGGCCCCTGGAGACAGCTCTTCACATTCATAGCTAGGGCAGTGTACTCCTCTCTGGGTTGCCCAGGTTGAGTGGCCCAGTCGTCAGAGAGACTGGCGAAAGCAGCGCTGGGCGGACTCCCTTTGCCGGTCAGTCGAACGGCCTCCTTGACTGAAAGAGAACTGCAGTGCCAAAAGACACCGCGCTGACGACTGGCTCCGGGAAGAGACTCGGGGCAGCACTCTCACAGAAGCGAAAGCTAGGCCGTGGGCCCAGCCTGAGGAGCAGTACGTACGTTTGCCACACTTCTTTACACAGCTAGGCGTGAGCCAGAGAGCCTTGGTCACTGAGGCCTACCTAAGGTACTGCCATACTCACCCAGTAGATCCCACGCAGAGGTCCCTGTGCCCCAAAGGGCCTCCACGGAAGGGCCCTGTTCCTCCCGTTGTGTTTCCTTGAGGTAATCAGAAACCGCTGAGGATACCTGTAGGAGCTCAGGTATGAAGCTGGGCGACCCTGGCCAAACCTGATTCCCCTCCGTGCTAGACGAGACAGTGGCGGGTCCTCAGCTGCCTGAAGCACACTCCTCGCGCGCACCTTCTCTTTGCTGCCGGAAGGCCTCACGTAAGAAGTCTGAGTGGACTCGGGACAGAAGAAGTCTGGGTTGACTCGTGTGAGGCCTGCTGCTCTCCGTTCCTTGCTGGGAGCTTCAGCAGGAGCGCTCTGGAGCTCGCCGGCAGGAGAATTGTGAGTCCCCCGGCCCCACCCCGGCCTCAAGCAAAAGTCCAGATTTCCCCCCTTAGTAACACCTCGGAGTGCCAGAGGGAGCGGAGGGGCGTGCGTTAACGGAATGCTTCAACCGTGGAAGGTATTTCACGAGACACCGTGCACTCACGTTCGTTGTAACAACTGTCAAAGGGCACTCACTGTATGCCTTCCAACTCCTCGGCCGCGTTGGAGCCCCAGGAAGTAAATGCGTTCGTTTGACTAAGCTCCGTGAACGCGCAACGGCGATGGCGAAGCGCTGCCCTGTTCGCTCGAAAGCTCTCGTTCGTGCGGCCTTCACACGGCCTCAAGGTACGCAGTTCTAAACAGCCTTCCATTCCATGCTGGTGTGCCAAGCCCCCCACCCACCCGCAGGGAGGAATTTGGGCTCTTCTGAGAAACACCAGTGTGCGCCACAAGTGAAACCAGGGCGTCTCCCCCAGGACGTCGCCGACCGGCAGCCGGACGCCAGAGGTGTACTTCCAGCCGGAAAAAGAGGGAAAAGGACAGCTTTCCCGGGGACAGTTCTGGACCCTTGGGACCATCCAGAATCACCAAGGCCTCACCTTTGCACGGCCTGGGGAACGCTCTTCCGCCTGTCCAGCAATCCCCACGTCAAAACCTTTCTCAGCAGAGGCAGGCACTCTCTCCCTTGTACTAGCTAGCTCGGCAGAGCCTTCCGAGAAACATGCTGCGTCATTCAGCTTGAACGTGGGACGCGGAGGGGAGAGTACGCTTTCTCCCCGTTTGGAGGCGCCTTGCGCTTGGCTTCAAAGCTGCCTTGAACAGCACTAGCGGCCCGACGTCTCTGCACGGCAGGGCTGTCGTTGTGGGCCGAGGCTGCGTGTTCTCCCAAAGCGAAAACCGTGCTGGCAATCCCTTTCTAGGAACTCCTCCCACGGCACCCCAGGTTCAGCTCCGGCCGAACGAAAGGCGACCTCAGGCCTCAAGGTGAAGTTCCAGCGTTTCACGTCAGGGGAGCTGGGTGTGCAGGGGTCTCCGATGAGGCCATACTCCACCACGGAGTGCCTTAACCCTGCGACGCTCCTGGGGACACACGGGGTAAGGAGCCCATTCACCAGTTTCGCCTGATGACCTCTCTCCGTGCCGGAACGGCGGCCTCTGGCTTCTGAGGAGCCTTAGCGTAAGCAGGCCCCTGGAGACAGCTCTTCACATTCATAGCTAGGGCAGTGTACTCCTCTCTGGGTTGCCCAGGTTGAGTGGCCCAGTCGTCAGAGAGACTGGCGAAAGCAGCGCTGGGCGGACTCCCTTTGCCGGTCAGTCGAACGGCCTCCTTGACTGAAAGAGAACTGCAGTGCCAAAAGACACCGCGCTGACGACTGGCTCCGGGAAGAGACTCGGGGCAGCACTCTCACAGAAGCGAAAGCTAGGCCGTGGGCCCAGCCTGAGGAGCAGTACGTACGTTTGCCACACTTCTTTACACAGCTAGGCGTGAGCCAGAGAGCCTTGGTCACTGAGGCCTACCTAAGGTACTGCCATACTCACCCAGTAGATCCCACGCAGAGGTCCCTGTGCCCCAAAGGGCCTCCACGGAAGGGCCCTGTTCCTCCCGTTGTGTTTCCTTGAGGTAATCAGAAACCGCTGAGGATACCTGTAGGAGCTCAGGTATGAAGCTGGGCGACCCTGGCCAAACCTGATTCCCCTCCGTGCTAGACGAGACAGTGGCGGGTCCTCAGCTGCCTGAAGCACACTCCTCGCGCGCACCTTCTCTTTGCTGCCGGAAGGCCTCACGTAAGAAGTCTGAGTGGACTCGGGACAGAAGAAGTCTGGGTTGACTCGTGTGAGGCCTGCTGCTCTCCGTTCCTTGCTGGGAGCTTCAGCAGGAGCGCTCTGGAGCTCGCCGGCAGGAGAATTGTGAGTCCCCCGGCCCCACCCCGGCCTCAAGCAAAAGTCCAGATTTCCCCCCTTAGTAACACCTCGGAGTGCCAGAGGGAGCGGAGGGGCGTGCGTTAACGGAATGCTTCAACCGTGGAAGGTATTTCACGAGACACCGTGCACTCACGTTCGTTGTAACAACTGTCAAAGGGCACTCACTGTATGCCTTCCAACTCCTCGGCCGCGTTGGAGCCCCAGGAAGTAAATGCGTTCGTTTGACTAAGCTCCGTGAACGCGCAACGGCGATGGCGAAGCGCTGCCCTGTTCGCTCGAAAGCTCTCGTTCGTGCGGCCTTCACACGGCCTCAAGGTACGCAGTTCTAAACAGCCTTCCATTCCATGCTGGTGTGCCAAGCCCCCCACCCACCCGCAGGGAGGAATTTGGGCTCTTCTGAGAAACACCAGTGTGCGCCACAAGTGAAACCAGGGCGTCTCCCCCAGGACGTCGCCGACCGGCAGCCGGACGCCAGAGGTGTACTTCCAGCCGGAAAAAGAGGGAAAAGGACAGCTTTCCCGGGGACAGTTCTGGACCCTTGGGACCATCCAGAATCACCAAGGCCTCACCTTTGCACGGCCTGGGGAACGCTCTTCCGCCTGTCCAGCAATCCCCACGTCAAAACCTTTCTCAGCAGAGGCAGGCACTCTCTCCCTTGTACTAGCTAGCTCGGCAGAGCCTTCCGAGAAACATGCTGCGTCATTCAGCTTGAACGTGGGACGCGGAGGGGAGAGTACGCTTTCTCCCCGTTTGGAGGCGCCTTGCGCTTGGCTTCAAAGCTGCCTTGAACAGCACTAGCGGCCCGACGTCTCTGCACGGCAGGGCTGTCGTTGTGGGCCGAGGCTGCGTGTTCTCCCAAAGCGAAAACCGTGCTGGCAATCCCTTTCTAGGAACTCCTCCCACGGCACCCCAGGTTCAGCTCCGGCCGAACGAAAGGTGACCTCAGGCCTCAAGGTGAAGTTCCAGCGTTTCACGTCAGGGGAGCTGGGTGTGCAGGGGTCTCCGATGAGGCCATACTCCACCACGGAGTGCCTTAACCCTGCGACGCTCCTGGGGACACACGGGGTAAGGAGCCCATTCACCAGTTTCGCCTGATGACCTCTCTCCGAGCCGGAACGGCGGCCTCTGGCTTCTGAGGAACCTTAGCGTAAGCAGGCCCCTGGAGACAGCTCTTCACATTCATAGCTAGGGCAGTGTACTCCTCTCTGGGTTGCCCAGGTTGAGTGGCCCAGTCGTCAGAGAGACTGGCGAAAGCAGCGCTGGGCGGACTCCCTTTGCCGGTCAGTCGAACGGCCTCCTTGACTGAAAGAGAACTGCAGTGCCAAAAGACACCGCGCTGACGACTGGCTCCGGGAAGAGACTCGGGGCAGCACTCTCACAGAAGCGAAAGCTAGGCCGTGGGCCCAGCCTGAGGAGCAGTACGTACGTTTGCCACACTTCTTTACACAGCTAGGCGTGAGCCAGAGAGCCTTGGTCACTGAGGCCTACCTAAGGTACTGCCATACTCACCCAGTAGATCCCACGCAGAGGTCCCTGTGCCCCAAAGGGCCTCCACGGAAGGGCCCTGTTCCTCCCGTTGTGTTTCCTTGAGGTAATCAGAAACCGCTGAGGATACCTGTAGGAGCTCAGGTATGAAGCTGGGCGACCCTGGCCAAACCTGATTCCCCTCCGTGCTAGACGAGACAGTGGCGGGTCCTCAGCTGCCTGAAGCACACTCCTCGCGCGCACCTTCTCTTTGCTGCCGGAAGGCCTCACGTAAGAAGTCTGAGTGGACTCGTGACAGAAGAAGTCTGGGTTGACTCGTGTGAGGCCTGCTGCTCTCCGTTCCTTGCTGGGAGCTTCAGCAGGAGCGCTCTGGAGCTCGCCGGCAGGAGAATTGTGAGTCCCCCGGCCCCACCCCGGCCTCAAGCAAAAGTCCAGATTTCCCCCCTTAGTAACACCTCGGAGTGCCAGAGGGAGCGGAGGGGCGTGCGTTAACGGAATGCTTCAACCGTGGAAGGTATTTCACGAGACACCGTGCACTCACGTTCGTTGTAACAACTGTCAAAGGGCACTCACTGTATGCCTTCCAACTCCTCGGCCGCGTTGGAGCCCCAGGAAGTAAATGCGTTCGTTTGACTAAGCTCCGTGAACGCGCAACGGCGATGGCGAAGCGCTGCCCTGTTCGCTCGAAAGCTCTCGTTCGTGCGGCCTTCACACGGCCTCAAGGTACGCAGTTCTAAACAGCCTTCCATTCCATGCTGGTGTGCCAAGCCCCCCACCCACCCGCAGGGAGGAATTTGGGCTCTTCTGAGAAACACCAGTGTGCGCCACAAGTGAAACCAGGGCGTCTCCCCCAGGACGTCGCCGACCGGCAGCCGGTCGCCAGAGGTGTACTTCCAGCCGGAAAAAGAGGGAAAAGGACAGCTTTCCCGGGGACAGTTCTGGACCCTTGGGACCATCCAGAATCACCAAGGCCTCACCTTTGCACGGCCTGGGGAACGCTCTTCCGCCTGTCCAGCAATCCCCACGTCAAAACCTTTCTCAGCAGAGGCAGGCACTCTCTCCCTTGTACTAGCTAGCTCGGCAGAGCCTTCCGAGAAACATGCTGCGTCATTCAGCTTGAACGTGGGACGCGGAGGGGAGAGTACGCTTTCTCCCCGTTTGGAGGCGCCTTGCGCTTGGCTTCAAAGCTGCCTTGAACAGCACTAGCGGCCCGACGTCTCTGCACGGCAGGGCTGTCGTTGTGGGCCGAGGCTGCGTGTTCTCCCAAAGCGAAAACCGTGCTGGCAATCCCTTTCTAGGAACTCCTCCCACGGCACCCCAGGTTCAGCTCCGGCCGAACGAAAGGTGACCTCAGGCCTCAAGGTGAAGTTCCAGCGTTTCACGTCAGGGGAGCTGGGTGTGCAGGGGTCTCCGATGAGGCCATACTCCACCACGGAGTGCCTTAACCCTGCGACGCTCCTGGGGACACACGGGGTAAGGAGCCCATTCACCAGTTTCGCCTGATGACCTCTCTCCGAGCCGGAACGGCGGCCTCTGGCTTCTGAGGAACCTTAGCGTAAGCAGGCCCCTGGAGACAGCTCTTCACATTCATAGCTAGGGCAGTGTACTCCTCTCTGGGTTGCCCAGGTTGAGTGGCCCAGTCGTCAGAGAGACTGGCGAAAGCAGCGCTGGGCGGACTCCCTTTGCCGGTCAGTCGAACGGCCTCCTTGACTGAAAGAGAACTGCAGTGCCAAAAGACACCGCGCTGACGACTGGCTCCGGGAAGAGACTCGGGGCAGCACTCTCACAGAAGCGAAAGCTAGGCCGTGGGCCCAGCCTGAGGAGCAGTACGTACGTTTGCCACACTTCTTTACACAGCTAGGCGTGAGCCAGAGAGCCTTGGTCACTGAGGCCTACCTAAGGTACGGCCATACTCACCCAGTAGATCCCACGCAGAGGTCCCTGTGCCCCAAAGGGCCTCCACGGAAGGGCCCTGTTCCTCCCGTTGTGTTTCCTTGAGGTAATCAGAAACCGCTGAGGATACCTGTAGGAGCTCAGGTATGAAGCTGGGCGACCCTGGCCAAACCTGATTCCCCTCCGTGCTAGACGAGACAGTGGCGGGTCCTCAGCTGCCTGAAGCACACTCCTCGCGCGCACCTTCTCTTTGCTGCCGGAAGGCCTCACGTAAGAAGTCTGAGTGGACTCGGGACAGAAGAAGTCTGGGTTGACTCGTGTGAGGCCTGCTGCTCTCCGTTCCTTGCTGGGAGCTTCAGCAGGAGCGCTCTGGAGCTCGCCGGCAGGAGAATTGTGAGTCCCCCGGCCCCACCCCGGCCTCAAGCAAAAGTCCAGATTTCCCCCCTTAGTAACACCTCGGAGTGCCAGAGGGAGCGGAGGGGCGTGCGTTAACGGAATGCTTCAACCGTGGAAGGTATTTCACGAGACACCGTGCACTCACGTTCGTTGTAACAACTGTCAAAGGGCACTCACTGTATGCCTTCCAACTCCTCGGCCGCGTTGGAGCCCCAGGAAGTAAATGCGTTCGTTTGACTAAGCTCCGTGAACGCGCAACGGCGATGGCGAAGCGCTGCCCTGTTCGCTCGAAAGCTCTCGTTCGTGCGGCCTTCACACGGCCTCAAGGTACGCAGTTCTAAACAGCCTTCCATTCCATGCTGGTGTGCCAAGCCCCCCACCCACCCGCAGGGAGGAATTTGGGCTCTTCTGAGAAACACCAGTGTGCGCCACAAGTGAAACCAGGGCGTCTCCCCCAGGACGTCGCCGACCGGCAGCCGGACGCCAGAGGTGTACTTCCAGCCGGAAAAAGAGGGAAAAGGACAGCTTTCCCGGGGACAGTTCTGGACCCTTGGGACCATCCAGAATCACCAAGGCCTCACCTTTGCACGGCCTGGGGAACGCTCTTCCGCCTGTCCAGCAATCCCCACGTCAAAACCTTTCTCAGCAGAGGCAGGCACTCTCTCCCTTGTACTAGCTAGCTCGGCAGAGCCTTCCGAGAAACATGCTGCGTCATTCAGCTTGAACGTGGGACGCGGAGGGGAGAGTACGCTTTCTCCCCGTTTGGAGGCGCCTTGCGCTTGGCTTCAAAGCTGCCTTGAACAGCACTAGCGGCCCGACGTCTCTGCACGGCAGGGCTGTCGTTGTGGGCCGAGGCTGCGTGTTCTCCCAAAGCGAAAACCGTGCTGGCAATCCCTTTCTAGGAACTCCTCCCACGGCACCCCAGGTTCAGCTCCGGCCGAACGAAAGGTGACCTCAGGCCTCAAGGTGAAGTTCCAGCGTTTCACGTCAGGGGAGCTGGGTGTGCAGGGGTCTCCGATGAGGCCATACTCCACCACGGAGTGCCTTAACCCTGCGACGCTCCTGGGGACACACGGGGTAAGGAGCCCATTCACCAGTTTCGCCTGATGACCTCTCTCCGTGCCGGAACGGCGGCCTCTGGCTTCTGAGGAGCCTTAGCGTAAGCAGGCCCCTGGAGACAGCTCTTCACATTCATAGCTAGGGCAGTGTACTCCTCTCTGGGTTGCCCAGGTTGAGTGGCCCAGTCGTCAGAGAGACTGGCGAAAGCAGCGCTGGGCGGACTCCCTTTGCCGGTCAGTCGAACGGCCTCCTTGACTGAAAGAGAACTGCAGTGCCAAAAGACACCGCGCTGACGACTGGCTCCGGGAAGAGACTCGGGGCAGCACTCTCACAGAAGCGAAAGCTAGGCCGTGGGCCCAGCCTGAGGAGCAGTACGTACGTTTGCCACACTTCTTTACACAGCTAGGCGTGAGCCAGAGAGCCTTGGTCACTGAGGCCTACCTAAGGTACTGCCATACTCACCCAGTAGATCCCACGCAGAGGTCCCTGTGCCCCAAAGGGCCTCCACGGAAGGGCCCTGTTCCTCCCGTTGTGTTTCCTTGAGGTAATCAGAAACCGCTGAGGATACCTGTAGGAGCTCAGGTATGAAGCTGGGCGACCCTGGCCAAACCTGATTCCCCTCCGTGCTAGACGAGACAGTGGCGGGTCCTCAGCTGCCTGAAGCACACTCCTCGCGCGCACCTTCTCTTTGCTGCCGGAAGGCCTCACGTAAGAAGTCTGAGTGGACTCGGGACAGAAGAAGTCTGGGTTGACTCGTGTGAGGCCTGCTGCTCTCCGTTCCTTGCTGGGAGCTTCAGCAGGAGCGCTCTGGAGCTCGCCGGCAGGAGAATTGTGAGTCCCCCGGCCCCACCCCGGCCTCAAGCAAAAGTCCAGATTTCCCCCCTTAGTAACACCTCGGAGTGCCAGAGGGAGCGGAGGGGCGTGCGTTAACGGAATGCTTCAACCGTGGAAGGTATTTCACGAGACACCGTGCACTCACGTTCGTTGTAACAACTGTCAAAGGGCACTCACTGTATGCCTTCCAACTCCTCGGCCGCGTTGGAGCCCCAGGAAGTAAATGCGTTCGTTTGACTAAGCTCCGTGAACGCGCAACGGCGATGGCGAAGCGCTGCCCTGTTCGCTCGAAAGCTCTCGTTCGTGCGGCCTTCACACGGCCTCAAGGTACGCAGTTCTAAACAGCCTTCCATTCCATGCTGGTGTGCCAAGCCCCCCACCCACCCGCAGGGAGGAATTTGGGCTCTTCTGAGAAACACCAGTGTGCGCCACAAGTGAAACCAGGGCGTCTCCCCCAGGACGTCGCCGACCGGCAGCCGGACGCCAGAGGTGTACTTCCAGCCGGAAAAAGAGGGAAAAGGACAGCTTTCCCGGGGACAGTTCTGGACCCTTGGGACCATCCAGAATCACCAAGGCCTCACCTTTGCACGGCCTGGGGAACGCTCTTCCGCCTGTCCAGCAATCCCCACGTCAAAACCTTTCTCAGCAGAGGCAGGCACTCTCTCCCTTGTACTAGCTAGCTCGGCAGAGCCTTCCGAGAAACATGCTGCGTCATTCAGCTTGAACGTGGGACGCGGAGGGGAGAGTACGCTTTCTCCCCGTTTGGAGGCGTCTTGCGCTTGGCTTCAAAGCTGCCTTGAACAGCACTAGCGGCCCGACGTCTCTGCACGGCAGGGCTGTCGTTGTGGGCCGAGGCTGCGTGTTCTCCCAAAGCGAAAACCGTGCTGGCAATCCCTTTCTAGGAACTCCTCCCACGGCACCCCAGGTTCAGCTCCGGCCGAACGAAAGGTGACCTCAGGCCTCAAGGTGAAGTTCCAGCGTTTCACGTCAGGGGAGCTGGGTGTGCAGGGGTCTCCGATGAGGCCATACTCCACCACGGAGTGCCTTAACCCTGCGACGCTCCTGGGGACACACGGGGTAAGGAGCCCATTCACCAGTTTCGCCTGATGACCTCTCTCCGAGCCGGAACGGCGGCCTCTGGCTTCTGAGGAACCTTAGCGTAAGCAGGCCCCTGGAGACAGCTCTTCACATTCATAGCTAGGGCAGTGTACTCCTCTCTGGGTTGCCCAGGTTGAGTGGCCCAGTCGTCAGAGAGACTGGCGAAAGCAGCGCTGGGCGGACTCCCTTTGCCGGTCAGTCGAACGGCCTCCTTGACTGAAAGAGAACTGCAGTGCCAAAAGACACCGCGCTGACGACTGGCTCCGGGAAGAGACTCGGGGCAGCACTCTCACAGAAGCGAAAGCTAGGCCGTGGGCCCAGCCTGAGGAGCAGTACGTACGTTTGCCACACTTCTTTACACAGCTAGGCGTGAGCCAGAGAGCCTTGGTCACTGAGGCCTACCTAAGGTACGGCCATACTCACCCAGTAGATCCCACGCAGAGGTCCCTGTGCCCCAAAGGGCCTCCACGGAAGGGCCCTGTTCCTCCCGTTGTGTTTCCTTGAGGTAATCAGAAACCGCTGAGGATACCTGTAGGAGCTCAGGTATGAAGCTGGGCGACCCTGGCCAAACCTGATTCCCCTCCGTGCTAGACGAGACAGTGGCGGGTCCTCAGCTGCCTGAAGCACACTCCTCGCGCGCACCTTCTCTTTGCTGCCGGAAGGCCTCACGTAAGAAGTCTGAGTGGACTCGGGACAGAAGAAGTCTGGGTTGACTCGTGTGAGGCCTGCTGCTCTCCGTTCCTTGCTGGGAGCTTCAGCAGGAGCGCTCTGGAGCTCGCCGGCAGGAGAATTGTGAGTCCCCCGGCCCCACCCCGGCCTCAAGCAAAAGTCCAGATTTCCCCCCTTAGTAACACCTCGGAGTGCCAGAGGGAGCGGAGGGGCGTGCGTTAACGGAATGCTTCAACCGTGGAAGGTATTTCACGAGACACCGTGCACTCACGTTCGTTGTAACAACTGTCAAAGGGCACTCACTGTATGCCTTCCAACTCCTCGGCCGCGTTGGAGCCCCAGGAAGTAAATGCGTTCGTTTGACTAAGCTCCGTGAACGCGCAACGGCGATGGCGAAGCGCTGCCCTGTTCGCTCGAAAGCTCTCGTTCGTGCGGCCTTCACACGGCCTCAAGGTACGCAGTTCTAAACAGCCTTCCATTCCATGCTGGTGTGCCAAGCCCCCCACCCACCCGCAGGGAGGAATTTGGGCTCTTCTGAGAAACACCAGTGTGCGCCACAAGTGAAACCAGGGCGTCTCCCCCAGGACGTCGCCGACCGGCAGCCGGACGCCAGAGGTGTACTTCCAGCCGGAAAAAGAGGGAAAAGGACAGCTTTCCCGGGGACAGTTCTGGACCCTTGGGACCATCCAGAATCACCAAGGCCTCACCTTTGCACGGCCTGGGGAACGCTCTTCCGCCTGTCCAGCAATCCCCACGTCAAAACCTTTCTCAGCAGAGGCAGGCACTCTCTCCCTTGTACTAGCTAGCTCGGCAGAGCCTTCCGAGAAACATGCTGCGTCATTCAGCTTGAACGTGGGACGCGGAGGGGAGAGTACGCTTTCTCCCCGTTTGGAGGCGCCTTGCGCTTGGCTTCAAAGCTGCCTTGAACAGCACTAGCGGCCCGACGTCTCTGCACGGCAGGGCTGTCGTTGTGGGCCGAGGCTGCGTGTTCTCCCAAAGCGAAAACCGTGCTGGCAATCCCTTTCTAGGAACTCCTCCCACGGCACCCCAGGTTCAGCTCCGGCCGAACGAAAGGTGACCTCAGGCCTCAAGGTGAAGTTCCAGCGTTTCACGTCAGGGGAGCTGGGTGTGCAGGGGTCTCCGATGAGGCCATACTCCACCACGGAGTGCCTTAACCCTGCGACGCTCCTGGGGACACACGGGGTAAGGAGCCCATTCACCAGTTTCGCCTGATGACCTCTCTCCGTGCCGGAACGGCGGCCTCTGGCTTCTGAGGAGCCTTAGCGTAAGCAGGCCCCTGGAGACAGCTCTTCACATTCATAGCTAGGGCAGTGTACTCCTCTCTGGGTTGCCCAGGTTGAGTGGCCCAGTCGTCAGAGAGACTGGCGAAAGCAGCGCTGGGCGGACTCCCTTTGCCGGTCAGTCGAACGGCCTCCTTGACTGAAAGAGAACTGCAGTGCCAAAAGACACCGCGCTGACGACTGGCTCCGGGAAGAGACTCGGGGCAGCACTCTCACAGAAGCGAAAGCTAGGCCGTGGGCCCAGCCTGAGGAGCAGTACGTACGTTTGCCACACTTCTTTACACAGCTAGGCGTGAGCCAGAGAGCCTTGGTCACTGAGGCCTACCTAAGGTACTGCCATACTCACCCAGTAGATCCCACGCAGAGGTCCCTGTGCCCCAAAGGGCCTCCACGGAAGGGCCCTGTTCCTCCCGTTGTGTTTCCTTGAGGTAATCAGAAACCGCTGAGGATACCTGTAGGAGCTCAGGTATGAAGCTGGGCGACCCTGGCCAAACCTGATTCCCCTCCGTGCTAGACGAGACAGTGGCGGGTCCTCAGCTGCCTGAAGCACACTCCTCGCGCGCACCTTCTCTTTGCTGCCGGAAGGCCTCACGTAAGAAGTCTGAGTGGACTCGTGACAGAAGAAGTCTGGGTTGACTCGTGTGAGGCCTGCTGCTCTCCGTTCCTTGCTGGGAGCTTCAGCAGGAGCGCTCTGGAGCTCGCCGGCAGGAGAATTGTGAGTCCCCCGGCCCCACCCCGGCCTCAAGCAAAAGTCCAGATTTCCCCCCTTAGTAACACCTCGGAGTGCCAGAGGGAGCGGAGGGGCGTGCGTTAACGGAATGCTTCAACCGTGGAAGGTATTTCACGAGACACCGTGCACTCACGTTCGTTGTAACAACTGTCAAAGGGCACTCACTGTATGCCTTCCAACTCCTCGGCCGCGTTGGAGCCCCAGGAAGTAAATGCGTTCGTTTGACTAAGCTCCGTGAACGCGCAACGGCGATGGCGAAGCGCTGCCCTGTTCGCTCGAAAGCTCTCGTTCGTGCGGCCTTCACACGGCCTCAAGGTACGCAGTTCTAAACAGCCTTCCATTCCATGCTGGTGTGCCAAGCCCCCCACCCACCCGCAGGGAGGAATTTGGGCTCTTCTGAGAAACACCAGTGTGCGCCACAAGTGAAACCAGGGCGTCTCCCCCAGGACGTCGCCGACCGGCAGCCGGACGCCAGAGGTGTACTTCCAGCCGGAAAAAGAGGGAAAAGGACAGCTTTCCCGGGGACAGTTCTGGACCCTTGGGACCATCCAGAATCACCAAGGCCTCACCTTTGCACGGCCTGGGGAACGCTCTTCCGCCTGTCCAGCAATCCCCACGTCAAAACCTTTCTCAGCAGAGGCAGGCACTCTCTCCCTTGTACTAGCTAGCTCGGCAGAGCCTTCCGAGAAACATGCTGCGTCATTCAGCTTGAACGTGGGACGCGGAGGGGAGAGTACGCTTTCTCCCCGTTTGGAGGCGCCTTGCGCTTGGCTTCAAAGCTGCCTTGAACAGCACTAGCGGCCCGACGTCTCTGCACGGCAGGGCTGTCGTTGTGGGCCGAGGCTGCGTGTTCTCCCAAAGCGAAAACCGTGCTGGCAATCCCTTTCTAGGAACTCCTCCCACGGCACCCCAGGTTCAGCTCCGGCCGAACGAAAGGTGACCTCAGGCCTCAAGGTGAAGTTCCAGCGTTTCACGTCAGGGGAGCTGGGTGTGCAGGGGTCTCCGATGAGGCCATACTCCACCACGGAGTGCCTTAACCCTACGACGCTCCTGGGGACACACGGGGTAAGGAGCCCATTCACCAGTTTCGCCTGATGACCTCTCTCCGTGCCGGAACGGCGGCCTCTGGCTTCTGAGGAGCCTTAGCGTAAGCAGGCCCCTGGAGACAGCTCTTCACATTCATAGCTAGGGCAGTGTACTCCTCTCTGGGTTGCCCAGGTTGAGTGGCCCAGTCGTCAGAGAGACTGGCGAAAGCAGCGCTGGGCGGACTCCCTTTGCCGGTCAGTCGAACGGCCTCCTTGACTGAAAGAGAACTGCAGTGCCAAAAGACACCGCGCTGACGACTGGCTCCGGGAAGAGACTCGGGGCAGCACTCTCACAGAAGCGAAAGCTAGGCCGTGGGCCCAGCCTGAGGAGCAGTACGTACGTTTGCCACACTTCTTTACACAGCTAGGCGTGAGCCAGAGAGCCTTGGTCACTGAGGCCTACCTAAGGTACTGCCATACTCACCCAGTAGATCCCACGCAGAGGTCCCTGTGCCCCAAAGGGCCTCCACGGAAGGGCCCTGTTCCTCCCGTTGTGTTTCCTTGAGGTAATCAGAAACCGCTGAGGATACCTGTAGGAGCTCAGGTATGAAGCTGGGCGACCCTGGCCAAACCTGATTCCCCTCCGTGCTAGACGAGACAGTGGCGGGTCCTCAGCTGCCTGAAGCACACTCCTCGCGCGCACCTTCTCTTTGCTGCCGGAAGGCCTCACGTAAGAAGTCTGAGTGGACTCGGGACAGAAGAAGTCTGGGTTGACTCGTGTGAGGCCTGCTGCTCTCCGTTCCTTGCTGGGAGCTTCAGCAGGAGCGCTCTGGAGCTCGCCGGCAGGAGAATTGTGAGTCCCCCGGCCCCACCCCGGCCTCAAGCAAAAGTCCAGATTTCCCCCCTTAGTAACACCTCGGAGTGCCAGAGGGAGCGGAGGGGCGTGCGTTAACGGAATGCTTCAACCGTGGAAGGTATTTCACGAGACACCGTGCACTCACGTTCGTTGTAACAACTGTCAAAGGGCACTCACTGTATGCCTTCCAACTCCTCGGCCGCGTTGGAGCCCCAGGAAGTAAATGCGTTCGTTTGACTAAGCTCCGTGAACGCGCAACGGCGATGGCGAAGCGCTGCCCTGTTCGCTCGAAAGCTCTCGTTCGTGCGGCCTTCACACGGCCTCAAGGTACGCAGTTCTAAACAGCCTTCCATTCCATGCTGGTGTGCCAAGCCCCCCACCCACCCGCAGGGAGGAATTTGGGCTCTTCTGAGAAACACCAGTGTGCGCCACAAGTGAAACCAGGGCGTCTCCCCCAGGACGTCGCCGACCGGCAGCCGGACGCCAGAGGTGTACTTCCAGCCGGAAAAAGAGGGAAAAGGACAGCTTTCCCGGGGACAGTTCTGGACCCTTGGGACCATCCAGAATCACCAAGGCCTCACCTTTGCACGGCCTGGGGAACGCTCTTCCGCCTGTCCAGCAATCCCCACGTCAAAACCTTTCTCAGCAGAGGCAGGCACTCTCTCCCTTGTACTAGCTAGCTCGGCAGAGCCTTCCGAGAAACATGCTGCGTCATTCAGCTTGAACGTGGGACGCGGAGGGGAGAGTACGCTTTCTCCCCGTTTGGAGGCGCCTTGCGCTTGGCTTCAAAGCTGCCTTGAACAGCACTAGCGGCCCGACGTCTCTGCACGGCAGGGCTGTCGTTGTGGGCCGAGGCTGCGTGTTCTCCCAAAGCGAAAACCGTGCTGGCAATCCCTTTCTAGGAACTCCTCCCACGGCACCCCAGGTTCAGCTCCGGCCGAACGAAAGGTGACCTCAGGCCTCAAGGTGAAGTTCCAGCGTTTCACGTCAGGGGAGCTGGGTGTGCAGGGGTCTCCGATGAGGCCATACTCCACCACGGAGTGCCTTAACCCTGCGACGCTCCTGGGGACACACGGGGTAAGGAGCCCATTCACCAGTTTCGCCTGATGACCTCTCTCCGTGCCGGAACGGCGGCCTCTGGCTTCTGAGGAGCCTTAGCGTAAGCAGGCCCCTGGAGACAGCTCTTCACATTCATAGCTAGGGCAGTGTACTCCTCTCTGGGTTGCCCAGGTTGAGTGGCCCAGTCGTCAGAGAGACTGGCGAAAGCAGCGCTGGGCGGACTCCCTTTGCCGGTCAGTCGAACGGCCTCCTTGACTGAAAGAGAACTGCAGTGCCAAAAGACACCGCGCTGACGACTGGCTCCGGGAAGAGACTCGGGGCAGCACTCTCACAGAAGCGAAAGCTAGGCCGTGGGCCCAGCCTGAGGAGCAGTACGTACGTTTGCCACACTTCTTTACACAGCTAGGCGTGAGCCAGAGAGCCTTGGTCACTGAGGCCTACCTAAGGTACTGCCATACTCACCCAGTAGATCCCACGCAGAGGTCCCTGTGCCCCAAAGGGCCTCCACGGAAGGGCCCTGTTCCTCCCGTTGTGTTTCCTTGAGGTAATCAGAAACCGCTGAGGATACCTGTAGGAGCTCAGGTATGAAGCTGGGCGACCCTGGCCAAACCTGATTCCCCTCCGTGCTAGACGAGACAGTGGCGGGTCCTCAGCTGCCTGAAGCACACTCCTCGCGCGCACCTTCTCTTTGCTGCCGGAAGGCCTCACGTAAGAAGTCTGAGTGGACTCGTGACAGAAGAAGTCTGGGTTGACTCGTGTGAGGCCTGCTGCTCTCCGTTCCTTGCTGGGAGCTTCAGCAGGAGCGCTCTGGAGCTCGCCGGCAGGAGAATTGTGAGTCCCCCGGCCCCACCCCGGCCTCAAGCAAAAGTCCAGATTTCCCCCCTTAGTAACACCTCGGAGTGCCAGAGGGAGCGGAGGGGCGTGCGTTAACGGAATGCTTCAACCGTGGAAGGTATTTCACGAGACACCGTGCACTCACGTTCGTTGTAACAACTGTCAAAGGGCACTCACTGTATGCCTTCCAACTCCTCGGCCGCGTTGGAGCCCCAGGAAGTAAATGCGTTCGTTTGACTAAGCTCCGTGAACGCGCAACGGTGATGGCGAAGCGCTGCCCTGTTCGCTCGAAAGCTCTCGTTCGTGCGGCCTTCACACGGCCTCAAGGTACGCAGTTCTAAACAGCCTTCCATTCCATGCTGGTGTGCCAAGCCCCCCACCCACCCGCAGGGAGGAATTTGGGCTCTTCTGAGAAACACCAGTGTGCGCCACAAGTGAAACCAGGGCGTCTCCCCCAGGACGTCGCCGACCGGCAGCCGGACGCCAGAGGTGTACTTCCAGCCGGAAAAAGAGGGAAAAGGACAGCTTTCCCGGGGACAGTTCTGGACCCTTGGGACCATCCAGAATCACCAAGGCCTCACCTTTGCACGGCCTGGGGAACGCTCTTCCGCCTGTCCAGCAATCCCCACGTCAAAACCTTTCTCAGCAGAGGCAGGCACTCTCTCCCTTGTACTAGCTAGCTCGGCAGAGCCTTCCGAGAAACATGCTGCGTCATTCAGCTTGAACGTGGGACGCGGAGGGGAGAGTACGCTTTCTCCCCGTTTGGAGGCGCCTTGCGCTTGGCTTCAAAGCTGCCTTGAACAGCACTAGCGGCCCGACGTCTCTGCACGGCAGGGCTGTCGTTGTGGGCCGAGGCTGCGTGTTCTCCCAAAGCGAAAACCGTGCTGGCAATCCCTTTCTAGGAACTCCTCCCACGGCACCCCAGGTTCAGCTCCGGCCGAACGAAAGGTGACCTCAGGCCTCAAGGTGAAGTTCCAGCGTTTCACGTCAGGGGAGCTGGGTGTGCAGGGGTCTCCGATGAGGCCATACTCCACCACGGAGTGCCTTAACCCTACGACGCTCCTGGGGACACACGGGGTAAGGAGCCCATTCACCAGTTTCGCCTGATGACCTCTCTCCGTGCCGGAACGGCGGCCTCTGGCTTCTGAGGAGCCTTAGCGTAAGCAGGCCCCTGGAGACAGCTCTTCACATTCATAGCTAGGGCAGTGTACTCCTCTCTGGGTTGCCCAGGTTGAGTGGCCCAGTCGTCAGAGAGACTGGCGAAAGCAGCGCTGGGCGGACTCCCTTTGCCGGTCAGTCGAACGGCCTCCTTGACTGAAAGAGAACTGCAGTGCCAAAAGACACCGCGCTGACGACTGGCTCCGGGAAGAGACTCGGGGCAGCACTCTCACAGAAGCGAAAGCTAGGCCGTGGGCCCAGCCTGAGGAGCAGTACGTACGTTTGCCACACTTCTTTACACAGCTAGGCGTGAGCCAGAGAGCCTTGGTCACTGAGGCCTACCTAAGGTACTGCCATACTCACCCAGTAGATCCCACGCAGAGGTCCCTGTGCCCCAAAGGGCCTCCACGGAAGGGCCCTGTTCCTCCCGTTGTGTTTCCTTGAGGTAATCAGAAACCGCTGAGGATACCTGTAGGAGCTCAGGTATGAAGCTGGGCGACCCTGGCCAAACCTGATTCCCCTCCGTGCTAGACGAGACAGTGGCGGGTCCTCAGCTGCCTGAAGCACACTCCTCGCGCGCACCTTCTCTTTGCTGCCGGAAGGCCTCACGTAAGAAGTCTGAGTGGACTCGTGACAGAAGAAGTCTGGGTTGACTCGTGTGAGGCCTGCTGCTCTCCGTTCCTTGCTGGGAGCTTCAGCAGGAGCGCTCTGGAGCTCGCCGGCAGGAGAATTGTGAGTCCCCCGGCCCCACCCCGGCCTCAAGCAAAAGTCCAGATTTCCCCCCTTAGTAACACCTCGGAGTGCCAGAGGGAGCGGAGGGGCGTGCGTTAACGGAATGCTTCAACCGTGGAAGGTATTTCACGAGACACCGTGCACTCACGTTCGTTGTAACAACTGTCAAAGGGCACTCACTGTATGCCTTCCAACTCCTCGGCCGCGTTGGAGCCCCAGGAAGTAAATGCGTTCGTTTGACTAAGCTCCGTGAACGCGCAACGGCGATGGCGAAGCGCTGCCCTGTTCGCTCGAAAGCTCTCGTTCGTGCGGCCTTCACACGGCCTCAAGGTACGCAGTTCTAAACAGCCTTCCATTCCATGCTGGTGTGCCAAGCCCCCCACCCACCCGCAGGGAGGAATTTGGGCTCTTCTGAGAAACACCAGTGTGCGCCACAAGTGAAACCAGGGCGTCTCCCCCAGGACGTCGCCGACCGGCAGCCGGACGCCAGAGGTGTACTTCCAGCCGGAAAAAGAGGGAAAAGGACAGCTTTCCCGGGGACAGTTCTGGACCCTTGGGACCATCCAGAATCACCAAGGCCTCACCTTTGCACGGCCTGGGGAACGCTCTTCCGCCTGTCCAGCAATCCCCACGTCAAAACCTTTCTCAGCAGAGGCAGGCACTCTCTCCCTTGTACTAGCTAGCTCGGCAGAGCCTTCCGAGAAACATGCTGCGTCATTCAGCTTGAACGTGGGACGCGGAGGGGAGAGTACGCTTTCTCCCCGTTTGGAGGCGCCTTGCGCTTGGCTTCAAAGCTGCCTTGAACAGCACTAGCGGCCCGACGTCTCTGCACGGCAGGGCTGTCGTTGTGGGCCGAGGCTGCGTGTTCTCCCAAAGCGAAAACCGTGCTGGCAATCCCTTTCTAGGAACTCCTCCCACGGCACCCCAGGTTCAGCTCCGGCCGAACGAAAGGTGACCTCAGGCCTCAAGGTGAAGTTCCAGCGTTTCACGTCAGGGGAGCTGGGTGTGCAGGGGTCTCCGATGAGGCCATACTCCACCACGGAGTGCCTTAACCCTGCGACGCTCCTGGGGACACACGGGGTAAGGAGCCCATTCACCAGTTTCGCCTGATGACCTCTCTCCGTGCCGGAACGGCGGCCTCTGGCTTCTGAGGAGCCTTAGCGTAAGCAGGCCCCTGGAGACAGCTCTTCACATTCATAGCTAGGGCAGTGTACTCCTCTCTGGGTTGCCCAGGTTGAGTGGCCCAGTCGTCAGAGAGACTGGCGAAAGCAGCGCTGGGCGGACTCCCTTTGCCGGTCAGTCGAACGGCCTCCTTGACTGAAAGAGAACTGCAGTGCCAAAAGACACCGCGCTGACGACTGGCTCCGGGAAGAGACTCGGGGCAGCACTCTCACAGAAGCGAAAGCTAGGCCGTGGGCCCAGCCTGAGGAGCAGTACGTACGTTTGCCACACTTCTTTACACAGCTAGGCGTGAGCCAGAGAGCCTTGGTCACTGAGGCCTACCTAAGGTACTGCCATACTCACCCAGTAGATCCCACGCAGAGGTCCCTGTGCCCCAAAGGGCCTCCACGGAAGGGCCCTGTTCCTCCCGTTGTGTTTCCTTGAGGTAATCAGAAACCGCTGAGGATACCTGTAGGAGCTCAGGTATGAAGCTGGGCGACCCTGGCCAAACCTGATTCCCCTCCGTGCTAGACGAGACAGTGGCGGGTCCTCAGCTGCCTGAAGCACACTCCTCGCGCGCACCTTCTCTTTGCTGCCGGAAGGCCTCACGTAAGAAGTCTGAGTGGACTCGGGACAGAAGAAGTCTGGGTTGACTCGTGTGAGGCCTGCTGCTCTCCGTTCCTTGCTGGGAGCTTCAGCAGGAGCGCTCTGGAGCTCGCCGGCAGGAGAATTGTGAGTCCCCCGGCCCCACCCCGGCCTCAAGCAAAAGTCCAGATTTCCCCCCTTAGTAACACCTCGGAGT
The DNA here is from genome assembly GCF_963455315.2 of Globicephala melas. Classification (NCBI taxonomy): domain Eukaryota; kingdom Metazoa; phylum Chordata; class Mammalia; order Artiodactyla; family Delphinidae; genus Globicephala; species Globicephala melas. The sequence goes on from NW_027207322.1 coordinate 96,598, forward strand.
GCCAGAGGGAGCGGAGGGGCGTGCGTTAACGGAATGCTTCAACCGTGGAAGGTATTTCACGAGACACCGTGCACTCACGTTCGTTGTAACAACTGTCAAAGGGCACTCACTGTATGCCTTCCAACTCCTCGGCCGCGTTGGAGCCCCAGGAAGTAAATGCGTTCGTTTGACTAAGCTCCGTGAACGCGCAACGGCGATGGCGAAGCGCTGCCCTGTTCGCTCGAAAGCTCTCGTTCGTGCGGCCTTCACACGGCCTCAAGGTACGCAGTTCTAAACAGCCTTCCATTCCATGCTGGTGTGCCAAGCCCCCCACCCACCCGCAGGGAGGAATTTGGGCTCTTCTGAGAAACACCAGTGTGCGCCACAAGTGAAACCAGGGCGTCTCCCCCAGGACGTCGCCGACCGGCAGCCGGACGCCAGAGGTGTACTTCCAGCCGGAAAAAGAGGGAAAAGGACAGCTTTCCCGGGGACAGTTCTGGACCCTTGGGACCATCCAGAATCACCAAGGCCTCACCTTTGCACGGCCTGGGGAACGCTCTTCCGCCTGTCCAGCAATCCCCACGTCAAAACCTTTCTCAGCAGAGGCAGGCACTCTCTCCCTTGTACTAGCTAGCTCGGCAGAGCCTTCCGAGAAACATGCTGCGTCATTCAGCTTGAACGTGGGACGCGGAGGGGAGAGTACGCTTTCTCCCCGTTTGGAGGCGCCTTGCGCTTGGCTTCAAAGCTGCCTTGAACAGCACTAGCGGCCCGACGTCTCTGCACGGCAGGGCTGTCGTTGTGGGCCGAGGCTGCGTGTTCTCCCAAAGCGAAAACCGTGCTGGCAATCCCTTTCTAGGAACTCCTCCCACGGCACCCCAGGTTCAGCTCCGGCCGAACGAAAGGTGACCTCAGGCCTCAAGGTGAAGTTCCAGCGTTTCACGTCAGGGGAGCTGGGTGTGCAGGGGTCTCCGATGAGGCCATACTCCACCACGGAGTGCCTTAACCCTGCGACGCTCCTGGGGACACACGGGGTAAGGAGCCCATTCACCAGTTTCGCCTGATGACCTCTCTCCGTGCCGGAACGGCGGCCTCTGGCTTCTGAGGAGCCTTAGCGTAAGCAGGCCCCTGGAGACAGCTCTTCACATTCATAGCTAGGGCAGTGTACTCCTCTCTGGGTTGCCCAGGTTGAGTGGCCCAGTCGTCAGAGAGACTGGCGAAAGCAGCGCTGGGCGGACTCCCTTTGCCGGTCAGTCGAACGGCCTCCTTGACTGAAAGAGAACTGCAGTGCCAAAAGACACCGCGCTGACGACTGGCTCCGGGAAGAGACTCGGGGCAGCACTCTCACAGAAGCGAAAGCTAGGCCGTGGGCCCAGCCTGAGGAGCAGTACGTACGTTTGCCACACTTCTTTACACAGCTAGGCGTGAGCCAGAGAGCCTTGGTCACTGAGGCCTACCTAAGGTACTGCCATACTCACCCAGTAGATCCCACGCAGAGGTCCCTGTGCCCCAAAGGGCCTCCACGGAAGGGCCCTGTTCCTCCCGTTGTGTTTCCTTGAGGTAATCAGAAACCGCTGAGGATACCTGTAGGAGCTCAGGTATGAAGCTGGGCGACCCTGGCCAAACCTGATTCCCCTCCGTGCTAGACGAGACAGTGGCGGGTCCTCAGCTGCCTGAAGCACACTCCTCGCGCGCACCTTCTCTTTGCTGCCGGAAGGCCTCACGTAAGAAGTCTGAGTGGACTCGGGACAGAAGAAGTCTGGGTTGACTCGTGTGAGGCCTGCTGCTCTCCGTTCCTTGCTGGGAGCTTCAGCAGGAGCGCTCTGGAGCTCGCCGGCAGGAGAATTGTGAGTCCCCCGGCCCCACCCCGGCCTCAAGCAAAAGTCCAGATTTCCCCCCTTAGTAACACCTCGGAGTGCCAGAGGGAGCGGAGGGGCGTGCGTTAACGGAATGCTTCAACCGTGGAAGGTATTTCACGAGACACCGTGCACTCACGTTCGTTGTAACAACTGTCAAAGGGCACTCACTGTATGCCTTCCAACTCCTCGGCCGCGTTGGAGCCCCAGGAAGTAAATGCGTTCGTTTGACTAAGCTCCGTGAACGCGCAACGGCGATGGCGAAGCGCTGCCCTGTTCGCTCGAAAGCTCTCGTTCGTGCGGCCTTCACACGGCCTCAAGGTACGCAGTTCTAAACAGCCTTCCATTCCATGCTGGTGTGCCAAGCCCCCCACCCACCCGCAGGGAGGAATTTGGGCTCTTCTGAGAAACACCAGTGTGCGCCACAAGTGAAACCAGGGCGTCTCCCCCAGGACGTCGCCGACCGGCAGCCGGACGCCAGAGGTGTACTTCCAGCCGGAAAAAGAGGGAAAAGGACAGCTTTCCCGGGGACAGTTCTGGACCCTTGGGACCATCCAGAATCACCAAGGCCTCACCTTTGCACGGCCTGGGGAACGCTCTTCCGCCTGTCCAGCAATCCCCACGTCAAAACCTTTCTCAGCAGAGGCAGGCACTCTCTCCCTTGTACTAGCTAGCTCGGCAGAGCCTTCCGAGAAACATGCTGCGTCATTCAGCTTGAACGTGGGACGCGGAGGGGAGAGTACGCTTTCTCCCCGTTTGGAGGCGCCTTGCGCTTGGCTTCAAAGCTGCCTTGAACAGCACTAGCGGCCCGACGTCTCTGCACGGCAGGGCTGTCGTTGTGGGCCGAGGCTGCGTGTTCTCCCAAAGCGAAAACCGTGCTGGCAATCCCTTTCTAGGAACTCCTCCCACGGCACCCCAGGTTCAGCTCCGGCCGAACGAAAGGTGACCTCAGGCCTCAAGGTGAAGTTCCAGCGTTTCACGTCAGGGGAGCTGGGTGTGCAGGGGTCTCCGATGAGGCCATACTCCACCACGGAGTGCCTTAACCCTGCGACGCTCCTGGGGACACACGGGGTAAGGAGCCCATTCACCAGTTTCGCCTGATGACCTCTCTCCGTGCCGGAACGGCGGCCTCTGGCTTCTGAGGAGCCTTAGCGTAAGCAGGCCCCTGGAGACAGCTCTTCACATTCATAGCTAGGGCAGTGTACTCCTCTCTGGGTTGCCCAGGTTGAGTGGCCCAGTCGTCAGAGAGACTGGCGAAAGCAGCGCTGGGCGGACTCCCTTTGCCGGTCAGTCGAACGGCCTCCTTGACTGAAAGAGAACTGCAGTGCCAAAAGACACCGCGCTGACGACTGGCTCCGGGAAGAGACTCGGGGCAGCACTCTCACAGAAGCGAAAGCTAGGCCGTGGGCCCAGCCTGAGGAGCAGTACGTACGTTTGCCACACTTCTTTACACAGCTAGGCGTGAGCCAGAGAGCCTTGGTCACTGAGGCCTACCTAAGGTACTGCCATACTCACCCAGTAGATCCCACGCAGAGGTCCCTGTGCCCCAAAGGGCCTCCACGGAAGGGCCCTGTTCCTCCCGTTGTGTTTCCTTGAGGTAATCAGAAACCGCTGAGGATACCTGTAGGAGCTCAGGTATGAAGCTGGGCGACCCTGGCCAAACCTGATTCCCCTCCGTGCTAGACGAGACAGTGGCGGGTCCTCAGCTGCCTGAAGCACACTCCTCGCGCGCACCTTCTCTTTGCTGCCGGAAGGCCTCACGTAAGAAGTCTGAGTGGACTCGGGACAGAAGAAGTCTGGGTTGACTCGTGTGAGGCCTGCTGCTCTCCGTTCCTTGCTGGGAGCTTCAGCAGGAGCGCTCTGGAGCTCGCCGGCAGGAGAATTGTGAGTCCCCCGGCCCCACCCCGGCCTCAAGCAAAAGTCCAGATTTCCCCCCTTAGTAACACCTCGGAGTGCCAGAGGGAGCGGAGGGGCGTGCGTTAACGGAATGCTTCAACCGTGGAAGGTATTTCACGAGACACCGTGCACTCACGTTCGTTGTAACAACTGTCAAAGGGCACTCACTGTATGCCTTCCAACTCCTCGGCCGCGTTGGAGCCCCAGGAAGTAAATGCGTTCGTTTGACTAAGCTCCGTGAACGCGCAACGGCGATGGCGAAGCGCTGCCCTGTTCGCTCGAAAGCTCTCGTTCGTGCGGCCTTCACACGGCCTCAAGGTACGCAGTTCTAAACAGCCTTCCATTCCATGCTGGTGTGCCAAGCCCCCCACCCACCCGCAGGGAGGAATTTGGGCTCTTCTGAGAAACACCAGTGTGCGCCACAAGTGAAACCAGGGCGTCTCCCCCAGGACGTCGCCGACCGGCAGCCGGACGCCAGAGGTGTACTTCCAGCCGGAAAAAGAGGGAAAAGGACAGCTTTCCCGGGGACAGTTCTGGACCCTTGGGACCATCCAGAATCACCAAGGCCTCACCTTTGCACGGCCTGGGGAACGCTCTTCCGCCTGTCCAGCAATCCCCACGTCAAAACCTTTCTCAGCAGAGGCAGGCACTCTCTCCCTTGTACTAGCTAGCTCGGCAGAGCCTTCCGAGAAACATGCTGCGTCATTCAGCTTGAACGTGGGACGCGGAGGGGAGAGTACGCTTTCTCCCCGTTTGGAGGCGCCTTGCGCTTGGCTTCAAAGCTGCCTTGAACAGCACTAGCGGCCCGACGTCTCTGCACGGCAGGGCTGTCGTTGTGGGCCGAGGCTGCGTGTTCTCCCAAAGCGAAAACCGTGCTGGCAATCCCTTTCTAGGAACTCCTCCCACGGCACCCCAGGTTCAGCTCCGGCCGAACGAAAGGTGACCTCAGGCCTCAAGGTGAAGTTCCAGCGTTTCACGTCAGGGGAGCTGGGTGTGCAGGGGTCTCCGATGAGGCCATACTCCACCACGGAGTGCCTTAACCCTGCGACGCTCCTGGGGACACACGGGGTAAGGAGCCCATTCACCAGTTTCGCCTGATGACCTCTCTCCGTGCCGGAACGGCGGCCTCTGGCTTCTGAGGAGCCTTAGCGTAAGCAGGCCCCTGGAGACAGCTCTTCACATTCATAGCTAGGGCAGTGTACTCCTCTCTGGGTTGCCCAGGTTGAGTGGCCCAGTCGTCAGAGAGACTGGCGAAAGCAGCGCTGGGCGGACTCCCTTTGCCGGTCAGTCGAACGGCCTCCTTGACTGAAAGAGAACTGCAGTGCCAAAAGACACCGCGCTGACGACTGGCTCCGGGAAGAGACTCGGGGCAGCACTCTCACAGAAGCGAAAGCTAGGCCGTGGGCCCAGCCTGAGGAGCAGTACGTACGTTTGCCACACTTCTTTACACAGCTAGGCGTGAGCCAGAGAGCCTTGGTCACTGAGGCCTACCTAAGGTACTGCCATACTCACCCAGTAGATCCCACGCAGAGGTCCCTGTGCCCCAAAGGGCCTCCACGGAAGGGCCCTGTTCCTCCCGTTGTGTTTCCTTGAGGTAATCAGAAACCGCTGAGGATACCTGTAGGAGCTCAGGTATGAAGCTGGGCGACCCTGGCCAAACCTGATTCCCCTCCGTGCTAGACGAGACAGTGGCGGGTCCTCAGCTGCCTGAAGCACACTCCTCGCGCGCACCTTCTCTTTGCTGCCGGAAGGCCTCACGTAAGAAGTCTGAGTGGACTCGGGACAGAAGAAGTCTGGGTTGACTCGTGTGAGGCCTGCTGCTCTCCGTTCCTTGCTGGGAGCTTCAGCAGGAGCGCTCTGGAGCTCGCCGGCAGGAGAATTGTGAGTCCCCCGGCCCCACCCCGGCCTCAAGCAAAAGTCCAGATTTCCCCCCTTAGTAACACCTCGGAGTGCCAGAGGGAGCGGAGGGGCGTGCGTTAACGGAATGCTTCAACCGTGGAAGGTATTTCACGAGACACCGTGCACTCACGTTCGTTGTAACAACTGTCAAAGGGCACTCACTGTATGCCTTCCAACTCCTCGGCCGCGTTGGAGCCCCAGGAAGTAAATGCGTTCGTTTGACTAAGCTCCGTGAACGCGCAACGGCGATGGCGAAGCGCTGCCCTGTTCGCTCGAAAGCTCTCGTTCGTGCGGCCTTCACACGGCCTCAAGGTACGCAGTTCTAAACAGCCTTCCATTCCATGCTGGTGTGCCAAGCCCCCCACCCACCCGCAGGGAGGAATTTGGGCTCTTCTGAGAAACACCAGTGTGCGCCACAAGTGAAACCAGGGCGTCTCCCCCAGGACGTCGCCGACCGGCAGCCGGACGCCAGAGGTGTACTTCCAGCCGGAAAAAGAGGGAAAAGGACAGCTTTCCCGGGGACAGTTCTGGACCCTTGGGACCATCCAGAATCACCAAGGCCTCACCTTTGCACGGCCTGGGGAACGCTCTTCCGCCTGTCCAGCAATCCCCACGTCAAAACCTTTCTCAGCAGAGGCAGGCACTCTCTCCCTTGTACTAGCTAGCTCGGCAGAGCCTTCCGAGAAACATGCTGCGTCATTCAGCTTGAACGTGGGACGCGGAGGGGAGAGTACGCTTTCTCCCCGTTTGGAGGCGCCTTGCGCTTGGCTTCAAAGCTGCCTTGAACAGCACTAGCGGCCCGACGTCTCTGCACGGCAGGGCTGTCGTTGTGGGCCGAGGCTGCGTGTTCTCCCAAAGCGAAAACCGTGCTGGCAATCCCTTTCTAGGAACTCCTCCCACGGCACCCCAGGTTCAGCTCCGGCCGAACGAAAGGTGACCTCAGGCCTCAAGGTGAAGTTCCAGCGTTTCACGTCAGGGGAGCTGGGTGTGCAGGGGTCTCCGATGAGGCCATACTCCACCACGGAGTGCCTTAACCCTGCGACGCTCCTGGGGACACACGGGGTAAGGAGCCCATTCACCAGTTTCGCCTGATGACCTCTCTCCGTGCCGGAACGGCGGCCTCTGGCTTCTGAGGAGCCTTAGCGTAAGCAGGCCCCTGGAGACAGCTCTTCACATTCATAGCTAGGGCAGTGTACTCCTCTCTGGGTTGCCCAGGTTGAGTGGCCCAGTCGTCAGAGAGACTGGCGAAAGCAGCGCTGGGCGGACTCCCTTTGCCGGTCAGTCGAACGGCCTCCTTGACTGAAAGAGAACTGCAGTGCCAAAAGACACCGCGCTGACGACTGGCTCCGGGAAGAGACTCGGGGCAGCACTCTCACAGAAGCGAAAGCTAGGCCGTGGGCCCAGCCTGAGGAGCAGTACGTACGTTTGCCACACTTCTTTACACAGCTAGGCGTGAGCCAGAGAGCCTTGGTCACTGAGGCCTACCTAAGGTACTGCCATACTCACCCAGTAGATCCCACGCAGAGGTCCCTGTGCCCTAAAGGGCCTCCACGGAAGGGCCCTGTTCCTCCCGTTGTGTTTCCTTGAGGTAATCAGAAACCGCTGAGGATACCTGTAGGAGCTCAGGTATGAAGCTGGGCGACCCTGGCCAAACCTGATTCCCCTCCGTGCTAGACGAGACAGTGGCGGGTCCTCAGCTGCCTGAAGCACACTCCTCGCGCGCACCTTCTCTTTGCTGCCGGAAGGCCTCACGTAAGAAGTCTGAGTGGACTCGGGACAGAAGAAGTCTGGGTTGACTCGTGTGAGGCCTGCTGCTCTCCGTTCCTTGCTGGGAGCTTCAGCAGGAGCGCTCTGGAGCTCGCCGGCAGGAGAATTGTGAGTCCCCCGGCCCCACCCCGGCCTCAAGCAAAAGTCCAGATTTCCCCCCTTAGTAACACCTCGGAGTGCCAGAGGGAGCGGAGGGGCGTGCGTTAACGGAATGCTTCAACCGTGGAAGGTATTTCACGAGACACCGTGCACTCACGTTCGTTGTAACAACTGTCAAAGGGCACTCACTGTATGCCTTCCAACTCCTCGGCCGCGTTGGAGCCCCAGGAAGTAAATGCGTTCGTTTGACTAAGCTCCGTGAACGCGCAACGGTGATGGCGAAGCGCTGCCCTGTTCGCTCGAAAGCTCTCGTTCGTGCGGCCTTCACACGGCCTCAAGGTACGCAGTTCTAAACAGCCTTCCATTCCATGCTGGTGTGCCAAGCCCCCCACCCACCCGCAGGGAGGAATTTGGGCTCTTCTGAGAAACACCAGTGTGCGCCACAAGTGAAACCAGGGCGTCTCCCCCAGGACGTCGCCGACCGGCAGCCGGTCGCCAGAGGTGTACTTCCAGCCGGAAAAAGAGGGAAAAGGACAGCTTTCCCGGGGACAGTTCTGGACCCTTGGGACCATCCAGAATCACCAAGGCCTCACCTTTGCACGGCCTGGGGAACGCTCTTCCGCCTGTCCAGCAATCCCCACGTCAAAACCTTTCTCAGCAGAGGCAGGCACTCTCTCCCTTGTACTAGCTAGCTCGGCAGAGCCTTCCGAGAAACATGCTGCGTCATTCAGCTTGAACGTGGGACGCGGAGGGGAGAGTACGCTTTCTCCCCGTTTGGAGGCGTCTTGCGCTTGGCTTCAAAGCTGCCTTGAACAGCACTAGCGGCCCGACGTCTCTGCACGGCAGGGCTGTCGTTGTGGGCCGAGGCTGCGTGTTCTCCCAAAGCGAAAACCGTGCTGGCAATCCCTTTCTAGGAACTCCTCCCACGGCACCCCAGGTTCAGCTCCGGCCGAACGAAAGGTGACCTCAGGCCTCAAGGTGAAGTTCCAGCGTTTCACGTCAGGGGAGCTGGGTGTGCAGGGGTCTCCGATGAGGCCATACTCCACCACGGAGTGCCTTAACCCTGCGACGCTCCTGGGGACACACGGGGTAAGGAGCCCATTCACCAGTTTCGCCTGATGACCTCTCTCCGTGCCGGAACGGCGGCCTCTGGCTTCTGAGGAGCCTTAGCGTAAGCAGGCCCCTGGAGACAGCTCTTCACATTCATAGCTAGGGCAGTGTACTCCTCTCTGGGTTGCCCAGGTTGAGTGGCCCAGTCGTCAGAGAGACTGGCGAAAGCAGCGCTGGGCGGACTCCCTTTGCCGGTCAGTCGAACGGCCTCCTTGACTGAAAGAGAACTGCAGTGCCAAAAGACACCGCGCTGACGACTGGCTCCGGGAAGAGACTCGGGGCAGCACTCTCACAGAAGCGAAAGCTAGGCCGTGGGCCCAGCCTGAGGAGCAGTACGTACGTTTGCCACACTTCTTTACACAGCTAGGCGTGAGCCAGAGAGCCTTGGTCACTGAGGCCTACCTAAGGTACTGCCATACTCACCCAGTAGATCCCACGCAGAGGTCCCTGTGCCCCAAAGGGCCTCCACGGAAGGGCCCTGTTCCTCCCGTTGTGTTTCCTTGAGGTAATCAGAAACCGCTGAGGATACCTGTAGGAGCTCAGGTATGAAGCTGGGCGACCCTGGCCAAACCTGATTCCCCTCCGTGCTAGACGAGACAGTGGCGGGTCCTCAGCTGCCTGAAGCACACTCCTCGCGCGCACCTTCTCTTTGCTGCCGGAAGGCCTCACGTAAGAAGTCTGAGTGGACTCGGGACAGAAGAAGTCTGGGTTGACTCGTGTGAGGCCTGCTGCTCTCCGTTCCTTGCTGGGAGCTTCAGCAGGAGCGCTCTGGAGCTCGCCGGCAGGAGAATTGTGAGTCCCCCGGCCCCACCCCGGCCTCAAGCAAAAGTCCAGATTTCCCCCCTTAGTAACACCTCGGAGTGCCAGAGGGAGCGGAGGGGCGTGCGTTAACGGAATGCTTCAACCGTGGAAGGTATTTCACGAGACACCGTGCACTCACGTTCGTTGTAACAACTGTCAAAGGGCACTCACTGTATGCCTTCCAACTCCTCGGCCGCGTTGGAGCCCCAGGAAGTAAATGCGTTCGTTTGACTAAGCTCCGTGAACGCGCAACGGCGATGGCGAAGCGCTGCCCTGTTCGCTCGAAAGCTCTCGTTCGTGCGGCCTTCACACGGCCTCAAGGTACGCAGTTCTAAACAGCCTTCCATTCCATGCTGGTGTGCCAAGCCCCCCACCCACCCGCAGGGAGGAATTTGGGCTCTTCTGAGAAACACCAGTGTGCGCCACAAGTGAAACCAGGGCGTCTCCCCCAGGACGTCGCCGACCGGCAGCCGGACGCCAGAGGTGTACTTCCAGCCGGAAAAAGAGGGAAAAGGACAGCTTTCCCGGGGACAGTTCTGGACCCTTGGGACCATCCAGAATCACCAAGGCCTCACCTTTGCACGGCCTGGGGAACGCTCTTCCGCCTGTCCAGCAATCCCCACGTCAAAACCTTTCTCAGCAGAGGCAGGCACTCTCTCCCTTGTACTAGCTAGCTCGGCAGAGCCTTCCGAGAAACATGCTGCGTCATTCAGCTTGAACGTGGGACGCGGAGGGGAGAGTACGCTTTCTCCCCGTTTGGAGGCGCCTTGCGCTTGGCTTCAAAGCTGCCTTGAACAGCACTAGCGGCCCGACGTCTCTGCACGGCAGGGCTGTCGTTGTGGGCCGAGGCTGCGTGTTCTCCCAAAGCGAAAACCGTGCTGGCAATCCCTTTCTAGGAACTCCTCCCACGGCACCCCAGGTTCAGCTCCGGCCGAACGAAAGGTGACCTCAGGCCTCAAGGTGAAGTTCCAGCGTTTCACGTCAGGGGAGCTGGGTGTGCAGGGGTCTCCGATGAGGCCATACTCCACCACGGAGTGCCTTAACCCTGCGACGCTCCTGGGGACACACGGGGTAAGGAGCCCATTCACCAGTTTCGCCTGATGACCTCTCTCCGTGCCGGAACGGCGGCCTCTGGCTTCTGAGGAGCCTTAGCGTAAGCAGGCCCCTGGAGACAGCTCTTCACATTCATAGCTAGGGCAGTGTACTCCTCTCTGGGTTGCCCAGGTTGAGTGGCCCAGTCGTCAGAGAGACTGGCGAAAGCAGCGCTGGGCGGACTCCCTTTGCCGGTCAGTCGAACGGCCTCCTTGACTGAAAGAGAACTGCAGTGCCAAAAGACACCGCGCTGACGACTGGCTCCGGGAAGAGACTCGGGGCAGCACTCTCACAGAAGCGAAAGCTAGGCCGTGGGCCCAGCCTGAGGAGCAGTACGTACGTTTGCCACACTTCTTTACACAGCTAGGCGTGAGCCAGAGAGCCTTGGTCACTGAGGCCTACCTAAGGTACTGCCATACTCACCCAGTAGATCCCACGCAGAGGTCCCTGTGCCCCAAAGGGCCTCCACGGAAGGGCCCTGTTCCTCCCGTTGTGTTTCCTTGAGGTAATCAGAAACCGCTGAGGATACCTGTAGGAGCTCAGGTATGAAGCTGGGCGACCCTGGCCAAACCTGATTCCCCTCCGTGCTAGACGAGACAGTGGCGGGTCCTCAGCTGCCTGAAGCACACTCCTCGCGCGCACCTTCTCTTTGCTGCCGGAAGGCCTCACGTAAGAAGTCTGAGTGGACTCGGGACAGAAGAAGTCTGGGTTGACTCGTGTGAGGCCTGCTGCTCTCCGTTCCTTGCTGGGAGCTTCAGCAGGAGCGCTCTGGAGCTCGCCGGCAGGAGAATTGTGAGTCCCCCGGCCCCACCCCGGCCTCAAGCAAAAGTCCAGATTTCCCCCCTTAGTAACACCTCGGAGTGCCAGAGGGAGCGGAGGGGCGTGCGTTAACGGAATGCTTCAACCGTGGAAGGTATTTCACGAGACACCGTGCACTCACGTTCGTTGTAACAACTGTCAAAGGGCACTCACTGTATGCCTTCCAACTCCTCGGCCGCGTTGGAGCCCCAGGAAGTAAATGCGTTCGTTTGACTAAGCTCCGTGAACGCGCAACGGTGATGGCGAAGCGCTGCCCTGTTCGCTCGAAAGCTCTCGTTCGTGCGGCCTTCACACGGCCTCAAGGTACGCAGTTCTAAACAGCCTTCCATTCCATGCTGGTGTGCCAAGCCCCCCACCCACCCGCAGGGAGGAATTTGGGCTCTTCTGAGAAACACCAGTGTGCGCCACAAGTGAAACCAGGGCGTCTCCCCCAGGACGTCGCCGACCGGCAGCCGGTCGCCAGAGGTGTACTTCCAGCCGGAAAAAGAGGGAAAAGGACAGCTTTCCCGGGGACAGTTCTGGACCCTTGGGACCATCCAGAATCACCAAGGCCTCACCTTTGCACGGCCTGGGGAACGCTCTTCCGCCTGTCCAGCAATCCCCACGTCAAAACCTTTCTCAGCAGAGGCAGGCACTCTCTCCCTTGTACTAGCTAGCTCGGCAGAGCCTTCCGAGAAACATGCTGCGTCATTCAGCTTGAACGTGGGACGCGGAGGGGAGAGTACGCTTTCTCCCCGTTTGGAGGCGTCTTGCGCTTGGCTTCAAAGCTGCCTTGAACAGCACTAGCGGCCCGACGTCTCTGCACGGCAGGGCTGTCGTTGTGGGCCGAGGCTGCGTGTTCTCCCAAAGCGAAAACCGTGCTGGCAATCCCTTTCTAGGAACTCCTCCCACGGCACCCCAGGTTCAGCTCCGGCCGAACGAAAGGTGACCTCAGGCCTCAAGGTGAAGTTCCAGCGTTTCACGTCAGGGGAGCTGGGTGTGCAGGGGTCTCCGATGAGGCCATACTCCACCACGGAGTGCCTTAACCCTGCGACGCTCCTGGGGACACACGGGGTAAGGAGCCCATTCACCAGTTTCGCCTGATGACCTCTCTCCGTGCCGGAACGGCGGCCTCTGGCTTCTGAGGAGCCTTAGCGTAAGCAGGCCCCTGGAGACAGCTCTTCACATTCATAGCTAGGGCAGTGTACTCCTCTCTGGGTTGCCCAGGTTGAGTGGCCCAGTCGTCAGAGAGACTGGCGAAAGCAGCGCTGGGCGGACTCCCTTTGCCGGTCAGTCGAACGGCCTCCTTGACTGAAAGAGAACTGCAGTGCCAAAAGACACCGCGCTGACGACTGGCTCCGGGAAGAGACTCGGGGCAGCACTCTCACAGAAGCGAAAGCTAGGCCGTGGGCCCAGCCTGAGGAGCAGTACGTACGTTTGCCACACTTCTTTACACAGCTAGGCGTGAGCCAGAGAGCCTTGGTCACTGAGGCCTACCTAAGGTACTGCCATACTCACCCAGTAGATCCCACGCAGAGGTCCCTGTGCCCCAAAGGGCCTCCACGGAAGGGCCCTGTTCCTCCCGTTGTGTTTCCTTGAGGTAATCAGAAACCGCTGAGGATACCTGTAGGAGCTCAGGTATGAAGCTGGGCGACCCTGGCCAAACCTGATTCCCCTCCGTGCTAGACGAGACAGTGGCGGGTCCTCAGCTGCCTGAAGCACACTCCTCGCGCGCACCTTCTCTTTGCTGCCGGAAGGCCTCACGTAAGAAGTCTGAGTGGACTCGGGACAGAAGAAGTCTGGGTTGACTCGTGTGAGGCCTGCTGCTCTCCGTTCCTTGCTGGGAGCTTCAGCAGGAGCGCTCTGGAGCTCGCCGGCAGGAGAATTGTGAGTGCCCCGGCCCCACCCCGGCCTCAAGCAAAAGTCCAGATTTCCCCCCTTAGTAACACCTCGGAGTGCCAGAGGGAGCGGAGGGGCGTGCGTTAACGGAATGCTTCAACCGTGGAAGGTATTTCACGAGACACCGTGCACTCACGTTCGTTGTAACAACTGTCAAAGGGCACTCACTGTATGCCTTCCAACTCCTCGGCCGCGTTGGAGCCCCAGGAAGTAAATGCGTTCGTTTGACTAAGCTCCGTGAACGCGCAACGGCGATGGCGAAGCGCTGCCCTGTTCGCTCGAAAGCTCTCGTTCGTGCGGCCTTCACACGGCCTCAAGGTACGCAGTTCTAAACAGCCTTCCATTCCATGCTGGTGTGCCAAGCCCCCCACCCACCCGCAGGGAGGAATTTGGGCTCTTCTGAGAAACACCAGTGTGCGCCACAAGTGAAACCAGGGCGTCTCCCCCAGGACGTCGCCGACCGGCAGCCGGACGCCAGAGGTGTACTTCCAGCCGGAAAAAGAGGGAAAAGGACAGCTTTCCCGGGGACAGTTCTGGACCCTTGGGACCATCCAGAATCACCAAGGCCTCACCTTTGCACGGCCTGGGGAACGCTCTTCCGCCTGTCCAGCAATCCCCACGTCAAAACCTTTCTCAGCAGAGGCAGGCACTCTCTCCCTTGTACTAGCTAGCTCGGCAGAGCCTTCCGAGAAACATGCTGCGTCATTCAGCTTGAACGTGGGACGCGGAGGGGAGAGTACGCTTTCTCCCCGTTTGGAGGCGCCTTGCGCTTGGCTTCAAAGCTGCCTTGAACAGCACTAGCGGCCCGACGTCTCTGCACGGCAGGGCTGTCGTTGTGGGCCGAGGCTGCGTGTTCTCCCAAAGCGAAAACCGTGCTGGCAATCCCTTTCTAGGAACTCCTCCCACGGCACCCCAGGTTCAGCTCCGGCCGAACGAAAGGTGACCTCAGGCCTCAAGGTGAAGTTCCAGCGTTTCACGTCAGGGGAGCTGGGTGTGCAGGGGTCTCCGATGAGGCCATACTCCACCACGGAGTGCCTTAACCCTGCGACGCTCCTGGGGACACACGGGGTAAGGAGCCCATTCACCAGTTTCGCCTGATGACCTCTCTCCGTGCCGGAACGGCGGCCTCTGGCTTCTGAGGAGCCTTAGCGTAAGCAGGCCCCTGGAGACAGCTCTTCACATTCATAGCTAGGGCAGTGTACTCCTCTCTGGGTTGCCCAGGTTGAGTGGCCCAGTCGTCAGAGAGACTGGCGAAAGCAGCGCTGGGCGGACTCCCTTTGCCGGTCAGTCGAACGGCCTCCTTGACTGAAAGAGAACTGCAGTGCCAAAAGACACCGCGCTGACGACTGGCTCCGGGAAGAGACTCGGGGCAGCACTCTCACAGAAGCGAAAGCTAGGCCGTGGGCCCAGCCTGAGGAGCAGTACGTACGTTTGCCACACTTCTTTACACAGCTAGGCGTGAGCCAGAGAGCCTTGGTCACTGAGGCCTACCTAAGGTACGGCCATACTCACCCAGTAGATCCCACGCAGAGGTCCCTGTGCCCCAAAGGGCCTCCACGGAAGGGCCCTGTTCCTCCCGTTGTGTTTCCTTGAGGTAATCAGAAACCGCTGAGGATACCTGTAGGAGCTCAGGTATGAAGCTGGGCGACCCTGGCCAAACCTGATTCCCCTCCGTGCTAGACGAGACAGTGGCGGGTCCTCAGCTGCCTGAAGCACACTCCTCGCGCGCACCTTCTCTTTGCTGCCGGAAGGCCTCACGTAAGAAGTCTGAGTGGACTCGTGACAGAAGAAGTCTGGGTTGACTCGTGTGAGGCCTGCTGCTCTCCGTTCCTTGCTGGGAGCTTCAGCAGGAGCGCTCTGGAGCTCGCCGGCAGGAGAATTGTGAGTCCCCCGGCCCCACCCCGGCCTCAAGCAAAAGTCCAGATTTCCCCCCTTAGTAACACCTCGGAGTGCCAGAGGGAGCGGAGGGGCGTGCGTTAACGGAATGCTTCAACCGTGGAAGGTATTTCACGAGACACCGTGCACTCACGTTCGTTGTAACAACTGTCAAAGGGCACTCACTGTATGCCTTCCAACTCCTCGGCCGCGTTGGAGCCCCAGGAAGTAAATGCGTTCGTTTGACTAAGCTCCGTGAACGCGCAACGGCGATGGCGAAGCGCTGCCCTGTTCGCTCGAAAGCTCTCGTTCGTGCGGCCTTCACACGGCCTCAAGGTACGCAGTTCTAAACAGCCTTCCATTCCATGCTGGTGTGCCAAGCCCCCCACCCACCCGCAGGGAGGAATTTGGGCTCTTCTGAGAAACACCAGTGTGCGCCACAAGTGAAACCAGGGCGTCTCCCCCAGGACGTCGCCGACCGGCAGCCGGACGCCAGAGGTGTACTTCCAGCCGGAAAAAGAGGGAAAAGGACAGCTTTCCCGGGGACAGTTCTGGACCCTTGGGACCATCCAGAATCACCAAGGCCTCACCTTTGCACGGCCTGGGGAACGCTCTTCCGCCTGTCCAGCAATCCCCACGTCAAAACCTTTCTCAGCAGAGGCAGGCACTCTCTCCCTTGTACTAGCTAGCTCGGCAGAGCCTTCCGAGAAACATGCTGCGTCATTCAGCTTGAACGTGGGACGCGGAGGGGAGAGTACGCTTTCTCCCCGTTTGGAGGCGCCTTGCGCTTGGCTTCAAAGCTGCCTTGAACAGCACTAGCGGCCCGACGTCTCTGCACGGCAGGGCTGTCGTTGTGGGCCGAGGCTGCGTGTTCTCCCAAAGCGAAAACCGTGCTGGCAATCCCTTTCTAGGAACTCCTCCCACGGCACCCCAGGTTCAGCTCCGGCCGAACGAAAGGTGACCTCAGGCCTCAAGGTGAAGTTCCAGCGTTTCACGTCAGGGGAGCTGGGTGTGCAGGGGTCTCCGATGAGGCCATACTCCACCACGGAGTGCCTTAACCCTGCGACGCTCCTGGGGACACACGGGGTAAGGAGCCCATTCACCAGTTTCGCCTGATGACCTCTCTCCGAGCCGGAACGGCGGCCTCTGGCTTCTGAGGAACCTTAGCGTAAGCAGGCCCCTGGAGACAGCTCTTCACATTCATAGCTAGGGCAGTGTACTCCTCTCTGGGTTGCCCAGGTTGAGTGGCCCAGTCGTCAGAGAGACTGGCGAAAGCAGCGCTGGGCGGACTCCCTTTGCCGGTCAGTCGAACGGCCTCCTTGACTGAAAGAGAACTGCAGTGCCAAAAGACACCGCGCTGACGACTGGCTCCGGGAAGAGACTCGGGGCAGCACTCTCACAGAAGCGAAAGCTAGGCCGTGGGCCCAGCCTGAGGAGCAGTACGTACGTTTGCCACACTTCTTTACACAGCTAGGCGTGAGCCAGAGAGCCTTGGTCACTGAGGCCTACCTAAGGTACGGCCATACTCACCCAGTAGATCCCACGCAGAGGTCCCTGTGCCCCAAAGGGCCTCCACGGAAGGGCCCTGTTCCTCCCGTTGTGTTTCCTTGAGGTAATCAGAAACCGCTGAGGATACCTGTAGGAGCTCAGGTATGAAGCTGGGCGACCCTGGCCAAACCTGATTCCCCTCCGTGCTAGACGAGACAGTGGCGGGTCCTCAGCTGCCTGAAGCACACTCCTCGCGCGCACCTTCTCTTTGCTGCCGGAAGGCCTCACGTAAGAAGTCTGAGTGGACTCGTGACAGAAGAAGTCTGGGTTGACTCGTGTGAGGCCTGCTGCTCTCCGTTCCTTGCTGGGAGCTTCAGCAGGAGCGCTCTGGAGCTCGCCGGCAGGAGAATTGTGAGTGCCCCGGCCCCACCCCGGCCTCAAGCAAAAGTCCAGATTTCCCCCCTTAGTAACACCTCGGAGTGCCAGAGGGAGCGGAGGGGCGTGCGTTAACGGAATGCTTCAACCGTGGAAGGTATTTCACGAGACACCGTGCACTCACGTTCGTTGTAACAACTGTCAAAGGGCACTCACTGTATGCCTTCCAACTCCTCGGCCGCGTTGGAGCCCCAGGAAGTAAATGCGTTCGTTTGACTAAGCTCCGTGAACGCGCAACGGCGATGGCGAAGCGCTGCCCTGTTCGCTCGAAAGCTCTCGTTCGTGCGGCCTTCACACGGCCTCAAGGTACGCAGTTCTAAACAGCCTTCCATTCCATGCTGGTGTGCCAAGCCCCCCACCCACCCGCAGGGAGGAATTTGGGCTCTTCTGAGAAACACCAGTGTGCGCCACAAGTGAAACCAGGGCGTCTCCCCCAGGACGTCGCCGACCGGCAGCCGGACGCCAGAGGTGTACTTCCAGCCGGAAAAAGAGGGAAAAGGACAGCTTTCCCGGGGACAGTTCTGGACCCTTGGGACCATCCAGAATCACCAAGGCCTCACCTTTGCACGGCCTGGGGAACGCTCTTCCGCCTGTCCAGCAATCCCCACGTCAAAACCTTTCTCAGCAGAGGCAGGCACTCTCTCCCTTGTACTAGCTAGCTCGGCAGAGCCTTCCGAGAAACATGCTGCGTCATTCAGCTTGAACGTGGGACGCGGAGGGGAGAGTACGCTTTCTCCCCGTTTGGAGGCGCCTTGCGCTTGGCTTCAAAGCTGCCTTGAACAGCACTAGCGGCCCGACGTCTCTGCACGGCAGGGCTGTCGTTGTGGGCCGAGGCTGCGTGTTCTCCCAAAGCGAAAACCGTGCTGGCAATCCCTTTCTAGGAACTCCTCCCACGGCACCCCAGGTTCAGCTCCGGCCGAACGAAAGGTGACCTCAGGCCTCAAGGTGAAGTTCCAGCGTTTCACGTCAGGGGAGCTGGGTGTGCAGGGGTCTCCGATGAGGCCATACTCCACCACGGAGTGCCTTAACCCTGCGACGCTCCTGGGGACACACGGGGTAAGGAGCCCATTCACCAGTTTCGCCTGATGACCTCTCTCCGTGCCGGAACGGCGGCCTCTGGCTTCTGAGGAGCCTTAGCGTAAGCAGGCCCCTGGAGACAGCTCTTCACATTCATAGCTAGGGCAGTGTACTCCTCTCTGGGTTGCCCAGGTTGAGTGGCCCAGTCGTCAGAGAGACTGGCGAAAGCAGCGCTGGGCGGACTCCCTTTGCCGGTCAGTCGAACGGCCTCCTTGACTGAAAGAGAACTGCAGTGCCAAAAGACACCGCGCTGACGACTGGCTCCGGGAAGAGACTCGGGGCAGCACTCTCACAGAAGCGAAAGCTAGGCCGTGGGCCCAGCCTGAGGAGCAGTACGTACGTTTGCCACACTTCTTTACACAGCTAGGCGTGAGCCAGAGAGCCTTGGTCACTGAGGCCTACCTAAGGTACGGCCATACTCACCCAGTAGATCCCACGCAGAGGTCCCTGTGCCCCAAAGGGCCTCCACGGAAGGGCCCTGTTCCTCCCGTTGTGTTTCCTTGAGGTAATCAGAAACCGCTGAGGATACCTGTAGGAGCTCAGGTATGAAGCTGGGCGACCCTGGCCAAACCTGATTCCCCTCCGTGCTAGACGAGACAGTGGCGGGTCCTCAGCTGCCTGAAGCACACTCCTCGCGCGCACCTTCTCTTTGCTGCCGGAAGGCCTCACGTAAGAAGTCTGAGTTGACTCGTGACAGAAGAAGTCTGGGTTGACTCGTGTGAGGCCTGCTGCTCTCCGTTCCTTGCTGGGAGCTTCAGCAGGAGCGCTCTGGAGCTCGCCGGCAGGAGAATTGTGAGTCCCCCGGCCCCACCCCGGCCTCAAGCAAAAGTCCAGATTTCCCCCCTTAGTAACACCTCGGAGTGCCAGAGGGAGCGGAGGGGCGTGCGTTAACGGAATGCTTCAACCGTGGAAGGTATTTCACGAGACACCGTGCACTCACGTTCGTTGTAACAACTGTCAAAGGGCACTCACTGTATGCCTTCCAACTCCTCGGCCGCGTTGGAGCCCCAGGAAGTAAATGCGTTCGTTTGACTAAGCTCCGTGAACGCGCAACGGCGATGGCGAAGCGCTGCCCTGTTCGCTCGAAAGCTCTCGTTCGTGCGGCCTTCACACGGCCTCAAGGTACGCAGTTCTAAACAGCCTTCCATTCCATGCTGGTGTGCCAAGCCCCCCACCCACCCGCAGGGAGGAATTTGGGCTCTTCTGAGAAACACCAGTGTGCGCCACAAGTGAAACCAGGGCGTCTCCCCCAGGACGTCGCCGACCGGCAGCCGGACGCCAGAGGTGTACTTCCAGCCGGAAAAAGAGGGAAAAGGACAGCTTTCCCGGGGACAGTTCTGGACCCTTGGGACCATCCAGAATCACCAAGGCCTCACCTTTGCACGGCCTGGGGAACGCTCTTCCGCCTGTCCAGCAATCCCCACGTCAAAACCTTTCTCAGCAGAGGCAGGCACTCTCTCCCTTGTACTAGCTAGCTCGGCAGAGCCTTCCGAGAAACATGCTGCGTCATTCAGCTTGAACGTGGGACGCGGAGGGGAGAGTACGCTTTCTCCCCGTTTGGAGGCGCCTTGCGCTTGGCTTCAAAGCTGCCTTGAACAGCACTAGCGGCCCGACGTCTCTGCACGGCAGGGCTGTCGTTGTGGGCCGAGGCTGCGTGTTCTCCCAAAGCGAAAACCGTGCTGGCAATCCCTTTCTAGGAACTCCTCCCACGGCACCCCAGGTTCAGCTCCGGCCGAACGAAAGGTGACCTCAGGCCTCAAGGTGAAGTTCCAGCGTTTCACGTCAGGGGAGCTGGGTGTGCAGGGGTCTCCGATGAGGCCATACTCCACCACGGAGTGCCTTAACCCTGCGACGCTCCTGGGGACACACGGGGTAAGGAGCCCATTCACCAGTTTCGCCTGATGACCTCTCTCCGAGCCGGAACGGCGGCCTCTGGCTTCTGAGGAGCCTTAGCGTAAGCAGGCCCCTGGAGACAGCTCTTCACATTCATAGCTAGGGCAGTGTACTCCTCTCTGGGTTGCCCAGGTTGAGTGGCCCAGTCGTCAGAGAGACTGGCGAAAGCAGCGCTGGGCGGACTCCCTTTGCCGGTCAGTCGAACGGCCTCCTTGACTGAAAGAGAACTGCAGTGCCAAAAGACACCGCGCTGACGACTGGCTCCGGGAAGAGACTCGGGGCAGCACTCTCACAGAAGCGAAAGCTAGGCCGTGGGCCCAGCCTGAGGAGCAGTACGTACGTTTGCCACACTTCTTTACACAGCTAGGCGTGAGCCAGAGAGCCTTGGTCACTGAGGCCTACCTAAGGTACGGCCATACTCACCCAGTAGATCCCACGCAGAGGTCCCTGTGCCCCAAAGGGCCTCCACGGAAGGGCCCTGTTCCTCCCGTTGTGTTTCCTTGAGGTAATCAGAAACCGCTGAGGATACCTGTAGGAGCTCAGGTATGAAGCTGGGCGACCCTGGCCAAACCTGATTCCCCTCCGTGCTAGACGAGACAGTGGCGGGTCCTCAGCTGCCTGAAGCACACTCCTCGCGCGCACCTTCTCTTTGCTGCCGGAAGGCCTCACGTAAGAAGTCTGAGTGGACTCGGGACAGAAGAAGTCTGGGTTGACTCGTGTGAGGCCTGCTGCTCTCCGTTCCTTGCTGGGAGCTTCAGCAGGAGCGCTCTGGAGCTCGCCGGCAGGAGAATTGTGAGTCCCCCGGCCCCACCCCGGCCTCAAGCAAAAGTCCAGATTTCCCCCCTTAGTAACACCTCGGAGTGCCAGAGGGAGCGGAGGGGCGTGCGTTAACGGAATGCTTCAACCGTGGAAGGTATTTCACGAGACACCGTGCACTCACGTTCGTTGTAACAACTGTCAAAGGGCACTCACTGTATGCCTTCCAACTCCTCGGCCGCGTTGGAGCCCCAGGAAGTAAATGCGTTCGTTTGACTAAGCTCCGTGAACGCGCAACGGCGATGGCGAAGCGCTGCCCTGTTCGCTCGAAAGCTCTCGTTCGTGCGGCCTTCACACGGCCTCAAGGTACGCAGTTCTAAACAGCCTTCCATTCCATGCTGGTGTGCCAAGCCCCCCACCCACCCGCAGGGAGGAATTTGGGCTCTTCTGAGAAACACCAGTGTGCGCCACAAGTGAAACCAGGGCGTCTCCCCCAGGACGTCGCCGACCGGCAGCCGGTCGCCAGAGGTGTACTTCCAGCCGGAAAAAGAGGGAAAAGGACAGCTTTCCCGGGGACAGTTCTGGACCCTTGGGACCATCCAGAATCACCAAGGCCTCACCTTTGCACGGCCTGGGGAACGCTCTTCCGCCTGTCCAGCAATCCCCACGTCAAAACCTTTCTCAGCAGAGGCAGGCACTCTCTCCCTTGTACTAGCTAGCTCGGCAGAGCCTTCCGAGAAACATGCTGCGTCATTCAGCTTGAACGTGGGACGCGGAGGGGAGAGTACGCTTTCTCCCCGTTTGGAGGCGCCTTGCGCTTGGCTTCAAAGCTGCCTTGAACAGCACTAGCGGCCCGACGTCTCTGCACGGCAGGGCTGTCGTTGTGGGCCGAGGCTGCGTGTTCTCCCAAAGCGAAAACCGTGCTGGCAATCCCTTTCTAGGAACTCCTCCCACGGCACCCCAGGTTCAGCTCCGGCCGAACGAAAGGTGACCTCAGGCCTCAAGGTGAAGTTCCAGCGTTTCACGTCAGGGGAGCTGGGTGTGCAGGGGTCTCCGATGAGGCCATACTCCACCACGGAGTGCCTTAACCCTGCGACGCTCCTGGGGACACACGGGGTAAGGAGCCCATTCACCAGTTTCGCCTGATGACCTCTCTCCGTGCCGGAACGGCGGCCTCTGGCTTCTGAGGAGCCTTAGCGTAAGCAGGCCCCTGGAGACAGCTCTTCACATTCATAGCTAGGGCAGTGTACTCCTCTCTGGGTTGCCCAGGTTGAGTGGCCCAGTCGTCAGAGAGACTGGCGAAAGCAGCGCTGGGCGGACTCCCTTTGCCGGTCAGTCGAACGGCCTCCTTGACTGAAAGAGAACTGCAGTGCCAAAAGACACCGCGCTGACGACTGGCTCCGGGAAGAGACTCGGGGCAGCACTCTCACAGAAGCGAAAGCTAGGCCGTGGGCCCAGCCTGAGGAGCAGTACGTACGTTTGCCACACTTCTTTACACAGCTAGGCGTGAGCCAGAGAGCCTTGGTCACTGAGGCCTACCTAAGGTACGGCCATACTCACCCAGTAGATCCCACGCAGAGGTCCCTGTGCCCCAAAGGGCCTCCACGGAAGGGCCCTGTTCCTCCCGTTGTGTTTCCTTGAGGTAATCAGAAACCGCTGAGGATACCTGTAGGAGCTCAGGTATGAAGCTGGGCGACCCTGGCCAAACCTGATTCCCCTCCGTGCTAGACGAGACAGTGGCGGGTCCTCAGCTGCCTGAAGCACACTCCTCGCGCGCACCTTCTCTTTGCTGCCGGAAGGCCTCACGTAAGAAGTCTGAGTGGACTCGGGACAGAAGAAGTCTGGGTTGACTCGTGTGAGGCCTGCTGCTCTCCGTTCCTTGCTGGGAGCTTCAGCAGGAGCGCTCTGGAGCTCGCCGGCAGGAGAATTGTGAGTCCCCCGGCCCCACCCCGGCCTCAAGCAAAAGTCCAGATTTCCCCCCTTAGTAACACCTCGGAGTGCCAGAGGGAGCGGAGGGGCGTGCGTTAACGGAATGCTTCAACCGTGGAAGGTATTTCACGAGACACCGTGCACTCACGTTCGTTGTAACAACTGTCAAAGGGCACTCACTGTATGCCTTCCAACTCCTCGGCCGCGTTGGAGCCCCAGGAAGTAAATGCGTTCGTTTGACTAAGCTCCGTGAACGCGCAACGGTGATGGCGAAGCGCTGCCCTGTTCGCTCGAAAGCTCTCGTTCGTGCGGCCTTCACACGGCCTCAAGGTACGCAGTTCTAAACAGCCTTCCATTCCATGCTGGTGTGCCAAGCCCCCCACCCACCCGCAGGGAGGAATTTGGGCTCTTCTGAGAAACACCAGTGTGCGCCACAAGTGAAACCAGGGCGTCTCCCCCAGGACGTCGCCGACCGGCAGCCGGACGCCAGAGGTGTACTTCCAGCCGGAAAAAGAGGGAAAAGGACAGCTTTCCCGGGGACAGTTCTGGACCCTTGGGACCATCCAGAATCACCAAGGCCTCACCTTTGCACGGCCTGGGGAACGCTCTTCCGCCTGTCCAGCAATCCCCACGTCAAAACCTTTCTCAGCAGAGGCAGGCACTCTCTCCCTTGTACTAGCTAGCTCGGCAGAGCCTTCCGAGAAACATGCTGCGTCATTCAGCTTGAACGTGGGACGCGGAGGGGAGAGTACGCTTTCTCCCCGTTTGGAGGCGCCTTGCGCTTGGCTTCAAAGCTGCCTTGAACAGCACTAGCGGCCCGACGTCTCTGCACGGCAGGGCTGTCGTTGTGGGCCGAGGCTGCGTGTTCTCCCAAAGCGAAAACCGTGCTGGCAATCCCTTTCTAGGAACTCCTCCCACGGCACCCCAGGTTCAGCTCCGGCCGAACGAAAGGTGACCTCAGGCCTCAAGGTGAAGTTCCAGCGTTTCACGTCAGGGGAGCTGGGTGTGCAGGGGTCTCCGATGAGGCCATACTCCACCACGGAGTGCCTTAACCCTGCGACGCTCCTGGGGACACACGGGGTAAGGAGCCCATTCACCAGTTTCGCCTGATGACCTCTCTCCGTGCCGGAACGGCGGCCTCTGGCTTCTGAGGAGCCTTAGCGTAAGCAGGCCCCTGGAGACAGCTCTTCACATTCATAGCTAGGGCAGTGTACTCCTCTCTGGGTTGCCCAGGTTGAGTGGCCCAGTCGTCAGAGAGACTGGCGAAAGCAGCGCTGGGCGGACTCCCTTTGCCGGTCAGTCGAACGGCCTCCTTGACTGAAAGAGAACTGCAGTGCCAAAAGACACCGCGCTGACGACTGGCTCCGGGAAGAGACTCGGGGCAGCACTCTCACAGAAGCGAAAGCTAGGCCGTGGGCCCAGCCTGAGGAGCAGTACGTACGTTTGCCACACTTCTTTACACAGCTAGGCGTGAGCCAGAGAGCCTTGGTCACTGAGGCCTACCTAAGGTACGGCCATACTCACCCAGTAGATCCCACGCAGAGGTCCCTGTGCCCCAAAGGGCCTCCACGGAAGGGCCCTGTTCCTCCCGTTGTGTTTCCTTGAGGTAATCAGAAACCGCTGAGGATACCTGTAGGAGCTCAGGTATGAAGCTGGGCGACCCTGGCCAAACCTGATTCCCCTCCGTGCTAGACGAGACAGTGGCGGGTCCTCAGCTGCCTGAAGCACACTCCTCGCGCGCACCTTCTCTTTGCTGCCGGAAGGCCTCACGTAAGAAGTCTGAGTTGACTCGTGACAGAAGAAGTCTGGGTTGACTCGTGTGAGGCCTGCTGCTCTCCGTTCCTTGCTGGGAGCTTCAGCAGGAGCGCTCTGGAGCTCGCCGGCAGGAGAATTGTGAGTCCCCCGGCCCCACCCCGGCCTCAAGCAAAAGTCCAGATTTCCCCCCTTAGTAACACCTCGGAGTGCCAGAGGGAGCGGAGGGGCGTGCGTTAACGGAATGCTTCAACCGTGGAAGGTATTTCACGAGACACCGTGCACTCACGTTCGTTGTAACAACTGTCAAAGGGCACTCACTGTATGCCTTCCAACTCCTCGGCCGCGTTGGAGCCCCAGGAAGTAAATGCGTTCGTTTGACTAAGCTCCGTGAACGCGCAACGGCGATGGCGAAGCGCTGCCCTGTTCGCTCGAAAGCTCTCGTTCGTGCGGCCTTCACACGGCCTCAAGGTACGCAGTTCTAAACAGCCTTCCATTCCATGCTGGTGTGCCAAGCCCCCCACCCACCCGCAGGGAGGAATTTGGGCTCTTCTGAGAAACACCAGTGTGCGCCACAAGTGAAACCAGGGCGTCTCCCCCAGGACGTCGCCGACCGGCAGCCGGACGCCAGAGGTGTACTTCCAGCCGGAAAAAGAGGGAAAAGGACAGCTTTCCCGGGGACAGTTCTGGACCCTTGGGACCATCCAGAATCACCAAGGCCTCACCTTTGCACGGCCTGGGGAACGCTCTTCCGCCTGTCCAGCAATCCCCACGTCAAAACCTTTCTCAGCAGAGGCAGGCACTCTCTCCCTTGTACTAGCTAGCTCGGCAGAGCCTTCCGAGAAACATGCTGCGTCATTCAGCTTGAACGTGGGACGCGGAGGGGAGAGTACGCTTTCTCCCCGTTTGGAGGCGCCTTGCGCTTGGCTTCAAAGCTGCCTTGAACAGCACTAGCGGCCCGACGTCTCTGCACGGCAGGGCTGTCGTTGTGGGCCGAGGCTGCGTGTTCTCCCAAAGCGAAAACCGTGCTGGCAATCCCTTTCTAGGAACTCCTCCCACGGCACCCCAGGTTCAGCTCCGGCCGAACGAAAGGTGACCTCAGGCCTCAAGGTGAAGTTCCAGCGTTTCACGTCAGGGGAGCTGGGTGTGCAGGGGTCTCCGATGAGGCCATACTCCACCACGGAGTGCCTTAACCCTGCGACGCTCCTGGGGACACACGGGGTAAGGAGCCCATTCACCAGTTTCGCCTGATGACCTCTCTCCGTGCCGGAACGGCGGCCTCTGGCTTCTGAGGAGCCTTAGCGTAAGCAGGCCCCTGGAGACAGCTCTTCACATTCATAGCTAGGGCAGTGTACTCCTCTCTGGGTTGCCCAGGTTGAGTGGCCCAGTCGTCAGAGAGACTGGCGAAAGCAGCGCTGGGCGGACTCCCTTTGCCGGTCAGTCGAACGGCCTCCTTGACTGAAAGAGAACTGCAGTGCCAAAAGACACCGCGCTGACGACTGGCTCCGGGAAGAGACTCGGGGCAGCACTCTCACAGAAGCGAAAGCTAGGCCGTGGGCCCAGCCTGAGGAGCAGTACGTACGTTTGCCACACTTCTTTACACAGCTAGGCGTGAGCCAGAGAGCCTTGGTCACTGAGGCCTACCTAAGGTACTGCCATACTCACCCAGTAGATCCCACGCAGAGGTCCCTGTGCCCCAAAGGGCCTCCACGGAAGGGCCCTGTTCCTCCCGTTGTGTTTCCTTGAGGTAATCAGAAACCGCTGAGGATACCTGTAGGAGCTCAGGTATGAAGCTGGGCGACCCTGGCCAAACCTGATTCCCCTCCGTGCTAGACGAGACAGTGGCGGGTCCTCAGCTGCCTGAAGCACACTCCTCGCGCGCACCTTCTCTTTGCTGCCGGAAGGCCTCACGTAAGAAGTCTGAGTGGACTCGGGACAGAAGAAGTCTGGGTTGACTCGTGTGAGGCCTGCTGCTCTCCGTTCCTTGCTGGGAGCTTCAGCAGGAGCGCTCTGGAGCTCGCCGGCAGGAGAATTGTGAGTCCCCCGGCCCCACCCCGGCCTCAAGCAAAAGTCCAGATTTCCCCCCTTAGTAACACCTCGGAGTGCCAGAGGGAGCGGAGGGGCGTGCGTTAACGGAATGCTTCAACCGTGGAAGGTATTTCACGAGACACCGTGCACTCACGTTCGTTGTAACAACTGTCAAAGGGCACTCACTGTATGCCTTCCAACTCCTCGGCCGCGTTGGAGCCCCAGGAAGTAAATGCGTTCGTTTGACTAAGCTCCGTGAACGCGCAACGGTGATGGCGAAGCGCTGCCCTGTTCGCTCGAAAGCTCTCGTTCGTGCGGCCTTCACACGGCCTCAAGGTACGCAGTTCTAAACAGCCTTCCATTCCATGCTGGTGTGCCAAGCCCCCCACCCACCCGCAGGGAGGAATTTGGGCTCTTCTGAGAAACACCAGTGTGCGCCACAAGTGAAACCAGGGCGTCTCCCCCAGGACGTCGCCGACCGGCAGCCGGTCGCCAGAGGTGTACTTCCAGCCGGAAAAAGAGGGAAAAGGACAGCTTTCCCGGGGACAGTTCTGGACCCTTGGGACCATCCAGAATCACCAAGGCCTCACCTTTGCACGGCCTGGGGAACGCTCTTCCGCCTGTCCAGCAATCCCCACGTCAAAACCTTTCTCAGCAGAGGCAGGCACTCTCTCCCTTGTACTAGCTAGCTCGGCAGAGCCTTCCGAGAAACATGCTGCGTCATTCAGCTTGAACGTGGGACGCGGAGGGGAGAGTACGCTTTCTCCCCGTTTGGAGGCGCCTTGCGCTTGGCTTCAAAGCTGCCTTGAACAGCACTAGCGGCCCGACGTCTCTGCACGGCAGGGCTGTCGTTGTGGGCCGAGGCTGCGTGTTCTCCCAAAGCGAAAACCGTGCTGGCAATCCCTTTCTAGGAACTCCTCCCACGGCACCCCAGGTTCAGCTCCGGCCGAACGAAAGGTGACCTCAGGCCTCAAGGTGAAGTTCCAGCGTTTCACGTCAGGGGAGCTGGGTGTGCAGGGGTCTCCGATGAGGCCATACTCCACCACGGAGTGCCTTAACCCTGCGACGCTCCTGGGGACACACGGGGTAAGGAGCCCATTCACCAGTTTCGCCTGATGACCTCTCTCCGTGCCGGAACGGCGGCCTCTGGCTTCTGAGGAGCCTTAGCGTAAGCAGGCCCCTGGAGACAGCTCTTCACATTCATAGCTAGGGCAGTGTACTCCTCTCTGGGTTGCCCAGGTTGAGTGGCCCAGTCGTCAGAGAGACTGGCGAAAGCAGCGCTGGGCGGACTCCCTTTGCCGGTCAGTCGAACGGCCTCCTTGACTGAAAGAGAACTGCAGTGCCAAAAGACACCGCGCTGACGACTGGCTCCGGGAAGAGACTCGGGGCAGCACTCTCACAGAAGCGAAAGCTAGGCCGTGGGCCCAGCCTGAGGAGCAGTACGTACGTTTGCCACACTTCTTTACACAGCTAGGCGTGAGCCAGAGAGCCTTGGTCACTGAGGCCTACCTAAGGTACTGCCATACTCACCCAGTAGATCCCACGCAGAGGTCCCTGTGCCCCAAAGGGCCTCCACGGAAGGGCCCTGTTCCTCCCGTTGTGTTTCCTTGAGGTAATCAGAAACCGCTGAGGATACCTGTAGGAGCTCAGGTATGAAGCTGGGCGACCCTGGCCAAACCTGATTCCCCTCCGTGCTAGACGAGACAGTGGCGGGTCCTCAGCTGCCTGAAGCACACTCCTCGCGCGCACCTTCTCTTTGCTGCCGGAAGGCCTCACGTAAGAAGTCTGAGTGGACTCGGGACAGAAGAAGTCTGGGTTGACTCGTGTGAGGCCTGCTGCTCTCCGTTCCTTGCTGGGAGCTTCAGCAGGAGCGCTCTGGAGCTCGCCGGCAGGAGAATTGTGAGTCCCCCGGCCCCACCCCGGCCTCAAGCAAAAGTCCAGATTTCCCCCCTTAGTAACACCTCGGAGTGCCAGAGGGAGCGGAGGGGCGTGCGTTAACGGAATGCTTCAACCGTGGAAGGTATTTCACGAGACACCGTGCACTCACGTTCGTTGTAACAACTGTCAAAGGGCACTCACTGTATGCCTTCCAACTCCTCGGCCGCGTTGGAGCCCCAGGAAGTAAATGCGTTCGTTTGACTAAGCTCCGTGAACGCGCAACGGTGATGGCGAAGCGCTGCCCTGTTCGCTCGAAAGCTCTCGTTCGTGCGGCCTTCACACGGCCTCAAGGTACGCAGTTCTAAACAGCCTTCCATTCCATGCTGGTGTGCCAAGCCCCCCACCCACCCGCAGGGAGGAATTTGGGCTCTTCTGAGAAACACCAGTGTGCGCCACAAGTGAAACCAGGGCGTCTCCCCCAGGACGTCGCCGACCGGCAGCCGGTCGCCAGAGGTGTACTTCCAGCCGGAAAAAGAGGGAAAAGGACAGCTTTCCCGGGGACAGTTCTGGACCCTTGGGACCATCCAGAATCACCAAGGCCTCACCTTTGCACGGCCTGGGGAACGCTCTTCCGCCTGTCCAGCAATCCCCACGTCAAAACCTTTCTCAGCAGAGGCAGGCACTCTCTCCCTTGTACTAGCTAGCTCGGCAGAGCCTTCCGAGAAACATGCTGCGTCATTCAGCTTGAACGTGGGACGCGGAGGGGAGAGTACGCTTTCTCCCCGTTTGGAGGCGCCTTGCGCTTGGCTTCAAAGCTGCCTTGAACAGCACTAGCGGCCCGACGTCTCTGCACGGCAGGGCTGTCGTTGTGGGCCGAGGCTGCGTGTTCTCCCAAAGCGAAAACCGTGCTGGCAATCCCTTTCTAGGAACTCCTCCCACGGCACCCCAGGTTCAGCTCCGGCCGAACGAAAGGTGACCTCAGGCCTCAAGGTGAAGTTCCAGCGTTTCACGTCAGGGGAGCTGGGTGTGCAGGGGTCTCCGATGAGGCCATACTCCACCACGGAGTGCCTTAACCCTGCGACGCTCCTGGGGACACACGGGGTAAGGAGCCCATTCACCAGTTTCGCCTGATGACCTCTCTCCGTGCCGGAACGGCGGCCTCTGGCTTCTGAGGAGCCTTAGCGTAAGCAGGCCCCTGGAGACAGCTCTTCACATTCATAGCTAGGGCAGTGTACTCCTCTCTGGGTTGCCCAGGTTGAGTGGCCCAGTCGTCAGAGAGACTGGCGAAAGCAGCGCTGGGCGGACTCCCTTTGCCGGTCAGTCGAACGGCCTCCTTGACTGAAAGAGAACTGCAGTGCCAAAAGACACCGCGCTGACGACTGGCTCCGGGAAGAGACTCGGGGCAGCACTCTCACAGAAGCGAAAGCTAGGCCGTGGGCCCAGCCTGAGGAGCAGTACGTACGTTTGCCACACTTCTTTACACAGCTAGGCGTGAGCCAGAGAGCCTTGGTCACTGAGGCCTACCTAAGGTACTGCCATACTCACCCAGTAGATCCCACGCAGAGGTCCCTGTGCCCCAAAGGGCCTCCACGGAAGGGCCCTGTTCCTCCCGTTGTGTTTCCTTGAGGTAATCAGAAACCGCTGAGGATACCTGTAGGAGCTCAGGTATGAAGCTGGGCGACCCTGGCCAAACCTGATTCCCCTCCGTGCTAGACGAGACAGTGGCGGGTCCTCAGCTGCCTGAAGCACACTCCTCGCGCGCACCTTCTCTTTGCTGCCGGAAGGCCTCACGTAAGAAGTCTGAGTGGACTCGGGACAGAAGAAGTCTGGGTTGACTCGTGTGAGGCCTGCTGCTCTCCGTTCCTTGCTGGGAGCTTCAGCAGGAGCGCTCTGGAGCTCGCCGGCAGGAGAATTGTGAGTCCCCCGGCCCCACCCCGGCCTCAAGCAAAAGTCCAGATTTCCCCCCTTAGTAACACCTCGGAGTGCCAGAGGGAGCGGAGGGGCGTGCGTTAACGGAATGCTTCAACCGTGGAAGGTATTTCACGAGACACCGTGCACTCACGTTCGTTGTAACAACTGTCAAAGGGCACTCACTGTATGCCTTCCAACTCCTCGGCCGCGTTGGAGCCCCAGGAAGTAAATGCGTTCGTTTGACTAAGCTCCGTGAACGCGCAACGGCGATGGCGAAGCGCTGCCCTGTTCGCTCGAAAGCTCTCGTTCGTGCGGCCTTCACACGGCCTCAAGGTACGCAGTTCTAAACAGCCTTCCATTCCATGCTGGTGTGCCAAGCCCCCCACCCACCCGCAGGGAGGAATTTGGGCTCTTCTGAGAAACACCAGTGTGCGCCACAAGTGAAACCAGGGCGTCTCCCCCAGGACGTCGCCGACCGGCAGCCGGACGCCAGAGGTGTACTTCCAGCCGGAAAAAGAGGGAAAAGGACAGCTTTCCCGGGGACAGTTCTGGACCCTTGGGACCATCCAGAATCACCAAGGCCTCACCTTTGCACGGCCTGGGGAACGCTCTTCCGCCTGTCCAGCAATCCCCACGTCAAAACCTTTCTCAGCAGAGGCAGGCACTCTCTCCCTTGTACTAGATAGCTCGGCAGAGCCTTCCGAGAAACATGCTGCGTCATTCAGCTTGAACGTGGGACGCGGAGGGGAGAGTACGCTTTCTCCCCGTTTGGAGGCGCCTTGCGCTTGGCTTCAAAGCTGCCTTGAACAGCACTAGCGGCCCGACGTCTCTGCACGGCAGGGCTGTCGTTGTGGGCCGAGGCTGCGTGTTCTCCCAAAGCGAAAACCGTGCTGGCAATCCCTTTCTAGGAACTCCTCCCACGGCACCCCAGGTTCAGCTCCGGCCGAACGAAAGGTGACCTCAGGCCTCAAGGTGAAGTTCCAGCGTTTCACGTCAGGGGAGCTGGGTGTGCAGGGGTCTCCGATGAGGCCATACTCCACCACGGAGTGCCTTAACCCTGCGACGCTCCTGGGGACACACGGGGTAAGGAGCCCATTCACCAGTTTCGCCTGATGACCTCTCTCCGTGCCGGAACGGCGGCCTCTGGCTTCTGAGGAGCCTTAGCGTAAGCAGGCCCCTGGAGACAGCTCTTCACATTCATAGCTAGGGCAGTGTACTCCTCTCTGGGTTGCCCAGGTTGAGTGGCCCAGTCGTCAGAGAGACTGGCGAAAGCAGCGCTGGGCGGACTCCCTTTGCCGGTCAGTCGAACGGCCTCCTTGACTGAAAGAGAACTGCAGTGCCAAAAGACACCGCGCTGACGACTGGCTCCGGGAAGAGACTCGGGGCAGCACTCTCACAGAAGCGAAAGCTAGGCCGTGGGCCCAGCCTGAGGAGCAGTACGTACGTTTGCCACACTTCTTTACACAGCTAGGCGTGAGCCAGAGAGCCGTGGTCACTGAGGCCTACCTAAGGTACGGCCATACTCACCCAGTAGATCCCACGCAGAGGTCCCTGTGCCCCAAAGGGCCTCCACGGAAGGGCCCTGTTCCTCCCGTTGTGTTTCCTTGAGGTAATCAGAAACCGCTGAGGATACCTGTAGGAGCTCAGGTATGAAGCTGGGCGACCCTGGCCAAACCTGATTCCCCTCCGTGCTAGACGAGACAGTGGCGGGTCCTCAGCTGCCTGAAGCACACTCCTCGCGCGCACCTTCTCTTTGCTGCCGGAAGGCCTCACGTAAGAAGTCTGAGTGGACTCGGGACAGAAGAAGTCTGGGTTGACTCGTGTGAGGCCTGCTGCTCTCCGTTCCTTGCTGGGAGCTTCAGCAGGAGCGCTCTGGAGCTCGCCGGCAGGAGAATTGTGAGTCCCCCGGCCCCACCCCGGCCTCAAGCAAAAGTCCAGATTTCCCCCCTTAGTAACACCTCGGAGTGCCAGAGGGAGCGGAGGGGCGTGCGTTAACGGAATGCTTCAACCGTGGAAGGTATTTCACGAGACACCGTGCACTCACGTTCGTTGTAACAACTGTCAAAGGGCACTCACTGTATGCCTTCCAACTCCTCGGCCGCGTTGGAGCCCCAGGAAGTAAATGCGTTCGTTTGACTAAGCTCCGTGAACGCGCAACGGCGATGGCGAAGCGCTGCCCTGTTCGCTCGAAAGCTCTCGTTCGTGCGGCCTTCACACGGCCTCAAGGTACGCAGTTCTAAACAGCCTTCCATTCCATGCTGGTGTGCCAAGCCCCCCACCCACCCGCAGGGAGGAATTTGGGCTCTTCTGAGAAACACCAGTGTGCGCCACAAGTGAAACCAGGGCGTCTCCCCCAGGACGTCGCCGACCGGCAGCCGGACGCCAGAGGTGTACTTCCAGCCGGAAAAAGAGGGAAAAGGACAGCTTTCCCGGGGACAGTTCTGGACCCTTGGGACCATCCAGAATCACCAAGGCCTCACCTTTGCACGGCCTGGGGAACGCTCTTCCGCCTGTCCAGCAATCCCCACGTCAAAACCTTTCTCAGCAGAGGCAGGCACTCTCTCCCTTGTACTAGCTAGCTCGGCAGAGCCTTCCGAGAAACATGCTGCGTCATTCAGCTTGAACGTGGGACACGGAGGGGAGAGTACGCTTTCTCCCCGTTTGGAGGCGCCTTGCGCTTGGCTTCAAAGCTGCCTTGAACAGCACTAGCGGCCCGACGTCTCTGCACGGCAGGGCTGTCGTTGTGGGCCGAGGCTGCGTGTTCTCCCAAAGCGAAAACCGTGCTGGCAATCCCTTTCTAGGAACTCCTCCCACGGCACCCCAGGTTCAGCTCCGGCCGAACGAAAGGTGACCTCAGGCCTCAAGGTGAAGTTCCAGCGTTTCACGTCAGGGGAGCTGGGTGTGCAGGGGTCTCCGATGAGGCCATACTCCACCACGGAGTGCCTTAACCCTGCGACGCTCCTGGGGACACACGGGGTAAGGAGCCCATTCACCAGTTTCGCCTGATGACCTCTCTCCGAGCCGGAACGGCGGCCTCTGGCTTCTGAGGAACCTTAGCGTAAGCAGGCCCCTGGAGACAGCTCTTCACATTCATAGCTAGGGCAGTGTACTCCTCTCTGGGTTGCCCAGGTTGAGTGGCCCAGTCGTCAGAGAGACTGGCGAAAGCAGCGCTGGGCGGACTCCCTTTGCCGGTCAGTCGAACGGCCTCCTTGACTGAAAGAGAACTGCAGTGCCAAAAGACACCGCGCTGACGACTGGCTCCGGGAAGAGACTCGGGGCAGCACTCTCACAGAAGCGAAAGCTAGGCCGTGGGCCCAGCCTGAGGAGCAGTACGTACGTTTGCCACACTTCTTTACACAGCTAGGCGTGAGCCAGAGAGCCTTGGTCACTGAGGCCTACCTAAGGTACGGCCATACTCACCCAGTAGATCCCACGCAGAGGTCCCTGTGCCCCAAAGGGCCTCCACGGAAGGGCCCTGTTCCTCCCGTTGTGTTTCCTTGAGGTAATCAGAAACCGCTGAGGATACCTGTAGGAGCTCAGGTATGAAGCTGGGCGACCCTGGCCAAACCTGATTCCCCTCCGTGCTAGACGAGACAGTGGCGGGTCCTCAGCTGCCTGAAGCACACTCCTCGCGCGCACCTTCTCTTTGCTGCCGGAAGGCCTCACGTAAGAAGTCTGAGTGGACTCGTGACAGAAGAAGTCTGGGTTGACTCGTGTGAGGCCTGCTGCTCTCCGTTCCTTGCTGGGAGCTTCAGCAGGAGCGCTCTGGAGCTCGCCGGCAGGAGAATTGTGAGTCCCCCGGCCCCACCCCGGCCTCAAGCAAAAGTCCAGATTTCCCCCCTTAGTAACACCTCGGAGTGCCAGAGGGAGCGGAGGGGCGTGCGTTAACGGAATGCTTCAACCGTGGAAGGTATTTCACGAGACACCGTGCACTCACGTTCGTTGTAACAACTGTCAAAGGGCACTCACTGTATGCCTTCCAACTCCTCGGCCGCGTTGGAGCCCCAGGAAGTAAATGCGTTCGTTTGACTAAGCTCCGTGAACGCGCAACGGCGATGGCGAAGCGCTGCCCTGTTCGCTCGAAAGCTCTCGTTCGTGCGGCCTTCACACGGCCTCAAGGTACGCAGTTCTAAACAGCCTTCCATTCCATGCTGGTGTGCCAAGCCCCCCACCCACCCGCAGGGAGGAATTTGGGCTCTTCTGAGAAACACCAGTGTGCGCCACAAGTGAAACCAGGGCGTCTCCCCCAGGACGTCGCCGACCGGCAGCCGGACGCCAGAGGTGTACTTCCAGCCGGAAAAAGAGGGAAAAGGACAGCTTTCCCGGGGACAGTTCTGGACCCTTGGGACCATCCAGAATCACCAAGGCCTCACCTTTGCACGGCCTGGGGAACGCTCTTCCGCCTGTCCAGCAATCCCCACGTCAAAACCTTTCTCAGCAGAGGCAGGCACTCTCTCCCTTGTACTAGCTAGCTCGGCAGAGCCTTCCGAGAAACATGCTGCGTCATTCAGCTTGAACGTGGGACGCGGAGGGGAGAGTACGCTTTCTCCCCGTTTGGAGGCGCCTTGCGCTTGGCTTCAAAGCTGCCTTGAACAGCACTAGCGGCCCGACGTCTCTGCACGGCAGGGCTGTCGTTGTGGGCCGAGGCTGCGTGTTCTCCCAAAGCGAAAACCGTGCTGGCAATCCCTTTCTAGGAACTCCTCCCACGGCACCCCAGGTTCAGCTCCGGCCGAACGAAAGGTGACCTCAGGCCTCAAGGTGAAGTTCCAGCGTTTCACGTCAGGGGAGCTGGGTGTGCAGGGGTCTCCGATGAGGCCATACTCCACCACGGAGTGCCTTAACCCTGCGACGCTCCTGGGGACACACGGGGTAAGGAGCCCATTCACCAGTTTCGCCTGATGACCTCTCTCCGTGCCGGAACGGCGGCCTCTGGCTTCTGAGGAGCCTTAGCGTAAGCAGGCCCCTGGAGACAGCTCTTCACATTCATAGCTAGGGCAGTGTACTCCTCTCTGGGTTGCCCAGGTTGAGTGGCCCAGTCGTCAGAGAGACTGGCGAAAGCAGCGCTGGGCGGACTCCCTTTGCCGGTCAGTCGAACGGCCTCCTTGACTGAAAGAGAACTGCAGTGCCAAAAGACACCGCGCTGACGACTGGCTCCGGGAAGAGACTCGGGGCAGCACTCTCACAGAAGCGAAAGCTAGGCCGTGGGCCCAGCCTGAGGAGCAGTACGTACGTTTGCCACACTTCTTTACACAGCTAGGCGTGAGCCAGAGAGCCTTGGTCACTGAGGCCTACCTAAGGTACTGCCATACTCACCCAGTAGATCCCACGCAGAGGTCCCTGTGCCCCAAAGGGCCTCCACGGAAGGGCCCTGTTCCTCCCGTTGTGTTTCCTTGAGGTAATCAGAAACCGCTGAGGATACCTGTAGGAGCTCAGGTATGAAGCTGGGCGACCCTGGCCAAACCTGATTCCCCTCCGTGCTAGACGAGACAGTGGCGGGTCCTCAGCTGCCTGAAGCACACTCCTCGCGCGCACCTTCTCTTTGCTGCCGGAAGGCCTCACGTAAGAAGTCTGAGTGGACTCGGGACAGAAGAAGTCTGGGTTGACTCGTGTGAGGCCTGCTGCTCTCCGTTCCTTGCTGGGAGCTTCAGCAGGAGCGCTCTGGAGCTCGCCGGCAGGAGAATTGTGAGTCCCCCGGCCCCACCCCGGCCTCAAGCAAAAGTCCAGATTTCCCCCCTTAGTAACACCTCGGAGTGCCAGAGGGAGCGGAGGGGCATGCGTTAACGGAATGCTTCAACCGTGGAAGGTATTTCACGAGACACCGTGCACTCACGTTCGTTGTAACAACTGTCAAAGGGCACTCACTGTATGCCTTCCAACTCCTCGGCCGCGTTGGAGCCCCAGGAAGTAAATGCGTTCGTTTGACTAAGCTCCGTGAACGCGCAACGGCGATGGCGAAGCGCTGCCCTGTTCGCTCGAAAGCTCTCGTTCGTGCGGCCTTCACACGGCCTCAAGGTACGCAGTTCTAAACAGCCTTCCATTCCATGCTGGTGTGCCAAGCCCCCCACCCACCCGCAGGGAGGAATTTGGGCTCTTCTGAGAAACACCAGTGTGCGCCACAAGTGAAACCAGGGCGTCTCCCCCAGGACGTCGCCGACCGGCAGCCGGACGCCAGAGGTGTACTTCCAGCCGGAAAAAGAGGGAAAAGGACAGCTTTCCCGGGGACAGTTCTGGACCCTTGGGACCATCCAGAATCACCATGGCCTCACCTTTGCACGGCCTGGGGAACGCTCTTCCGCCTGTCCAGCAATCCCCACGTCAAAACCTTTCTCAGCAGAGGCAGGCACTCTCTCCCTTGTACTAGCTAGCTCGGCAGAGCCTTCCGAGAAACATGCTGCGTCATTCAGCTTGAACGTGGGACGCGGAGGGGAGAGTACGCTTTCTCCCCGTTTGGAGGCGCCTTGCGCTTGGCTTCAAAGCTGCCTTGAACAGCACTAGCGGCCCGACGTCTCTGCACGGCAGGGCTGTCGTTGTGGGCCGAGGCTGCGTGTTCTCCCAAAGCGAAAACCGTGCTGGCAATCCCTTTCTAGGAACTCCTCCCACGGCACCCCAGGTTCAGCTCCGGCCGAACGAAAGGTGACCTCAGGCCTCAAGGTGAAGTTCCAGCGTTTCACGTCAGGGGAGCTGGGTGTGCAGGGCTCTCCGATGAGGCCATACTCCACCACGGAGTGCCTTAACCCTGCGACGCTCCTGGGGACACACGGGGTAAGGAGCCCATTCACCAGTTTCGCCTGATGACCTCTCTCCGTGCCGGAACGGCGGCCTCTGGCTTCTGAGGAGCCTTAGCGTAAGCAGGCCCCTGGAGACAGCTCTTCACATTCATAGCTAGGGCAGTGTACTCCTCTCTGGGTTGCCCAGGTTGAGTGGCCCAGTCGTCAGAGAGACTGGCGAAAGCAGCGCTGGGCGGACTCCCTTTGCCGGTCAGTCGAACGGCCTCCTTGACTGAAAGAGAACTGCAGTGCCAAAAGACACCGCGCTGACGACTGGCTCCGGGAAGAGACTCGGGGCAGCACTCTCACAGAAGCGAAAGCTAGGCCGTGGGCCCAGCCTGAGGAGCAGTACGTACGTTTGCCACACTTCTTTACACAGCTAGGCGTGAGCCAGAGAGCCTTGGTCACTGAGGCCTACCTAAGGTACTGCCATACTCACCCAGTAGATCCCACGCAGAGGTCCCTGTGCCCCAAAGGGCCTCCACGGAAGGGCCCTGTTCCTCCCGTTGTGTTTCCTTGAGGTAATCAGAAACCGCTGAGGATACCTGTAGGAGCTCAGGTATGAAGCTGGGCGACCCTGGCCAAACCTGATTCCCCTCCGTGCTAGACGAGACAGTGGCGGGTCCTCAGCTGCCTGAAGCACACTCCTCGCGCGCACCTTCTCTTTGCTGCCGGAAGGCCTCACGTAAGAAGTCTGAGTGGACTCGTGACAGAAGAAGTCTGGGTTGACTCGTGTGAGGCCTGCTGCTCTCCGTTCCTTGCTGGGAGCTTCAGCAGGAGCGCTCTGGAGCTCGCCGGCAGGAGAATTGTGAGTCC
This sequence comes from Globicephala melas, assembly GCF_963455315.2. NCBI lineage: Eukaryota > Metazoa > Chordata > Mammalia > Artiodactyla > Delphinidae > Globicephala > Globicephala melas. The sequence goes on from NW_027207322.1 coordinate 134,396, forward strand.
CCCGGCCCCACCCCGGCCTCAAGCAAAAGTCCAGATTTCCCCCCTTAGTAACACCTCGGAGTGCCAGAGGGAGCGGAGGGGCGTGCGTTAACGGAATGCTTCAACCGTGGAAGGTATTTCACGAGACACCGTGCACTCACGTTCGTTGTAACAACTGTCAAAGGGCACTCACTGTATGCCTTCCAACTCCTCGGCCGCGTTGGAGCCCCAGGAAGTAAATGCGTTCGTTTGACTAAGCTCCGTGAACGCGCAACGGCGATGGCGAAGCGCTGCCCTGTTCGCTCGAAAGCTCTCGTTCGTGCGGCCTTCACACGGCCTCAAGGTACGCAGTTCTAAACAGCCTTCCATTCCATGCTGGTGTGCCAAGCCCCCCACCCACCCGCAGGGAGGAATTTGGGCTCTTCTGAGAAACACCAGTGTGCGCCACAAGTGAAACCAGGGCGTCTCCCCCAGGACGTCGCCGACCGGCAGCCGGACGCCAGAGGTGTACTTCCAGCCGGAAAAAGAGGGAAAAGGACAGCTTTCCCGGGGACAGTTCTGGACCCTTGGGACCATCCAGAATCACCAAGGCCTCACCTTTGCACGGCCTGGGGAACGCTCTTCCGCCTGTCCAGCAATCCCCACGTCAAAACCTTTCTCAGCAGAGGCAGGCACTCTCTCCCTTGTACTAGCTAGCTCGGCAGAGCCTTCCGAGAAACATGCTGCGTCATTCAGCTTGAACGTGGGACGCGGAGGGGAGAGTACGCTTTCTCCCCGTTTGGAGGCGCCTTGCGCTTGGCTTCAAAGCTGCCTTGAACAGCACTAGCGGCCCGACGTCTCTGCACGGCAGGGCTGTCGTTGTGGGCCGAGGCTGCGTGTTCTCCCAAAGCGAAAACCGTGCTGGCAATCCCTTTCTAGGAACTCCTCCCACGGCACCCCAGGTTCAGCTCCGGCCGAACGAAAGGTGACCTCAGGCCTCAAGGTGAAGTTCCAGCGTTTCACGTCAGGGGAGCTGGGTGTGCAGGGGTCTCCGATGAGGCCATACTCCACCACGGAGTGCCTTAACCCTGCGACGCTCCTGGGGACACACGGGGTAAGGAGCCCATTCACCAGTTTCGCCTGATGACCTCTCTCCGTGCCGGAACGGCGGCCTCTGGCTTCTGAGGAGCCTTAGCGTAAGCAGGCCCCTGGAGACAGCTCTTCACATTCATAGCTAGGGCAGTGTACTCCTCTCTGGGTTGCCCAGGTTGAGTGGCCCAGTCGTCAGAGAGACTGGCGAAAGCAGCGCTGGGCGGACTCCCTTTGCCGGTCAGTCGAACGGCCTCCTTGACTGAAAGAGAACTGCAGTGCCAAAAGACACCGCGCTGACGACTGGCTCCGGGAAGAGACTCGGGGCAGCACTCTCACAGAAGCGAAAGCTAGGCCGTGGGCCCAGCCTGAGGAGCAGTACGTACGTTTGCCACACTTCTTTACACAGCTAGGCGTGAGCCAGAGAGCCTTGGTCACTGAGGCCTACCTAAGGTACTGCCATACTCACCCAGTAGATCCCACGCAGAGGTCCCTGTGCCCCAAAGGGCCTCCACGGAAGGGCCCTGTTCCTCCCGTTGTGTTTCCTTGAGGTAATCAGAAACCGCTGAGGATACCTGTAGGAGCTCAGGTATGAAGCTGGGCGACCCTGGCCAAACCTGATTCCCCTCCGTGCTAGACGAGACAGTGGCGGGTCCTCAGCTGCCTGAAGCACACTCCTCGCGCGCACCTTCTCTTTGCTGCCGGAAGGCCTCACGTAAGAAGTCTGAGTGGACTCGGGACAGAAGAAGTCTGGGTTGACTCGTGTGAGGCCTGCTGCTCTCCGTTCCTTGCTGGGAGCTTCAGCAGGAGCGCTCTGGAGCTCGCCGGCAGGAGAATTGTGAGTCCCCCGGCCCCACCCCGGCCTCAAGCAAAAGTCCAGATTTCCCCCCTTAGTAACACCTCGGAGTGCCAGAGGGAGCGGAGGGGCGTGCGTTAACGGAATGCTTCAACCGTGGAAGGTATTTCACGAGACACTGTGCACTCACGTTCGCTGTAACAACTGTCAAAGGGCACTCACTGTATGCCTTCCAACTCCTCGGCCGCGTTGGAGCCCCAGGAAGTAAATGCGTTCGTTTGACTAAGCTCCGTGAACGCGCAACGGCGATGGCGAAGCGCTGCCCTGTTCGCTCGAAAGCTCTCGTTCGTGCGGCCTTCACACGGCCTCAAGGTACGCAGTTCTAAACAGCCTTCCATTCCATGCTGGTGTGCCAAGCCCCCCACCCACCCGCAGGGAGGAATTTGGGCTCTTCTGAGAAACACCAGTGTGCGCCACAAGTGAAACCAGGGCGTCTCCCCCAGGACGTCGCCGACCGGCAGCCGGTCGCCAGAGGTGTACTTCCAGCCGGAAAAAGAGGGAAAAGGACAGCTTTCCCGGGGACAGTTCTGGACCCTTGGGACCATCCAGAATCACCAAGGCCTCACCTTTGCACGGCCTGGGGAACGCTCTTCCGCCTGTCCAGCAATCCCCACGTCAAAACCTTTCTCAGCAGAGGCAGGCACTCTCTCCCTTGTACTAGCTAGCTCGGCAGAGCCTTCCGAGAAACATGCTGCGTCATTCAGCTTGAACGTGGGACGCGGAGGGGAGAGTACGCTTTCTCCCCGTTTGGAGGCGTCTTGCGCTTGGCTTCAAAGCTGCCTTGAACAGCACTAGCGGCCCGACGTCTCTGCACGGCAGGGCTGTCGTTGTGGGCCGAGGCTGCGTGTTCTCCCAAAGCGAAAACCGTGCTGGCAATCCCTTTCTAGGAACTCCTCCCACGGCACCCCAGGTTCAGCTCCGGCCGAACGAAAGGTGACCTCAGGCCTCAAGGTGAAGTTCCAGCGTTTCACGTCAGGGGAGCTGGGTGTGCAGGGGTCTCCGATGAGGCCATACTCCACCACGGAGTGCCTTAACCCTGCGACGCTCCTGGGGACACACGGGGTAAGGAGCCCATTCACCAGTTTCGCCTGATGACCTCTCTCCGTGCCGGAACGGCGGCCTCTGGCTTCTGAGGAGCCTTAGCGTAAGCAGGCCCCTGGAGACAGCTCTTCACATTCATAGCTAGGGCAGTGTACTCCTCTCTGGGTTGCCCAGGTTGAGTGGCCCAGTCGTCAGAGAGACTGGCGAAAGCAGCGCTGGGCGGACTCCCTTTGCCGGTCAGTCGAACGGCCTCCTTGACTGAAAGAGAACTGCAGTGCCAAAAGACACCGCGCTGACGACTGGCTCCGGGAAGAGACTCGGGGCAGCACTCTCACAGAAGCGAAAGCTAGGCCGTGGGCCCAGCCTGAGGAGCAGTACGTACGTTTGCCACACTTCTTTACACAGCTAGGCGTGAGCCAGAGAGCCTTGGTCACTGAGGCCTACCTAAGGTACTGCCATACTCACCCAGTAGATCCCACGCAGAGGTCCCTGTGCCCCAAAGGGCCTCCACGGAAGGGCCCTGTTCCTCCCGTTGTGTTTCCTTGAGGTAATCAGAAACCGCTGAGGATACCTGTAGGAGCTCAGGTATGAAGCTGGGCGACCCTGGCCAAACCTGATTCCCCTCCGTGCTAGACGAGACAGTGGCGGGTCCTCAGCTGCCTGAAGCACACTCCTCGCGCGCACCTTCTCTTTGCTGCCGGAAGGCCTCACGTAAGAAGTCTGAGTGGACTCGGGACAGAAGAAGTCTGGGTTGACTCGTGTGAGGCCTGCTGCTCTCCGTTCCTTGCTGGGAGCTTCAGCAGGAGCGCTCTGGAGCTCGCCGGCAGGAGAATTGTGAGTCCCCCGGCCCCACCCCGGCCTCAAGCAAAAGTCCAGATTTCCCCCCTTAGTAACACCTCGGAGTGCCAGAGGGAGCGGAGGGGCGTGCGTTAACGGAATGCTTCAACCGTGGAAGGTATTTCACGAGACACTGTGCACTCACGTTCGTTGTAACAACTGTCAAAGGGCACTCACTGTATGCCTTCCAACTCCTCGGCCGCGTTGGAGCCCCAGGAAGTAAATGCGTTCGTTTGACTAAGCTCCGTGAACGCGCAACGGTGATGGCGAAGCGCTGCCCTGTTCGCTCGAAAGCTCTCGTTCGTGCGGCCTTCACACGGCCTCAAGGTACGCAGTTCTAAACAGCCTTCCATTCCATGCTGGTGTGCCAAGCCCCCCACCCACCCGCAGGGAGGAATTTGGGCTCTTCTGAGAAACACCAGTGTGCGCCACAAGTGAAACCAGGGCGTCTCCCCCAGGACGTCGCCGACCGGCAGCCGGACGCCAGAGGTGTACTTCCAGCCGGAAAAAGAGGGAAAAGGACAGCTTTCCCGGGGACAGTTCTGGACCCTTGGGACCATCCAGAATCACCAAGGCCTCACCTTTGCACGGCCTGGGGAACGCTCTTCCGCCTGTCCAGCAATCCCCACGTCAAAACCTTTCTCAGCAGAGGCAGGCACTCTCTCCCTTGTACTAGATAGCTCGGCAGAGCCTTCCGAGAAACATGCTGCGTCATTCAGCTTGAACGTGGGACGCGGAGGGGAGAGTACGCTTTCTCCCCGTTTGGAGGCGTCTTGCGCTTGGCTTCAAAGCTGCCTTGAACAGCACTAGCGGCCCGACGTCTCTGCACGGCAGGGCTGTCGTTGTGGGCCGAGGCTGCGTGTTCTCCCAAAGCGAAAACCGTGCTGGCAATCCCTTTCTAGGAACTCCTCCCACGGCACCCCAGGTTCAGCTCCGGCCGAACGAAAGGTGACCTCAGGCCTCAAGGTGAAGTTCCAGCGTTTCACGTCAGGGGAGCTGGGTGTGCAGGGGTCTCCGATGAGGCCATACTCCACCACGGAGTGCCTTAACCCTGCGACGCTCCTGGGGACACACGGGGTAAGGAGCCCATTCACCAGTTTCGCCTGATGACCTCTCTCCGAGCCGGAACGGCGGCCTCTGGCTTCTGAGGAGCCTTAGCGTAAGCAGGCCCCTGGAGACAGCTCTTCACATTCATAGCTAGGGCAGTGTACTCCTCTCTGGGTTGCCCAGGTTGAGTGGCCCAGTCGTCAGAGAGACTGGCGAAAGCAGCGCTGGGCGGACTCCCTTTGCCGGTCAGTCGAACGGCCTCCTTGACTGAAAGAGAACTGCAGTGCCAAAAGACACCGCGCTGACGACTGGCTCCGGGAAGAGACTCGGGGCAGCACTCTCACAGAAGCGAAAGCTAGGCCGTGGGCCCAGCCTGAGGAGCAGTACGTACGTTTGCCACACTTCTTTACACAGCTAGGCGTGAGCCAGAGAGCCTTGGTCACTGAGGCCTACCTAAGGTACTGCCATACTCACCCAGTAGATCCCACGCAGAGGTCCCTGTGCCCCAAAGGGCCTCCACGGAAGGGCCCTGTTCCTCCCGTTGTGTTTCCTTGAGGTAATCAGAAACCGCTGAGGATACCTGTAGGAGCTCAGGTATGAAGCTGGGCGACCCTGGCCAAACCTGATTCCCCTCCGTGCTAGACGAGACAGTGGCGGGTCCTCAGCTGCCTGAAGCACACTCCTCGCGCGCACCTTCTCTTTGCTGCCGGAAGGCCTCACGTAAGAAGTCTGAGTGGACTCGGGACAGAAGAAGTCTGGGTTGACTCGTGTGAGGCCTGCTGCTCTCCGTTCCTTGCTGGGAGCTTCAGCAGGAGCGCTCTGGAGCTCGCCGGCAGGAGAATTGTGAGTCCCCCGGCCCCACCCCGGCCTCAAGCAAAAGTCCAGATTTCCCCCCTTAGTAACACCTCGGAGTGCCAGAGGGAGCGGAGGGGCGTGCGTTAACGGAATGCTTCAACCGTGGAAGGTATTTCACGAGACACTGTGCACTCACGTTCGTTGTAACAACTGTCAAAGGGCACTCACTGTATGCCTTCCAACTCCTCGGCCGCGTTGGAGCCCCAGGAAGTAAATGCGTTCGTTTGACTAAGCTCCGTGAACGCGCAACGGTGATGGCGAAGCGCTGCCCTGTTCGCTCGAAAGCTCTCGTTCGTGCGGCCTTCACACGGCCTCAAGGTACGCAGTTCTAAACAGCCTTCCATTCCATGCTGGTGTGCCAAGCCCCCCACCCACCCGCAGGGAGGAATTTGGGCTCTTCTGAGAAACACCAGTGTGCGCCACAAGTGAAACCAGGGCGTCTCCCCCAGGACGTCGCCGACCGGCAGCCGGACGCCAGAGGTGTACTTCCAGCCGGAAAAAGAGGGAAAAGGACAGCTTTCCCGGGGACAGTTCTGGACCCTTGGGACCATCCAGAATCACCAAGGCCTCACCTTTGCACGGCCTGGGGAACGCTCTTCCGCCTGTCCAGCAATCCCCACGTCAAAACCTTTCTCAGCAGAGGCAGGCACTCTCTCCCTTGTACTAGATAGCTCGGCAGAGCCTTCCGAGAAACATGCTGCGTCATTCAGCTTGAACGTGGGACGCGGAGGGGAGAGTACGCTTTCTCCCCGTTTGGAGGCGTCTTGCGCTTGGCTTCAAAGCTGCCTTGAACAGCACTAGCGGCCCGACGTCTCTGCACGGCAGGGCTGTCGTTGTGGGCCGAGGCTGCGTGTTCTCCCAAAGCGAAAACCGTGCTGGCAATCCCTTTCTAGGAACTCCTCCCACGGCACCCCAGGTTCAGCTCCGGCCGAACGAAAGGTGACCTCAGGCCTCAAGGTGAAGTTCCAGCGTTTCACGTCAGGGGAGCTGGGTGTGCAGGGGTCTCCGATGAGGCCATACTCCACCACGGAGTGCCTTAACCCTGCGACGCTCCTGGGGACACACGGGGTAAGGAGCCCATTCACCAGTTTCGCCTGATGACCTCTCTCCGAGCCGGAACGGCGGCCTCTGGCTTCTGAGGAGCCTTAGCGTAAGCAGGCCCCTGGAGACAGCTCTTCACATTCATAGCTAGGGCAGTGTACTCCTCTCTGGGTTGCCCAGGTTGAGTGGCCCAGTCGTCAGAGAGACTGGCGAAAGCAGCGCTGGGCGGACTCCCTTTGCCGGTCAGTCGAACGGCCTCCTTGACTGAAAGAGAACTGCAGTGCCAAAAGACACCGCGCTGACGACTGGCTCCGGGAAGAGACTCGGGGCAGCACTCTCACAGAAGCGAAAGCTAGGCCGTGGGCCCAGCCTGAGGAGCAGTACGTACGTTTGCCACACTTCTTTACACAGCTAGGCGTGAGCCAGAGAGCCTTGGTCACTGAGGCCTACCTAAGGTACGGCCATACTCACCCAGTAGATCCCACGCAGAGGTCCCTGTGCCCCAAAGGGCCTCCACGGAAGGGCCCTGTTCCTCCCGTTGTGTTTCCTTGAGGTAATCAGAAACCGCTGAGGATACCTGTAGGAGCTCAGGTATGAAGCTGGGCGACCCTGGCCAAACCTGATTCCCCTCCGTGCTAGACGAGACAGTGGCGGGTCCTCAGCTGCCTGAAGCACACTCCTCGCGCGCACCTTCTCTTTGCTGCCGGAAGGCCTCACGTAAGAAGTCTGAGTGGACTCGGGACAGAAGAAGTCTGGGTTGACTCGTGTGAGGCCTGCTGCTCTCCGTTCCTTGCTGGGAGCTTCAGCAGGAGCGCTCTGGAGCTCGCCGGCAGGAGAATTGTGAGTCCCCCGGCCCCACCCCGGCCTCAAGCAAAAGTCCAGATTTCCCCCCTTAGTAACACCTCGGAGTGCCAGAGGGAGCGGAGGGGCGTGCGTTAACGGAATGCTTCAACCGTGGAAGGTATTTCACGAGACACCGTGCACTCACGTTCGTTGTAACAACTGTCAAAGGGCACTCACTGTATGCCTTCCAACTCCTCGGCCGCGTTGGAGCCCCAGGAAGTAAATGCGTTCGTTTGACTAAGCTCCGTGAACGCGCAACGGCGATGGCGAAGCGCTGCCCTGTTCGCTCGAAAGCTCTCGTTCGTGCGGCCTTCACACGGCCTCAAGGTACGCAGTTCTAAACAGCCTTCCATTCCATGCTGGTGTGCCAAGCCCCCCACCCACCCGCAGGGAGGAATTTGGGCTCTTCTGAGAAACACCAGTGTGCGCCACAAGTGAAACCAGGGCGTCTCCCCCAGGACGTCGCCGACCGGCAGCCGGACGCCAGAGGTGTACTTCCAGCCGGAAAAAGAGGGAAAAGGACAGCTTTCCCGGGGACAGTTCTGGACCCTTGGGACCATCCAGAATCACCAAGGCCTCACCTTTGCACGGCCTGGGGAACGCTCTTCCGCCTGTCCAGCAATCCCCACGTCAAAACCTTTCTCAGCAGAGGCAGGCACTCTCTCCCTTGTACTAGCTAGCTCGGCAGAGCCTTCCGAGAAACATGCTGCGTCATTCAGCTTGAACGTGGGACGCGGAGGGGAGAGTACGCTTTCTCCCCGTTTGGAGGCGCCTTGCGCTTGGCTTCAAAGCTGCCTTGAACAGCACTAGCGGCCCGACGTCTCTGCACGGCAGGGCTGTCGTTGTGGGCCGAGGCTGCGTGTTCTCCCAAAGCGAAAACCGTGCTGGCAATCCCTTTCTAGGAACTCCTCCCACGGCACCCCAGGTTCAGCTCCGGCCGAACGAAAGGTGACCTCAGGCCTCAAGGTGAAGTTCCAGCGTTTCACGTCAGGGGAGCTGGGTGTGCAGGGGTCTCCGATGAGGCCATACTCCACCACGGAGTGCCTTAACCCTGCGACGCTCCTGGGGACACACGGGGTAAGGAGCCCATTCACCAGTTTCGCCTGATGACCTCTCTCCGTGCCGGAACGGCGGCCTCTGGCTTCTGAGGAGCCTTAGCGTAAGCAGGCCCCTGGAGACAGCTCTTCACATTCATAGCTAGGGCAGTGTACTCCTCTCTGGGTTGCCCAGGTTGAGTGGCCCAGTCGTCAGAGAGACTGGCGAAAGCAGCGCTGGGCGGACTCCCTTTGCCGGTCAGTCGAACGGCCTCCTTGACTGAAAGAGAACTGCAGTGCCAAAAGACACCGCGCTGACGACTGGCTCCGGGAAGAGACTCGGGGCAGCACTCTCACAGAAGCGAAAGCTAGGCCGTGGGCCCAGCCTGAGGAGCAGTACGTACGTTTGCCACACTTCTTTACACAGCTAGGCGTGAGCCAGAGAGCCTTGGTCACTGAGGCCTACCTAAGGTACTGCCATACTCACCCAGTAGATCCCACGCAGAGGTCCCTGTGCCCCAAAGGGCCTCCACGGAAGGGCCCTGTTCCTCCCGTTGTGTTTCCTTGAGGTAATCAGAAACCGCTGAGGATACCTGTAGGAGCTCAGGTATGAAGCTGGGCGACCCTGGCCAAACCTGATTCCCCTCCGTGCTAGACGAGACAGTGGCGGGTCCTCAGCTGCCTGAAGCACACTCCTCGCGCGCACCTTCTCTTTGCTGCCGGAAGGCCTCACGTAAGAAGTCTGAGTGGACTCGGGACAGAAGAAGTCTGGGTTGACTCGTGTGAGGCCTGCTGCTCTCCGTTCCTTGCTGGGAGCTTCAGCAGGAGCGCTCTGGAGCTCGCCGGCAGGAGAATTGTGAGTCCCCCGGCCCCACCCCGGCCTCAAGCAAAAGTCCAGATTTCCCCCCTTAGTAACACCTCGGAGTGCCAGAGGGAGCGGAGGGGCGTGCGTTAACGGAATGCTTCAACCGTGGAAGGTATTTCACGAGACACCGTGCACTCACGTTCGTTGTAACAACTGTCAAAGGGCACTCACTGTATGCCTTCCAACTCCTCGGCCGCGTTGGAGCCCCAGGAAGTAAATGCGTTCGTTTGACTAAGCTCCGTGAACGCGCAACGGCGATGGCGAAGCGCTGCCCTGTTCGCTCGAAAGCTCTCGTTCGTGCGGCCTTCACACGGCCTCAAGGTACGCAGTTCTAAACAGCCTTCCATTCCATGCTGGTGTGCCAAGCCCCCCACCCACCCGCAGGGAGGAATTTGGGCTCTTCTGAGAAACACCAGTGTGCGCCACAAGTGAAACCAGGGCGTCTCCCCCAGGACGTCGCCGACCGGCAGCCGGTCGCCAGAGGTGTACTTCCAGCCGGAAAAAGAGGGAAAAGGACAGCTTTCCCGGGGACAGTTCTGGACCCTTGGGACCATCCAGAATCACCAAGGCCTCACCTTTGCACGGCCTGGGGAACGCTCTTCCGCCTGTCCAGCAATCCCCACGTCAAAACCTTTCTCAGCAGAGGCAGGCACTCTCTCCCTTGTACTAGCTAGCTCGGCAGAGCCTTCCGAGAAACATGCTGCGTCATTCAGCTTGAACGTGGGACGCGGAGGGGAGAGTACGCTTTCTCCCCGTTTGGAGGCGTCTTGCGCTTGGCTTCAAAGCTGCCTTGAACAGCACTAGCGGCCCGACGTCTCTGCACGGCAGGGCTGTCGTTGTGGGCCGAGGCTGCGTGTTCTCCCAAAGCGAAAACCGTGCTGGCAATCCCTTTCTAGGAACTCCTCCCACGGCACCCCAGGTTCAGCTCCGGCCGAACGAAAGGTGACCTCAGGCCTCAAGGTGAAGTTCCAGCGTTTCACGTCAGGGGAGCTGGGTGTGCAGGGGTCTCCGATGAGGCCATACTCCACCACGGAGTGCCTTAACCCTGCGACGCTCCTGGGGACACACGGGGTAAGGAGCCCATTCACCAGTTTCGCCTGATGACCTCTCTCCGTGCCGGAACGGCGGCCTCTGGCTTCTGAGGAGCCTTAGCGTAAGCAGGCCCCTGGAGACAGCTCTTCACATTCATAGCTAGGGCAGTGTACTCCTCTCTGGGTTGCCCAGGTTGAGTGGCCCAGTCGTCAGAGAGACTGGCGAAAGCAGCGCTGGGCGGACTCCCTTTGCCGGTCAGTCGAACGGCCTCCTTGACTGAAAGAGAACTGCAGTGCCAAAAGACACCGCGCTGACGACTGGCTCCGGGAAGAGACTCGGGGCAGCACTCTCACAGAAGCGAAAGCTAGGCCGTGGGCCCAGCCTGAGGAGCAGTACGTACGTTTGCCACACTTCTTTACACAGCTAGGCGTGAGCCAGAGAGCCTTGGTCACTGAGGCCTACCTAAGGTACTGCCATACTCACCCAGTAGATCCCACGCAGAGGTCCCTGTGCCCCAAAGGGCCTCCACGGAAGGGCCCTGTTCCTCCCGTTGTGTTTCCTTGAGGTAATCAGAAACCGCTGAGGATACCTGTAGGAGCTCAGGTATGAAGCTGGGCGACCCTGGCCAAACCTGATTCCCCTCCGTGCTAGACGAGACAGTGGCGGGTCCTCAGCTGCCTGAAGCACACTCCTCGCGCGCACCTTCTCTTTGCTGCCGGAAGGCCTCACGTAAGAAGTCTGAGTGGACTCGGGACAGAAGAAGTCTGGGTTGACTCGTGTGAGGCCTGCTGCTCTCCGTTCCTTGCTGGGAGCTTCAGCAGGAGCGCTCTGGAGCTCGCCGGCAGGAGAATTGTGAGTCCCCCGGCCCCACCCCGGCCTCAAGCAAAAGTCCAGATTTCCCCCCTTAGTAACACCTCGGAGTGCCAGAGGGAGCGGAGGGGCGTGCGTTAACGGAATGCTTCAACCGTGGAAGGTATTTCACGAGACACTGTGCACTCACGTTCGTTGTAACAACTGTCAAAGGGCACTCACTGTATGCCTTCCAACTCCTCGGCCGCGTTGGAGCCCCAGGAAGTAAATGCGTTCGTTTGACTAAGCTCCGTGAACGCGCAACGGTGATGGCGAAGCGCTGCCCTGTTCGCTCGAAAGCTCTCGTTCGTGCGGCCTTCACACGGCCTCAAGGTACGCAGTTCTAAACAGCCTTCCATTCCATGCTGGTGTGCCAAGCCCCCCACCCACCCGCAGGGAGGAATTTGGGCTCTTCTGAGAAACACCAGTGTGCGCCACAAGTGAAACCAGGGCGTCTCCCCCAGGACGTCGCCGACCGGCAGCCGGACGCCAGAGGTGTACTTCCAGCCGGAAAAAGAGGGAAAAGGACAGCTTTCCCGGGGACAGTTCTGGACCCTTGGGACCATCCAGAATCACCAAGGCCTCACCTTTGCACGGCCTGGGGAACGCTCTTCCGCCTGTCCAGCAATCCCCACGTCAAAACCTTTCTCAGCAGAGGCAGGCACTCTCTCCCTTGTACTAGATAGCTCGGCAGAGCCTTCCGAGAAACATGCTGCGTCATTCAGCTTGAACGTGGGACGCGGAGGGGAGAGTACGCTTTCTCCCCGTTTGGAGGCGTCTTGCGCTTGGCTTCAAAGCTGCCTTGAACAGCACTAGCGGCCCGACGTCTCTGCACGGCAGGGCTGTCGTTGTGGGCCGAGGCTGCGTGTTCTCCCAAAGCGAAAACCGTGCTGGCAATCCCTTTCTAGGAACTCCTCCCACGGCACCCCAGGTTCAGCTCCGGCCGAACGAAAGGTGACCTCAGGCCTCAAGGTGAAGTTCCAGCGTTTCACGTCAGGGGAGCTGGGTGTGCAGGGGTCTCCGATGAGGCCATACTCCACCACGGAGTGCCTTAACCCTGCGACGCTCCTGGGGACACACGGGGTAAGGAGCCCATTCACCAGTTTCGCCTGATGACCTCTCTCCGAGCCGGAACGGCGGCCTCTGGCTTCTGAGGAGCCTTAGCGTAAGCAGGCCCCTGGAGACAGCTCTTCACATTCATAGCTAGGGCAGTGTACTCCTCTCTGGGTTGCCCAGGTTGAGTGGCCCAGTCGTCAGAGAGACTGGCGAAAGCAGCGCTGGGCGGACTCCCTTTGCCGGTCAGTCGAACGGCCTCCTTGACTGAAAGAGAACTGCAGTGCCAAAAGACACCGCGCTGACGACTGGCTCCGGGAAGAGACTCGGGGCAGCACTCTCACAGAAGCGAAAGCTAGGCCGTGGGCCCAGCCTGAGGAGCAGTACGTACGTTTGCCACACTTCTTTACACAGCTAGGCGTGAGCCAGAGAGCCTTGGTCACTGAGGCCTACCTAAGGTACGGCCATACTCACCCAGTAGATCCCACGCAGAGGTCCCTGTGCCCCAAAGGGCCTCCACGGAAGGGCCCTGTTCCTCCCGTTGTGTTTCCTTGAGGTAATCAGAAACCGCTGAGGATACCTGTAGGAGCTCAGGTATGAAGCTGGGCGACCCTGGCCAAACCTGATTCCCCTCCGTGCTAGACGAGACAGTGGCGGGTCCTCAGCTGCCTGAAGCACACTCCTCGCGCGCACCTTCTCTTTGCTGCCGGAAGGCCTCACGTAAGAAGTCTGAGTGGACTCGGGACAGAAGAAGTCTGGGTTGACTCGTGTGAGGCCTGCTGCTCTCCGTTCCTTGCTGGGAGCTTCAGCAGGAGCGCTCTGGAGCTCGCCGGCAGGAGAATTGTGAGTCCCCCGGCCCCACCCCGGCCTCAAGCAAAAGTCCAGATTTCCCCCCTTAGTAACACCTCGGAGTGCCAGAGGGAGCGGAGGGGCGTGCGTTAACGGAATGCTTCAACCGTGGAAGGTATTTCACGAGACACCGTGCACTCACGTTCGTTGTAACAACTGTCAAAGGGCACTCACTGTATGCCTTCCAACTCCTCGGCCGCGTTGGAGCCCCAGGAAGTAAATGCGTTCGTTTGACTAAGCTCCGTGAACGCGCAACGGCGATGGCGAAGCGCTGCCCTGTTCGCTCGAAAGCTCTCGTTCGTGCGGCCTTCACACGGCCTCAAGGTACGCAGTTCTAAACAGCCTTCCATTCCATGCTGGTGTGCCAAGCCCCCCACCCACCCGCAGGGAGGAATTTGGGCTCTTCTGAGAAACACCAGTGTGCGCCACAAGTGAAACCAGGGCGTCTCCCCCAGGACGTCGCCGACCGGCAGCCGGACGCCAGAGGTGTACTTCCAGCCGGAAAAAGAGGGAAAAGGACAGCTTTCCCGGGGACAGTTCTGGACCCTTGGGACCATCCAGAATCACCAAGGCCTCACCTTTGCACGGCCTGGGGAACGCTCTTCCGCCTGTCCAGCAATCCCCACGTCAAAACCTTTCTCAGCAGAGGCAGGCACTCTCTCCCTTGTACTAGCTAGCTCGGCAGAGCCTTCCGAGAAACATGCTGCGTCATTCAGCTTGAACGTGGGACGCGGAGGGGAGAGTACGCTTTCTCCCCGTTTGGAGGCGCCTTGCGCTTGGCTTCAAAGCTGCCTTGAACAGCACTAGCGGCCCGACGTCTCTGCACGGCAGGGCTGTCGTTGTGGGCCGAGGCTGCGTGTTCTCCCAAAGCGAAAACCGTGCTGGCAATCCCTTTCTAGGAACTCCTCCCACGGCACCCCAGGTTCAGCTCCGGCCGAACGAAAGGTGACCTCAGGCCTCAAGGTGAAGTTCCAGCGTTTCACGTCAGGGGAGCTGGGTGTGCAGGGGTCTCCGATGAGGCCATACTCCACCACGGAGTGCCTTAACCCTGCGACGCTCCTGGGGACACACGGGGTAAGGAGCCCATTCACCAGTTTCGCCTGATGACCTCTCTCCGTGCCGGAACGGCGGCCTCTGGCTTCTGAGGAGCCTTAGCGTAAGCAGGCCCCTGGAGACAGCTCTTCACATTCATAGCTAGGGCAGTGTACTCCTCTCTGGGTTGCCCAGGTTGAGTGGCCCAGTCGTCAGAGAGACTGGCGAAAGCAGCGCTGGGCGGACTCCCTTTGCCGGTCAGTCGAACGGCCTCCTTGACTGAAAGAGAACTGCAGTGCCAAAAGACACCGCGCTGACGACTGGCTCCGGGAAGAGACTCGGGGCAGCACTCTCACAGAAGCGAAAGCTAGGCCGTGGGCCCAGCCTGAGGAGCAGTACGTACGTTTGCCACACTTCTTTACACAGCTAGGCGTGAGCCAGAGAGCCTTGGTCACTGAGGCCTACCTAAGGTACGGCCATACTCACCCAGTAGATCCCACGCAGAGGTCCCTGTGCCCCAAAGGGCCTCCACGGAAGGGCCCTGTTCCTCCCGTTGTGTTTCCTTGAGGTAATCAGAAACCGCTGAGGATACCTGTAGGAGCTCAGGTATGAAGCTGGGCGACCCTGGCCAAACCTGATTCCCCTCCGTGCTAGACGAGACAGTGGCGGGTCCTCAGCTGCCTGAAGCACACTCCTCGCGCGCACCTTCTCTTTGCTGCCGGAAGGCCTCACGTAAGAAGTCTGAGTGGACTCGGGACAGAAGAAGTCTGGGTTGACTCGTGTGAGGCCTGCTGCTCTCCGTTCCTTGCTGGGAGCTTCAGCAGGAGCGCTCTGGAGCTCGCCGGCAGGAGAATTGTGAGTCCCCCGGCCCCACCCCGGCCTCAAGCAAAAGTCCAGATTTCCCCCCTTAGTAACACCTCGGAGTGCCAGAGGGAGCGGAGGGGCGTGCGTTAACGGAATGCTTCAACCGTGGAAGGTATTTCACGAGACACCGTGCACTCACGTTCGTTGTAACAACTGTCAAAGGGCACTCACTGTATGCCTTCCAACTCCTCGGCCGCGTTGGAGCCCCAGGAAGTAAATGCGTTCGTTTGACTAAGCTCCGTGAACGCGCAACGGTGATGGCGAAGCGCTGCCCTGTTCGCTCGAAAGCTCTCGTTCGTGCGGCCTTCACACGGCCTCAAGGTACGCAGTTCTAAACAGCCTTCCATTCCATGCTGGTGTGCCAAGCCCCCCACCCACCCGCAGGGAGGAATTTGGGCTCTTCTGAGAAACACCAGTGTGCGCCACAAGTGAAACCAGGGCGTCTCCCCCAGGACGTCGCCGACCGGCAGCCGGACGCCAGAGGTGTACTTCCAGCCGGAAAAAGAGGGAAAAGGACAGCTTTCCCGGGGACAGTTCTGGACCCTTGGGACCATCCAGAATCACCAAGGCCTCACCTTTGCACGGCCTGGGGAACGCTCTTCCGCCTGTCCAGCAATCCCCACGTCAAAACCTTTCTCAGCAGAGGCAGGCACTCTCTCCCTTGTACTAGATAGCTCGGCAGAGCCTTCCGAGAAACATGCTGCGTCATTCAGCTTGAACGTGGGACGCGGAGGGGAGAGTACGCTTTCTCCCCGTTTGGAGGCGTCTTGCGCTTGGCTTCAAAGCTGCCTTGAACAGCACTAGCGGCCCGACGTCTCTGCACGGCAGGGCTGTCGTTGTGGGCCGAGGCTGCGTGTTCTCCCAAAGCGAAAACCGTGCTGGCAATCCCTTTCTAGGAACTCCTCCCACGGCACCCCAGGTTCAGCTCCGGCCGAACGAAAGGTGACCTCAGGCCTCAAGGTGAAGTTCCAGCGTTTCACGTCAGGGGAGCTGGGTGTGCAGGGGTCTCCGATGAGGCCATACTCCACCACGGAGTGCCTTAACCCTGCGACGCTCCTGGGGACACACGGGGTAAGGAGCCCATTCACCAGTTTCGCCTGATGACCTCTCTCCGAGCCGGAACGGCGGCCTCTGGCTTCTGAGGAGCCTTAGCGTAAGCAGGCCCCTGGAGACAGCTCTTCACATTCATAGCTAGGGCAGTGTACTCCTCTCTGGGTTGCCCAGGTTGAGTGGCCCAGTCGTCAGAGAGACTGGCGAAAGCAGCGCTGGGCGGACTCCCTTTGCCGGTCAGTCGAACGGCCTCCTTGACTGAAAGAGAACTGCAGTGCCAAAAGACACCGCGCTGACGACTGGCTCCGGGAAGAGACTCGGGGCAGCACTCTCACAGAAGCGAAAGCTAGGCCGTGGGCCCAGCCTGAGGAGCAGTACGTACGTTTGCCACACTTCTTTACACAGCTAGGCGTGAGCCAGAGAGCCTTGGTCACTGAGGCCTACCTAAGGTACGGCCATACTCACCCAGTAGATCCCACGCAGAGGTCCCTGTGCCCCAAAGGGCCTCCACGGAAGGGCCCTGTTCCTCCCGTTGTGTTTCCTTGAGGTAATCAGAAACCGCTGAGGATACCTGTAGGAGCTCAGGTATGAAGCTGGGCGACCCTGGCCAAACCTGATTCCCCTCCGTGCTAGACGAGACAGTGGCGGGTCCTCAGCTGCCTGAAGCACACTCCTCGCGCGCACCTTCTCTTTGCTGCCGGAAGGCCTCACGTAAGAAGTCTGAGTGGACTCGGGACAGAAGAAGTCTGGGTTGACTCGTGTGAGGCCTGCTGCTCTCCGTTCCTTGCTGGGAGCTTCAGCAGGAGCGCTCTGGAGCTCGCCGGCAGGAGAATTGTGAGTCCCCCGGCCCCACCCCGGCCTCAAGCAAAAGTCCAGATTTCCCCCCTTAGTAACACCTCGGAGTGCCAGAGGGAGCGGAGGGGCGTGCGTTAACGGAATGCTTCAACCGTGGAAGGTATTTCACGAGACACCGTGCACTCACGTTCGTTGTAACAACTGTCAAAGGGCACTCACTGTATGCCTTCCAACTCCTCGGCCGCGTTGGAGCCCCAGGAAGTAAATGCGTTCGTTTGACTAAGCTCCGTGAACGCGCAACGGCGATGGCGAAGCGCTGCCCTGTTCGCTCGAAAGCTCTCGTTCGTGCGGCCTTCACACGGCCTCAAGGTACGCAGTTCTAAACAGCCTTCCATTCCATGCTGGTGTGCCAAGCCCCCCACCCACCCGCAGGGAGGAATTTGGGCTCTTCTGAGAAACACCAGTGTGCGCCACAAGTGAAACCAGGGCGTCTCCCCCAGGACGTCGCCGACCGGCAGCCGGACGCCAGAGGTGTACTTCCAGCCGGAAAAAGAGGGAAAAGGACAGCTTTCCCGGGGACAGTTCTGGACCCTTGGGACCATCCAGAATCACCAAGGCCTCACCTTTGCACGGCCTGGGGAACGCTCTTCCGCCTGTCCAGCAATCCCCACGTCAAAACCTTTCTCAGCAGAGGCAGGCACTCTCTCCCTTGTACTAGCTAGCTCGGCAGAGCCTTCCGAGAAACATGCTGCGTCATTCAGCTTGAACGTGGGACGCGGAGGGGAGAGTACGCTTTCTCCCCGTTTGGAGGCGCCTTGCGCTTGGCTTCAAAGCTGCCTTGAACAGCACTAGCGGCCCGACGTCTCTGCACGGCAGGGCTGTCGTTGTGGGCCGAGGCTGCGTGTTCTCCCAAAGCGAAAACCGTGCTGGCAATCCCTTTCTAGGAACTCCTCCCACGGCACCCCAGGTTCAGCTCCGGCCGAACGAAAGGTGACCTCAGGCCTCAAGGTGAAGTTCCAGCGTTTCACGTCAGGGGAGCTGGGTGTGCAGGGGTCTCCGATGAGGCCATACTCCACCACGGAGTGCCTTAACCCTGCGACGCTCCTGGGGACACACGGGGTAAGGAGCCCATTCACCAGTTTCGCCTGATGACCTCTCTCCGTGCCGGAACGGCGGCCTCTGGCTTCTGAGGAGCCTTAGCGTAAGCAGGCCCCTGGAGACAGCTCTTCACATTCATAGCTAGGGCAGTGTACTCCTCTCTGGGTTGCCCAGGTTGAGTGGCCCAGTCGTCAGAGAGACTGGCGAAAGCAGCGCTGGGCGGACTCCCTTTGCCGGTCAGTCGAACGGCCTCCTTGACTGAAAGAGAACTGCAGTGCCAAAAGACACCGCGCTGACGACTGGCTCCGGGAAGAGACTCGGGGCAGCACTCTCACAGAAGCGAAAGCTAGGCCGTGGGCCCAGCCTGAGGAGCAGTACGTACGTTTGCCACACTTCTTTACACAGCTAGGCGTGAGCCAGAGAGCCTTGGTCACTGAGGCCTACCTAAGGTACGGCCATACTCACCCAGTAGATCCCACGCAGAGGTCCCTGTGCCCCAAAGGGCCTCCACGGAAGGGCCCTGTTCCTCCCGTTGTGTTTCCTTGAGGTAATCAGAAACCGCTGAGGATACCTGTAGGAGCTCAGGTATGAAGCTGGGCGACCCTGGCCAAACCTGATTCCCCTCCGTGCTAGACGAGACAGTGGCGGGTCCTCAGCTGCCTGAAGCACACTCCTCGCGCGCACCTTCTCTTTGCTGCCGGAAGGCCTCACGTAAGAAGTCTGAGTGGACTCGGGACAGAAGAAGTCTGGGTTGACTCGTGTGAGGCCTGCTGCTCTCCGTTCCTTGCTGGGAGCTTCAGCAGGAGCGCTCTGGAGCTCGCCGGCAGGAGAATTGTGAGTCCCCCGGCCCCACCCCGGCCTCAAGCAAAAGTCCAGATTTCCCCCCTTAGTAACACCTCGGAGTGCCAGAGGGAGCGGAGGGGCGTGCGTTAACGGAATGCTTCAACCGTGGAAGGTATTTCACGAGACACCGTGCACTCACGTTCGTTGTAACAACTGTCAAAGGGCACTCACTGTATGCCTTCCAACTCCTCGGCCGCGTTGGAGCCCCAGGAAGTAAATGCGTTCGTTTGACTAAGCTCCGTGAACGCGCAACGGTGATGGCGAAGCGCTGCCCTGTTCGCTCGAAAGCTCTCGTTCGTGCGGCCTTCACACGGCCTCAAGGTACGCAGTTCTAAACAGCCTTCCATTCCATGCTGGTGTGCCAAGCCCCCCACCCACCCGCAGGGAGGAATTTGGGCTCTTCTGAGAAACACCAGTGTGTGCCACAAGTGAAACCAGGGCGTCTCCCCCAGGACGTCGCCGACCGGCAGCCGGACGCCAGAGGTGTACTTCCAGCCGGAAAAAGAGGGAAAAGGACAGCTTTCCCGGGGACAGTTCTGGACCCTTGGGACCATCCAGAATCACCAAGGCCTCACCTTTGCACGGCCTGGGGAACGCTCTTCCGCCTGTCCAGCAATCCCCACGTCAAAACCTTTCTCAGCAGAGGCAGGCACTCTCTCCCTTGTACTAGCTAGCTCGGCAGAGCCTTCCGAGAAACATGCTGCGTCATTCAGCTTGAACGTGGGACGCGGAGGGGAGAGTACGCTTTCTCCCCGTTTGGAGGCGCCTTGCGCTTGGCTTCAAAGCTGCCTTGAACAGCACTAGCGGCCCGACGTCTCTGCACGGCAGGGCTGTCGTTGTGGGCCGAGGCTGCGTGTTCTCCCAAAGCGAAAACCGTGCTGGCAATCCCTTTCTAGGAACTCCTCCCACGGCACCCCAGGTTCAGCTCCGGCCGAACGAAAGGTGACCTCAGGCCTCAAGGTGAAGTTCCAGCGTTTCACGTCAGGGGAGCTGGGTGTGCAGGGGTCTCCGATGAGGCCATACTCCACCACGGAGTGCCTTAACCCTGCGACGCTCCTGGGGACACACGGGGTAAGGAGCCCATTCACCAGTTTCGCCTGATGACCTCTCTCCGAGCCGGAACGGCGGCCTCTGGCTTCTGAGGAACCTTAGCGTAAGCAGGCCCCTGGAGACAGCTCTTCACATTCATAGCTAGGGCAGTGTACTCCTCTCTGGGTTGCCCAGGTTGAGTGGCCCAGTCGTCAGAGAGACTGGCGAAAGCAGCGCTGGGCGGACTCCCTTTGCCGGTCAGTCGAACGGCCTCCTTGACTGAAAGAGAACTGCAGTGCCAAAAGACACCGCGCTGACGACTGGCTCCGGGAAGAGACTCGGGGCAGCACTCTCACAGAAGCGAAAGCTAGGCCGTGGGCCCAGCCTGAGGAGCAGTACGTACGTTTGCCACACTTCTTTACACAGCTAGGCGTGAGCCAGAGAGCCTTGGTCACTGAGGCCTACCTAAGGTACGGCCATACTCACCCAGTAGATCCCACGCAGAGGTCCCTGTGCCCCAAAGGGCCTCCACGGAAGGGCCCTGTTCCTCCCGTTGTGTTTCCTTGAGGTAATCAGAAACCGCTGAGGATACCTGTAGGAGCTCAGGTATGAAGCTGGGCGACCCTGGCCAAACCTGATTCCCCTCCGTGCTAGACGAGACAGTGGCGGGTCCTCAGCTGCCTGAAGCACACTCCTCGCGCGCACCTTCTCTTTGCTGCCGGAAGGCCTCACGTAAGAAGTCTGAGTTGACTCGTGACAGAAGAAGTCTGGGTTGACTCGTGTGAGGCCTGCTGCTCTCCGTTCCTTGCTGGGAGCTTCAGCAGGAGCGCTCTGGAGCTCGCCGGCAGGAGAATTGTGAGTCCCCCGGCCCCACCCCGGCCTCAAGCAAAAGTCCAGATTTCCCCCCTTAGTAACACCTCGGAGTGCCAGAGGGAGCGGAGGGGCGTGCGTTAACGGAATGCTTCAACCGTGGAAGGTATTTCACGAGACACCGTGCACTCACGTTCGTTGTAACAACTGTCAAAGGGCACTCACTGTATGCCTTCCAACTCCTCGGCCGCGTTGGAGCCCCAGGAAGTAAATGCGTTCGTTTGACTAAGCTCCGTGAACGCGCAACGGTGATGGCGAAGCGCTGCCCTGTTCGCTCGAAAGCTCTCGTTCGTGCGGCCTTCACACGGCCTCAAGGTACGCAGTTCTAAACAGCCTTCCATTCCATGCTGGTGTGCCAAGCCCCCCACCCACCCGCAGGGAGGAATTTGGGCTCTTCTGAGAAACACCAGTGTGCGCCACAAGTGAAACCAGGGCGTCTCCCCCAGGACGTCGCCGACCGGCAGCCGGTCGCCAGAGGTGTACTTCCAGCCGGAAAAAGAGGGAAAAGGACAGCTTTCCCGGGGACAGTTCTGGACCCTTGGGACCATCCAGAATCACCAAGGCCTCACCTTTGCACGGCCTGGGGAACGCTCTTCCGCCTGTCCAGCAATCCCCACGTCAAAACCTTTCTCAGCAGAGGCAGGCACTCTCTCCCTTGTACTAGCTAGCTCGGCAGAGCCTTCCGAGAAACATGCTGCGTCATTCAGCTTGAACGTGGGACGCGGAGGGGAGAGTACGCTTTCTCCCCGTTTGGAGGCGTCTTGCGCTTGGCTTCAAAGCTGCCTTGAACAGCACTAGCGGCCCGACGTCTCTGCACGGCAGGGCTGTCGTTGTGGGCCGAGGCTGCGTGTTCTCCCAAAGCGAAAACCGTGCTGGCAATCCCTTTCTAGGAACTCCTCCCACGGCACCCCAGGTTCAGCTCCGGCCGAACGAAAGGTGACCTCAGGCCTCAAGGTGAAGTTCCAGCGTTTCACGTCAGGGGAGCTGGGTGTGCAGGGGTCTCCGATGAGGCCATACTCCACCACGGAGTGCCTTAACCCTGCGACGCTCCTGGGGACACACGGGGTAAGGAGCCCATTCACCAGTTTCGCCTGATGACCTCTCTCCGTGCCGGAACGGCGGCCTCTGGCTTCTGAGGAGCCTTAGCGTAAGCAGGCCCCTGGAGACAGCTCTTCACATTCATAGCTAGGGCAGTGTACTCCTCTCTGGGTTGCCCAGGTTGAGTGGCCCAGTCGTCAGAGAGACTGGCGAAAGCAGCGCTGGGCGGACTCCCTTTGCCGGTCAGTCGAACGGCCTCCTTGACTGAAAGAGAACTGCAGTGCCAAAAGACACCGCGCTGACGACTGGCTCCGGGAAGAGACTCGGGGCAGCACTCTCACAGAAGCGAAAGCTAGGCCGTGGGCCCAGCCTGAGGAGCAGTACGTACGTTTGCCACACTTCTTTACACAGCTAGGCGTGAGCCAGAGAGCCTTGGTCACTGAGGCCTACCTAAGGTACTGCCATACTCACCCAGTAGATCCCACGCAGAGGTCCCTGTGCCCCAAAGGGCCTCCACGGAAGGGCCCTGTTCCTCCCGTTGTGTTTCCTTGAGGTAATCAGAAACCGCTGAGGATACCTGTAGGAGCTCAGGTATGAAGCTGGGCGACCCTGGCCAAACCTGATTCCCCTCCGTGCTAGACGAGACAGTGGCGGGTCCTCAGCTGCCTGAAGCACACTCCTCGCGCGCACCTTCTCTTTGCTGCCGGAAGGCCTCACGTAAGAAGTCTGAGTGGACTCGGGACAGAAGAAGTCTGGGTTGACTCGTGTGAGGCCTGCTGCTCTCCGTTCCTTGCTGGGAGCTTCAGCAGGAGCGCTCTGGAGCTCGCCGGCAGGAGAATTGTGAGTCCCCCGGCCCCACCCCGGCCTCAAGCAAAAGTCCAGATTTCCCCCCTTAGTAACACCTCGGAGTGCCAGAGGGAGCGGAGGGGCGTGCGTTAACGGAATGCTTCAACCGTGGAAGGTATTTCACGAGACACCGTGCACTCACGTTCGTTGTAACAACTGTCAAAGGGCACTCACTGTATGCCTTCCAACTCCTCGGCCGCGTTGGAGCCCCAGGAAGTAAATGCGTTCGTTTGACTAAGCTCCGTGAACGCGCAACGGTGATGGCGAAGCGCTGCCCTGTTCGCTCGAAAGCTCTCGTTCGTGCGGCCTTCACACGGCCTCAAGGTACGCAGTTCTAAACAGCCTTCCTTTCCATGCTGGTGTGCCAAGCCCCCCACCCACCCGCAGGGAGGAATTTGGGCTCTTCTGAGAAACACCAGTGTGCGCCACAAGTGAAACCAGGGCGTCTCCCCCAGGACGTCGCCGACCGGCAGCCGGTCGCCAGAGGTGTACTTCCAGCCGGAAAAAGAGGGAAAAGGACAGCTTTCCCGGGGACAGTTCTGGACCCTTGGGACCATCCAGAATCACCAAGGCCTCACCTTTGCACGGCCTGGGGAACGCTCTTCCGCCTGTCCAGCAATCCCCACGTCAAAACCTTTCTCAGCAGAGGCAGGCACTCTCTCCCTTGTACTAGCTAGCTCGGCAGAGCCTTCCGAGAAACATGCTGCGTCATTCAGCTTGAACGTGGGACGCGGAGGGGAGAGTACGCTTTCTCCCCGTTTGGAGGCGTCTTGCGCTTGGCTTCAAAGCTGCCTTGAACAGCACTAGCGGCCCGACGTCTCTGCACGGCAGGGCTGTCGTTGTGGGCCGAGGCTGCGTGTTCTCCCAAAGCGAAAACCGTGCTGGCAATCCCTTTCTAGGAACTCCTCCCACGGCACCCCAGGTTCAGCTCCGGCCGAACGAAAGGTGACCTCAGGCCTCAAGGTGAAGTTCCAGCGTTTCACGTCAGGGGAGCTGGGTGTGCAGGGGTCTCCGATGAGGCCATACTCCACCACGGAGTGCCTTAACCCTGCGACGCTCCTGGGGACACACGGGGTAAGGAGCCCATTCACCAGTTTCGCCTGATGACCTCTCTCCGTGCCGGAACGGCGGCCTCTGGCTTCTGAGGAGCCTTAGCGTAAGCAGGCCCCTGGAGACAGCTCTTCACATTCATAGCTAGGGCAGTGTACTCCTCTCTGGGTTGCCCAGGTTGAGTGGCCCAGTCGTCAGAGAGACTGGCGAAAGCAGCGCTGGGCGGACTCCCTTTGCCGGTCAGTCGAACGGCCTCCTTGACTGAAAGAGAACTGCAGTGCCAAAAGACACCGCGCTGACGACTGGCTCCGGGAAGAGACTCGGGGCAGCACTCTCACAGAAGCGAAAGCTAGGCCGTGGGCCCAGCCTGAGGAGCAGTACGTACGTTTGCCACACTTCTTTACACAGCTAGGCGTGAGCCAGAGAGCCTTGGTCACTGAGGCCTACCTAAGGTACTGCCATACTCACCCAGTAGATCCCACGCAGAGGTCCCTGTGCCCCAAAGGGCCTCCACGGAAGGGCCCTGTTCCTCCCGTTGTGTTTCCTTGAGGTAATCAGAAACCGCTGAGGATACCTGTAGGAGCTCAGGTATGAAGCTGGGCGACCCTGGCCAAACCTGATTCCCCTCCGTGCTAGACGAGACAGTGGCGGGTCCTCAGCTGCCTGAAGCACACTCCTCGCGCGCACCTTCTCTTTGCTGCCGGAAGGCCTCACGTAAGAAGTCTGAGTGGACTCGGGACAGAAGAAGTCTGGGTTGACTCGTGTGAGGCCTGCTGCTCTCCGTTCCTTGCTGGGAGCTTCAGCAGGAGCGCTCTGGAGCTCGCCGGCAGGAGAATTGTGAGTCCCCCGGCCCCACCCCGGCCTCAAGCAAAAGTCCAGATTTCCCCCCTTAGTAACACCTCGGAGTGCCAGAGGGAGCGGAGGGGCGTGCGTTAACGGAATGCTTCAACCGTGGAAGGTATTTCACGAGACACCGTGCACTCACGTTCGTTGTAACAACTGTCAAAGGGCACTCACTGTATGCCTTCCAACTCCTCGGCCGCGTTGGAGCCCCAGGAAGTAAATGCGTTCGTTTGACTAAGCTCCGTGAACGCGCAACGGCGATGGCGAAGCGCTGCCCTGTTCGCTCGAAAGCTCTCGTTCGTGCGGCCTTCACACGGCCTCAAGGTACGCAGTTCTAAACAGCCTTCCATTCCATGCTGGTGTGCCAAGCCCCCCACCCACCCGCAGGGAGGAATTTGGGCTCTTCTGAGAAACACCAGTGTGCGCCACAAGTGAAACCAGGGCGTCTCCCCCAGGACGTCGCCGACCGGCAGCCGGACGCCAGAGGTGTACTTCCAGCCGGAAAAAGAGGGAAAAGGACAGCTTTCCCGGGGACAGTTCTGGACCCTTGGGACCATCCAGAATCACCAAGGCCTCACCTTTGCACGGCCTGGGGAACGCTCTTCCGCCTGTCCAGCAATCCCCACGTCAAAACCTTTCTCAGCAGAGGCAGGCACTCTCTCCCTTGTACTAGCTAGCTCGGCAGAGCCTTCCGAGAAACATGCTGCGTCATTCAGCTTGAACGTGGGACGCGGAGGGGAGAGTACGCTTTCTCCCCGTTTGGAGGCGCCTTGCGCTTGGCTTCAAAGCTGCCTTGAACAGCACTAGCGGCCCGACGTCTCTGCACGGCAGGGCTGTCGTTGTGGGCCGAGGCTGCGTGTTCTCCCAAAGCGAAAACCGTGCTGGCAATCCCTTTCTAGGAACTCCTCCCACGGCACCCCAGGTTCAGCTCCGGCCGAACGAAAGGTGACCTCAGGCCTCAAGGTGAAGTTCCAGCGTTTCACGTCAGGGGAGCTGGGTGTGCAGGGGTCTCCGATGAGGCCATACTCCACCACGGAGTGCCTTAACCCTGCGACGCTCCTGGGGACACACGGGGTAAGGAGCCCATTCACCAGTTTCGCCTGATGACCTCTCTCCGTGCCGGAACGGCGGCCTCTGGCTTCTGAGGAGCCTTAGCGTAAGCAGGCCCCTGGAGACAGCTCTTCACATTCATAGCTAGGGCAGTGTACTCCTCTCTGGGTTGCCCAGGTTGAGTGGCCCAGTCGTCAGAGAGACTGGCGAAAGCAGCGCTGGGCGGACTCCCTTTGCCGGTCAGTCGAACGGCCTCCTTGACTGAAAGAGAACTGCAGTGCCAAAAGACACCGCGCTGACGACTGGCTCCGGGAAGAGACTCGGGGCAGCACTCTCACAGAAGCGAAAGCTAGGCCGTGGGCCCAGCCTGAGGAGCAGTACGTACGTTTGCCACACTTCTTTACACAGCTAGGCGTGAGCCAGAGAGCCTTGGTCACTGAGGCCTACCTAAGGTACGGCCATACTCACCCAGTAGATCCCACGCAGAGGTCCCTGTGCCCCAAAGGGCCTCCACGGAAGGGCCCTGTTCCTCCCGTTGTGTTTCCTTGAGGTAATCAGAAACCGCTGAGGATACCTGTAGGAGCTCAGGTATGAAGCTGGGCGACCCTGGCCAAACCTGATTCCCCTCCGTGCTAGACGAGACAGTGGCGGGTCCTCAGCTGCCTGAAGCACACTCCTCGCGCGCACCTTCTCTTTGCTGCCGGAAGGCCTCACGTAAGAAGTCTGAGTGGACTCGTGACAGAAGAAGTCTGGGTTGACTCGTGTGAGGCCTGCTGCTCTCCGTTCCTTGCTGGGAGCTTCAGCAGGAGCGCTCTGGAGCTCGCCGGCAGGAGAATTGTGAGTCCCCCGGCCCCACCCCGGCCTCAAGCAAAAGTCCAGATTTCCCCCCTTAGTAACACCTCGGAGTGCCAGAGGGAGCGGAGGGGCGTGCGTTAACGGAATGCTTCAACCGTGGAAGGTATTTCACGAGACACCGTGCACTCACGTTCGTTGTAACAACTGTCAAAGGGCACTCACTGTATGCCTTCCAACTCCTCGGCCGCGTTGGAGCCCCAGGAAGTAAATGCGTTCGTTTGACTAAGCTCCGTGAACGCGCAACGGCGATGGCGAAGCGCTGCCCTGTTCGCTCGAAAGCTCTCGTTCGTGCGGCCTTCACACGGCCTCAAGGTACGCAGTTCTAAACAGCCTTCCATTCCATGCTGGTGTGCCAAGCCCCCCACCCACCCGCAGGGAGGAATTTGGGCTCTTCTGAGAAACACCAGTGTGCGCCACAAGTGAAACCAGGGCGTCTCCCCCAGGACGTCGCCGACCGGCAGCCGGACGCCAGAGGTGTACTTCCAGCCGGAAAAAGAGGGAAAAGGACAGCTTTCCCGGGGACAGTTCTGGACCCTTGGGACCATCCAGAATCACCAAGGCCTCACCTTTGCACGGCCTGGGGAACGCTCTTCCGCCTGTCCAGCAATCCCCACGTCAAAACCTTTCTCAGCAGAGGCAGGCACTCTCTCCCTTGTACTAGCTAGCTCGGCAGAGCCTTCCGAGAAACATGCTGCGTCATTCAGCTTGAACGTGGGACGCGGAGGGGAGAGTACGCTTTCTCCCCGTTTGGAGGCGCCTTGCGCTTGGCTTCAAAGCTGCCTTGAACAGCACTAGCGGCCCGACGTCTCTGCACGGCAGGGCTGTCGTTGTGGGCCGAGGCTGCGTGTTCTCCCAAAGCGAAAACCGTGCTGGCAATCCCTTTCTAGGAACTCCTCCCACGGCACCCCAGGTTCAGCTCCGGCCGAACGAAAGGTGACCTCAGGCCTCAAGGTGAAGTTCCAGCGTTTCACGTCAGGGGAGCTGGGTGTGCAGGGGTCTCCGATGAGGCCATACTCCACCACGGAGTGCCTTAACCCTGCGACGCTCCTGGGGACACACGGGGTAAGGAGCCCATTCACCAGTTTCGCCTGATGACCTCTCTCCGAGCCGGAACGGCGGCCTCTGGCTTCTGAGGAACCTTAGCGTAAGCAGGCCCCTGGAGACAGCTCTTCACATTCATAGCTAGGGCAGTGTACTCCTCTCTGGGTTGCCCAGGTTGAGTGGCCCAGTCGTCAGAGAGACTGGCGAAAGCAGCGCTGGGCGGACTCCCTTTGCCGGTCAGTCGAACGGCCTCCTTGACTGAAAGAGAACTGCAGTGCCAAAAGACACCGCGCTGACGACTGGCTCCGGGAAGAGACTCGGGGCAGCACTCTCACAGAAGCGAAAGCTAGGCCGTGGGCCCAGCCTGAGGAGCAGTACGTACGTTTGCCACACTTCTTTACACAGCTAGGCGTGAGCCAGAGAGCCTTGGTCACTGAGGCCTACCTAAGGTACGGCCATACTCACCCAGTAGATCCCACGCAGAGGTCCCTGTGCCCCAAAGGGCCTCCACGGAAGGGCCCTGTTCCTCCCGTTGTGTTTCCTTGAGGTAATCAGAAACCGCTGAGGATACCTGTAGGAGCTCAGGTATGAAGCTGGGCGACCCTGGCCAAACCTGATTCCCCTCCGTGCTAGACGAGACAGTGGCGGGTCCTCAGCTGCCTGAAGCACACTCCTCGCGCGCACCTTCTCTTTGCTGCCGGAAGGCCTCACGTAAGAAGTCTGAGTGGACTCGGGACAGAAGAAGTCTGGGTTGACTCGTGTGAGGCCTGCTGCTCTCCGTTCCTTGCTGGGAGCTTCAGCAGGAGCGCTCTGGAGCTCGCCGGCAGGAGAATTGTGAGTCCCCCGGCCCCACCCCGGCCTCAAGCAAAAGTCCAGATTTCCCCCCTTAGTAACACCTCGGAGTGCCAGAGGGAGCGGAGGGGCGTGCGTTAACGGAATGCTTCAACCGTGGAAGGTATTTCACGAGACACCGTGCACTCACGTTCGTTGTAACAACTGTCAAAGGGCACTCACTGTATGCCTTCCAACTCCTCGGCCGCGTTGGAGCCCCAGGAAGTAAATGCGTTCGTTTGACTAAGCTCCGTGAACGCGCAACGGCGATGGCGAAGCGCTGCCCTGTTCGCTCGAAAGCTCTCGTTCGTGCGGCCTTCACACGGCCTCAAGGTACGCAGTTCTAAACAGCCTTCCATTCCATGCTGGTGTGCCAAGCCCCCCACCCACCCGCAGGGAGGAATTTGGGCTCTTCTGAGAAACACCAGTGTGCGCCACAAGTGAAACCAGGGCGTCTCCCCCAGGACGTCGCCGACCGGCAGCCGGACGCCAGAGGTGTACTTCCAGCCGGAAAAAGAGGGAAAAGGACAGCTTTCCCGGGGACAGTTCTGGACCCTTGGGACCATCCAGAATCACCAAGGCCTCACCTTTGCACGGCCTGGGGAACGCTCTTCCGCCTGTCCAGCAATCCCCACGTCAAAACCTTTCTCAGCAGAGGCAGGCACTCTCTCCCTTGTACTAGCTAGCTCGGCAGAGCCTTCCGAGAAACATGCTGCGTCATTCAGCTTGAACGTGGGACGCGGAGGGGAGAGTACGCTTTCTCCCCGTTTGGAGGCGCCTTGCGCTTGGCTTCAAAGCTGCCTTGAACAGCACTAGCGGCCCGACGTCTCTGCACGGCAGGGCTGTCGTTGTGGGCCGAGGCTGCGTGTTCTCCCAAAGCGAAAACCGTGCTGGCAATCCCTTTCTAGGAACTCCTCCCACGGCACCCCAGGTTCAGCTCCGGCCGAACGAAAGGTGACCTCAGGCCTCAAGGTGAAGTTCCAGCGTTTCACGTCAGGGGAGCTGGGTGTGCAGGGGTCTCCGATGAGGCCATACTCCACCACGGAGTGCCTTAACCCTGCGACGCTCCTGGGGACACACGGGGTAAGGAGCCCATTCACCAGTTTCGCCTGATGACCTCTCTCCGTGCCGGAACGGCGGCCTCTGGCTTCTGAGGAGCCTTAGCGTAAGCAGGCCCCTGGAGACAGCTCTTCACATTCATAGCTAGGGCAGTGTACTCCTCTCTGGGTTGCCCAGGTTGAGTGGCCCAGTCGTCAGAGAGACTGGCGAAAGCAGCGCTGGGCGGACTCCCTTTGCCGGTCAGTCGAACGGCCTCCTTGACTGAAAGAGAACTGCAGTGCCAAAAGACACCGCGCTGACGACTGGCTCCGGGAAGAGACTCGGGGCAGCACTCTCACAGAAGCGAAAGCTAGGCCGTGGGCCCAGCCTGAGGAGCAGTACGTACGTTTGCCACACTTCTTTACACAGCTAGGCGTGAGCCAGAGAGCCTTGGTCACTGAGGCCTACCTAAGGTACGGCCATACTCACCCAGTAGATCCCACGCAGAGGTCCCTGTGCCCCAAAGGGCCTCCACGGAAGGGCCCTGTTCCTCCCGTTGTGTTTCCTTGAGGTAATCAGAAACCGCTGAGGATACCTGTAGGAGCTCAGGTATGAAGCTGGGCGACCCTGGCCAAACCTGATTCCCCTCCGTGCTAGACGAGACAGTGGCGGGTCCTCAGCTGCCTGAAGCACACTCCTCGCGCGCACCTTCTCTTTGCTGCCGGAAGGCCTCACGTAAGAAGTCTGAGTGGACTCGTGACAGAAGAAGTCTGGGTTGACTCGTGTGAGGCCTGCTGCTCTCCGTTCCTTGCTGGGAGCTTCAGCAGGAGCGCTCTGGAGCTCGCCGGCAGGAGAATTGTGAGTCCCCCGGCCCCACCCCGGCCTCAAGCAAAAGTCCAGATTTCCCCCCTTAGTAACACCTCGGAGTGCCAGAGGGAGCGGAGGGGCGTGCGTTAACGGAATGCTTCAACCGTGGAAGGTATTTCACGAGACACCGTGCACTCACGTTCGTTGTAACAACTGTCAAAGGGCACTCACTGTATGCCTTCCAACTCCTCGGCCGCGTTGGAGCCCCAGGAAGTAAATGCGTTCGTTTGACTAAGCTCCGTGAACGCGCAACGGCGATGGCGAAGCGCTGCCCTGTTCGCTCGAAAGCTCTCGTTCGTGCGGCCTTCACACGGCCTCAAGGTACGCAGTTCTAAACAGCCTTCCATTCCATGCTGGTGTGCCAAGCCCCCCACCCACCCGCAGGGAGGAATTTGGGCTCTTCTGAGAAACACCAGTGTGCGCCACAAGTGAAACCAGGGCGTCTCCCCCAGGACGTCGCCGACCGGCAGCCGGACGCCAGAGGTGTACTTCCAGCCGGAAAAAGAGGGAAAAGGACAGCTTTCCCGGGGACAGTTCTGGACCCTTGGGACCATCCAGAATCACCAAGGCCTCACCTTTGCACGGCCTGGGGAACGCTCTTCCGCCTGTCCAGCAATCCCCACGTCAAAACCTTTCTCAGCAGAGGCAGGCACTCTCTCCCTTGTACTAGCTAGCTCGGCAGAGCCTTCCGAGAAACATGCTGCGTCATTCAGCTTGAACGTGGGACGCGGAGGGGAGAGTACGCTTTCTCCCCGTTTGGAGGCGCCTTGCGCTTGGCTTCAAAGCTGCCTTGAACAGCACTAGCGGCCCGACGTCTCTGCACGGCAGGGCTGTCGTTGTGGGCCGAGGCTGCGTGTTCTCCCAAAGCGAAAACCGTGCTGGCAATCCCTTTCTAGGAACTCCTCCCACGGCACCCCAGGTTCAGCTCCGGCCGAACGAAAGGTGACCTCAGGCCTCAAGGTGAAGTTCCAGCGTTTCACGTCAGGGGAGCTGGGTGTGCAGGGGTCTCCGATGAGGCCATACTCCACCACGGAGTGCCTTAACCCTGCGACGCTCCTGGGGACACACGGGGTAAGGAGCCCATTCACCAGTTTCGCCTGATGACCTCTCTCCGTGCCGGAACGGCGGCCTCTGGCTTCTGAGGAGCCTTAGCGTAAGCAGGCCCCTGGAGACAGCTCTTCACATTCATAGCTAGGGCAGTGTACTCCTCTCTGGGTTGCCCAGGTTGAGTGGCCCAGTCGTCAGAGAGACTGGCGAAAGCAGCGCTGGGCGGACTCCCTTTGCCGGTCAGTCGAACGGCCTCCTTGACTGAAAGAGAACTGCAGTGCCAAAAGACACCGCGCTGACGACTGGCTCCGGGAAGAGACTCGGGGCAGCACTCTCACAGAAGCGAAAGCTAGGCCGTGGGCCCAGCCTGAGGAGCAGTACGTACGTTTGCCACACTTCTTTACACAGCTAGGCGTGAGCCAGAGAGCCTTGGTCACTGAGGCCTACCTAAGGTACGGCCATACTCACCCAGTAGATCCCACGCAGAGGTCCCTGTGCCCCAAAGGGCCTCCACGGAAGGGCCCTGTTCCTCCCGTTGTGTTTCCTTGAGGTAATCAGAAACCGCTGAGGATACCTGTAGGAGCTCAGGTATGAAGCTGGGCGACCCTGGCCAAACCTGATTCCCCTCCGTGCTAGACGAGACAGTGGCGGGTCCTCAGCTGCCTGAAGCACACTCCTCGCGCGCACCTTCTCTTTGCTGCCGGAAGGCCTCACGTAAGAAGTCTGAGTGGACTCGGGACAGAAGAAGTCTGGGTTGACTCGTGTGAGGCCTGCTGCTCTCCGTTCCTTGCTGGGAGCTTCAGCAGGAGCGCTCTGGAGCTCGCCGGCAGGAGAATTGTGAGTCCCCCGGCCCCACCCCGGCCTCAAGCAAAAGTCCAGATTTCCCCCCTTAGTAACACCTCGGAGTGCCAGAGGGAGCGGAGGGGCGTGCGTTAACGGAATGCTTCAACCGTGGAAGGTATTTCACGAGACACCGTGCACTCACGTTCGTTGTAACAACTGTCAAAGGGCACTCACTGTATGCCTTCCAACTCCTCGGCCGCGTTGGAGCCCCAGGAAGTAAATGCGTTCGTTTGACTAAGCTCCGTGAACGCGCAACGGCGATGGCGAAGCGCTGCCCTGTTCGCTCGAAAGCTCTCGTTCGTGCGGCCTTCACACGGCCTCAAGGTACGCAGTTCTAAACAGCCTTCCATTCCATGCTGGTGTGCCAAGCCCCCCACCCACCCGCAGGGAGGAATTTGGGCTCTTCTGAGAAACACCAGTGTGCGCCACAAGTGAAACCAGGGCGTCTCCCCCAGGACGTCGCCGACCGGCAGCCGGACGCCAGAGGTGTACTTCCAGCCGGAAAAAGAGGGAAAAGGACAGCTTTCCCGGGGACAGTTCTGGACCCTTGGGACCATCCAGAATCACCAAGGCCTCACCTTTGCACGGCCTGGGGAACGCTCTTCCGCCTGTCCAGCAATCCCCACGTCAAAACCTTTCTCAGCAGAGGCAGGCACTCTCTCCCTTGTACTAGCTAGCTCGGCAGAGCCTTCCGAGAAACATGCTGCGTCATTCAGCTTGAACGTGGGACGCGGAGGGGAGAGTACGCTTTCTCCCCGTTTGGAGGCGCCTTGCGCTTGGCTTCAAAGCTGCCTTGAACAGCACTAGCGGCCCGACGTCTCTGCACGGCAGGGCTGTCGTTGTGGGCCGAGGCTGCGTGTTCTCCCAAAGCGAAAACCGTGCTGGCAATCCCTTTCTAGGAACTCCTCCCACGGCACCCCAGGTTCAGCTCCGGCCGAACGAAAGGTGACCTCAGGCCTCAAGGTGAAGTTCCAGCGTTTCACGTCAGGGGAGCTGGGTGTGCAGGGGTCTCCGATGAGGCCATACTCCACCACGGAGTGCCTTAACCCTGCGACGCTCCTGGGGACACACGGGGTAAGGAGCCCATTCACCAGTTTCGCCTGATGACCTCTCTCCGTGCCGGAACGGCGGCCTCTGGCTTCTGAGGAGCCTTAGCGTAAGCAGGCCCCTGGAGACAGCTCTTCACATTCATAGCTAGGGCAGTGTACTCCTCTCTGGGTTGCCCAGGTTGAGTGGCCCAGTCGTCAGAGAGACTGGCGAAAGCAGCGCTGGGCGGACTCCCTTTGCCGGTCAGTCGAACGGCCTCCTTGACTGAAAGAGAACTGCAGTGCCAAAAGACACCGCGCTGACGACTGGCTCCGGGAAGAGACTCGGGGCAGCACTCTCACAGAAGCGAAAGCTAGGCCGTGGGCCCAGCCTGAGGAGCAGTACGTACGTTTGCCACACTTCTTTACACAGCTAGGCGTGAGCCAGAGAGCCTTGGTCACTGAGGCCTACCTAAGGTACTGCCATACTCACCCAGTAGATCCCACGCAGAGGTCCCTGTGCCCCAAAGGGCCTCCACGGAAGGGCCCTGTTCCTCCCGTTGTGTTTCCTTGAGGTAATCAGAAACCGCTGAGGATACCTGTAGGAGCTCAGGTATGAAGCTGGGCGACCCTGGCCAAACCTGATTCCCCTCCGTGCTAGACGAGACAGTGGCGGGTCCTCAGCTGCCTGAAGCACACTCCTCGCGCGCACCTTCTCTTTGCTGCCGGAAGGCCTCACGTAAGAAGTCTGAGTGGACTCGGGACAGAAGAAGTCTGGGTTGACTCGTGTGAGGCCTGCTGCTCTCCGTTCCTTGCTGGGAGCTTCAGCAGGAGCGCTCTGGAGCTCGCCGGCAGGAGAATTGTGAGTCCCCCGGCCCCACCCCGGCCTCAAGCAAAAGTCCAGATTTCCCCCCTTAGTAACACCTCGGAGTGCCAGAGGGAGCGGAGGGGCGTGCGTTAACGGAATGCTTCAACCGTGGAAGGTATTTCACGAGACACCGTGCACTCACGTTCGTTGTAACAACTGTCAAAGGGCACTCACTGTATGCCTTCCAACTCCTCGGCCGCGTTGGAGCCCCAGGAAGTAAATGCGTTCGTTTGACTAAGCTCCGTGAACGCGCAACGGCGATGGCGAAGCGCTGCCCTGTTCGCTCGAAAGCTCTCGTTCGTGCGGCCTTCACACGGCCTCAAGGTACGCAGTTCTAAACAGCCTTCCATTCCATGCTGGTGTGCCAAGCCCCCCACCCACCCGCAGGGAGGAATTTGGGCTCTTCTGAGAAACACCAGTGTGCGCCACAAGTGAAACCAGGGCGTCTCCCCCAGGACGTCGCCGACCGGCAGCCGGACGCCAGAGGTGTACTTCCAGCCGGAAAAAGAGGGAAAAGGACAGCTTTCCCGGGGACAGTTCTGGACCCTTGGGACCATCCAGAATCACCAAGGCCTCACCTTTGCACGGCCTGGGGAACGCTCTTCCGCCTGTCCAGCAATCCCCACGTCAAAACCTTTCTCAGCAGAGGCAGGCACTCTCTCCCTTGTACTAGCTAGCTCGGCAGAGCCTTCCGAGAAACATGCTGCGTCATTCAGCTTGAACGTGGGACGCGGAGGGGAGAGTACGCTTTCTCCCCGTTTGGAGGCGCCTTGCGCTTGGCTTCAAAGCTGCCTTGAACAGCACTAGCGGCCCGACGTCTCTGCACGGCAGGGCTGTCGTTGTGGGCCGAGGCTGCGTGTTCTCCCAAAGCGAAAACCGTGCTGGCAATCCCTTTCTAGGAACTCCTCCCACGGCACCCCAGGTTCAGCTCCGGCCGAACGAAAGGTGACCTCAGGCCTCAAGGTGAAGTTCCAGCGTTTCACGTCAGGGGAGCTGGGTGTGCAGGGGTCTCCGATGAGGCCATACTCCACCACGGAGTGCCTTAACCCTGCGACGCTCCTGGGGACACACGGGGTAAGGAGCCCATTCACCAGTTTCGCCTGATGACCTCTCTCCGAGCCGGAACGGCGGCCTCTGGCTTCTGAGGAACCTTAGCGTAAGCAGGCCCCTGGAGACAGCTCTTCACATTCATAGCTAGGGCAGTGTACTCCTCTCTGGGTTGCCCAGGTTGAGTGGCCCAGTCGTCAGAGAGACTGGCGAAAGCAGCGCTGGGCGGACTCCCTTTGCCGGTCAGTCGAACGGCCTCCTTGACTGAAAGAGAACTGCAG
The DNA here is from genome assembly GCF_963455315.2 of Globicephala melas. Taxonomy (NCBI): domain Eukaryota; kingdom Metazoa; phylum Chordata; class Mammalia; order Artiodactyla; family Delphinidae; genus Globicephala; species Globicephala melas. Next base: position 169,796 of record NW_027207322.1, read on the forward strand.
TGCCAAAAGACACCGCGCTGACGACTGGCTCCGGGAAGAGACTCGGGGCAGCACTCTCACAGAAGCGAAAGCTAGGCCGTGGGCCCAGCCTGAGGAGCAGTACGTACGTTTGCCACACTTCTTTACACAGCTAGGCGTGAGCCAGAGAGCCTTGGTCACTGAGGCCTACCTAAGGTACGGCCATACTCACCCAGTAGATCCCACGCAGAGGTCCCTGTGCCCCAAAGGGCCTCCACGGAAGGGCCCTGTTCCTCCCGTTGTGTTTCCTTGAGGTAATCAGAAACCGCTGAGGATACCTGTAGGAGCTCAGGTATGAAGCTGGGCGACCCTGGCCAAACCTGATTCCCCTCCGTGCTAGACGAGACAGTGGCGGGTCCTCAGCTGCCTGAAGCACACTCCTCGCGCGCACCTTCTCTTTGCTGCCGGAAGGCCTCACGTAAGAAGTCTGAGTGGACTCGGGACAGAAGAAGTCTGGGTTGACTCGTGTGAGGCCTGCTGCTCTCCGTTCCTTGCTGGGAGCTTCAGCAGGAGCGCTCTGGAGCTCGCCGGCAGGAGAATTGTGAGTCCCCCGGCCCCACCCCGGCCTCAAGCAAAAGTCCAGATTTCCCCCCTTAGTAACACCTCGGAGTGCCAGAGGGAGCGGAGGGGCGTGCGTTAACGGAATGCTTCAACCGTGGAAGGTATTTCACGAGACACCGTGCACTCACGTTCGTTGTAACAACTGTCAAAGGGCACTCACTGTATGCCTTCCAACTCCTCGGCCGCGTTGGAGCCCCAGGAAGTAAATGCGTTCGTTTGACTAAGCTCCGTGAACGCGCAACGGCGATGGCGAAGCGCTGCCCTGTTCGCTCGAAAGCTCTCGTTCGTGCGGCCTTCACACGGCCTCAAGGTACGCAGTTCTAAACAGCCTTCCATTCCATGCTGGTGTGCCAAGCCCCCCACCCACCCGCAGGGAGGAATTTGGGCTCTTCTGAGAAACACCAGTGTGCGCCACAAGTGAAACCAGGGCGTCTCCCCCAGGACGTCGCCGACCGGCAGCCGGACGCCAGAGGTGTACTTCCAGCCGGAAAAAGAGGGAAAAGGACAGCTTTCCCGGGGACAGTTCTGGACCCTTGGGACCATCCAGAATCACCAAGGCCTCACCTTTGCACGGCCTGGGGAACGCTCTTCCGCCTGTCCAGCAATCCCCACGTCAAAACCTTTCTCAGCAGAGGCAGGCACTCTCTCCCTTGTACTAGCTAGCTCGGCAGAGCCTTCCGAGAAACATGCTGCGTCATTCAGCTTGAACGTGGGACGCGGAGGGGAGAGTACGCTTTCTCCCCGTTTGGAGGCGCCTTGCGCTTGGCTTCAAAGCTGCCTTGAACAGCACTAGCGGCCCGACGTCTCTGCACGGCAGGGCTGTCGTTGTGGGCCGAGGCTGCGTGTTCTCCCAAAGCGAAAACCGTGCTGGCAATCCCTTTCTAGGAACTCCTCCCACGGCACCCCAGGTTCAGCTCCGGCCGAACGAAAGGTGACCTCAGGCCTCAAGGTGAAGTTCCAGCGTTTCACGTCAGGGGAGCTGGGTGTGCAGGGGTCTCCGATGAGGCCATACTCCACCACGGAGTGCCTTAACCCTGCGACGCTCCTGGGGACACACGGGGTAAGGAGCCCATTCACCAGTTTCGCCTGATGACCTCTCTCCGTGCCGGAACGGCGGCCTCTGGCTTCTGAGGAGCCTTAGCGTAAGCAGGCCCCTGGAGACAGCTCTTCACATTCATAGCTAGGGCAGTGTACTCCTCTCTGGGTTGCCCAGGTTGAGTGGCCCAGTCGTCAGAGAGACTGGCGAAAGCAGCGCTGGGCGGACTCCCTTTGCCGGTCAGTCGAACGGCCTCCTTGACTGAAAGAGAACTGCAGTGCCAAAAGACACCGCGCTGACGACTGGCTCCGGGAAGAGACTCGGGGCAGCACTCTCACAGAAGCGAAAGCTAGGCCGTGGGCCCAGCCTGAGGAGCAGTACGTACGTTTGCCACACTTCTTTACACAGCTAGGCGTGAGCCAGAGAGCCTTGGTCACTGAGGCCTACCTAAGGTACTGCCATACTCACCCAGTAGATCCCACGCAGAGGTCCCTGTGCCCCAAAGGGCCTCCACGGAAGGGCCCTGTTCCTCCCGTTGTGTTTCCTTGAGGTAATCAGAAACCGCTGAGGATACCTGTAGGAGCTCAGGTATGAAGCTGGGCGACCCTGGCCAAACCTGATTCCCCTCCGTGCTAGACGAGACAGTGGCGGGTCCTCAGCTGCCTGAAGCACACTCCTCGCGCGCACCTTCTCTTTGCTGCCGGAAGGCCTCACGTAAGAAGTCTGAGTGGACTCGTGACAGAAGAAGTCTGGGTTGACTCGTGTGAGGCCTGCTGCTCTCCGTTCCTTGCTGGGAGCTTCAGCAGGAGCGCTCTGGAGCTCGCCGGCAGGAGAATTGTGAGTCCCCCGGCCCCACCCCGGCCTCAAGCAAAAGTCCAGATTTCCCCCCTTAGTAACACCTCGGAGTGCCAGAGGGAGCGGAGGGGCGTGCGTTAACGGAATGCTTCAACCGTGGAAGGTATTTCACGAGACACCGTGCACTCACGTTCGTTGTAACAACTGTCAAAGGGCACTCACTGTATGCCTTCCAACTCCTCGGCCGCGTTGGAGCCCCAGGAAGTAAATGCGTTCGTTTGACTAAGCTCCGTGAACGCGCAACGGCGATGGCGAAGCGCTGCCCTGTTCGCTCGAAAGCTCTCGTTCGTGCGGCCTTCACACGGCCTCAAGGTACGCAGTTCTAAACAGCCTTCCATTCCATGCTGGTGTGCCAAGCCCCCCACCCACCCGCAGGGAGGAATTTGGGCTCTTCTGAGAAACACCAGTGTGCGCCACAAGTGAAACCAGGGCGTCTCCCCCAGGACGTCGCCGACCGGCAGCCGGACGCCAGAGGTGTACTTCCAGCCGGAAAAAGAGGGAAAAGGACAGCTTTCCCGGGGACAGTTCTGGACCCTTGGGACCATCCAGAATCACCAAGGCCTCACCTTTGCACGGCCTGGGGAACGCTCTTCCGCCTGTCCAGCAATCCCCACGTCAAAACCTTTCTCAGCAGAGGCAGGCACTCTCTCCCTTGTACTAGCTAGCTCGGCAGAGCCTTCCGAGAAACATGCTGCGTCATTCAGCTTGAACGTGGGACGCGGAGGGGAGAGTACGCTTTCTCCCCGTTTGGAGGCGTCTTGCGCTTGGCTTCAAAGCTGCCTTGAACAGCACTAGCGGCCCGACGTCTCTGCACGGCAGGGCTGTCGTTGTGGGCCGAGGCTGCGTGTTCTCCCAAAGCGAAAACCGTGCTGGCAATCCCTTTCTAGGAACTCCTCCCACGGCACCCCAGGTTCAGCTCCGGCCGAACGAAAGGTGACCTCAGGCCTCAAGGTGAAGTTCCAGCGTTTCACGTCAGGGGAGCTGGGTGTGCAGGGGTCTCCGATGAGGCCATACTCCACCACGGAGTGCCTTAACCCTGCGACGCTCCTGGGGACACACGGGGTAAGGAGCCCATTCACCAGTTTCGCCTGATGACCTCTCTCCGTGCCGGAACGGCGGCCTCTGGCTTCTGAGGAGCCTTAGCGTAAGCAGGCCCCTGGAGACAGCTCTTCACATTCATAGCTAGGGCAGTGTACTCCTCTCTGGGTTGCCCAGGTTGAGTGGCCCAGTCGTCAGAGAGACTGGCGAAAGCAGCGCTGGGCGGACTCCCTTTGCCGGTCAGTCGAACGGCCTCCTTGACTGAAAGAGAACTGCAGTGCCAAAAGACACCGCGCTGACGACTGGCTCCGGGAAGAGACTCGGGGCAGCACTCTCACAGAAGCGAAAGCTAGGCCGTGGGCCCAGCCTGAGGAGCAGTACGTACGTTTGCCACACTTCTTTACACAGCTAGGCGTGAGCCAGAGAGCCTTGGTCACTGAGGCCTACCTAAGGTACTGCCATACTCACCCAGTAGATCCCACGCAGAGGTCCCTGTGCCCCAAAGGGCCTCCACGGAAGGGCCCTGTTCCTCCCGTTGTGTTTCCTTGAGGTAATCAGAAACCGCTGAGGATACCTGTAGGAGCTCAGGTATGAAGCTGGGCGACCCTGGCCAAACCTGATTCCCCTCCGTGCTAGACGAGACAGTGGCGGGTCCTCAGCTGCCTGAAGCACACTCCTCGCGCGCACCTTCTCTTTGCTGCCGGAAGGCCTCACGTAAGAAGTCTGAGTGGACTCGGGACAGAAGAAGTCTGGGTTGACTCGTGTGAGGCCTGCTGCTCTCCGTTCCTTGCTGGGAGCTTCAGCAGGAGCGCTCTGGAGCTCGCCGGCAGGAGAATTGTGAGTCCCCCGGCCCCACCCCGGCCTCAAGCAAAAGTCCAGATTTCCCCCCTTAGTAACACCTCGGAGTGCCAGAGGGAGCGGAGGGGCGTGCGTTAACGGAATGCTTCAACCGTGGAAGGTATTTCACGAGACACCGTGCACTCACGTTCGTTGTAACAACTGTCAAAGGGCACTCACTGTATGCCTTCCAACTCCTCGGCCGCGTTGGAGCCCCAGGAAGTAAATGCGTTCGTTTGACTAAGCTCCGTGAACGCGCAACGGTGATGGCGAAGCGCTGCCCTGTTCGCTCGAAAGCTCTCGTTCGTGCGGCCTTCACACGGCCTCAAGGTACGCAGTTCTAAACAGCCTTCCTTTCCATGCTGGTGTGCCAAGCCCCCCACCCACCCGCAGGGAGGAATTTGGGCTCTTCTGAGAAACACCAGTGTGCGCCACAAGTGAAACCAGGGCGTCTCCCCCAGGACGTCGCCGACCGGCAGCCGGTCGCCAGAGGTGTACTTCCAGCCGGAAAAAGAGGGAAAAGGACAGCTTTCCCGGGGACAGTTCTGGACCCTTGGGACCATCCAGAATCACCAAGGCCTCACCTTTGCACGGCCTGGGGAACGCTCTTCCGCCTGTCCAGCAATCCCCACGTCAAAACCTTTCTCAGCAGAGGCAGGCACTCTCTCCCTTGTACTAGCTAGCTCGGCAGAGCCTTCCGAGAAACATGCTGCGTCATTCAGCTTGAACGTGGGACGCGGAGGGGAGAGTACGCTTTCTCCCCGTTTGGAGGCGTCTTGCGCTTGGCTTCAAAGCTGCCTTGAACAGCACTAGCGGCCCGACGTCTCTGCACGGCAGGGCTGTCGTTGTGGGCCGAGGCTGCGTGTTCTCCCAAAGCGAAAACCGTGCTGGCAATCCCTTTCTAGGAACTCCTCCCACGGCACCCCAGGTTCAGCTCCGGCCGAACGAAAGGTGACCTCAGGCCTCAAGGTGAAGTTCCAGCGTTTCACGTCAGGGGAGCTGGGTGTGCAGGGGTCTCCGATGAGGCCATACTCCACCACGGAGTGCCTTAACCCTGCGACGCTCCTGGGGACACACGGGGTAAGGAGCCCATTCACCAGTTTCGCCTGATGACCTCTCTCCGTGCCGGAACGGCGGCCTCTGGCTTCTGAGGAGCCTTAGCGTAAGCAGGCCCCTGGAGACAGCTCTTCACATTCATAGCTAGGGCAGTGTACTCCTCTCTGGGTTGCCCAGGTTGAGTGGCCCAGTCGTCAGAGAGACTGGCGAAAGCAGCGCTGGGCGGACTCCCTTTGCCGGTCAGTCGAACGGCCTCCTTGACTGAAAGAGAACTGCAGTGCCAAAAGACACCGCGCTGACGACTGGCTCCGGGAAGAGACTCGGGGCAGCACTCTCACAGAAGCGAAAGCTAGGCCGTGGGCCCAGCCTGAGGAGCAGTACGTACGTTTGCCACACTTCTTTACACAGCTAAGCGTGAGCCAGAGAGCCTTGGTCACTGAGGCCTACCTAAGGTACTGCCATACTCACCCAGTAGATCCCACGCAGAGGTCCCTGTGCCCCAAAGGGCCTCCACGGAAGGGCCCTGTTCCTCCCGTTGTGTTTCCTTGAGGTAATCAGAAACCGCTGAGGATACCTGTAGGAGCTCAGGTATGAAGCTGGGCGACCCTGGCCAAACCTGATTCCCCTCCGTGCTAGACGAGACAGTGGCGGGTCCTCAGCTGCCTGAAGCACACTCCTCGCGCGCACCTTCTCTTTGCTGCCGGAAGGCCTCACGTAAGAAGTCTGAGTGGACTCGGGACAGAAGAAGTCTGGGTTGACTCGTGTGAGGCCTGCTGCTCTCCGTTCCTTGCTGGGAGCTTCAGCAGGAGCGCTCTGGAGCTCGCCGGCAGGAGAATTGTGAGTCCCCCGGCCCCACCCCGGCCTCAAGCAAAAGTCCAGATTTCCCCCCTTAGTAACACCTCGGAGTGCCAGAGGGAGCGGAGGGGCGTGCGTTAACGGAATGCTTCAACCGTGGAAGGTATTTCACGAGACACCGTGCACTCACGTTCGTTGTAACAACTGTCAAAGGGCACTCACTGTATGCCTTCCAACTCCTCGGCCGCGTTGGAGCCCCAGGAAGTAAATGCGTTCGTTTGACTAAGCTCCGTGAACGCGCAACGGCGATGGCGAAGCGCTGCCCTGTTCGCTCGAAAGCTCTCGTTCGTGCGGCCTTCACACGGCCTCAAGGTACGCAGTTCTAAACAGCCTTCCATTCCATGCTGGTGTGCCAAGCCCCCCACCCACCCGCAGGGAGGAATTTGGGCTCTTCTGAGAAACACCAGTGTGCGCCACAAGTGAAACCAGGGCGTCTCCCCCAGGACGTCGCCGACCGGCAGCCGGACGCCAGAGGTGTACTTCCAGCCGGAAAAAGAGGGAAAAGGACAGCTTTCCCGGGGACAGTTCTGGACCCTTGGGACCATCCAGAATCACCAAGGCCTCACCTTTGCACGGCCTGGGGAACGCTCTTCCGCCTGTCCAGCAATCCCCACGTCAAAACCTTTCTCAGCAGAGGCAGGCACTCTCTCCCTTGTACTAGCTAGCTCGGCAGAGCCTTCCGAGAAACATGCTGCGTCATTCAGCTTGAACGTGGGACGCGGAGGGGAGAGTACGCTTTCTCCCCGTTTGGAGGCGCCTTGCGCTTGGCTTCAAAGCTGCCTTGAACAGCACTAGCGGCCCGACGTCTCTGCACGGCAGGGCTGTCGTTGTGGGCCGAGGCTGCGTGTTCTCCCAAAGCGAAAACCGTGCTGGCAATCCCTTTCTAGGAACTCCTCCCACGGCACCCCAGGTTCAGCTCCGGCCGAACGAAAGGTGACCTCAGGCCTCAAGGTGAAGTTCCAGCGTTTCACGTCAGGGGAGCTGGGTGTGCAGGGGTCTCCGATGAGGCCATACTCCACCACGGAGTGCCTTAACCCTGCGACGCTCCTGGGGACACACGGGGTAAGGAGCCCATTCACCAGTTTCGCCTGATGACCTCTCTCCGTGCCGGAACGGCGGCCTCTGGCTTCTGAGGAGCCTTAGCGTAAGCAGGCCCCTGGAGACAGCTCTTCACATTCATAGCTAGGGCAGTGTACTCCTCTCTGGGTTGCCCAGGTTGAGTGGCCCAGTCGTCAGAGAGACTGGCGAAAGCAGCGCTGGGCGGACTCCCTTTGCCGGTCAGTCGAACGGCCTCCTTGACTGAAAGAGAACTGCAGTGCCAAAAGACACCGCGCTGACGACTGGCTCCGGGAAGAGACTCGGGGCAGCACTCTCACAGAAGCGAAAGCTAGGCCGTGGGCCCAGCCTGAGGAGCAGTACGTACGTTTGCCACACTTCTTTACACAGCTAGGCGTGAGCCAGAGAGCCTTGGTCACTGAGGCCTACCTAAGGTACGGCCATACTCACCCAGTAGATCCCACGCAGAGGTCCCTGTGCCCCAAAGGGCCTCCACGGAAGGGCCCTGTTCCTCCCGTTGTGTTTCCTTGAGGTAATCAGAAACCGCTGAGGATACCTGTAGGAGCTCAGGTATGAAGCTGGGCGACCCTGGCCAAACCTGATTCCCCTCCGTGCTAGACGAGACAGTGGCGGGTCCTCAGCTGCCTGAAGCACACTCCTCGCGCGCACCTTCTCTTTGCTGCCGGAAGGCCTCACGTAAGAAGTCTGAGTGGACTCGTGACAGAAGAAGTCTGGGTTGACTCGTGTGAGGCCTGCTGCTCTCCGTTCCTTGCTGGGAGCTTCAGCAGGAGCGCTCTGGAGCTCGCCGGCAGGAGAATTGTGAGTCCCCCGGCCCCACCCCGGCCTCAAGCAAAAGTCCAGATTTCCCCCCTTAGTAACACCTCGGAGTGCCAGAGGGAGCGGAGGGGCGTGCGTTAACGGAATGCTTCAACCGTGGAAGGTATTTCACGAGACACCGTGCACTCACGTTCGTTGTAACAACTGTCAAAGGGCACTCACTGTATGCCTTCCAACTCCTCGGCCGCGTTGGAGCCCCAGGAAGTAAATGCGTTCGTTTGACTAAGCTCCGTGAACGCGCAACGGCGATGGCGAAGCGCTGCCCTGTTCGCTCGAAAGCTCTCGTTCGTGCGGCCTTCACACGGCCTCAAGGTACGCAGTTCTAAACAGCCTTCCATTCCATGCTGGTGTGCCAAGCCCCCCACCCACCCGCAGGGAGGAATTTGGGCTCTTCTGAGAAACACCAGTGTGCGCCACAAGTGAAACCAGGGCGTCTCCCCCAGGACGTCGCCGACCGGCAGCCGGACGCCAGAGGTGTACTTCCAGCCGGAAAAAGAGGGAAAAGGACAGCTTTCCCGGGGACAGTTCTGGACCCTTGGGACCATCCAGAATCACCAAGGCCTCACCTTTGCACGGCCTGGGGAACGCTCTTCCGCCTGTCCAGCAATCCCCACGTCAAAACCTTTCTCAGCAGAGGCAGGCACTCTCTCCCTTGTACTAGCTAGCTCGGCAGAGCCTTCCGAGAAACATGCTGCGTCATTCAGCTTGAACGTGGGACGCGGAGGGGAGAGTACGCTTTCTCCCCGTTTGGAGGCGCCTTGCGCTTGGCTTCAAAGCTGCCTTGAACAGCACTAGCGGCCCGACGTCTCTGCACGGCAGGGCTGTCGTTGTGGGCCGAGGCTGCGTGTTCTCCCAAAGCGAAAACCGTGCTGGCAATCCCTTTCTAGGAACTCCTCCCACGGCACCCCAGGTTCAGCTCCGGCCGAACGAAAGGTGACCTCAGGCCTCAAGGTGAAGTTCCAGCGTTTCACGTCAGGGGAGCTGGGTGTGCAGGGGTCTCCGATGAGGCCATACTCCACCACGGAGTGCCTTAACCCTGCGACGCTCCTGGGGACACACGGGGTAAGGAGCCCATTCACCAGTTTCGCCTGATGACCTCTCTCCGAGCCGGAACGGCGGCCTCTGGCTTCTGAGGAACCTTAGCGTAAGCAGGCCCCTGGAGACAGCTCTTCACATTCATAGCTAGGGCAGTGTACTCCTCTCTGGGTTGCCCAGGTTGAGTGGCCCAGTCGTCAGAGAGACTGGCGAAAGCAGCGCTGGGCGGACTCCCTTTGCCGGTCAGTCGAACGGCCTCCTTGACTGAAAGAGAACTGCAGTGCCAAAAGACACCGCGCTGACGACTGGCTCCGGGAAGAGACTCGGGGCAGCACTCTCACAGAAGCGAAAGCTAGGCCGTGGGCCCAGCCTGAGGAGCAGTACGTACGTTTGCCACACTTCTTTACACAGCTAGGCGTGAGCCAGAGAGCCTTGGTCACTGAGGCCTACCTAAGGTACGGCCATACTCACCCAGTAGATCCCACGCAGAGGTCCCTGTGCCCCAAAGGGCCTCCACGGAAGGGCCCTGTTCCTCCCGTTGTGTTTCCTTGAGGTAATCAGAAACCGCTGAGGATACCTGTAGGAGCTCAGGTATGAAGCTGGGCGACCCTGGCCAAACCTGATTCCCCTCCGTGCTAGACGAGACAGTGGCGGGTCCTCAGCTGCCTGAAGCACACTCCTCGCGCGCACCTTCTCTTTGCTGCCGGAAGGCCTCACGTAAGAAGTCTGAGTGGACTCGGGACAGAAGAAGTCTGGGTTGACTCGTGTGAGGCCTGCTGCTCTCCGTTCCTTGCTGGGAGCTTCAGCAGGAGCGCTCTGGAGCTCGCCGGCAGGAGAATTGTGAGTCCCCCGGCCCCACCCCGGCCTCAAGCAAAAGTCCAGATTTCCCCCCTTAGTAACACCTCGGAGTGCCAGAGGGAGCGGAGGGGCGTGCGTTAACGGAATGCTTCAACCGTGGAAGGTATTTCACGAGACACCGTGCACTCACGTTCGTTGTAACAACTGTCAAAGGGCACTCACTGTATGCCTTCCAACTCCTCGGCCGCGTTGGAGCCCCAGGAAGTAAATGCGTTCGTTTGACTAAGCTCCGTGAACGCGCAACGGCGATGGCGAAGCGCTGCCCTGTTCGCTCGAAAGCTCTCGTTCGTGCGGCCTTCACACGGCCTCAAGGTACGCAGTTCTAAACAGCCTTCCATTCCATGCTGGTGTGCCAAGCCCCCCACCCACCCGCAGGGAGGAATTTGGGCTCTTCTGAGAAACACCAGTGTGCGCCACAAGTGAAACCAGGGCGTCTCCCCCAGGACGTCGCCGACCGGCAGCCGGACGCCAGAGGTGTACTTCCAGCCGGAAAAAGAGGGAAAAGGACAGCTTTCCCGGGGACAGTTCTGGACCCTTGGGACCATCCAGAATCACCAAGGCCTCACCTTTGCACGGCCTGGGGAACGCTCTTCCGCCTGTCCAGCAATCCCCACGTCAAAACCTTTCTCAGCAGAGGCAGGCACTCTCTCCCTTGTACTAGCTAGCTCGGCAGAGCCTTCCGAGAAACATGCTGCGTCATTCAGCTTGAACGTGGGACGCGGAGGGGAGAGTACGCTTTCTCCCCGTTTGGAGGCGCCTTGCGCTTGGCTTCAAAGCTGCCTTGAACAGCACTAGCGGCCCGACGTCTCTGCACGGCAGGGCTGTCGTTGTGGGCCGAGGCTGCGTGTTCTCCCAAAGCGAAAACCGTGCTGGCAATCCCTTTCTAGGAACTCCTCCCACGGCACCCCAGGTTCAGCTCCGGCCGAACGAAAGGTGACCTCAGGCCTCAAGGTGAAGTTCCAGCGTTTCACGTCAGGGGAGCTGGGTGTGCAGGGGTCTCCGATGAGGCCATACTCCACCACGGAGTGCCTTAACCCTGCGACGCTCCTGGGGACACACGGGGTAAGCAGCCCATTCACCAGTTTCGCCTGATGACCTCTCTCCGTGCCGGAACGGCGGCCTCTGGCTTCTGAGGAGCCTTAGCGTAAGCAGGCCCCTGGAGACAGCTCTTCACATTCATAGCTAGGGCAGTGTACTCCTCTCTGGGTTGCCCAGGTTGAGTGGCCCAGTCGTCAGAGAGACTGGCGAAAGCAGCGCTGGGCGGACTCCCTTTGCCGGTCAGTCGAACGGCCTCCTTGACTGAAAGAGAACTGCAGTGCCAAAAGACACCGCGCTGACGACTGGCTCCGGGAAGAGACTCGGGGCAGCACTCTCACAGAAGCGAAAGCTAGGCCGTGGGCCCAGCCTGAGGAGCAGTACGTACGTTTGCCACACTTCTTTACACAGCTAGGCGTGAGCCAGAGAGCCTTGGTCACTGAGGCCTACCTAAGGTACGGCCATACTCACCCAGTAGATCCCACGCAGAGGTCCCTGTGCCCCAAAGGGCCTCCACGGAAGGGCCCTGTTCCTCCCGTTGTGTTTCCTTGAGGTAATCAGAAACCGCTGAGGATACCTGTAGGAGCTCAGGTATGAAGCTGGGCGACCCTGGCCAAACCTGATTCCCCTCCGTGCTAGACGAGACAGTGGCGGGTCCTCAGCTGCCTGAAGCACACTCCTCGCGCGCACCTTCTCTTTGCTGCCGGAAGGCCTCACGTAAGAAGTCTGAGTGGACTCGTGACAGAAGAAGTCTGGGTTGACTCGTGTGAGGCCTGCTGCTCTCCGTTCCTTGCTGGGAGCTTCAGCAGGAGCGCTCTGGAGCTCGCCGGCAGGAGAATTGTGAGTCCCCCGGCCCCACCCCGGCCTCAAGCAAAAGTCCAGATTTCCCCCCTTAGTAACACCTCGGAGTGCCAGAGGGAGCGGAGGGGCGTGCGTTAACGGAATGCTTCAACCGTGGAAGGTATTTCACGAGACACCGTGCACTCACGTTCGTTGTAACAACTGTCAAAGGGCACTCACTGTATGCCTTCCAACTCCTCGGCCGCGTTGGAGCCCCAGGAAGTAAATGCGTTCGTTTGACTAAGCTCCGTGAACGCGCAACGGCGATGGCGAAGCGCTGCCCTGTTCGCTCGAAAGCTCTCGTTCGTGCGGCCTTCACACGGCCTCAAGGTACGCAGTTCTAAACAGCCTTCCATTCCATGCTGGTGTGCCAAGCCCCCCACCCACCCGCAGGGAGGAATTTGGGCTCTTCTGAGAAACACCAGTGTGCGCCACAAGTGAAACCAGGGCGTCTCCCCCAGGACGTCGCCGACCGGCAGCCGGACGCCAGAGGTGTACTTCCAGCCGGAAAAAGAGGGAAAAGGACAGCTTTCCCGGGGACAGTTCTGGACCCTTGGGACCATCCAGAATCACCAAGGCCTCACCTTTGCACGGCCTGGGGAACGCTCTTCCGCCTGTCCAGCAATCCCCACGTCAAAACCTTTCTCAGCAGAGGCAGGCACTCTCTCCCTTGTACTAGCTAGCTCGGCAGAGCCTTCCGAGAAACATGCTGCGTCATTCAGCTTGAACGTGGGACGCGGAGGGGAGAGTACGCTTTCTCCCCGTTTGGAGGCGCCTTGCGCTTGGCTTCAAAGCTGCCTTGAACAGCACTAGCGGCCCGACGTCTCTGCACGGCAGGGCTGTCGTTGTGGGCCGAGGCTGCGTGTTCTCCCAAAGCGAAAACCGTGCTGGCAATCCCTTTCTAGGAACTCCTCCCACGGCACCCCAGGTTCAGCTCCGGCCGAACGAAAGGTGACCTCAGGCCTCAAGGTGAAGTTCCAGCGTTTCACGTCAGGGGAGCTGGGTGTGCAGGGGTCTCCGATGAGGCCATACTCCACCACGGAGTGCCTTAACCCTGCGACGCTCCTGGGGACACACGGGGTAAGGAGCCCATTCACCAGTTTCGCCTGATGACCTCTCTCCGTGCCGGAACGGCGGCCTCTGGCTTCTGAGGAGCCTTAGCGTAAGCAGGCCCCTGGAGACAGCTCTTCACATTCATAGCTAGGGCAGTGTACTCCTCTCTGGGTTGCCCAGGTTGAGTGGCCCAGTCGTCAGAGAGACTGGCGAAAGCAGCGCTGGGCGGACTCCCTTTGCCGGTCAGTCGAACGGCCTCCTTGACTGAAAGAGAACTGCAGTGCCAAAAGACACCGCGCTGACGACTGGCTCCGGGAAGAGACTCGGGGCAGCACTCTCACAGAAGCGAAAGCTAGGCCGTGGGCCCAGCCTGAGGAGCAGTACGTACGTTTGCCACACTTCTTTACACAGCTAGGCGTGAGCCAGAGAGCCTTGGTCACTGAGGCCTACCTAAGGTACGGCCATACTCACCCAGTAGATCCCACGCAGAGGTCCCTGTGCCCCAAAGGGCCTCCACGGAAGGGCCCTGTTCCTCCCGTTGTGTTTCCTTGAGGTAATCAGAAACCGCTGAGGATACCTGTAGGAGCTCAGGTATGAAGCTGGGCGACCCTGGCCAAACCTGATTCCCCTCCGTGCTAGACGAGACAGTGGCGGGTCCTCAGCTGCCTGAAGCACACTCCTCGCGCGCACCTTCTCTTTGCTGCCGGAAGGCCTCACGTAAGAAGTCTGAGTGGACTCGGGACAGAAGAAGTCTGGGTTGACTCGTGTGAGGCCTGCTGCTCTCCGTTCCTTGCTGGGAGCTTCAGCAGGAGCGCTCTGGAGCTCGCCGGCAGGAGAATTGTGAGTCCCCCGGCCCCACCCCGGCCTCAAGCAAAAGTCCAGATTTCCCCCCTTAGTAACACCTCGGAGTGCCAGAGGGAGCGGAGGGGCGTGCGTTAACGGAATGCTTCAACCGTGGAAGGTATTTCACGAGACACCGTGCACTCACGTTCGTTGTAACAACTGTCAAAGGGCACTCACTGTATGCCTTCCAACTCCTCGGCCGCGTTGGAGCCCCAGGAAGTAAATGCGTTCGTTTGACTAAGCTCCGTGAACGCGCAACGGCGATGGCGAAGCGCTGCCCTGTTCGCTCGAAAGCTCTCGTTCGTGCGGCCTTCACACGGCCTCAAGGTACGCAGTTCTAAACAGCCTTCCATTCCATGCTGGTGTGCCAAGCCCCCCACCCACCCGCAGGGAGGAATTTGGGCTCTTCTGAGAAACACCAGTGTGCGCCACAAGTGAAACCAGGGCGTCTCCCCCAGGACGTCGCCGACCGGCAGCCGGACGCCAGAGGTGTACTTCCAGCCGGAAAAAGAGGGAAAAGGACAGCTTTCCCGGGGACAGTTCTGGACCCTTGGGACCATCCAGAATCACCAAGGCCTCACCTTTGCACGGCCTGGGGAACGCTCTTCCGCCTGTCCAGCAATCCCCACGTCAAAACCTTTCTCAGCAGAGGCAGGCACTCTCTCCCTTGTACTAGCTAGCTCGGCAGAGCCTTCCGAGAAACATGCTGCGTCATTCAGCTTGAACGTGGGACGCGGAGGGGAGAGTACGCTTTCTCCCCGTTTGGAGGCGCCTTGCGCTTGGCTTCAAAGCTGCCTTGAACAGCACTAGCGGCCCGACGTCTCTGCACGGCAGGGCTGTCGTTGTGGGCCGAGGCTGCGTGTTCTCCCAAAGCGAAAACCGTGCTGGCAATCCCTTTCTAGGAACTCCTCCCACGGCACCCCAGGTTCAGCTCCGGCCGAACGAAAGGTGACCTCAGGCCTCAAGGTGAAGTTCCAGCGTTTCACGTCAGGGGAGCTGGGTGTGCAGGGGTCTCCGATGAGGCCATACTCCACCACGGAGTGCCTTAACCCTGCGACGCTCCTGGGGACACACGGGGTAAGGAGCCCATTCACCAGTTTCGCCTGATGACCTCTCTCCGTGCCGGAACGGCGGCCTCTGGCTTCTGAGGAGCCTTAGCGTAAGCAGGCCCCTGGAGACAGCTCTTCACATTCATAGCTAGGGCAGTGTACTCCTCTCTGGGTTGCCCAGGTTGAGTGGCCCAGTCGTCAGAGAGACTGGCGAAAGCAGCGCTGGGCGGACTCCCTTTGCCGGTCAGTCGAACGGCCTCCTTGACTGAAAGAGAACTGCAGTGCCAAAAGACACCGCGCTGACGACTGGCTCCGGGAAGAGACTCGGGGCAGCACTCTCACAGAAGCGAAAGCTAGGCCGTGGGCCCAGCCTGAGGAGCAGTACGTACGTTTGCCACACTTCTTTACACAGCTAGGCGTGAGCCAGAGAGCCTTGGTCACTGAGGCCTACCTAAGGTACTGCCATACTCACCCAGTAGATCCCACGCAGAGGTCCCTGTGCCCCAAAGGGCCTCCACGGAAGGGCCCTGTTCCTCCCGTTGTGTTTCCTTGAGGTAATCAGAAACCGCTGAGGATACCTGTAGGAGCTCAGGTATGAAGCTGGGCGACCCTGGCCAAACCTGATTCCCCTCCGTGCTAGACGAGACAGTGGCGGGTCCTCAGCTGCCTGAAGCACACTCCTCGCGCGCACCTTCTCTTTGCTGCCGGAAGGCCTCACGTAAGAAGTCTGAGTGGACTCGGGACAGAAGAAGTCTGGGTTGACTCGTGTGAGGCCTGCTGCTCTCCGTTCCTTGCTGGGAGCTTCAGCAGGAGCGCTCTGGAGCTCGCCGGCAGGAGAATTGTGAGTCCCCCGGCCCCACCCCGGCCTCAAGCAAAAGTCCAGATTTCCCCCCTTAGTAACACCTCGGAGTGCCAGAGGGAGCGGAGGGGCGTGCGTTAACGGAATGCTTCAACCGTGGAAGGTATTTCACGAGACACCGTGCACTCACGTTCGTTGTAACAACTGTCAAAGGGCACTCACTGTATGCCTTCCAACTCCTCGGCCGCGTTGGAGCCCCAGGAAGTAAATGCGTTCGTTTGACTAAGCTCCGTGAACGCGCAACGGCGATGGCGAAGCGCTGCCCTGTTCGCTCGAAAGCTCTCGTTCGTGCGGCCTTCACACGGCCTCAAGGTACGCAGTTCTAAACAGCCTTCCATTCCATGCTGGTGTGCCAAGCCCCCCACCCACCCGCAGGGAGGAATTTGGGCTCTTCTGAGAAACACCAGTGTGCGCCACAAGTGAAACCAGGGCGTCTCCCCCAGGACGTCGCCGACCGGCAGCCGGACGCCAGAGGTGTACTTCCAGCCGGAAAAAGAGGGAAAAGGACAGCTTTCCCGGGGACAGTTCTGGACCCTTGGGACCATCCAGAATCACCAAGGCCTCACCTTTGCACGGCCTGGGGAACGCTCTTCCGCCTGTCCAGCAATCCCCACGTCAAAACCTTTCTCAGCAGAGGCAGGCACTCTCTCCCTTGTACTAGCTAGCTCGGCAGAGCCTTCCGAGAAACATGCTGCGTCATTCAGCTTGAACGTGGGACGCGGAGGGGAGAGTACGCTTTCTCCCCGTTTGGAGGCGCCTTGCGCTTGGCTTCAAAGCTGCCTTGAACAGCACTAGCGGCCCGACGTCTCTGCACGGCAGGGCTGTCGTTGTGGGCCGAGGCTGCGTGTTCTCCCAAAGCGAAAACCGTGCTGGCAATCCCTTTCTAGGAACTCCTCCCACGGCACCCCAGGTTCAGCTCCGGCCGAACGAAAGGTGACCTCAGGCCTCAAGGTGAAGTTCCAGCGTTTCACGTCAGGGGAGCTGGGTGTGCAGGGGTCTCCGATGAGGCCATACTCCACCACGGAGTGCCTTAACCCTGCGACGCTCCTGGGGACACACGGGGTAAGGAGCCCATTCACCAGTTTCGCCTGATGACCTCTCTCCGAGCCGGAACGGCGGCCTCTGGCTTCTGAGGAACCTTAGCGTAAGCAGGCCCCTGGAGACAGCTCTTCACATTCATAGCTAGGGCAGTGTACTCCTCTCTGGGTTGCCCAGGTTGAGTGGCCCAGTCGTCAGAGAGACTGGCGAAAGCAGCGCTGGGCGGACTCCCTTTGCCGGTCAGTCGAACGGCCTCCTTGACTGAAAGAGAACTGCAGTGCCAAAAGACACCGCGCTGACGACTGGCTCCGGGAAGAGACTCGGGGCAGCACTCTCACAGAAGCGAAAGCTAGGCCGTGGGCCCAGCCTGAGGAGCAGTACGTACGTTTGCCACACTTCTTTACACAGCTAGGCGTGAGCCAGAGAGCCTTGGTCACTGAGGCCTACCTAAGGTACGGCCATACTCACCCAGTAGATCCCACGCAGAGGTCCCTGTGCCCCAAAGGGCCTCCACGGAAGGGCCCTGTTCCTCCCGTTGTGTTTCCTTGAGGTAATCAGAAACCGCTGAGGATACCTGTAGGAGCTCAGGTATGAAGCTGGGCGACCCTGGCCAAACCTGATTCCCCTCCGTGCTAGACGAGACAGTGGCGGGTCCTCAGCTGCCTGAAGCACACTCCTCGCGCGCACCTTCTCTTTGCTGCCGGAAGGCCTCACGTAAGAAGTCTGAGTGGACTCGGGACAGAAGAAGTCTGGGTTGACTCGTGTGAGGCCTGCTGCTCTCCGTTCCTTGCTGGGAGCTTCAGCAGGAGCGCTCTGGAGCTCGCCGGCAGGAGAATTGTGAGTCCCCCGGCCCCACCCCGGCCTCAAGCAAAAGTCCAGATTTCCCCCCTTAGTAACACCTCGGAGTGCCAGAGGGAGCGGAGGGGCGTGCGTTAACGGAATGCTTCAACCGTGGAAGGTATTTCACGAGACACCGTGCACTCACGTTCGTTGTAACAACTGTCAAAGGGCACTCACTGTATGCCTTCCAACTCCTCGGCCGCGTTGGAGCCCCAGGAAGTAAATGCGTTCGTTTGACTAAGCTCCGTGAACGCGCAACGGCGATGGCGAAGCGCTGCCCTGTTCGCTCGAAAGCTCTCGTTCGTGCGGCCTTCACACGGCCTCAAGGTACGCAGTTCTAAACAGCCTTCCATTCCATGCTGGTGTGCCAAGCCCCCCACCCACCCGCAGGGAGGAATTTGGGCTCTTCTGAGAAACACCAGTGTGCGCCACAAGTGAAACCAGGGCGTCTCCCCCAGGACGTCGCCGACCGGCAGCCGGACGCCAGAGGTGTACTTCCAGCCGGAAAAAGAGGGAAAAGGACAGCTTTCCCGGGGACAGTTCTGGACCCTTGGGACCATCCAGAATCACCAAGGCCTCACCTTTGCACGGCCTGGGGAACGCTCTTCCGCCTGTCCAGCAATCCCCACGTCAAAACCTTTCTCAGCAGAGGCAGGCACTCTCTCCCTTGTACTAGCTAGCTCGGCAGAGCCTTCCGAGAAACATGCTGCGTCATTCAGCTTGAACGTGGGACGCGGAGGGGAGAGTACGCTTTCTCCCCGTTTGGAGGCGCCTTGCGCTTGGCTTCAAAGCTGCCTTGAACAGCACTAGCGGCCCGACGTCTCTGCACGGCAGGGCTGTCGTTGTGGGCCGAGGCTGCGTGTTCTCCCAAAGCGAAAACCGTGCTGGCAATCCCTTTCTAGGAACTCCTCCCACGGCACCCCAGGTTCAGCTCCGGCCGAACGAAAGGTGACCTCAGGCCTCAAGGTGAAGTTCCAGCGTTTCACGTCAGGGGAGCTGGGTGTGCAGGGGTCTCCGATGAGGCCATACTCCACCACGGAGTGCCTTAACCCTGCGACGCTCCTGGGGACACACGGGGTAAGGAGCCCATTCACCAGTTTCGCCTGATGACCTCTCTCCGTGCCGGAACGGCGGCCTCTGGCTTCTGAGGAGCCTTAGCGTAAGCAGGCCCCTGGAGACAGCTCTTCACATTCATAGCTAGGGCAGTGTACTCCTCTCTGGGTTGCCCAGGTTGAGTGGCCCAGTCGTCAGAGAGACTGGCGAAAGCAGCGCTGGGCGGACTCCCTTTGCCGGTCAGTCGAACGGCCTCCTTGACTGAAAGAGAACTGCAGTGCCAAAAGACACCGCGCTGACGACTGGCTCCGGGAAGAGACTCGGGGCAGCACTCTCACAGAAGCGAAAGCTAGGCCGTGGGCCCAGCCTGAGGAGCAGTACGTACGTTTGCCACACTTCTTTACACAGCTAGGCGTGAGCCAGAGAGCCTTGGTCACTGAGGCCTACCTAAGGTACTGCCATACTCACCCAGTAGATCCCACGCAGAGGTCCCTGTGCCCCAAAGGGCCTCCACGGAAGGGCCCTGTTCCTCCCGTTGTGTTTCCTTGAGGTAATCAGAAACCGCTGAGGATACCTGTAGGAGCTCAGGTATGAAGCTGGGCGACCCTGGCCAAACCTGATTCCCCTCCGTGCTAGACGAGACAGTGGCGGGTCCTCAGCTGCCTGAAGCACACTCCTCGCGCGCACCTTCTCTTTGCTGCCGGAAGGCCTCACGTAAGAAGTCTGAGTGGACTCGTGACAGAAGAAGTCTGGGTTGACTCGTGTGAGGCCTGCTGCTCTCCGTTCCTTGCTGGGAGCTTCAGCAGGAGCGCTCTGGAGCTCGCCGGCAGGAGAATTGTGAGTCCCCCGGCCCCACCCCGGCCTCAAGCAAAAGTCCAGATTTCCCCCCTTAGTAACACCTCGGAGTGCCAGAGGGAGCGGAGGGGCGTGCGTTAACGGAATGCTTCAACCGTGGAAGGTATTTCACGAGACACCGTGCACTCACGTTCGTTGTAACAACTGTCAAAGGGCACTCACTGTATGCCTTCCAACTCCTCGGCCGCGTTGGAGCCCCAGGAAGTAAATGCGTTCGTTTGACTAAGCTCCGTGAACGCGCAACGGCGATGGCGAAGCGCTGCCCTGTTCGCTCGAAAGCTCTCGTTCGTGCGGCCTTCACACGGCCTCAAGGTACGCAGTTCTAAACAGCCTTCCATTCCATGCTGGTGTGCCAAGCCCCCCACCCACCCGCAGGGAGGAATTTGGGCTCTTCTGAGAAACACCAGTGTGCGCCACAAGTGAAACCAGGGCGTCTCCCCCAGGACGTCGCCGACCGGCAGCCGGACGCCAGAGGTGTACTTCCAGCCGGAAAAAGAGGGAAAAGGACAGCTTTCCCGGGGACAGTTCTGGACCCTTGGGACCATCCAGAATCACCAAGGCCTCACCTTTGCACGGCCTGGGGAACGCTCTTCCGCCTGTCCAGCAATCCCCACGTCAAAACCTTTCTCAGCAGAGGCAGGCACTCTCTCCCTTGTACTAGATAGCTCGGCAGAGCCTTCCGAGAAACATGCTGCGTCATTCAGCTTGAACGTGGGACGCGGAGGGGAGAGTACGCTTTCTCCCCGTTTGGAGGCGCCTTGCGCTTGGCTTCAAAGCTGCCTTGAACAGCACTAGCGGCCCGACGTCTCTGCACGGCAGGGCTGTCGTTGTGGGCCGAGGCTGCGTGTTCTCCCAAAGCGAAAACCGTGCTGGCAATCCCTTTCTAGGAACTCCTCCCACGGCACCCCAGGTTCAGCTCCGGCCGAACGAAAGGTGACCTCAGGCCTCAAGGTGAAGTTCCAGCGTTTCACGTCAGGGGAGCTGGGTGTGCAGGGGTCTCCGATGAGGCCATACTCCACCACGGAGTGCCTTAACCCTGCGACGCTCCTGGGGACACACGGGGTAAGGAGCCCATTCACCAGTTTCGCCTGATGACCTCTCTCCGTGCCGGAACGGCGGCCTCTGGCTTCTGAGGAGCCTTAGCGTAAGCAGGCCCCTGGAGACAGCTCTTCACATTCATAGCTAGGGCAGTGTACTCCTCTCTGGGTTGCCCAGGTTGAGTGGCCCAGTCGTCAGAGAGACTGGCGAAAGCAGCGCTGGGCGGACTCCCTTTGCCGGTCAGTCGAACGGCCTCCTTGACTGAAAGAGAACTGCA
Organism: Globicephala melas; assembly: GCF_963455315.2. Taxonomy (NCBI): domain Eukaryota; kingdom Metazoa; phylum Chordata; class Mammalia; order Artiodactyla; family Delphinidae; genus Globicephala; species Globicephala melas. The sequence continues at coordinate 190,618 of NW_027207322.1, forward strand.
GTGCCAAAAGACACCGCGCTGACGACTGGCTCCGGGAAGAGACTCGGGGCAGCACTCTCACAGAAGCGAAAGCTAGGCCGTGGGCCCAGCCTGAGGAGCAGTACGTACGTTTGCCACACTTCTTTACACAGCTAGGCGTGAGCCAGAGAGCCTTGGTCACTGAGGCCTACCTAAGGTACGGCCATACTCACCCAGTAGATCCCACGCAGAGGTCCCTGTGCCCCAAAGGGCCTCCACGGAAGGGCCCTGTTCCTCCCGTTGTGTTTCCTTGAGGTAATCAGAAACCGCTGAGGATACCTGTAGGAGCTCAGGTATGAAGCTGGGCGACCCTGGCCAAACCTGATTCCCCTCCGTGCTAGACGAGACAGTGGCGGGTCCTCAGCTGCCTGAAGCACACTCCTCGCGCGCACCTTCTCTTTGCTGCCGGAAGGCCTCACGTAAGAAGTCTGAGTGGACTCGGGACAGAAGAAGTCTGGGTTGACTCGTGTGAGGCCTGCTGCTCTCCGTTCCTTGCTGGGAGCTTCAGCAGGAGCGCTCTGGAGCTCGCCGGCAGGAGAATTGTGAGTCCCCCGGCCCCACCCCGGCCTCAAGCAAAAGTCCAGATTTCCCCCCTTAGTAACACCTCGGAGTGCCAGAGGGAGCGGAGGGGCGTGCGTTAACGGAATGCTTCAACCGTGGAAGGTATTTCACGAGACACCGTGCACTCACGTTCGTTGTAACAACTGTCAAAGGGCACTCACTGTATGCCTTCCAACTCCTCGGCCGCGTTGGAGCCCCAGGAAGTAAATGCGTTCGTTTGACTAAGCTCCGTGAACGCGCAACGGCGATGGCGAAGCGCTGCCCTGTTCGCTCGAAAGCTCTCGTTCGTGCGGCCTTCACACGGCCTCAAGGTACGCAGTTCTAAACAGCCTTCCATTCCATGCTGGTGTGCCAAGCCCCCCACCCACCCGCAGGGAGGAATTTGGGCTCTTCTGAGAAACACCAGTGTGCGCCACAAGTGAAACCAGGGCGTCTCCCCCAGGACGTCGCCGACCGGCAGCCGGACGCCAGAGGTGTACTTCCAGCCGGAAAAAGAGGGAAAAGGACAGCTTTCCCGGGGACAGTTCTGGACCCTTGGGACCATCCAGAATCACCAAGGCCTCACCTTTGCACGGCCTGGGGAACGCTCTTCCGCCTGTCCAGCAATCCCCACGTCAAAACCTTTCTCAGCAGAGGCAGGCACTCTCTCCCTTGTACTAGCTAGCTCGGCAGAGCCTTCCGAGAAACATGCTGCGTCATTCAGCTTGAACGTGGGACGCGGAGGGGAGAGTACGCTTTCTCCCCGTTTGGAGGCGCCTTGCGCTTGGCTTCAAAGCTGCCTTGAACAGCACTAGCGGCCCGACGTCTCTGCACGGCAGGGCTGTCGTTGTGGGCCGAGGCTGCGTGTTCTCCCAAAGCGAAAACCGTGCTGGCAATCCCTTTCTAGGAACTCCTCCCACGGCACCCCAGGTTCAGCTCCGGCCGAACGAAAGGTGACCTCAGGCCTCAAGGTGAAGTTCCAGCGTTTCACGTCAGGGGAGCTGGGTGTGCAGGGGTCTCCGATGAGGCCATACTCCACCACGGAGTGCCTTAACCCTGCGACGCTCCTGGGGACACACGGGGTAAGGAGCCCATTCACCAGTTTCGCCTGATGACCTCTCTCCGTGCCGGAACGGCGGCCTCTGGCTTCTGAGGAGCCTTAGCGTAAGCAGGCCCCTGGAGACAGCTCTTCACATTCATAGCTAGGGCAGTGTACTCCTCTCTGGGTTGCCCAGGTTGAGTGGCCCAGTCGTCAGAGAGACTGGCGAAAGCAGCGCTGGGCGGACTCCCTTTGCCGGTCAGTCGAACGGCCTCCTTGACTGAAAGAGAACTGCAGTGCCAAAAGACACCGCGCTGACGACTGGCTCCGGGAAGAGACTCGGGGCAGCACTCTCACAGAAGCGAAAGCTAGGCCGTGGGCCCAGCCTGAGGAGCAGTACGTACGTTTGCCACACTTCTTTACACAGCTAGGCGTGAGCCAGAGAGCCTTGGTCACTGAGGCCTACCTAAGGTACTGCCATACTCACCCAGTAGATCCCACGCAGAGGTCCCTGTGCCCCAAAGGGCCTCCACGGAAGGGCCCTGTTCCTCCCGTTGTGTTTCCTTGAGGTAATCAGAAACCGCTGAGGATACCTGTAGGAGCTCAGGTATGAAGCTGGGCGACCCTGGCCAAACCTGATTCCCCTCCGTGCTAGACGAGACAGTGGCGGGTCCTCAGCTGCCTGAAGCACACTCCTCGCGCGCACCTTCTCTTTGCTGCCGGAAGGCCTCACGTAAGAAGTCTGAGTGGACTCGTGACAGAAGAAGTCTGGGTTGACTCGTGTGAGGCCTGCTGCTCTCCGTTCCTTGCTGGGAGCTTCAGCAGGAGCGCTCTGGAGCTCGCCGGCAGGAGAATTGTGAGTCCCCCGGCCCCACCCCGGCCTCAAGCAAAAGTCCAGATTTCCCCCCTTAGTAACACCTCGGAGTGCCAGAGGGAGCGGAGGGGCGTGCGTTAACGGAATGCTTCAACCGTGGAAGGTATTTCACGAGACACCGTGCACTCACGTTCGTTGTAACAACTGTCAAAGGGCACTCACTGTATGCCTTCCAACTCCTCGGCCGCGTTGGAGCCCCAGGAAGTAAATGCGTTCGTTTGACTAAGCTCCGTGAACGCGCAACGGCGATGGCGAAGCGCTGCCCTGTTCGCTCGAAAGCTCTCGTTCGTGCGGCCTTCACACGGCCTCAAGGTACGCAGTTCTAAACAGCCTTCCATTCCATGCTGGTGTGCCAAGCCCCCCACCCACCCGCAGGGAGGAATTTGGGCTCTTCTGAGAAACACCAGTGTGCGCCACAAGTGAAACCAGGGCGTCTCCCCCAGGACGTCGCCGACCGGCAGCCGGACGCCAGAGGTGTACTTCCAGCCGGAAAAAGAGGGAAAAGGACAGCTTTCCCGGGGACAGTTCTGGACCCTTGGGACCATCCAGAATCACCAAGGCCTCACCTTTGCACGGCCTGGGGAACGCTCTTCCGCCTGTCCAGCAATCCCCACGTCAAAACCTTTCTCAGCAGAGGCAGGCACTCTCTCCCTTGTACTAGATAGCTCGGCAGAGCCTTCCGAGAAACATGCTGCGTCATTCAGCTTGAACGTGGGACGCGGAGGGGAGAGTACGCTTTCTCCCCGTTTGGAGGCGCCTTGCGCTTGGCTTCAAAGCTGCCTTGAACAGCACTAGCGGCCCGACGTCTCTGCACGGCAGGGCTGTCGTTGTGGGCCGAGGCTGCGTGTTCTCCCAAAGCGAAAACCGTGCTGGCAATCCCTTTCTAGGAACTCCTCCCACGGCACCCCAGGTTCAGCTCCGGCCGAACGAAAGGTGACCTCAGGCCTCAAGGTGAAGTTCCAGCGTTTCACGTCAGGGGAGCTGGGTGTGCAGGGGTCTCCGATGAGGCCATACTCCACCACGGAGTGCCTTAACCCTGCGACGCTCCTGGGGACACACGGGGTAAGGAGCCCATTCACCAGTTTCGCCTGATGACCTCTCTCCGTGCCGGAACGGCGGCCTCTGGCTTCTGAGGAGCCTTAGCGTAAGCAGGCCCCTGGAGACAGCTCTTCACATTCATAGCTAGGGCAGTGTACTCCTCTCTGGGTTGCCCAGGTTGAGTGGCCCAGTCGTCAGAGAGACTGGCGAAAGCAGCGCTGGGCGGACTCCCTTTGCCGGTCAGTCGAACGGCCTCCTTGACTGAAAGAGAACTGCAGTGCCAAAAGACACCGCGCTGACGACTGGCTCCGGGAAGAGACTCGGGGCAGCACTCTCACAGAAGCGAAAGCTAGGCCGTGGGCCCAGCCTGAGGAGCAGTACGTACGTTTGCCACACTTCTTTACACAGCTAGGCATGAGCCAGAGAGCCTTGGTCACTGAGGCCTACCTAAGGTACTGCCATACTCACCCAGTAGATCCCACGCAGAGGTCCCTGTGCCCCAAAGGGCCTCCACGGAAGGGCCCTGTTCCTCCCGTTGTGTTTCCTTGAGGTAATCAGAAACCGCTGAGGATACCTGTAGGAGCTCAGGTATGAAGCTGGACGACCCTGGCCAAACCTGATTCCCCTCCGTGCTAGACGAGACAGTGGCGGGTCCTCAGCTGCCTGAAGCACACTCCTCGCGCGCACCTTCTCTTTGCTGCCGGAAGGCCTCACGTAAGAAGTCTGAGTGGACTCGGGACAGAAGAAGTCTGGGTTGACTCGTGTGAGGCCTGCTGCTCTCCGTTCCTTGCTGGGAGCTTCAGCAGGAGCGCTCTGGAGCTCGCCGGCAGGAGAATTGTGAGTCCCCCGGCCCCACCCCGGCCTCAAGCAAAAGTCCAGATTTCCCCCCTTAGTAACACCTCGGAGTGCCAGAGGGAGCGGAGGGGCGTGCGTTAACGGAATGCTTCAACCGTGGAAGGTATTTCACGAGACACCGTGCACTCACGTTCGTTGTAACAACTGTCAAAGGGCACTCACTGTATGCCTTCCAACTCCTCGGCCGCGTTGGAGCCCCAGGAAGTAAATGCGTTCGTTTGACTAAGCTCCGTGAACGCGCAACGGCGATGGCGAAGCGCTGCCCTGTTCGCTCGAAAGCTCTCGTTCGTGCGGCCTTCACACGGCCTCAAGGTACGCAGTTCTAAACAGCCTTCCATTCCATGCTGGTGTGCCAAGCCCCCCACCCACCCGCAGGGAGGAATTTGGGCTCTTCTGAGAAACACCAGTGTGCGCCACAAGTGAAACCAGGGCGTCTCCCCCAGGACTTCGCCGACCGGCAGCCGGACGCCAGAGGTGTACTTCCAGCCGGAAAAAGAGGGAAAAGGACAGCTTTCCCGGGGACAGTTCTGGACCCTTGGGACCATCCAGAATCACCAAGGCCTCACCTTTGCACGGCCTGGGGAACGCTCTTCCGCCTGTCCAGCAATCCCCACGTCAAAACCTTTCTCAGCAGAGGCAGGCACTCTCTCCCTTGTACTAGATAGCTCGGCAGAGCCTTCCGAGAAACATGCTGCGTCATTCAGCTTGAACGTGGGACGCGGAGGGGAGAGTACGCTTTCTCCCCGTTTGGAGGCGCCTTGCGCTTGGCTTCAAAGCTGCCTTGAACAGCACTAGCGGCCCGACGTCTCTGCACGGCAGGGCTGTCGTTGTGGGCCGAGGCTGCGTGTTCTCCCAAAGCGAAAACCGTGCTGGCAATCCCTTTCTAGGAACTCCTCCCACGGCACCCCAGGTTCAGCTCCGGCCGAACGAAAGGTGACCTCAGGCCTCAAGGTGAAGTTCCAGCGTTTCACGTCAGGGGAGCTGGGTGTGCAGGGGTCTCCGATGAGGCCATACTCCACCACGGAGTGCCTTAACCCTGCGACGCTCCTGGGGACACACGGGGTAAGGAGCCCATTCACCAGTTTCGCCTGATGACCTCTCTCCGTGCCGGAACGGCGGCCTCTGGCTTCTGAGGAGCCTTAGCGTAAGCAGGCCCCTGGAGACAGCTCTTCACATTCATAGCTAGGGCAGTGTACTCCTCTCTGGGTTGCCCAGGTTGAGTGGCCCAGTCGTCAGAGAGACTGGCGAAAGCAGCGCTGGGCGGACTCCCTTTGCCGGTCAGTCGAACGGCCTCCTTGACTGAAAGAGAACTGCAGTGCCAAAAGACACCGCGCTGACGACTGGCTCCGGGAAGAGACTCGGGGCAGCACTCTCACAGAAGCGAAAGCTAGGCCGTGGGCCCAGCCTGAGGAGCAGTACGTACGTTTGCCACACTTCTTTACACAGCTAGGCGTGAGCCAGAGAGCCTTGGTCACTGAGGCCTACCTAAGGTACTGCCATACTCACCCAGTAGATCCCACGCAGAGGTCCCTGTGCCCCAAAGGGCCTCCACGGAAGGGCCCTGTTCCTCCCGTTGTGTTTCCTTGAGGTAATCAGAAACCGCTGAGGATACCTGTAGGAGCTCAGGTATGAAGCTGGGCGACCCTGGCCAAACCTGATTCCCCTCCGTGCTAGACGAGACAGTGGCGGGTCCTCAGCTGCCTGAAGCACACTCCTCGCGCGCACCTTCTCTTTGCTGCCGGAAGGCCTCACGTAAGAAGTCTGAGTGGACTCGTGACAGAAGAAGTCTGGGTTGACTCGTGTGAGGCCTGCTGCTCTCCGTTCCTTGCTGGGAGCTTCAGCAGGAGCGCTCTGGAGCTCGCCGGCAGGAGAATTGTGAGTCCCCCGGCCCCACCCCGGCCTCAAGCAAAAGTCCAGATTTCCCCCCTTAGTAACACCTCGGAGTGCCAGAGGGAGCGGAGGGGCGTGCGTTAACGGAATGCTTCAACCGTGGAAGGTATTTCACGAGACACCGTGCACTCACGTTCGTTGTAACAACTGTCAAAGGGCACTCACTGTATGCCTTCCAACTCCTCGGCCGCGTTGGAGCCCCAGGAAGTAAATGCGTTCGTTTGACTAAGCTCCGTGAACGCGCAACGGCGATGGCGAAGCGCTGCCCTGTTCGCTCGAAAGCTCTCGTTCGTGCGGCCTTCACACGGCCTCAAGGTACGCAGTTCTAAACAGCCTTCCATTCCATGCTGGTGTGCCAAGCCCCCCACCCACCCGCAGGGAGGAATTTGGGCTCTTCTGAGAAACACCAGTGTGCGCCACAAGTGAAACCAGGGCGTCTCCCCCAGGACGTCGCCGACCGGCAGCCGGACGCCAGAGGTGTACTTCCAGCCGGAAAAAGAGGGAAAAGGACAGCTTTCCCGGGGACAGTTCTGGACCCTTGGGACCATCCAGAATCACCAAGGCCTCACCTTTGCACGGCCTGGGGAACGCTCTTCCGCCTGTCCAGCAATCCCCACGTCAAAACCTTTCTCAGCAGAGGCAGGCACTCTCTCCCTTGTACTAGCTAGCTCGGCAGAGCCTTCCGAGAAACATGCTGCGTCATTCAGCTTGAACGTGGGACGCGGAGGGGAGAGTACGCTTTCTCCCCGTTTGGAGGCGCCTTGCGCTTGGCTTCAAAGCTGCCTTGAACAGCACTAGCGGCCCGACGTCTCTGCACGGCAGGGCTGTCGTTGTGGGCCGAGGCTGCGTGTTCTCCCAAAGCGAAAACCGTGCTGGCAATCCCTTTCTAGGAACTCCTCCCACGGCACCCCAGGTTCAGCTCCGGCCGAACGAAAGGTGACCTCAGGCCTCAAGGTGAAGTTCCAGCGTTTCACGTCAGGGGAGCTGGGTGTGCAGGGGTCTCCGATGAGGCCATACTCCACCACGGAGTGCCTTAACCCTGCGACGCTCCTGGGGACACACGGGGTAAGGAGCCCATTCACCAGTTTCGCCTGATGACCTCTCTCCGTGCCGGAACGGCGGCCTCTGGCTTCTGAGGAGCCTTAGCGTAAGCAGGCCCCTGGAGACAGCTCTTCACATTCATAGCTAGGGCAGTGTACTCCTCTCTGGGTTGCCCAGGTTGAGTGGCCCAGTCGTCAGAGAGACTGGCGAAAGCAGCGCTGGGCGGACTCCCTTTGCCGGTCAGTCGAACGGCCTCCTTGACTGAAAGAGAACTGCAGTGCCAAAAGACACCGCGCTGACGACTGGCTCCGGGAAGAGACTCGGGGCAGCACTCTCACAGAAGCGAAAGCTAGGCCGTGGGCCCAGCCTGAGGAGCAGTACGTACGTTTGCCACACTTCTTTACACAGCTAGGCGTGAGCCAGAGAGCCTTGGTCACTGAGGCCTACCTAAGGTACTGCCATACTCACCCAGTAGATCCCACGCAGAGGTCCCTGTGCCCCAAAGGGCCTCCACGGAAGGGCCCTGTTCCTCCCGTTGTGTTTCCTTGAGGTAATCAGAAACCGCTGAGGATACCTGTAGGAGCTCAGGTATGAAGCTGGGCGACCCTGGCCAAACCTGATTCCCCTCCGTGCTAGACGAGACAGTGGCGGGTCCTCAGCTGCCTGAAGCACACTCCTCGCGCGCACCTTCTCTTTGCTGCCGGAAGGCCTCACGTAAGAAGTCTGAGTGGACTCGTGACAGAAGAAGTCTGGGTTGACTCGTGTGAGGCCTGCTGCTCTCCGTTCCTTGCTGGGAGCTTCAGCAGGAGCGCTCTGGAGCTCGCCGGCAGGAGAATTGTGAGTCCCCCGGCCCCACCCCGGCCTCAAGCAAAAGTCCAGATTTCCCCCCTTAGTAACACCTCGGAGTGCCAGAGGGAGCGGAGGGGCGTGCGTTAACGGAATGCTTCAACCGTGGAAGGTATTTCACGAGACACCGTGCACTCACGTTCGTTGTAACAACTGTCAAAGGGCACTCACTGTATGCCTTCCAACTCCTCGGCCGCGTTGGAGCCCCAGGAAGTAAATGCGTTCGTTTGACTAAGCTCCGTGAACGCGCAACGGCGATGGCGAAGCGCTGCCCTGTTCGCTCGAAAGCTCTCGTTCGTGCGGCCTTCACACGGCCTCAAGGTACGCAGTTCTAAACAGCCTTCCATTCCATGCTGGTGTGCCAAGCCCCCCACCCACCCGCAGGGAGGAATTTGGGCTCTTCTGAGAAACACCAGTGTGCGCCACAAGTGAAACCAGGGCGTCTCCCCCAGGACGTCGCCGACCGGCAGCCGGACGCCAGAGGTGTACTTCCAGCCGGAAAAAGAGGGAAAAGGACAGCTTTCCCGGGGACAGTTCTGGACCCTTGGGACCATCCAGAATCACCATGGCCTCACCTTTGCACGGCCTGGGGAACGCTCTTCCGCCTGTCCAGCAATCCCCACGTCAAAACCTTTCTCAGCAGAGGCAGGCACTCTCTCCCTTGTACTAGCTAGCTCGGCAGAGCCTTCCGAGAAACATGCTGCGTCATTCAGCTTGAACGTGGGACGCGGAGGGGAGAGTACGCTTTCTCCCCGTTTGGAGGCGCCTTGCGCTTGGCTTCAAAGCTGCCTTGAACAGCACTAGCGGCCCGACGTCTCTGCACGGCAGGGCTGTCGTTGTGGGCCGAGGCTGCGTGTTCTCCCAAAGCGAAAACCGTGCTGGCAATCCCTTTCTAGGAACTCCTCCCACGGCACCCCAGGTTCAGCTCCGGCCGAACGAAAGGTGACCTCAGGCCTCAAGGTGAAGTTCCAGCGTTTCACGTCAGGGGAGCTGGGTGTGCAGGGGTCTCCGATGAGGCCATACTCCACCACGGAGTGCCTTAACCCTGCGACGCTCCTGGGGACACACGGGGTAAGGAGCCCATTCACCAGTTTCGCCTGATGACCTCTCTCCGTGCCGGAACGGCGGCCTCTGGCTTCTGAGGAGCCTTAGCGTAAGCAGGCCCCTGGAGACAGCTCTTCACATTCATAGCTAGGGCAGTGTACTCCTCTCTGGGTTGCCCAGGTTGAGTGGCCCAGTCGTCAGAGAGACTGGCGAAAGCAGCGCTGGGCGGACTCCCTTTGCCGGTCAGTCGAACGGCCTCCTTGACTGAAAGAGAACTGCAGTGCCAAAAGACACCGCGCTGACGACTGGCTCCGGGAAGAGACTCGGGGCAGCACTCTCACAGAAGCGAAAGCTAGGCCGTGGGCCCAGCCTGAGGAGCAGTACGTACGTTTGCCACACTTCTTTACACAGCTAGGCGTGAGCCAGAGAGCCTTGGTCACTGAGGCCTACCTAAGGTACTGCCATACTCACCCAGTAGATCCCACGCAGAGGTCCCTGTGCCCCAAAGGGCCTCCACGGAAGGGCCCTGTTCCTCCCGTTGTGTTTCCTTGAGGTAATCAGAAACCGCTGAGGATACCTGTAGGAGCTCAGGTATGAAGCTGGGCGACCCTGGCCAAACCTGATTCCCCTCCGTGCTAGACGAGACAGTGGCGGGTCCTCAGCTGCCTGAAGCACACTCCTCGCGCGCACCTTCTCTTTGCTGCCGGAAGGCCTCACGTAAGAAGTCTGAGTGGACTCGTGACAGAAGAAGTCTGGGTTGACTCGTGTGAGGCCTGCTGCTCTCCGTTCCTTGCTGGGAGCTTCAGCAGGAGCGCTCTGGAGCTCGCCGGCAGGAGAATTGTGAGTCCCCCGGCCCCACCCCGGCCTCAAGCAAAAGTCCAGATTTCCCCCCTTAGTAACACCTCGGAGTGCCAGAGGGAGCGGAGGGGCGTGCGTTAACGGAATGCTTCAACCGTGGAAGGTATTTCACGAGACACCGTGCACTCACGTTCGTTGTAACAACTGTCAAAGGGCACTCACTGTATGCCTTCCAACTCCTCGGCCGCGTTGGAGCCCCAGGAAGTAAATGCGTTCGTTTGACTAAGCTCCGTGAACGCGCAACGGCGATGGCGAAGCGCTGCCCTGTTCGCTCGAAAGCTCTCGTTCGTGCGGCCTTCACACGGCCTCAAGGTACGCAGTTCTAAACAGCCTTCCATTCCATGCTGGTGTGCCAAGCCCCCCACCCACCCGCAGGGAGGAATTTGGGCTCTTCTGAGAAACACCAGTGTGCGCCACAAGTGAAACCAGGGCGTCTCCCCCAGGACGTCGCCGACCGGCAGCCGGACGCCAGAGGTGTACTTCCAGCCGGAAAAAGAGGGAAAAGGACAGCTTTCCCGGGGACAGTTCTGGACCCTTGGGACCATCCAGAATCACCAAGGCCTCACCTTTGCACGGCCTGGGGAACGCTCTTCCGCCTGTCCAGCAATCCCCACGTCAAAACCTTTCTCAGCAGAGGCAGGCACTCTCTCCCTTGTACTAGCTAGCTCGGCAGAGCCTTCCGAGAAACATGCTGCGTCATTCAGCTTGAACGTGGGACGCGGAGGGGAGAGTACGCTTTCTCCCCGTTTGGAGGCGCCTTGCGCTTGGCTTCAAAGCTGCCTTGAACAGCACTAGCGGCCCGACGTCTCTGCACGGCAGGGCTGTCGTTGTGGGCCGAGGCTGCGTGTTCTCCCAAAGCGAAAACCGTGCTGGCAATCCCTTTCTAGGAACTCCTCCCACGGCACCCCAGGTTCAGCTCCGGCCGAACGAAAGGTGACCTCAGGCCTCAAGGTGAAGTTCCAGCGTTTCACGTCAGGGGAGCTGGGTGTGCAGGGCTCTCCGATGAGGCCATACTCCACCACGGAGTGCCTTAACCCTGCGACGCTCCTGGGGACACACGGGGTAAGGAGCCCATTCACCAGTTTCGCCTGATGACCTCTCTCCGTGCCGGAACGGCGGCCTCTGGCTTCTGAGGAGCCTTAGCGTAAGCAGGCCCCTGGAGACAGCTCTTCACATTCATAGCTAGGGCAGTGTACTCCTCTCTGGGTTGCCCAGGTTGAGTGGCCCAGTCGTCAGAGAGACTGGCGAAAGCAGCGCTGGGCGGACTCCCTTTGCCGGTCAGTCGAACGGCCTCCTTGACTGAAAGAGAACTGCAGTGCCAAAAGACACCGCGCTGACGACTGGCTCCGGGAAGAGACTCGGGGCAGCACTCTCACAGAAGCGAAAGCTAGGCCGTGGGCCCAGCCTGAGGAGCAGTACGTACGTTTGCCACACTTCTTTACACAGCTAGGCGTGAGCCAGAGAGCCTTGGTCACTGAGGCCTACCTAAGGTACTGCCATACTCACCCAGTAGATCCCACGCAGAGGTCCCTGTGCCCCAAAGGGCCTCCACGGAAGGGCCCTGTTCCTCCCGTTGTGTTTCCTTGAGGTAATCAGAAACCGCTGAGGATACCTGTAGGAGCTCAGGTATGAAGCTGGGCGACCCTGGCCAAACCTGATTCCCCTCCGTGCTAGACGAGACAGTGGCGGGTCCTCAGCTGCCTGAAGCACACTCCTCGCGCGCACCTTCTCTTTGCTGCCGGAAGGCCTCACGTAAGAAGTCTGAGTGGACTCGGGACAGAAGAAGTCTGGGTTGACTCGTGTGAGGCCTGCTGCTCTCCGTTCCTTGCTGGGAGCTTCAGCAGGAGCGCTCTGGAGCTCGCCGGCAGGAGAATTGTGAGTCCCCCGGCCCCACCCCGGCCTCAAGCAAAAGTCCAGATTTCCCCCCTTAGTAACACCTCGGAGTGCCAGAGGGAGCGGAGGGGCGTGCGTTAACGGAATGCTTCAACCGTGGAAGGTATTTCACGAGACACCGTGCACTCACGTTCGTTGTAACAACTGTCAAAGGGCACTCACTGTATGCCTTCCAACTCCTCGGCCGCGTTGGAGCCCCAGGAAGTAAATGCGTTCGTTTGACTAAGCTCCGTGAACGCGCAACGGCGATGGCGAAGCGCTGCCCTGTTCGCTCGAAAGCTCTCGTTCGTGCGGCCTTCACACGGCCTCAAGGTACGCAGTTCTAAACAGCCTTCCATTCCATGCTGGTGTGCCAAGCCCCCCACCCACCCGCAGGGAGGAATTTGGGCTCTTCTGAGAAACACCAGTGTGCGCCACAAGTGAAACCAGGGCGTCTCCCCCAGGACGTCGCCGACCGGCAGCCGGACGCCAGAGGTGTACTTCCAGCCGGAAAAAGAGGGAAAAGGACAGCTTTCCCGGGGACAGTTCTGGACCCTTGGGACCATCCAGAATCACCAAGGCCTCACCTTTGCACGGCCTGGGGAACGCTCTTCCGCCTGTCCAGCAATCCCCACGTCAAAACCTTTCTCAGCAGAGGCAGGCACTCTCTCCCTTGTACTAGCTAGCTCGGCAGAGCCTTCCGAGAAACATGCTGCGTCATTCAGCTTGAACGTGGGACGCGGAGGGGAGAGTACGCTTTCTCCCCGTTTGGAGGCGCCTTGCGCTTGGCTTCAAAGCTGCCTTGAACAGCACTAGCGGCCCGACGTCTCTGCACGGCAGGGCTGTCGTTGTGGGCCGAGGCTGCGTGTTCTCCCAAAGCGAAAACCGTGCTGGCAATCCCTTTCTAGGAACTCCTCCCACGGCACCCCAGGTTCAGCTCCGGCCGAACGAAAGGTGACCTCAGGCCTCAAGGTGAAGTTCCAGCGTTTCACGTCAGGGGAGCTGGGTGTGCAGGGGTCTCCGATGAGGCCATACTCCACCACGGAGTGCCTTAACCCTGCGACGCTCCTGGGGACACACGGGGTAAGGAGCCCATTCACCAGTTTCGCCTGATGACCTCTCTCCGTGCCGGAACGGCGGCCTCTGGCTTCTGAGGAGCCTTAGCGTAAGCAGGCCCCTGGAGACAGCTCTTCACATTCATAGCTAGGGCAGTGTACTCCTCTCTGGGTTGCCCAGGTTGAGTGGCCCAGTCGTCAGAGAGACTGGCGAAAGCAGCGCTGGGCGGACTCCCTTTGCCGGTCAGTCGAACGGCCTCCTTGACTGAAAGAGAACTGCAGTGCCAAAAGACACCGCGCTGACGACTGGCTCCGGGAAGAGACTCGGGGCAGCACTCTCACAGAAGCGAAAGCTAGGCCGTGGGCCCAGCCTGAGGAGCAGTACGTACGTTTGCCACACTTCTTTACACAGCTAGGCGTGAGCCAGAGAGCCTTGGTCACTGAGGCCTACCTAAGGTACTGCCATACTCACCCAGTAGATCCCACGCAGAGGTCCCTGTGCCCCAAAGGGCCTCCACGGAAGGGCCCTGTTCCTCCCGTTGTGTTTCCTTGAGGTAATCAGAAACCGCTGAGGATACCTGTAGGAGCTCAGGTATGAAGCTGGGCGACCCTGGCCAAACCTGATTCCCCTCCGTGCTAGACGAGACAGTGGCGGGTCCTCAGCTGCCTGAAGCACACTCCTCGCGCGCACCTTCTCTTTGCTGCCGGAAGGCCTCACGTAAGAAGTCTGAGTGGACTCGGGACAGAAGAAGTCTGGGTTGACTCGTGTGAGGCCTGCTGCTCTCCGTTCCTTGCTGGGAGCTTCAGCAGGAGCGCTCTGGAGCTCGCCGGCAGGAGAATTGTGAGTCCCCCGGCCCCACCCCGGCCTCAAGCAAAAGTCCAGATTTCCCCCCTTAGTAACACCTCGGAGTGCCAGAGGGAGCGGAGGGGCGTGCGTTAACGGAATGCTTCAACCGTGGAAGGTATTTCACGAGACACCGTGCACTCACGTTCGTTGTAACAACTGTCAAAGGGCACTCACTGTATGCCTTCCAACTCCTCGGCCGCGTTGGAGCCCCAGGAAGTAAATGCGTTCGTTTGACTAAGCTCCGTGAACGCGCAACGGCGATGGCGAAGCGCTGCCCTGTTCGCTCGAAAGCTCTCGTTCGTGCGGCCTTCACACGGCCTCAAGGTACGCAGTTCTAAACAGCCTTCCATTCCATGCTGGTGTGCCAAGCCCCCCACCCACCCGCAGGGAGGAATTTGGGCTCTTCTGAGAAACACCAGTGTGCGCCACAAGTGAAACCAGGGCGTCTCCCCCAGGACGTCGCCGACCGGCAGCCGGACGCCAGAGGTGTACTTCCAGCCGGAAAAAGAGGGAAAAGGACAGCTTTCCCGGGGACAGTTCTGGACCCTTGGGACCATCCAGAATCACCAAGGCCTCACCTTTGCACGGCCTGGGGAACGCTCTTCCGCCTGTCCAGCAATCCCCACGTCAAAACCTTTCTCAGCAGAGGCAGGCACTCTCTCCCTTGTACTAGCTAGCTCGGCAGAGCCTTCCGAGAAACATGCTGCGTCATTCAGCTTGAACGTGGGACGCGGAGGGGAGAGTACGCTTTCTCCCCGTTTGGAGGCGCCTTGCGCTTGGCTTCAAAGCTGCCTTGAACAGCACTAGCGGCCCGACGTCTCTGCACGGCAGGGCTGTCGTTGTGGGCCGAGGCTGCGTGTTCTCCCAAAGCGAAAACCGTGCTGGCAATCCCTTTCTAGGAACTCCTCCCACGGCACCCCAGGTTCAGCTCCGGCCGAACGAAAGGTGACCTCAGGCCTCAAGGTGAAGTTCCAGCGTTTCACGTCAGGGGAGCTGGGTGTGCAGGGGTCTCCGATGAGGCCATACTCCACCACGGAGTGCCTTAACCCTGCGACGCTCCTGGGGACACACGGGGTAAGGAGCCCATTCACCAGTTTCGCCTGATGACCTCTCTCCGTGCCGGAACGGCGGCCTCTGGCTTCTGAGGAGCCTTAGCGTAAGCAGGCCCCTGGAGACAGCTCTTCACATTCATAGCTAGGGCAGTGTACTCCTCTCTGGGTTGCCCAGGTTGAGTGGCCCAGTCGTCAGAGAGACTGGCGAAAGCAGCGCTGGGCGGACTCCCTTTGCCGGTCAGTCGAACGGCCTCCTTGACTGAAAGAGAACTGCAGTGCCAAAAGACACCGCGCTGACGACTGGCTCCGGGAAGAGACTCGGGGCAGCACTCTCACAGAAGCGAAAGCTAGGCCGTGGGCCCAGCCTGAGGAGCAGTACGTACGTTTGCCACACTTCTTTACACAGCTAGGCGTGAGCCAGAGAGCCTTGGTCACTGAGGCCTACCTAAGGTACTGCCATACTCACCCAGTAGATCCCACGCAGAGGTCCCTGTGCCCCAAAGGGCCTCCACGGAAGGGCCCTGTTCCTCCCGTTGTGTTTCCTTGAGGTAATCAGAAACCGCTGAGGATACCTGTAGGAGCTCAGGTATGAAGCTGGGCGACCCTGGCCAAACCTGATTCCCCTCCGTGCTAGACGAGACAGTGGCGGGTCCTCAGCTGCCTGAAGCACACTCCTCGCGCGCACCTTCTCTTTGCTGCTGGAAGGCCTCACGTAAGAAGTCTGAGTGGACTCGTGACAGAAGAAGTCTGGGTTGACTCGTGTGAGGCCTGCTGCTCTCCGTTCCTTGCTGGGAGCTTCAGCAGGAGCGCTCTGGAGCTCGCCGGCAGGAGAATTGTGAGTCCCCCGGCCCCACCCCGGCCTCAAGCAAAAGTCCAGATTTCCCCCCTTAGTAACACCTCGGAGTGCCAGAGGGAGCGGAGGGGCGTGCGTTAACGGAATGCTTCAACCGTGGAAGGTATTTCACGAGACACCGTGCACTCACGTTCGTTGTAACAACTGTCAAAGGGCA
This sequence comes from Globicephala melas, assembly GCF_963455315.2. Classification (NCBI taxonomy): domain Eukaryota; kingdom Metazoa; phylum Chordata; class Mammalia; order Artiodactyla; family Delphinidae; genus Globicephala; species Globicephala melas. Next base: position 206,497 of record NW_027207322.1, read on the forward strand.
CTCACTGTATGCCTTCCAACTCCTCGGCCGCGTTGGAGCCCCAGGAAGTAAATGCGTTCGTTTGACTAAGCTCCGTGAACGCGCAACGGCGATGGCGAAGCGCTGCCCTGTTCGCTCGAAAGCTCTCGTTCGTGCGGCCTTCACACGGCCTCAAGGTACGCAGTTCTAAACAGCCTTCCATTCCATGCTGGTGTGCCAAGCCCCCCACCCACCCGCAGGGAGGAATTTGGGCTCTTCTGAGAAACACCAGTGTGCGCCACAAGTGAAACCAGGGCGTCTCCCCCAGGACGTCGCCGACCGGCAGCCGGACGCCAGAGGTGTACTTCCAGCCGGAAAAAGAGGGAAAAGGACAGCTTTCCCGGGGACAGTTCTGGACCCTTGGGACCATCCAGAATCACCAAGGCCTCACCTTTGCACGGCCTGGGGAACGCTCTTCCGCCTGTCCAGCAATCCCCACGTCAAAACCTTTCTCAGCAGAGGCAGGCACTCTCTCCCTTGTACTAGCTAGCTCGGCAGAGCCTTCCGAGAAACATGCTGCGTCATTCAGCTTGAACGTGGGACGCGGAGGGGAGAGTACGCTTTCTCCCCGTTTGGAGGCGCCTTGCGCTTGGCTTCAAAGCTGCCTTGAACAGCACTAGCGGCCCGACGTCTCTGCACGGCAGGGCTGTCGTTGTGGGCCGAGGCTGCGTGTTCTCCCAAAGCGAAAACCGTGCTGGCAATCCCTTTCTAGGAACTCCTCCCACGGCACCCCAGGTTCAGCTCCGGCCGAACGAAAGGTGACCTCAGGCCTCAAGGTGAAGTTCCAGCGTTTCACGTCAGGGGAGCTGGGTGTGCAGGGGTCTCCGATGAGGCCATACTCCACCACGGAGTGCCTTAACCCTGCGACGCTCCTGGGGACACACGGGGTAAGGAGCCCATTCACCAGTTTCGCCTGATGACCTCTCTCCGAGCCGGAACGGCGGCCTCTGGCTTCTGAGGAACCTTAGCGTAAGCAGGCCCCTGGAGACAGCTCTTCACATTCATAGCTAGGGCAGTGTACTCCTCTCTGGGTTGCCCAGGTTGAGTGGCCCAGTCGTCAGAGAGACTGGCGAAAGCAGCGCTGGGCGGACTCCCTTTGCCGGTCAGTCGAACGGCCTCCTTGACTGAAAGAGAACTGCAGTGCCAAAAGACACCGCGCTGACGACTGGCTCCGGGAAGAGACTCGGGGCAGCACTCTCACAGAAGCGAAAGCTAGGCCGTGGGCCCAGCCTGAGGAGCAGTACGTACGTTTGCCACACTTCTTTACACAGCTAGGCGTGAGCCAGAGAGCCTTGGTCACTGAGGCCTACCTAAGGTACGGCCATACTCACCCAGTAGATCCCACGCAGAGGTCCCTGTGCCCCAAAGGGCCTCCACGGAAGGGCCCTGTTCCTCCCGTTGTGTTTCCTTGAGGTAATCAGAAACCGCTGAGGATACCTGTAGGAGCTCAGGTATGAAGCTGGGCGACCCTGGCCAAACCTGATTCCCCTCCGTGCTAGACGAGACAGTGGCGGGTCCTCAGCTGCCTGAAGCACACTCCTCGCGCGCACCTTCTCTTTGCTGCCGGAAGGCCTCACGTAAGAAGTCTGAGTGGACTCGGGACAGAAGAAGTCTGGGTTGACTCGTGTGAGGCCTGCTGCTCTCCGTTCCTTGCTGGGAGCTTCAGCAGGAGCGCTCTGGAGCTCGCCGGCAGGAGAATTGTGAGTCCCCCGGCCCCACCCCGGCCTCAAGCAAAAGTCCAGATTTCCCCCCTTAGTAACACCTCGGAGTGCCAGAGGGAGCGGAGGGGCGTGCGTTAACGGAATGCTTCAACCGTGGAAGGTATTTCACGAGACACCGTGCACTCACGTTCGTTGTAACAACTGTCAAAGGGCACTCACTGTATGCCTTCCAACTCCTCGGCCGCGTTGGAGCCCCAGGAAGTAAATGCGTTCGTTTGACTAAGCTCCGTGAACGCGCAACGGCGATGGCGAAGCGCTGCCCTGTTCGCTCGAAAGCTCTCGTTCGTGCGGCCTTCACACGGCCTCAAGGTACGCAGTTCTAAACAGCCTTCCATTCCATGCTGGTGTGCCAAGCCCCCCACCCACCCGCAGGGAGGAATTTGGGCTCTTCTGAGAAACACCAGTGTGCGCCACAAGTGAAACCAGGGCGTCTCCCCCAGGACGTCGCCGACCGGCAGCCGGACGCCAGAGGTGTACTTCCAGCCGGAAAAAGAGGGAAAAGGACAGCTTTCCCGGGGACAGTTCTGGACCCTTGGGACCATCCAGAATCACCAAGGCCTCACCTTTGCACGGCCTGGGGAACGCTCTTCCGCCTGTCCAGCAATCCCCACGTCAAAACCTTTCTCAGCAGAGGCAGGCACTCTCTCCCTTGTACTAGATAGCTCGGCAGAGCCTTCCGAGAAACATGCTGCGTCATTCAGCTTGAACGTGGGACGCGGAGGGGAGAGTACGCTTTCTCCCCGTTTGGAGGCGCCTTGCGCTTGGCTTCAAAGCTGCCTTGAACAGCACTAGCGGCCCGACGTCTCTGCACGGCAGGGCTGTCGTTGTGGGCCGAGGCTGCGTGTTCTCCCAAAGCGAAAACCGTGCTGGCAATCCCTTTCTAGGAACTCCTCCCACGGCACCCCAGGTTCAGCTCCGGCCGAACGAAAGGTGACCTCAGGCCTCAAGGTGAAGTTCCAGCGTTTCACGTCAGGGGAGCTGGGTGTGCAGGGGTCTCCGATGAGGCCATACTCCACCACGGAGTGCCTTAACCCTGCGACGCTCCTGGGGACACACGGGGTAAGGAGCCCATTCACCAGTTTCGCCTGATGACCTCTCTCCGTGCCGGAACGGCGGCCTCTGGCTTCTGAGGAGCCTTAGCGTAAGCAGGCCCCTGGAGACAGCTCTTCACATTCATAGCTAGGGCAGTGTACTCCTCTCTGGGTTGCCCAGGTTGAGTGGCCCAGTCGTCAGAGAGACTGGCGAAAGCAGCGCTGGGCGGACTCCCTTTGCCGGTCAGTCGAACGGCCTCCTTGACTGAAAGAGAACTGCAGTGCCAAAAGACACCGCGCTGACGACTGGCTCCGGGAAGAGACTCGGGGCAGCACTCTCACAGAAGCGAAAGCTAGGCCGTGGGCCCAGCCTGAGGAGCAGTACGTACGTTTGCCACACTTCTTTACACAGCTAGGCGTGAGCCAGAGAGCCTTGGTCACTGAGGCCTACCTAAGGTACTGCCATACTCACCCAGTAGATCCCACGCAGAGGTCCCTGTGCCCCAAAGGGCCTCCACGGAAGGGCCCTGTTCCTCCCGTTGTGTTTCCTTGAGGTAATCAGAAACCGCTGAGGATACCTGTAGGAGCTCAGGTATGAAGCTGGGCGACCCTGGCCAAACCTGATTCCCCTCCGTGCTAGACGAGACAGTGGCGGGTCCTCAGCTGCCTGAAGCACACTCCTCGCGCGCACCTTCTCTTTGCTGCCGGAAGGCCTCACGTAAGAAGTCTGAGTGGACTCGTGACAGAAGAAGTCTGGGTTGACTCGTGTGAGGCCTGCTGCTCTCCGTTCCTTGCTGGGAGCTTCAGCAGGAGCGCTCTGGAGCTCGCCGGCAGGAGAATTGTGAGTCCCCCGGCCCCACCCCGGCCTCAAGCAAAAGTCCAGATTTCCCCCCTTAGTAACACCTCGGAGTGCCAGAGGGAGCGGAGGGGCGTGCGTTAACGGAATGCTTCAACCGTGGAAGGTATTTCACGAGACACCGTGCACTCACGTTCGTTGTAACAACTGTCAAAGGGCACTCACTGTATGCCTTCCAACTCCTCGGCCGCGTTGGAGCCCCAGGAAGTAAATGCGTTCGTTTGACTAAGCTCCGTGAACGCGCAACGGCGATGGCGAAGCGCTGCCCTGTTCGCTCGAAAGCTCTCGTTCGTGCGGCCTTCACACGGCCTCAAGGTACGCAGTTCTAAACAGCCTTCCATTCCATGCTGGTGTGCCAAGCCCCCCACCCACCCGCAGGGAGGAATTTGGGCTCTTCTGAGAAACACCAGTGTGCGCCACAAGTGAAACCAGGGCGTCTCCCCCAGGACGTCGCCGACCGGCAGCCGGACGCCAGAGGTGTACTTCCAGCCGGAAAAAGAGGGAAAAGGACAGCTTTCCCGGGGACAGTTCTGGACCCTTGGGACCATCCAGAATCACCAAGGCCTCACCTTTGCACGGCCTGGGGAACGCTCTTCCGCCTGTCCAGCAATCCCCACGTCAAAACCTTTCTCAGCAGAGGCAGGCACTCTCTCCCTTGTACTAGATAGCTCGGCAGAGCCTTCCGAGAAACATGCTGCGTCATTCAGCTTGAACGTGGGACGCGGAGGGGAGAGTACGCTTTCTCCCCGTTTGGAGGCGCCTTGCGCTTGGCTTCAAAGCTGCCTTGAACAGCACTAGCGGCCCGACGTCTCTGCACGGCAGGGCTGTCGTTGTGGGCCGAGGCTGCGTGTTCTCCCAAAGCGAAAACCGTGCTGGCAATCCCTTTCTAGGAACTCCTCCCACGGCACCCCAGGTTCAGCTCCGGCCGAACGAAAGGTGACCTCAGGCCTCAAGGTGAAGTTCCAGCGTTTCACGTCAGGGGAGCTGGGTGTGCAGGGCTCTCCGATGAGGCCATACTCCACCACGGAGTGCCTTAACCCTGCGACGCTCCTGGGGACACACGGGGTAAGGAGCCCATTCACCAGTTTCGCCTGATGACCTCTCTCCGTGCCAGAACGGCGGCCTCTGGCTTCTGAGGAGCCTTAGCGTAAGCAGGCCCCTGGAGACAGCTCTTCACATTCATAGCTAGGGCAGTGTACTCCTCTCTGGGTTGCCCAGGTTGAGTGGCCCAGTCGTCAGAGAGACTGGCGAAAGCAGCGCTGGGCGGACTCCCTTTGCCGGTCAGTCGAACGGCCTCCTTGACTGAAAGAGAACTGCAGTGCCAAAAGACACCGCGCTGACGACTGGCTCCGGGAAGAGACTCGGGGCAGCACTCTCACAGAAGCGAAAGCTAGGCCGTGGGCCCAGCCTGAGGAGCAGTACGTACGTTTGCCACACTTCTTTACACAGCTAGGCGTGAGCCAGAGAGCCTTGGTCACTGAGGCCTACCTAAGGTACTGCCATACTCACCCAGTAGATCCCACGCAGAGGTCCCTGTGCCCCAAAGGGCCTCCACGGAAGGGCCCTGTTCCTCCCGTTGTGTTTCCTTGAGGTAATCAGAAACCGCTGAGGATACCTGTAGGAGCTCAGGTATGAAGCTGGGCGACCCTGGCCAAACCTGATTCCCCTCCGTGCTAGACGAGACAGTGGCGGGTCCTCAGCTGCCTGAAGCACACTCCTCGCGCGCACCTTCTCTTTGCTGCCGGAAGGCCTCACGTAAGAAGTCTGAGTGGACTCGTGACAGAAGAAGTCTGGGTTGACTCGTGTGAGGCCTGCTGCTCTCCGTTCCTTGCTGGGAGCTTCAGCAGGAGCGCTCTGGAGCTCGCCGGCAGGAGAATTGTGAGTCCCCCGGCCCCACCCCGGCCTCAAGCAAAAGTCCAGATTTCCCCCCTTAGTAACACCTCGGAGTGCCAGAGGGAGCGGAGGGGCGTGCGTTAACGGAATGCTTCAACCGTGGAAGGTATTTCACGAGACACCGTGCACTCACGTTCGTTGTAACAACTGTCAAAGGGCACTCACTGTATGCCTTCCAACTCCTCGGCCGCGTTGGAGCCCCAGGAAGTAAATGCGTTCGTTTGACTAAGCTCCGTGAACGCGCAACGGCGATGGCGAAGCGCTGCCCTGTTCGCTCGAAAGCTCTCGTTCGTGCGGCCTTCACACGGCCTCAAGGTACGCAGTTCTAAACAGCCTTCCATTCCATGCTGGTGTGCCAAGCCCCCCACCCACCCGCAGGGAGGAATTTGGGCTCTTCTGAGAAACACCAGTGTGCGCCACAAGTGAAACCAGGGCGTCTCCCCCAGGACGTCGCCGACCGGCAGCCGGACGCCAGAGGTGTACTTCCAGCCGGAAAAAGAGGGAAAAGGACAGCTTTCCCGGGGACAGTTCTGGACCCTTGGGACCATCCAGAATCACCATGGCCTCACCTTTGCACGGCCTGGGGAACGCTCTTCCGCCTGTCCAGCAATCCCCACGTCAAAACCTTTCTCAGCAGAGGCAGGCACTCTCTCCCTTGTACTAGCTAGCTCGGCAGAGCCTTCCGAGAAACATGCTGCGTCATTCAGCTTGAACGTGGGACGCGGAGGGGAGAGTACGCTTTCTCCCCGTTTGGAGGCGCCTTGCGCTTGGCTTCAAAGCTGCCTTGAACAGCACTAGCGGCCCGACGTCTCTGCACGGCAGGGCTGTCGTTGTGGGCCGAGGCTGCGTGTTCTCCCAAAGCGAAAACCGTGCTGGCAATCCCTTTCTAGGAACTCCTCCCACGGCACCCCAGGTTCAGCTCCGGCCGAACGAAAGGTGACCTCAGGCCTCAAGGTGAAGTTCCAGCGTTTCACGTCAGGGGAGCTGGGTGTGCAGGGCTCTCCGATGAGGCCATACTCCACCACGGAGTGCCTTAACCCTGCGACGCTCCTGGGGACACACGGGGTAAGGAGCCCATTCACCAGTTTCGCCTGATGACCTCTCTCCGTGCCGGAACGGCGGCCTCTGGCTTCTGAGGAGCCTTAGCGTAAGCAGGCCCCTGGAGACAGCTCTTCACATTCATAGCTAGGGCAGTGTACTCCTCTCTGGGTTGCCCAGGTTGAGTGGCCCAGTCGTCAGAGAGACTGGCGAAAGCAGCGCTGGGCGGACTCCCTTTGCCGGTCAGTCGAACGGCCTCCTTGACTGAAAGAGAACTGCAGTGCCAAAAGACACCGCGCTGACGACTGGCTCCGGGAAGAGACTCGGGGCAGCACTCTCACAGAAGCGAAAGCTAGGCCGTGGGCCCAGCCTGAGGAGCAGTACGTACGTTTGCCACACTTCTTTACACAGCTAGGCGTGAGCCAGAGAGCCTTGGTCACTGAGGCCTACCTAAGGTACTGCCATACTCACCCAGTAGATCCCACGCAGAGGTCCCTGTGCCCCAAAGGGCCTCCACGGAAGGGCCCTGTTCCTCCCGTTGTGTTTCCTTGAGGTAATCAGAAACCGCTGAGGATACCTGTAGGAGCTCAGGTATGAAGCTGGGCGACCCTGGCCAAACCTGATTCCCCTCCGTGCTAGACGAGACAGTGGCGGGTCCTCAGCTGCCTGAAGCACACTCCTCGCGCGCACCTTCTCTTTGCTGCCGGAAGGCCTCACGTAAGAAGTCTGAGTGGACTCGGGACAGAAGAAGTCTGGGTTGACTCGTGTGAGGCCTGCTGCTCTCCGTTCCTTGCTGGGAGCTTCAGCAGGAGCGCTCTGGAGCTCGCCGGCAGGAGAATTGTGAGTCCCCCGGCCCCACCCCGGCCTCAAGCAAAAGTCCAGATTTCCCCCCTTAGTAACACCTCGGAGTGCCAGAGGGAGCGGAGGGGCGTGCGTTAACGGAATGCTTCAACCGTGGAAGGTATTTCACGAGACACCGTGCACTCACGTTCGTTGTAACAACTGTCAAAGGGCACTCACTGTATGCCTTCCAACTCCTCGGCCGCGTTGGAGCCCCAGGAAGTAAATGCGTTCGTTTGACTAAGCTCCGTGAACGCGCAACGGCGATGGCGAAGCGCTGCCCTGTTCGCTCGAAAGCTCTCGTTCGTGCGGCCTTCACACGGCCTCAAGGTACGCAGTTCTAAACAGCCTTCCATTCCATGCTGGTGTGCCAAGCCCCCCACCCACCCGCAGGGAGGAATTTGGGCTCTTCTGAGAAACACCAGTGTGCGCCACAAGTGAAACCAGGGCGTCTCCCCCAGGACGTCGCCGACCGGCAGCCGGACGCCAGAGGTGTACTTCCAGCCGGAAAAAGAGGGAAAAGGACAGCTTTCCCGGGGACAGTTCTGGACCCTTGGGACCATCCAGAATCACCATGGCCTCACCTTTGCACGGCCTGGGGAACGCTCTTCCGCCTGTCCAGCAATCCCCACGTCAAAACCTTTCTCAGCAGAGGCAGGCACTCTCTCCCTTGTACTAGCTAGCTCGGCAGAGCCTTCCGAGAAACATGCTGCGTCATTCAGCTTGAACGTGGGACGCGGAGGGGAGAGTACGCTTTCTCCCCGTTTGGAGGCGCCTTGCGCTTGGCTTCAAAGCTGCCTTGAACAGCACTAGCGGCCCGACGTCTCTGCACGGCAGGGCTGTCGTTGTGGGCCGAGGCTGCGTGTTCTCCCAAAGCGAAAACCGTGCTGGCAATCCCTTTCTAGGAACTCCTCCCACGGCACCCCAGGTTCAGCTCCGGCCGAACGAAAGGTGACCTCAGGCCTCAAGGTGAAGTTCCAGCGTTTCACGTCAGGGGAGCTGGGTGTGCAGGGCTCTCCGATGAGGCCATACTCCACCACGGAGTGCCTTAACCCTGCGACGCTCCTGGGGACACACGGGGTAAGGAGCCCATTCACCAGTTTCGCCTGATGACCTCTCTCCGTGCCGGAACGGCGGCCTCTGGCTTCTGAGGAGCCTTAGCGTAAGCAGGCCCCTGGAGACAGCTCTTCACATTCATAGCTAGGGCAGTGTACTCCTCTCTGGGTTGCCCAGGTTGAGTGGCCCAGTCGTCAGAGAGACTGGCGAAAGCAGCGCTGGGCGGACTCCCTTTGCCGGTCAGTCGAACGGCCTCCTTGACTGAAAGAGAACTGCAGTGCCAAAAGACACCGCGCTGACGACTGGCTCCGGGAAGAGACTCGGGGCAGCACTCTCACAGAAGCGAAAGCTAGGCCGTGGGCCCAGCCTGAGGAGCAGTACGTACGTTTGCCACACTTCTTTACACAGCTAGGCGTGAGCCAGAGAGCCTTGGTCACTGAGGCCTACCTAAGGTACTGCCATACTCACCCAGTAGATCCCACGCAGAGGTCCCTGTGCCCCAAAGGGCCTCCACGGAAGGGCCCTGTTCCTCCCGTTGTGTTTCCTTGAGGTAATCAGAAACCGCTGAGGATACCTGTAGGAGCTCAGGTATGAAGCTGGGCGACCCTGGCCAAACCTGATTCCCCTCCGTGCTAGACGAGACAGTGGCGGGTCCTCAGCTGCCTGAAGCACACTCCTCGCGCGCACCTTCTCTTTGCTGCCGGAAGGCCTCACGTAAGAAGTCTGAGTGGACTCGGGACAGAAGAAGTCTGGGTTGACTCGTGTGAGGCCTGCTGCTCTCCGTTCCTTGCTGGGAGCTTCAGCAGGAGCGCTCTGGAGCTCGCCGGCAGGAGAATTGTGAGTCCCCCGGCCCCACCCCGGCCTCAAGCAAAAGTCCAGATTTCCCCCCTTAGTAACACCTCGGAGTGCCAGAGGGAGCGGAGGGGCGTGCGTTAACGGAATGCTTCAACCGTGGAAGGTATTTCACGAGACACCGTGCACTCACGTTCGTTGTAACAACTGTCAAAGGGCACTCACTGTATGCCTTCCAACTCCTCGGCCGCGTTGGAGCCCCAGGAAGTAAATGCGTTCGTTTGACTAAGCTCCGTGAACGCGCAACGGCGATGGCGAAGCGCTGCCCTGTTCGCTCGAAAGCTCTCGTTCGTGCGGCCTTCACACGGCCTCAAGGTACGCAGTTCTAAACAGCCTTCCATTCCATGCTGGTGTGCCAAGCCCCCCACCCACCCGCAGGGAGGAATTTGGGCTCTTCTGAGAAACACCAGTGTGCGCCACAAGTGAAACCAGGGCGTCTCCCCCAGGACGTCGCCGACCGGCAGCCGGACGCCAGAGGTGTACTTCCAGCCGGAAAAAGAGGGAAAAGGACAGCTTTCCCGGGGACAGTTCTGGACCCTTGGGACCATCCAGAATCACCAAGGCCTCACCTTTGCACGGCCTGGGGAACGCTCTTCCGCCTGTCCAGCAATCCCCACGTCAAAACCTTTCTCAGCAGAGGCAGGCACTCTCTCCCTTGTACTAGCTAGCTCGGCAGAGCCTTCCGAGAAACATGCTGCGTCATTCAGCTTGAACGTGGGACGCGGAGGGGAGAGTACGCTTTCTCCCCGTTTGGAGGCGCCTTGCGCTTGGCTTCAAAGCTGCCTTGAACAGCACTAGCGGCCCGACGTCTCTGCACGGCAGGGCTGTCGTTGTGGGCCGAGGCTGCGTGTTCTCCCAAAGCGAAAACCGTGCTGGCAATCCCTTTCTAGGAACTCCTCCCACGGCACCCCAGGTTCAGCTCCGGCCGAACGAAAGGTGACCTCAGGCCTCAAGGTGAAGTTCCAGCGTTTCACGTCAGGGGAGCTGGGTGTGCAGGGCTCTCCGATGAGGCCATACTCCACCACGGAGTGCCTTAACCCTGCGACGCTCCTGGGGACACACGGGGTAAGGAGCCCATTCACCAGTTTCGCCTGATGACCTCTCTCCGTGCCGGAACGGCGGCCTCTGGCTTCTGAGGAGCCTTAGCGTAAGCAGGCCCCTGGAGACAGCTCTTCACATTCATAGCTAGGGCAGTGTACTCCTCTCTGGGTTGCCCAGGTTGAGTGGCCCAGTCGTCAGAGAGACTGGCGAAAGCAGCGCTGGGCGGACTCCCTTTGCCGGTCAGTCGAACGGCCTCCTTGACTGAAAGAGAACTGCAGTGCCAAAAGACACCGCGCTGACGACTGGCTCCGGGAAGAGACTCGGGGCAGCACTCTCACAGAAGCGAAAGCTAGGCCGTGGGCCCAGCCTGAGGAGCAGTACGTACGTTTGCCACACTTCTTTACACAGCTAGGCGTGAGCCAGAGAGCCTTGGTCACTGAGGCCTACCTAAGGTACTGCCATACTCACCCAGTAGATCCCACGCAGAGGTCCCTGTGCCCCAAAGGGCCTCCACGGAAGGGCCCTGTTCCTCCCGTTGTGTTTCCTTGAGGTAATCAGAAACCGCTGAGGATACCTGTAGGAGCTCAGGTATGAAGCTGGGCGACCCTGGCCAAACCTGATTCCCCTCCGTGCTAGACGAGACAGTGGCGGGTCCTCAGCTGCCTGAAGCACACTCCTCGCGCGCACCTTCTCTTTGCTGCCGGAAGGCCTCACGTAAGAAGTCTGAGTGGACTCGTGACAGAAGAAGTCTGGGTTGACTCGTGTGAGGCCTGCTGCTCTCCGTTCCTTGCTGGGAGCTTCAGCAGGAGCGCTCTGGAGCTCGCCGGCAGGAGAATTGTGAGTCCCCCGGCCCCACCCCGGCCTCAAGCAAAAGTCCAGATTTCCCCCCTTAGTAACACCTCGGAGTGCCAGAGGGAGCGGAGGGGCGTGCGTTAACGGAATGCTTCAACCGTGGAAGGTATTTCACGAGACACCGTGCACTCACGTTCGTTGTAACAACTGTCAAAGGGCACTCACTGTATGCCTTCCAACTCCTCGGCCGCGTTGGAGCCCCAGGAAGTAAATGCGTTCGTTTGACTAAGCTCCGTGAACGCGCAACGGCGATGGCGAAGCGCTGCCCTGTTCGCTCGAAAGCTCTCGTTCGTGCGGCCTTCACACGGCCTCAAGGTACGCAGTTCTAAACAGCCTTCCATTCCATGCTGGTGTGCCAAGCCCCCCACCCACCCGCAGGGAGGAATTTGGGCTCTTCTGAGAAACACCAGTGTGCGCCACAAGTGAAACCAGGGCGTCTCCCCCAGGACGTCGCCGACCGGCAGCCGGACGCCAGAGGTGTACTTCCAGCCGGAAAAAGAGGGAAAAGGACAGCTTTCCCGGGGACAGTTCTGGACCCTTGGGACCATCCAGAATCACCAAGGCCTCACCTTTGCACGGCCTGGGGAACGCTCTTCCGCCTGTCCAGCAATCCCCACGTCAAAACCTTTCTCAGCAGAGGCAGGCACTCTCTCCCTTGTACTAGCTAGCTCGGCAGAGCCTTCCGAGAAACATGCTGCGTCATTCAGCTTGAACGTGGGACGCGGAGGGGAGAGTACGCTTTCTCCCCGTTTGGAGGCGCCTTGCGCTTGGCTTCAAAGCTGCCTTGAACAGCACTAGCGGCCCGACGTCTCTGCACGGCAGGGCTGTCGTTGTGGGCCGAGGCTGCGTGTTCTCCCAAAGCGAAAACCGTGCTGGCAATCCCTTTCTAGGAACTCCTCCCACGGCACCCCAGGTTCAGCTCCGGCCGAACGAAAGGTGACCTCAGGCCTCAAGGTGAAGTTCCAGCGTTTCACGTCAGGGGAGCTGGGTGTGCAGGGGTCTCCGATGAGGCCATACTCCACCACGGAGTGCCTTAACCCTGCGACGCTCCTGGGGACACACGGGGTAAGGAGCCCATTCACCAGTTTCGCCTGATGACCTCTCTCCGTGCCGGAACGGCGGCCTCTGGCTTCTGAGGAGCCTTAGCGTAAGCAGGCCCCTGGAGACAGCTCTTCACATTCATAGCTAGGGCAGTGTACTCCTCTCTGGGTTGCCCAGGTTGAGTGGCCCAGTCGTCAGAGAGACTGGCGAAAGCAGCGCTGGGCGGACTCCCTTTGCCGGTCAGTCGAACGGCCTCCTTGACTGAAAGAGAACTGCAGTGCCAAAAGACACCGCGCTGACGACTGGCTCCGGGAAGAGACTCGGGGCAGCACTCTCACAGAAGCGAAAGCTAGGCCGTGGGCCCAGCCTGAGGAGCAGTACGTACGTTTGCCACACTTCTTTACACAGCTAGGCGTGAGCCAGAGAGCCTTGGTCACTGAGGCCTACCTAAGGTACTGCCATACTCACCCAGTAGATCCCACGCAGAGGTCCCTGTGCCCCAAAGGGCCTCCACGGAAGGGCCCTGTTCCTCCCGTTGTGTTTCCTTGAGGTAATCAGAAACCGCTGAGGATACCTGTAGGAGCTCAGGTATGAAGCTGGGCGACCCTGGCCAAACCTGATTCCCCTCCGTGCTAGACGAGACAGTGGCGGGTCCTCAGCTGCCTGAAGCACACTCCTCGCGCGCACCTTCTCTTTGCTGCCGGAAGGCCTCACGTAAGAAGTCTGAGTGGACTCGTGACAGAAGAAGTCTGGGTTGACTCGTGTGAGGCCTGCTGCTCTCCGTTCCTTGCTGGGAGCTTCAGCAGGAGCGCTCTGGAGCTCGCCGGCAGGAGAATTGTGAGTCCCCCGGCCCCACCCCGGCCTCAAGCAAAAGTCCAGATTTCCCCCCTTAGTAACACCTCGGAGTGCCAGAGGGAGCGGAGGGGCGTGCGTTAACGGAATGCTTCAACCGTGGAAGGTATTTCACGAGACACCGTGCACTCACGTTCGTTGTAACAACTGTCAAAGGGCACTCACTGTATGCCTTCCAACTCCTCGGCCGCGTTGGAGCCCCAGGAAGTAAATGCGTTCGTTTGACTAAGCTCCGTGAACGCGCAACGGCGATGGCGAAGCGCTGCCCTGTTCGCTCGAAAGCTCTCGTTCGTGCGGCCTTCACACGGCCTCAAGGTACGCAGTTCTAAACAGCCTTCCATTCCATGCTGGTGTGCCAAGCCCCCCACCCACCCGCAGGGAGGAATTTGGGCTCTTCTGAGAAACACCAGTGTGCGCCACAAGTGAAACCAGGGCGTCTCCCCCAGGACGTCGCCGACCGGCAGCCGGACGCCAGAGGTGTACTTCCAGCCGGAAAAAGAGGGAAAAGGACAGCTTTCCCGGGGACAGTTCTGGACCCTTGGGACCATCCAGAATCACCAAGGCCTCACCTTTGCACGGCCTGGGGAACGCTCTTCCGCCTGTCCAGCAATCCCCACGTCAAAACCTTTCTCAGCAGAGGCAGGCACTCTCTCCCTTGTACTAGCTAGCTCGGCAGAGCCTTCCGAGAAACATGCTGCGTCATTCAGCTTGAACGTGGGACGCGGAGGGGAGAGTACGCTTTCTCCCCGTTTGGAGGCGCCTTGCGCTTGGCTTCAAAGCTGCCTTGAACAGCACTAGCGGCCCGACGTCTCTGCACGGCAGGGCTGTCGTTGTGGGCCGAGGCTGCGTGTTCTCCCAAAGCGAAAACCGTGCTGGCAATCCCTTTCTAGGAACTCCTCCCACGGCACCCCAGGTTCAGCTCCGGCCGAACGAAAGGTGACCTCAGGCCTCAAGGTGAAGTTCCAGCGTTTCACGTCAGGGGAGCTGGGTGTGCAGGGCTCTCCGATGAGGCCATACTCCACCACGGAGTGCCTTAACCCTGCGACGCTCCTGGGGACACACGGGGTAAGGAGCCCATTCACCAGTTTCGCCTGATGACCTCTCTCCGTGCCGGAACGGCGGCCTCTGGCTTCTGAGGAGCCTTAGCGTAAGCAGGCCCCTGGAGACAGCTCTTCACATTCATAGCTAGGGCAGTGTACTCCTCTCTGGGTTGCCCAGGTTGAGTGGCCCAGTCGTCAGAGAGACTGGCGAAAGCAGCGCTGGGCGGACTCCCTTTGCCGGTCAGTCGAACGGCCTCCTTGACTGAAAGAGAACTGCAGTGCCAAAAGACACCGCGCTGACGACTGGCTCCGGGAAGAGACTCGGGGCAGCACTCTCACAGAAGCGAAAGCTAGGCCGTGGGCCCAGCCTGAGGAGCAGTACGTACGTTTGCCACACTTCTTTACACAGCTAGGCGTGAGCCAGAGAGCCTTGGTCACTGAGGCCTACCTAAGGTACTGCCATACTCACCCAGTAGATCCCACGCAGAGGTCCCTGTGCCCCAAAGGGCCTCCACGGAAGGGCCCTGTTCCTCCCGTTGTGTTTCCTTGAGGTAATCAGAAACCGCTGAGGATACCTGTAGGAGCTCAGGTATGAAGCTGGGCGACCCTGGCCAAACCTGATTCCCCTCCGTGCTAGACGAGACAGTGGCGGGTCCTCAGCTGCCTGAAGCACACTCCTCGCGCGCACCTTCTCTTTGCTGCCGGAAGGCCTCACGTAAGAAGTCTGAGTGGACTCGGGACAGAAGAAGTCTGGGTTGACTCGTGTGAGGCCTGCTGCTCTCCGTTCCTTGCTGGGAGCTTCAGCAGGAGCGCTCTGGAGCTCGCCGGCAGGAGAATTGTGAGTCCCCCGGCCCCACCCCGGCCTCAAGCAAAAGTCCAGATTTCCCCCCTTAGTAACACCTCGGAGTGCCAGAGGGAGCGGAGGGGCGTGCGTTAACGGAATGCTTCAACCGTGGAAGGTATTTCACGAGACACCGTGCACTCACGTTCGTTGTAACAACTGTCAAAGGGCACTCACTGTATGCCTTCCAACTCCTCGGCCGCGTTGGAGCCCCAGGAAGTAAATGCGTTCGTTTGACTAAGCTCCGTGAACGCGCAACGGCGATGGCGAAGCGCTGCCCTGTTCGCTCGAAAGCTCTCGTTCGTGCGGCCTTCACACGGCCTCAAGGTACGCAGTTCTAAACAGCCTTCCATTCCATGCTGGTGTGCCAAGCCCCCCACCCACCCGCAGGGAGGAATTTGGGCTCTTCTGAGAAACACCAGTGTGCGCCACAAGTGAAACCAGGGCGTCTCCCCCAGGACGTCGCCGACCGGCAGCCGGACGCCAGAGGTGTACTTCCAGCCGGAAAAAGAGGGAAAAGGACAGCTTTCCCGGGGACAGTTCTGGACCCTTGGGACCATCCAGAATCACCATGGCCTCACCTTTGCACGGCCTGGGGAACGCTCTTCCGCCTGTCCAGCAATCCCCACGTCAAAACCTTTCTCAGCAGAGGCAGGCACTCTCTCCCTTGTACTAGCTAGCTCGGCAGAGCCTTCCGAGAAACATGCTGCGTCATTCAGCTTGAACGTGGGACGCGGAGGGGAGAGTACGCTTTCTCCCCGTTTGGAGGCGCCTTGCGCTTGGCTTCAAAGCTGCCTTGAACAGCACTAGCGGCCCGACGTCTCTGCACGGCAGGGCTGTCGTTGTGGGCCGAGGCTGCGTGTTCTCCCAAAGCGAAAACCGTGCTGGCAATCCCTTTCTAGGAACTCCTCCCACGGCACCCCAGGTTCAGCTCCGGCCGAACGAAAGGTGACCTCAGGCCTCAAGGTGAAGTTCCAGCGTTTCACGTCAGGGGAGCTGGGTGTGCAGGGCTCTCCGATGAGGCCATACTCCACCACGGAGTGCCTTAACCCTGCGACGCTCCTGGGGACACACGGGGTAAGGAGCCCATTCACCAGTTTCGCCTGATGACCTCTCTCCGTGCCGGAACGGCGGCCTCTGGCTTCTGAGGAGCCTTAGCGTAAGCAGGCCCCTGGAGACAGCTCTTCACATTCATAGCTAGGGCAGTGTACTCCTCTCTGGGTTGCCCAGGTTGAGTGGCCCAGTCGTCAGAGAGACTGGCGAAAGCAGCGCTGGGCGGACTCCCTTTGCCGGTCAGTCGAACGGCCTCCTTGACTGAAAGAGAACTGCAGTGCCAAAAGACACCGCGCTGACGACTGGCTCCGGGAAGAGACTCGGGGCAGCACTCTCACAGAAGCGAAAGCTAGGCCGTGGGCCCAGCCTGAGGAGCAGTACGTACGTTTGCCACACTTCTTTACACAGCTAGGCGTGAGCCAGAGAGCCTTGGTCACTGAGGCCTACCTAAGGTACTGCCATACTCACCCAGTAGATCCCACGCAGAGGTCCCTGTGCCCCAAAGGGCCTCCACGGAAGGGCCCTGTTCCTCCCGTTGTGTTTCCTTGAGGTAATCAGAAACCGCTGAGGATACCTGTAGGAGCTCAGGTATGAAGCTGGGCGACCCTGGCCAAACCTGATTCCCCTCCGTGCTAGACGAGACAGTGGCGGGTCCTCAGCTGCCTGAAGCACACTCCTCGCGCGCACCTTCTCTTTGCTGCCGGAAGGCCTCACGTAAGAAGTCTGAGTGGACTCGGGACAGAAGAAGTCTGGGTTGACTCGTGTGAGGCCTGCTGCTCTCCGTTCCTTGCTGGGAGCTTCAGCAGGAGCGCTCTGGAGCTCGCCGGCAGGAGAATTGTGAGTCCCCCGGCCCCACCCCGGCCTCAAGCAAAAGTCCAGATTTCCCCCCTTAGTAACACCTCGGAGTGCCAGAGGGAGCGGAGGGGCGTGCGTTAACGGAATGCTTCAACCGTGGAAGGTATTTCACGAGACACCGTGCACTCACGTTCGTTGTAACAACTGTCAAAGGGCACTCACTGTATGCCTTCCAACTCCTCGGCCGCGTTGGAGCCCCAGGAAGTAAATGCGTTCGTTTGACTAAGCTCCGTGAACGCGCAACGGCGATGGCGAAGCGCTGCCCTGTTCGCTCGAAAGCTCTCGTTCGTGCGGCCTTCACACGGCCTCAAGGTACGCAGTTCTAAACAGCCTTCCATTCCATGCTGGTGTGCCAAGCCCCCCACCCACCCGCAGGGAGGAATTTGGGCTCTTCTGAGAAACACCAGTGTGCGCCACAAGTGAAACCAGGGCGTCTCCCCCAGGACGTCGCCGACCGGCAGCCGGACGCCAGAGGTGTACTTCCAGCCGGAAAAAGAGGGAAAAGGACAGCTTTCCCGGGGACAGTTCTGGACCCTTGGGACCATCCAGAATCACCAAGGCCTCACCTTTGCACGGCCTGGGGAACGCTCTTCCGCCTGTCCAGCAATCCCCACGTCAAAACCTTTCTCAGCAGAGGCAGGCACTCTCTCCCTTGTACTAGCTAGCTCGGCAGAGCCTTCCGAGAAACATGCTGCGTCATTCAGCTTGAACGTGGGACGCGGAGGGGAGAGTACGCTTTCTCCCCGTTTGGAGGCGCCTTGCGCTTGGCTTCAAAGCTGCCTTGAACAGCACTAGCGGCCCGACGTCTCTGCACGGCAGGGCTGTCGTTGTGGGCCGAGGCTGCGTGTTCTCCCAAAGCGAAAACCGTGCTGGCAATCCCTTTCTAGGAACTCCTCCCACGGCACCCCAGGTTCAGCTCCGGCCGAACGAAAGGTGACCTCAGGCCTCAAGGTGAAGTTCCAGCGTTTCACGTCAGGGGAGCTGGGTGTGCAGGGCTCTCCGATGAGGCCATACTCCACCACGGAGTGCCTTAACCCTGCGACGCTCCTGGGGACACACGGGGTAAGGAGCCCATTCACCAGTTTCGCCTGATGACCTCTCTCCGTGCCGGAACGGCGGCCTCTGGCTTCTGAGGAGCCTTAGCGTAAGCAGGCCCCTGGAGACAGCTCTTCACATTCATAGCTAGGGCAGTGTACTCCTCTCTGGGTTGCCCAGGTTGAGTGGCCCAGTCGTCAGAGAGACTGGCGAAAGCAGCGCTGGGCGGACTCCCTTTGCCGGTCAGTCGAACGGCCTCCTTGACTGAAAGAGAACTGCAGTGCCAAAAGACACCGCGCTGACGACTGGCTCCGGGAAGAGACTCGGGGCAGCACTCTCACAGAAGCGAAAGCTAGGCCGTGGGCCCAGCCTGAGGAGCAGTACGTACGTTTGCCACACTTCTTTACACAGCTAGGCGTGAGCCAGAGAGCCTTGGTCACTGAGGCCTACCTAAGGTACTGCCATACTCACCCAGTAGATCCCACGCAGAGGTCCCTGTGCCCCAAAGGGCCTCCACGGAAGGGCCCTGTTCCTCCCGTTGTGTTTCCTTGAGGTAATCAGAAACCGCTGAGGATACCTGTAGGAGCTCAGGTATGAAGCTGGGCGACCCTGGCCAAACCTGATTCCCCTCCGTGCTAGACGAGACAGTGGCGGGTCCTCAGCTGCCTGAAGCACACTCCTCGCGCGCACCTTCTCTTTGCTGCCGGAAGGCCTCACGTAAGAAGTCTGAGTGGACTCGTGACAGAAGAAGTCTGGGTTGACTCGTGTGAGGCCTGCTGCTCTCCGTTCCTTGCTGGGAGCTTCAGCAGGAGCGCTCTGGAGCTCGCCGGCAGGAGAATTGTGAGTCCCCCGGCCCCACCCCGGCCTCAAGCAAAAGTCCAGATTTCCCCCCTTAGTAACACCTCGGAGTGCCAGAGGGAGCGGAGGGGCGTGCGTTAACGGAATGCTTCAACCGTGGAAGGTATTTCACGAGACACCGTGCACTCACGTTCGTTGTAACAACTGTCAAAGGGCACTCACTGTATGCCTTCCAACTCCTCGGCCGCGTTGGAGCCCCAGGAAGTAAATGCGTTCGTTTGACTAAGCTCCGTGAACGCGCAACGGCGATGGCGAAGCGCTGCCCTGTTCGCTCGAAAGCTCTCGTTCGTGCGGCCTTCACACGGCCTCAAGGTACGCAGTTCTAAACAGCCTTCCATTCCATGCTGGTGTGCCAAGCCCCCCACCCACCCGCAGGGAGGAATTTGGGCTCTTCTGAGAAACACCAGTGTGCGCCACAAGTGAAACCAGGGCGTCTCCCCCAGGACGTCGCCGACCGGCAGCCGGACGCCAGAGGTGTACTTCCAGCCGGAAAAAGAGGGAAAAGGACAGCTTTCCCGGGGACAGTTCTGGACCCTTGGGACCATCCAGAATCACCAAGGCCTCACCTTTGCACGGCCTGGGGAACGCTCTTCCGCCTGTCCAGCAATCCCCACGTCAAAACCTTTCTCAGCAGAGGCAGGCACTCTCTCCCTTGTACTAGCTAGCTCGGCAGAGCCTTCCGAGAAACATGCTGCGTCATTCAGCTTGAACGTGGGACGCGGAGGGGAGAGTACGCTTTCTCCCCGTTTGGAGGCGCCTTGCGCTTGGCTTCAAAGCTGCCTTGAACAGCACTAGCGGCCCGACGTCTCTGCACGGCAGGGCTGTCGTTGTGGGCCGAGGCTGCGTGTTCTCCCAAAGCGAAAACCGTGCTGGCAATCCCTTTCTAGGAACTCCTCCCACGGCACCCCAGGTTCAGCTCCGGCCGAACGAAAGGTGACCTCAGGCCTCAAGGTGAAGTTCCAGCGTTTCACGTCAGGGGAGCTGGGTGTGCAGGGGTCTCCGATGAGGCCATACTCCACCACGGAGTGCCTTAACCCTGCGACGCTCCTGGGGACACACGGGGTAAGGAGCCCATTCACCAGTTTCGCCTGATGACCTCTCTCCGTGCCGGAACGGCGGCCTCTGGCTTCTGAGGAGCCTTAGCGTAAGCAGGCCCCTGGAGACAGCTCTTCACATTCATAGCTAGGGCAGTGTACTCCTCTCTGGGTTGCCCAGGTTGAGTGGCCCAGTCGTCAGAGAGACTGGCGAAAGCAGCGCTGGGCGGACTCCCTTTGCCGGTCAGTCGAACGGCCTCCTTGACTGAAAGAGAACTGCAGTGCCAAAAGACACCGCGCTGACGACTGGCTCCGGGAAGAGACTCGGGGCAGCACTCTCACAGAAGCGAAAGCTAGGCCGTGGGCCCAGCCTGAGGAGCAGTACGTACGTTTGCCACACTTCTTTACACAGCTAGGCGTGAGCCAGAGAGCCTTGGTCACTGAGGCCTACCTAAGGTACTGCCATACTCACCCAGTAGATCCCACGCAGAGGTCCCTGTGCCCCAAAGGGCCTCCACGGAAGGGCCCTGTTCCTCCCGTTGTGTTTCCTTGAGGTAATCAGAAACCGCTGAGGATACCTGTAGGAGCTCAGGTATGAAGCTGGGCGACCCTGGCCAAACCTGATTCCCCTCCGTGCTAGACGAGACAGTGGCGGGTCCTCAGCTGCCTGAAGCACACTCCTCGCGCGCACCTTCTCTTTGCTGCCGGAAGGCCTCACGTAAGAAGTCTGAGTGGACTCGTGACAGAAGAAGTCTGGGTTGACTCGTGTGAGGCCTGCTGCTCTCCGTTCCTTGCTGGGAGCTTCAGCAGGAGCGCTCTGGAGCTCGCCGGCAGGAGAATTGTGAGTCCCCCGGCCCCACCCCGGCCTCAAGCAAAAGTCCAGATTTCCCCCCTTAGTAACACCTCGGAGTGCCAGAGGGAGCGGAGGGGCGTGCGTTAACGGAATGCTTCAACCGTGGAAGGTATTTCACGAGACACCGTGCACTCACGTTCGTTGTAACAACTGTCAAAGGGCACTCACTGTATGCCTTCCAACTCCTCGGCCGCGTTGGAGCCCCAGGAAGTAAATGCGTTCGTTTGACTAAGCTCCGTGAACGCGCAACGGCGATGGCGAAGCGCTGCCCTGTTCGCTCGAAAGCTCTCGTTCGTGCGGCCTTCACACGGCCTCAAGGTACGCAGTTCTAAACAGCCTTCCATTCCATGCTGGTGTGCCAAGCCCCCCACCCACCCGCAGGGAGGAATTTGGGCTCTTCTGAGAAACACCAGTGTGCGCCACAAGTGAAACCAGGGCGTCTCCCCCAGGACGTCGCCGACCGGCAGCCGGACGCCAGAGGTGTACTTCCAGCCGGAAAAAGAGGGAAAAGGACAGCTTTCCCGGGGACAGTTCTGGACCCTTGGGACCATCCAGAATCACCAAGGCCTCACCTTTGCACGGCCTGGGGAACGCTCTTCCGCCTGTCCAGCAATCCCCACGTCAAAACCTTTCTCAGCAGAGGCAGGCACTCTCTCCCTTGTACTAGCTAGCTCGGCAGAGCCTTCCGAGAAACATGCTGCGTCATTCAGCTTGAACGTGGGACGCGGAGGGGAGAGTACGCTTTCTCCCCGTTTGGAGGCGCCTTGCGCTTGGCTTCAAAGCTGCCTTGAACAGCACTAGCGGCCCGACGTCTCTGCACGGCAGGGCTGTCGTTGTGGGCCGAGGCTGCGTGT
Organism: Globicephala melas; assembly: GCF_963455315.2. Classification (NCBI taxonomy): domain Eukaryota; kingdom Metazoa; phylum Chordata; class Mammalia; order Artiodactyla; family Delphinidae; genus Globicephala; species Globicephala melas. Next base: position 228,011 of record NW_027207322.1, read on the forward strand.
TCTCCCAAAGCGAAAACCGTGCTGGCAATCCCTTTCTAGGAACTCCTCCCACGGCACCCCAGGTTCAGCTCCGGCCGAACGAAAGGTGACCTCAGGCCTCAAGGTGAAGTTCCAGCGTTTCACGTCAGGGGAGCTGGGTGTGCAGGGCTCTCCGATGAGGCCATACTCCACCACGGAGTGCCTTAACCCTGCGACGCTCCTGGGGACACACGGGGTAAGGAGCCCATTCACCAGTTTCGCCTGATGACCTCTCTCCGTGCCGGAACGGCGGCCTCTGGCTTCTGAGGAGCCTTAGCGTAAGCAGGCCCCTGGAGACAGCTCTTCACATTCATAGCTAGGGCAGTGTACTCCTCTCTGGGTTGCCCAGGTTGAGTGGCCCAGTCGTCAGAGAGACTGGCGAAAGCAGCGCTGGGCGGACTCCCTTTGCCGGTCAGTCGAACGGCCTCCTTGACTGAAAGAGAACTGCAGTGCCAAAAGACACCGCGCTGACGACTGGCTCCGGGAAGAGACTCGGGGCAGCACTCTCACAGAAGCGAAAGCTAGGCCGTGGGCCCAGCCTGAGGAGCAGTACGTACGTTTGCCACACTTCTTTACACAGCTAGGCGTGAGCCAGAGAGCCTTGGTCACTGAGGCCTACCTAAGGTACTGCCATACTCACCCAGTAGATCCCACGCAGAGGTCCCTGTGCCCCAAAGGGCCTCCACGGAAGGGCCCTGTTCCTCCCGTTGTGTTTCCTTGAGGTAATCAGAAACCGCTGAGGATACCTGTAGGAGCTCAGGTATGAAGCTGGGCGACCCTGGCCAAACCTGATTCCCCTCCGTGCTAGACGAGACAGTGGCGGGTCCTCAGCTGCCTGAAGCACACTCCTCGCGCGCACCTTCTCTTTGCTGCCGGAAGGCCTCACGTAAGAAGTCTGAGTGGACTCGTGACAGAAGAAGTCTGGGTTGACTCGTGTGAGGCCTGCTGCTCTCCGTTCCTTGCTGGGAGCTTCAGCAGGAGCGCTCTGGAGCTCGCCGGCAGGAGAATTGTGAGTCCCCCGGCCCCACCCCGGCCTCAAGCAAAAGTCCAGATTTCCCCCCTTAGTAACACCTCGGAGTGCCAGAGGGAGCGGAGGGGCGTGCGTTAACGGAATGCTTCAACCGTGGAAGGTATTTCACGAGACACCGTGCACTCACGTTCGTTGTAACAACTGTCAAAGGGCACTCACTGTATGCCTTCCAACTCCTCGGCCGCGTTGGAGCCCCAGGAAGTAAATGCGTTCGTTTGACTAAGCTCCGTGAACGCGCAACGGCGATGGCGAAGCGCTGCCCTGTTCGCTCGAAAGCTCTCGTTCGTGCGGCCTTCACACGGCCTCAAGGTACGCAGTTCTAAACAGCCTTCCATTCCATGCTGGTGTGCCAAGCCCCCCACCCACCCGCAGGGAGGAATTTGGGCTCTTCTGAGAAACACCAGTGTGCGCCACAAGTGAAACCAGGGCGTCTCCCCCAGGACGTCGCCGACCGGCAGCCGGACGCCAGAGGTGTACTTCCAGCCGGAAAAAGAGGGAAAAGGACAGCTTTCCCGGGGACAGTTCTGGACCCTTGGGACCATCCAGAATCACCAAGGCCTCACCTTTGCACGGCCTGGGGAACGCTCTTCCGCCTGTCCAGCAATCCCCACGTCAAAACCTTTCTCAGCAGAGGCAGGCACTCTCTCCCTTGTACTAGCTAGCTCGGCAGAGCCTTCCGAGAAACATGCTGCGTCATTCAGCTTGAACGTGGGACGCGGAGGGGAGAGTACGCTTTCTCCCCGTTTGGAGGCGCCTTGCGCTTGGCTTCAAAGCTGCCTTGAACAGCACTAGCGGCCCGACGTCTCTGCACGGCAGGGCTGTCGTTGTGGGCCGAGGCTGCGTGTTCTCCCAAAGCGAAAACCGTGCTGGCAATCCCTTTCTAGGAACTCCTCCCACGGCACCCCAGGTTCAGCTCCGGCCGAACGAAAGGTGACCTCAGGCCTCAAGGTGAAGTTCCAGCGTTTCACGTCAGGGGAGCTGGGTGTGCAGGGGTCTCCGATGAGGCCATACTCCACCACGGAGTGCCTTAACCCTGCGACGCTCCTGGGGACACACGGGGTAAGGAGCCCATTCACCAGTTTCGCCTGATGACCTCTCTCCGAGCCGGAACGGCGGCCTCTGGCTTCTGAGGAACCTTAGCGTAAGCAGGCCCCTGGAGACAGCTCTTCACATTCATAGCTAGGGCAGTGTACTCCTCTCTGGGTTGCCCAGGTTGAGTGGCCCAGTCGTCAGAGAGACTGGCGAAAGCAGCGCTGGGCGGACTCCCTTTGCCGGTCAGTCGAACGGCCTCCTTGACTGAAAGAGAACTGCAGTGCCAAAAGACACCGCGCTGACGACTGGCTCCGGGAAGAGACTCGGGGCAGCACTCTCACAGAAGCGAAAGCTAGGCCGTGGGCCCAGCCTGAGGAGCAGTACGTACGTTTGCCACACTTCTTTACACAGCTAGGCGTGAGCCAGAGAGCCTTGGTCACTGAGGCCTACCTAAGGTACGGCCATACTCACCCAGTAGATCCCACGCAGAGGTCCCTGTGCCCCAAAGGGCCTCCACGGAAGGGCCCTGTTCCTCCCGTTGTGTTTCCTTGAGGTAATCAGAAACCGCTGAGGATACCTGTAGGAGCTCAGGTATGAAGCTGGGCGACCCTGGCCAAACCTGATTCCCCTCCGTGCTAGACGAGACAGTGGCGGGTCCTCAGCTGCCTGAAGCACACTCCTCGCGCGCACCTTCTCTTTGCTGCCGGAAGGCCTCACGTAAGAAGTCTGAGTGGACTCGGGACAGAAGAAGTCTGGGTTGACTCGTGTGAGGCCTGCTGCTCTCCGTTCCTTGCTGGGAGCTTCAGCAGGAGCGCTCTGGAGCTCGCCGGCAGGAGAATTGTGAGTCCCCCGGCCCCACCCCGGCCTCAAGCAAAAGTCCAGATTTCCCCCCTTAGTAACACCTCGGAGTGCCAGAGGGAGCGGAGGGGCGTGCGTTAACGGAATGCTTCAACCGTGGAAGGTATTTCACGAGACACTGTGCACTCACGTTCGTTGTAACAACTGTCAAAGGGCACTCACTGTATGCCTTCCAACTCCTCGGCCGCGTTGGAGCCCCAGGAAGTAAATGCGTTCGTTTGACTAAGCTCCGTGAACGCGCAACGGCGATGGCGAAGCGCTGCCCTGTTCGCTCGAAAGCTCTCGTTCGTGCGGCCTTCACACGGCCTCAAGGTACGCAGTTCTAAACAGCCTTCCATTCCATGCTGGTGTGCCAAGCCCCCCACCCACCCGCAGGGAGGAATTTGGGCTCTTCTGAGAAACACCAGTGTGCGCCACAAGTGAAACCAGGGCGTCTCCCCCAGGACGTCGCCGACCGGCAGCCGGACGCCAGAGGTGTACTTCCAGCCGGAAAAAGAGGGAAAAGGACAGCTTTCCCGGGGACAGTTCTGGACCCTTGGGACCATCCAGAATCACCAAGGCCTCACCTTTGCACGGCCTGGGGAACGCTCTTCCGCCTGTCCAGCAATCCCCACGTCAAAACCTTTCTCAGCAGAGGCAGGCACTCTCTCCCTTGTACTAGCTAGCTCGGCAGAGCCTTCCGAGAAACATGCTGCGTCATTCAGCTTGAACGTGGGACGCGGAGGGGAGAGTACGCTTTCTCCCCGTTTGGAGGCGCCTTGCGCTTGGCTTCAAAGCTGCCTTGAACAGCACTAGCGGCCCGACGTCTCTGCACGGCAGGGCTGTCGTTGTGGGCCGAGGCTGCGTGTTCTCCCAAAGCGAAAACCGTGCTGGCAATCCCTTTCTAGGAACTCCTCCCACGGCACCCCAGGTTCAGCTCCGGCCGAACGAAAGGTGACCTCAGGCCTCAAGGTGAAGTTCCAGCGTTTCACGTCAGGGGAGCTGGGTGTGCAGGGGTCTCCGATGAGGCCATACTCCACCACGGAGTGCCTTAACCCTGCGACGCTCCTGGGGACACACGGGGTAAGGAGCCCATTCACCAGTTTCGCCTGATGACCTCTCTCCGAGCCGGAACGGCGGCCTCTGGCTTCTGAGGAACCTTAGCGTAAGCAGGCCCCTGGAGACAGCTCTTCACATTCATAGCTAGGGCAGTGTACTCCTCTCTGGGTTGCCCAGGTTGAGTGGCCCAGTCGTCAGAGAGACTGGCGAAAGCAGCGCTGGGCGGACTCCCTTTGCCGGTCAGTCGAACGGCCTCCTTGACTGAAAGAGAACTGCAGTGCCAAAAGACACCGCGCTGACGACTGGCTCCGGGAAGAGACTCGGGGCAGCACTCTCACAGAAGCGAAAGCTAGGCCGTGGGCCCAGCCTGAGGAGCAGTACGTACGTTTGCCACACTTCTTTACACAGCTAGGCGTGAGCCAGAGAGCCTTGGTCACTGAGGCCTACCTAAGGTACGGCCATACTCACCCAGTAGATCCCACGCAGAGGTCCCTGTGCCCCAAAGGGCCTCCACGGAAGGGCCCTGTTCCTCCCGTTGTGTTTCCTTGAGGTAATCAGAAACCGCTGAGGATACCTGTAGGAGCTCAGGTATGAAGCTGGGCGACCCTGGCCAAACCTGATTCCCCTCCGTGCTAGACGAGACAGTGGCGGGTCCTCAGCTGCCTGAAGCACACTCCTCGCGCGCACCTTCTCTTTGCTGCCGGAAGGCCTCACGTAAGAAGTCTGAGTGGACTCGTGACAGAAGAAGTCTGGGTTGACTCGTGTGAGGCCTGCTGCTCTCCGTTCCTTGCTGGGAGCTTCAGCAGGAGCGCTCTGGAGCTCGCCGGCAGGAGAATTGTGAGTCCCCCGGCCCCACCCCGGCCTCAAGCAAAAGTCCAGATTTCCCCCCTTAGTAACACCTCGGAGTGCCAGAGGGAGCGGAGGGGCGTGCGTTAACGGAATGCTTCAACCGTGGAAGGTATTTCACGAGACACCGTGCACTCACGTTCGTTGTAACAACTGTCAAAGGGCACTCACTGTATGCCTTCCAACTCCTCGGCCGCGTTGGAGCCCCAGGAAGTAAATGCGTTCGTTTGACTAAGCTCCGTGAACGCGCAACGGCGATGGCGAAGCGCTGCCCTGTTCGCTCGAAAGCTCTCGTTCGTGCGGCCTTCACACGGCCTCAAGGTACGCAGTTCTAAACAGCCTTCCATTCCATGCTGGTGTGCCAAGCCCCCCACCCACCCGCAGGGAGGAATTTGGGCTCTTCTGAGAAACACCAGTGTGCGCCACAAGTGAAACCAGGGCGTCTCCCCCAGGACGTCGCCGACCGGCAGCCGGACGCCAGAGGTGTACTTCCAGCCGGAAAAAGAGGGAAAAGGACAGCTTTCCCGGGGACAGTTCTGGACCCTTGGGACCATCCAGAATCACCAAGGCCTCACCTTTGCACGGCCTGGGGAACGCTCTTCCGCCTGTCCAGCAATCCCCACGTCAAAACCTTTCTCAGCAGAGGCAGGCACTCTCTCCCTTGTACTAGATAGCTCGGCAGAGCCTTCCGAGAAACATGCTGCGTCATTCAGCTTGAACGTGGGACGCGGAGGGGAGAGTACGCTTTCTCCCCGTTTGGAGGCGCCTTGCGCTTGGCTTCAAAGCTGCCTTGAACAGCACTAGCGGCCCGACGTCTCTGCACGGCAGGGCTGTCGTTGTGGGCCGAGGCTGCGTGTTCTCCCAAAGCGAAAACCGTGCTGGCAATCCCTTTCTAGGAACTCCTCCCACGGCACCCCAGGTTCAGCTCCGGCCGAACGAAAGGTGACCTCAGGCCTCAAGGTGAAGTTCCAGCGTTTCACGTCAGGGGAGCTGGGTGTGCAGGGGTCTCCGATGAGGCCATACTCCACCACGGAGTGCCTTAACCCTGCGACGCTCCTGGGGACACACGGGGTAAGGAGCCCATTCACCAGTTTCGCCTGATGACCTCTCTCCGTGCCGGAACGGCGGCCTCTGGCTTCTGAGGAGCCTTAGCGTAAGCAGGCCCCTGGAGACAGCTCTTCACATTCATAGCTAGGGCAGTGTACTCCTCTCTGGGTTGCCCAGGTTGAGTGGCCCAGTCGTCAGAGAGACTGGCGAAAGCAGCGCTGGGCGGACTCCCTTTGCCGGTCAGTCGAACGGCCTCCTTGACTGAAAGAGAACTGCAGTGCCAAAAGACACCGCGCTGACGACTGGCTCCGGGAAGAGACTCGGGGCAGCACTCTCACAGAAGCGAAAGCTAGGCCGTGGGCCCAGCCTGAGGAGCAGTACGTACGTTTGCCACACTTCTTTACACAGCTAGGCGTGAGCCAGAGAGCCTTGGTCACTGAGGCCTACCTAAGGTACTGCCATACTCACCCAGTAGATCCCACGCAGAGGTCCCTGTGCCCCAAAGGGCCTCCACGGAAGGGCCCTGTTCCTCCCGTTGTGTTTCCTTGAGGTAATCAGAAACCGCTGAGGATACCTGTAGGAGCTCAGGTATGAAGCTGGGCGACCCTGGCCAAACCTGATTCCCCTCCGTGCTAGACGAGACAGTGGCGGGTCCTCAGCTGCCTGAAGCACACTCCTCGCGCGCACCTTCTCTTTGCTGCCGGAAGGCCTCACGTAAGAAGTCTGAGTGGACTCGGGACAGAAGAAGTCTGGGTTGACTCGTGTGAGGCCTGCTGCTCTCCGTTCCTTGCTGGGAGCTTCAGCAGGAGCGCTCTGGAGCTCGCCGGCAGGAGAATTGTGAGTCCCCCGGCCCCACCCCGGCCTCAAGCAAAAGTCCAGATTTCCCCCCTTAGTAACACCTCGGAGTGCCAGAGGGAGCGGAGGGGCGTGCGTTAACGGAATGCTTCAACCGTGGAAGGTATTTCACGAGACACCGTGCACTCACGTTCGTTGTAACAACTGTCAAAGGGCACTCACTGTATGCCTTCCAACTCCTCGGCCGCGTTGGAGCCCCAGGAAGTAAATGCGTTCGTTTGACTAAGCTCCGTGAACGCGCAACGGCGATGGCGAAGCGCTGCCCTGTTCGCTCGAAAGCTCTCGTTCGTGCGGCCTTCACACGGCCTCAAGGTACGCAGTTCTAAACAGCCTTCCATTCCATGCTGGTGTGCCAAGCCCCCCACCCACCCGCAGGGAGGAATTTGGGCTCTTCTGAGAAACACCAGTGTGCGCCACAAGTGAAACCAGGGCGTCTCCCCCAGGACGTCGCCGACCGGCAGCCGGACGCCAGAGGTGTACTTCCAGCCGGAAAAAGAGGGAAAAGGACAGCTTTCCCGGGGACAGTTCTGGACCCTTGGGACCATCCAGAATCACCAAGGCCTCACCTTTGCACGGCCTGGGGAACGCTCTTCCGCCTGTCCAGCAATCCCCACGTCAAAACCTTTCTCAGCAGAGGCAGGCACTCTCTCCCTTGTACTAGATAGCTCGGCAGAGCCTTCCGAGAAACATGCTGCGTCATTCAGCTTGAACGTGGGACGCGGAGGGGAGAGTACGCTTTCTCCCCGTTTGGAGGCGCCTTGCGCTTGGCTTCAAAGCTGCCTTGAACAGCACTAGCGGCCCGACGTCTCTGCACGGCAGGGCTGTCGTTGTGGGCCGAGGCTGCGTGTTCTCCCAAAGCGAAAACCGTGCTGGCAATCCCTTTCTAGGAACTCCTCCCACGGCACCCCAGGTTCAGCTCCGGCCGAACGAAAGGTGACCTCAGGCCTCAAGGTGAAGTTCCAGCGTTTCACGTCAGGGGAGCTGGGTGTGCAGGGCTCTCCGATGAGGCCATACTCCACCACGGAGTGCCTTAACCCTGCGACGCTCCTGGGGACACACGGGGTAAGGAGCCCATTCACCAGTTTCGCCTGATGACCTCTCTCCGTGCCGGAACGGCGGCCTCTGGCTTCTGAGGAGCCTTAGCGTAAGCAGGCCCCTGGAGACAGCTCTTCACATTCATAGCTAGGGCAGTGTACTCCTCTCTGGGTTGCCCAGGTTGAGTGGCCCAGTCGTCAGAGAGACTGGCGAAAGCAGCGCTGGGCGGACTCCCTTTGCCGGTCAGTCGAACGGCCTCCTTGACTGAAAGAGAACTGCAGTGCCAAAAGACACCGCGCTGACGACTGGCTCCGGGAAGAGACTCGGGGCAGCACTCTCACAGAAGCGAAAGCTAGGCCGTGGGCCCAGCCTGAGGAGCAGTACGTACGTTTGCCACACTTCTTTACACAGCTAGGCGTGAGCCAGAGAGCCTTGGTCACTGAGGCCTACCTAAGGTACTGCCATACTCACCCAGTAGATCCCACGCAGAGGTCCCTGTGCCCCAAAGGGCCTCCACGGAAGGGCCCTGTTCCTCCCGTTGTGTTTCCTTGAGGTAATCAGAAACCGCTGAGGATACCTGTAGGAGCTCAGGTATGAAGCTGGGCGACCCTGGCCAAACCTGATTCCCCTCCGTGCTAGACGAGACAGTGGCGGGTCCTCAGCTGCCTGAAGCACACTCCTCGCGCGCACCTTCTCTTTGCTGCCGGAAGGCCTCACGTAAGAAGTCTGAGTGGACTCGGGACAGAAGAAGTCTGGGTTGACTCGTGTGAGGCCTGCTGCTCTCCGTTCCTTGCTGGGAGCTTCAGCAGGAGCGCTCTGGAGCTCGCCGGCAGGAGAATTGTGAGTCCCCCGGCCCCACCCCGGCCTCAAGCAAAAGTCCAGATTTCCCCCCTTAGTAACACCTCGGAGTGCCAGAGGGAGCGGAGGGGCGTGCGTTAACGGAATGCTTCAACCGTGGAAGGTATTTCACGAGACACCGTGCACTCACGTTCGTTGTAACAACTGTCAAAGGGCACTCACTGTATGCCTTCCAACTCCTCGGCCGCGTTGGAGCCCCAGGAAGTAAATGCGTTCGTTTGACTAAGCTCCGTGAACGCGCAACGGCGATGGCGAAGCGCTGCCCTGTTCGCTCGAAAGCTCTCGTTCGTGCGGCCTTCACACGGCCTCAAGGTACGCAGTTCTAAACAGCCTTCCATTCCATGCTGGTGTGCCAAGCCCCCCACCCACCCGCAGGGAGGAATTTGGGCTCTTCTGAGAAACACCAGTGTGCGCCACAAGTGAAACCAGGGCGTCTCCCCCAGGACGTCGCCGACCGGCAGCCGGACGCCAGAGGTGTACTTCCAGACCGAAAAGGAGGGAAAAGGACAGCTTTCCCGGGGACAGTTCTGGACCCTTGGGACCATCCAGAATCACCAAGGCCTCACCTTTGCACGGCCTGGGGAACGCTCTTCCGCCTGTCCAGCAATCCCCACGTCAAAACCTTTCTCAGCAGAGGCAGGCACTCTCTCCCTTGTACTAGCTAGCTCGGCAGAGCCTTCCGAGAAACATGCTGCGTCATTCAGCTTGAACGTGGGACGCGGAGGGGAGAGTACGCTTTCTCCCCGTTTGGAGGCGCCTTGCGCTTGGCTTCAAAGCTGCCTTGAACAGCACTAGCGGCCCGACGTCTCTGCACGGCAGGGCTGTCGTTGTGGGCCGAGGCTGCGTGTTCTCCCAAAGCGAAAACCGTGCTGGCAATCCCTTTCTAGGAACTCCTCCCACGGCACCCCAGGTTCAGCTCCGGCCGAACGAAAGGTGACCTCAGGCCTCAAGGTGAAGTTCCAGCGTTTCACGTCAGGGGAGCTGGGTGTGCAGGGCTCTCCGATGAGGCCATACTCCACCACGGAGTGCCTTAACCCTGCGACGCTCCTGGGGACACACGGGGTAAGGAGCCCATTCACCAGTTTCGCCTGATGACCTCTCTCCGTGCCAGAACGGCGGCCTCTGGCTTCTGAGGAGCCTTAGCGTAAGCAGGCCCCTGGAGACAGCTCTTCACATTCATAGCTAGGGCAGTGTACTCCTCTCTGGGTTGCCCAGGTTGAGTGGCCCAGTCGTCAGAGAGACTGGCGAAAGCAGCGCTGGGCGGACTCCCTTTGCCGGTCAGTCGAACGGCCTCCTTGACTGAAAGAGAACTGCAGTGCCAAAAGACACCGCGCTGACGACTGGCTCCGGGAAGAGACTCGGGGCAGCACTCTCACAGAAGCGAAAGCTAGGCCGTGGGCCCAGCCTGAGGAGCAGTACGTACGTTTGCCACACTTCTTTACACAGTTAGGCGTGAGCCAGAGAGCCTTGGTCACTGAGGCCTACCTAAGGTACTGCCATACTCACCCAGTAGATCCCACGCAGAGGTCCCTGTGCCCCAAAGGGCCTCCACGGAAGGGCCCTGTTCCTCCCGTTGTGTTTCCTTGAGGTAATCAGAAACCGCTGAGGATACCTGTAGGAGCTCAGGTATGAAGCTGGGCGACCCTGGCCAAACCTGATTCCCCTCCGTGCTAGACGAGACAGTGGCGGGTCCTCAGCTGCCTGAAGCACACTCCTCGCGCGCACCTTCTCTTTGCTGCCGGAAGGCCTCACGTAAGAAGTCTGAGTGGACTCGGGACAGAAGAAGTCTGGGTTGACTCGTGTGAGGCCTGCTGCTCTCCGTTCCTTGCTGGGAGCTTCAGCAGGAGCGCTCTGGAGCTCGCCGGCAGGAGAATTGTGAGTCCCCCGGCCCCACCCCGGCCTCAAGCAAAAGTCCAGATTTCCCCCCTTAGTAACACCTCGGAGTGCCAGAGGGAGCGGAGGGGCGTGCGTTAACGGAATGCTTCAACCGTGGAAGGTATTTCACGAGACACCGTGCACTCACGTTCGTTGTAACAACTGTCAAAGGGCACTCACTGTATGCCTTCCAACTCCTCGGCCGCGTTGGAGCCCCAGGAAGTAAATGCGTTCGTTTGACTAAGCTCCGTGAACGCGCAACGGCGATGGCGAAGCGCTGCCCTGTTCGCTCGAAAGCTCTCGTTCGTGCGGCCTTCACACGGCCTCAAGGTACGCAGTTCTAAACAGCCTTCCATTCCATGCTGGTGTGCCAAGCCCCCCACCCACCCGCAGGGAGGAATTTGGGCTCTTCTGAGAAACACCAGTGTGCGCCACAAGTGAAACCAGGGCGTCTCCCCCAGGACGTCGCCGACCGGCAGCCGGACGCCAGAGGTGTACTTCCAGCCGGAAAAAGAGGGAAAAGGACAGCTTTCCCGGGGACAGTTCTGGACCCTTGGGACCATCCAGAATCACCATGGCCTCACCTTTGCACGGCCTGGGGAACGCTCTTCCGCCTGTCCAGCAATCCCCACGTCAAAACCTTTCTCAGCAGAGGCAGGCACTCTCTCCCTTGTACTAGCTAGCTCGGCAGAGCCTTCCGAGAAACATGCTGCGTCATTCAGCTTGAACGTGGGACGCGGAGGGGAGAGTACGCTTTCTCCCCGTTTGGAGGCGCCTTGCGCTTGGCTTCAAAGCTGCCTTGAACAGCACTAGCGGCCCGACGTCTCTGCACGGCAGGGCTGTCGTTGTGGGCCGAGGCTGCGTGTTCTCCCAAAGCGAAAACCGTGCTGGCAATCCCTTTCTAGGAACTCCTCCCACGGCACCCCAGGTTCAGCTCCGGCCGAACGAAAGGTGACCTCAGGCCTCAAGGTGAAGTTCCAGCGTTTCACGTCAGGGGAGCTGGGTGTGCAGGGCTCTCCGATGAGGCCATACTCCACCACGGAGTGCCTTAACCCTGCGACGCTCCTGGGGACACACGGGGTAAGGAGCCCATTCACCAGTTTCGCCTGATGACCTCTCTCCGTGCCAGAACGGCGGCCTCTGGCTTCTGAGGAGCCTTAGCGTAAGCAGGCCCCTGGAGACAGCTCTTCACATTCATAGCTAGGGCAGTGTACTCCTCTCTGGGTTGCCCAGGTTGAGTGGCCCAGTCGTCAGAGAGACTGGCGAAAGCAGCGCTGGGCGGACTCCCTTTGCCGGTCAGTCGAACGGCCTCCTTGACTGAAAGAGAACTGCAGTGCCAAAAGACACCGCGCTGACGACTGGCTCCGGGAAGAGACTCGGGGCAGCACTCTCACAGAAGCGAAAGCTAGGCCGTGGGCCCAGCCTGAGGAGCAGTACGTACGTTTGCCACACTTCTTTACACAGCTAGGCGTGAGCCAGAGAGCCTTGGTCACTGAGGCCTACCTAAGGTACTGCCATACTCACCCAGTAGATCCCACGCAGAGGTCCCTGTGCCCCAAAGGGCCTCCACGGAAGGGCCCTGTTCCTCCCGTTGTGTTTCCTTGAGGTAATCAGAAACCGCTGAGGATACCTGTAGGAGCTCAGGTATGAAGCTGGGCGACCCTGGCCAAACCTGATTCCCCTCCGTGCTAGACGAGACAGTGGCGGGTCCTCAGCTGCCTGAAGCACACTCCTCGCGCGCACCTTCTCTTTGCTGCCGGAAGGCCTCACGTAAGAAGTCTGAGTGGACTCGGGACAGAAGAAGTCTGGGTTGACTCGTGTGAGGCCTGCTGCTCTCCGTTCCTTGCTGGGAGCTTCAGCAGGAGCGCTCTGGAGCTCGCCGGCAGGAGAATTGTGAGTCCCCCGGCCCCACCCCGGCCTCAAGCAAAAGTCCAGATTTCCCCCCTTAGTAACACCTCGGAGTGCCAGAGGGAGCGGAGGGGCGTGCGTTAACGGAATGCTTCAACCGTGGAAGGTATTTCACGAGACACCGTGCACTCACGTTCGTTGTAACAACTGTCAAAGGGCACTCACTGTATGCCTTCCAACTCCTCGGCCGCGTTGGAGCCCCAGGAAGTAAATGCGTTCGTTTGACTAAGCTCCGTGAACGCGCAACGGCGATGGCGAAGCGCTGCCCTGTTCGCTCGAAAGCTCTCGTTCGTGCGGCCTTCACACGGCCTCAAGGTACGCAGTTCTAAACAGCCTTCCATTCCATGCTGGTGTGCCAAGCCCCCCACCCACCCGCAGGGAGGAATTTGGGCTCTTCTGAGAAACACCAGTGTGCGCCACAAGTGAAACCAGGGCGTCTCCCCCAGGACGTCGCCGACCGGCAGCCGGACGCCAGAGGTGTACTTCCAGCCGGAAAAAGAGGGAAAAGGACAGCTTTCCCGGGGACAGTTCTGGACCCTTGGGACCATCCAGAATCACCAAGGCCTCACCTTTGCACGGCCTGGGGAACGCTCTTCCGCCTGTCCAGCAATCCCCACGTCAAAACCTTTCTCAGCAGAGGCAGGCACTCTCTCCCTTGTACTAGCTAGCTCGGCAGAGCCTTCCGAGAAACATGCTGCGTCATTCAGCTTGAACGTGGGACGCGGAGGGGAGAGTACGCTTTCTCCCCGTTTGGAGGCGCCTTGCGCTTGGCTTCAAAGCTGCCTTGAACAGCACTAGCGGCCCGACGTCTCTGCACGGCAGGGCTGTCGTTGTGGGCCGAGGCTGCGTGTTCTCCCAAAGCGAAAACCGTGCTGGCAATCCCTTTCTAGGAACTCCTCCCACGGCACCCCAGGTTCAGCTCCGGCCGAACGAAAGGTGACCTCAGGCCTCAAGGTGAAGTTCCAGCGTTTCACGTCAGGGGAGCTGGGTGTGCAGGGCTCTCCGATGAGGCCATACTCCACCACGGAGTGCCTTAACCCTGCGACGCTCCTGGGGACACACGGGGTAAGGAGCCCATTCACCAGTTTCGCCTGATGACCTCTCTCCGTGCCGGAACGGCGGCCTCTGGCTTCTGAGGAGCCTTAGCGTAAGCAGGCCCCTGGAGACAGCTCTTCACATTCATAGCTAGGGCAGTGTACTCCTCTCTGGGTTGCCCAGGTTGAGTGGCCCAGTCGTCAGAGAGACTGGCGAAAGCAGCGCTGGGCGGACTCCCTTTGCCGGTCAGTCGAACGGCCTCCTTGACTGAAAGAGAACTGCAGTGCCAAAAGACACCGCGCTGACGACTGGCTCCGGGAAGAGACTCGGGGCAGCACTCTCACAGAAGCGAAAGCTAGGCCGTGGGCCCAGCCTGAGGAGCAGTACGTACGTTTGCCACACTTCTTTACACAGCTAGGCGTGAGCCAGAGAGCCTTGGTCACTGAGGCCTACCTAAGGTACTGCCATACTCACCCAGTAGATCCCACGCAGAGGTCCCTGTGCCCCAAAGGGCCTCCACGGAAGGGCCCTGTTCCTCCCGTTGTGTTTCCTTGAGGTAATCAGAAACCGCTGAGGATACCTGTAGGAGCTCAGGTATGAAGCTGGGCGACCCTGGCCAAACCTGATTCCCCTCCGTGCTAGACGAGACAGTGGCGGGTCCTCAGCTGCCTGAAGCACACTCCTCGCGCGCACCTTCTCTTTGCTGCCGGAAGGCCTCACGTAAGAAGTCTGAGTGGACTCGTGACAGAAGAAGTCTGGGTTGACTCGTGTGAGGCCTGCTGCTCTCCGTTCCTTGCTGGGAGCTTCAGCAGGAGCGCTCTGGAGCTCGCCGGCAGGAGAATTGTGAGTCCCCCGGCCCCACCCCGGCCTCAAGCAAAAGTCCAGATTTCCCCCCTTAGTAACACCTCGGAGTGCCAGAGGGAGCGGAGGGGCGTGCGTTAACGGAATGCTTCAACCGTGGAAGGTATTTCACGAGACACCGTGCACTCACGTTCGTTGTAACAACTGTCAAAGGGCACTCACTGTATGCCTTCCAACTCCTCGGCCGCGTTGGAGCCCCAGGAAGTAAATGCGTTCGTTTGACTAAGCTCCGTGAACGCGCAACGGCGATGGCGAAGCGCTGCCCTGTTCGCTCGAAAGCTCTCGTTCGTGCGGCCTTCACACGGCCTCAAGGTACGCAGTTCTAAACAGCCTTCCATTCCATGCTGGTGTGCCAAGCCCCCCACCCACCCGCAGGGAGGAATTTGGGCTCTTCTGAGAAACACCAGTGTGCGCCACAAGTGAAACCAGGGCGTCTCCCCCAGGACGTCGCCGACCGGCAGCCGGACGCCAGAGGTGTACTTCCAGCCGGAAAAAGAGGGAAAAGGACAGCTTTCCCGGGGACAGTTCTGGACCCTTGGGACCATCCAGAATCACCAAGGCCTCACCTTTGCACGGCCTGGGGAACGCTCTTCCGCCTGTCCAGCAATCCCCACGTCAAAACCTTTCTCAGCAGAGGCAGGCACTCTCTCCCTTGTACTAGCTAGCTCGGCAGAGCCTTCCGAGAAACATGCTGCGTCATTCAGCTTGAACGTGGGACGCGGAGGGGAGAGTACGCTTTCTCCCCGTTTGGAGGCGCCTTGCGCTTGGCTTCAAAGCTGCCTTGAACAGCACTAGCGGCCCGACGTCTCTGCACGGCAGGGCTGTCGTTGTGGGCCGAGGCTGCGTGTTCTCCCAAAGCGAAAACCGTGCTGGCAATCCCTTTCTAGGAACTCCTCCCACGGCACCCCAGGTTCAGCTCCGGCCGAACGAAAGGTGACCTCAGGCCTCAAGGTGAAGTTCCAGCGTTTCACGTCAGGGGAGCTGGGTGTGCAGGGCTCTCCGATGAGGCCATACTCCACCACGGAGTGCCTTAACCCTGCGACGCTCCTGGGGACACACGGGGTAAGGAGCCCATTCACCAGTTTCGCCTGATGACCTCTCTCCGTGCCGGAACGGCGGCCTCTGGCTTCTGAGGAGCCTTAGCGTAAGCAGGCCCCTGGAGACAGCTCTTCACATTCATAGCTAGGGCAGTGTACTCCTCTCTGGGTTGCCCAGGTTGAGTGGCCCAGTCGTCAGAGAGACTGGCGAAAGCAGCGCTGGGCGGACTCCCTTTGCCGGTCAGTCGAACGGCCTCCTTGACTGAAAGAGAACTGCAGTGCCAAAAGACACCGCGCTGACGACTGGCTCCGGGAAGAGACTCGGGGCAGCACTCTCACAGAAGCGAAAGCTAGGCCGTGGGCCCAGCCTGAGGAGCAGTACGTACGTTTGCCACACTTCTTTACACAGCTAGGCGTGAGCCAGAGAGCCTTGGTCACTGAGGCCTACCTAAGGTACTGCCATACTCACCCAGTAGATCCCACGCAGAGGTCCCTGTGCCCCAAAGGGCCTCCACGGAGGGGCCCTGTTCCTCCCGTTGTGTTTCCTTGAGGTAATCAGAAACCGCTGAGGATACCTGTAGGAGCTCAGGTATGAAGCTGGGCGACCCTGGCCAAACCTGATTCCCCTCCGTGCTAGACGAGACAGTGGCGGGTCCTCAGCTGCCTGAAGCACACTCCTCGCGCGCACCTTCTCTTTGCTGCCGGAAGGCCTCACGTAAGAAGTCTGAGTGGACTCGTGACAGAAGAAGTCTGGGTTGACTCGTGTGAGGCCTGCTGCTCTCCGTTCCTTGCTGGGAGCTTCAGCAGGAGCGCTCTGGAGCTCGCCGGCAGGAGAATTGTGAGTCCCCCGGCCCCACCCCGGCCTCAAGCAAAAGTCCAGATTTCCCCCCTTAGTAACACCTCGGAGTGCCAGAGGGAGCGGAGGGGCGTGCGTTAACGGAATGCTTCAACCGTGGAAGGTATTTCACGAGACACCGTGCACTCACGTTCGTTGTAACAACTGTCAAAGGGCACTCACTGTATGCCTTCCAACTCCTCGGCCGCGTTGGAGCCCCAGGAAGTAAATGCGTTCGTTTGACTAAGCTCCGTGAACGCGCAACGGCGATGGCGAAGCGCTGCCCTGTTCGCTCGAAAGCTCTCGTTCGTGCGGCCTTCACACGGCCTCAAGGTACGCAGTTCTAAACAGCCTTCCATTCCATGCTGGTGTGCCAAGCCCCCCACCCACCCGCAGGGAGGAATTTGGGCTCTTCTGAGAAACACCAGTGTGCGCCACAAGTGAAACCAGGGCGTCTCCCCCAGGACGTCGCCGACCGGCAGCCGGACGCCAGAGGTGTACTTCCAGCCGGAAAAAGAGGGAAAAGGACAGCTTTCCCGGGGACAGTTCTGGACCCTTGGGACCATCCAGAATCACCAAGGCCTCACCTTTGCACGGCCTGGGGAACGCTCTTCCGCCTGTCCAGCAATCCCCACGTCAAAACCTTTCTCAGCAGAGGCAGGCACTCTCTCCCTTGTACTAGCTAGCTCGGCAGAGCCTTCCGAGAAACATGCTGCGTCATTCAGCTTGAACGTGGGACGCGGAGGGGAGAGTACGCTTTCTCCCCGTTTGGAGGCGCCTTGCGCTTGGCTTCAAAGCTGCCTTGAACAGCACTAGCGGCCCGACGTCTCTGCACGGCAGGGCTGTCGTTGTGGGCCGAGGCTGCGTGTTCTCCCAAAGCGAAAACCGTGCTGGCAATCCCTTTCTAGGAACTCCTCCCACGGCACCCCAGGTTCAGCTCCGGCCGAACGAAAGGTGACCTCAGGCCTCAAGGTGAAGTTCCAGCGTTTCACGTCAGGGGAGCTGGGTGTGCAGGGCTCTCCGATGAGGCCATACTCCACCACGGAGTGCCTTAACCCTGCGACGCTCCTGGGGACACACGGGGTAAGGAGCCCATTCACCAGTTTCGCCTGATGACCTCTCTCCGTGCCGGAACGGCGGCCTCTGGCTTCTGAGGAGCCTTAGCGTAAGCAGGCCCCTGGAGACAGCTCTTCACATTCATAGCTAGGGCAGTGTACTCCTCTCTGGGTTGCCCAGGTTGAGTGGCCCAGTCGTCAGAGAGACTGGCGAAAGCAGCGCTGGGCGGACTCCCTTTGCCGGTCAGTCGAACGGCCTCCTTGACTGAAAGAGAACTGCAGTGCCAAAAGACACCGCGCTGACGACTGGCTCCGGGAAGAGACTCGGGGCAGCACTCTCACAGAAGCGAAAGCTAGGCCGTGGGCCCAGCCTGAGGAGCAGTACGTACGTTTGCCACACTTCTTTACACAGCTAGGCGTGAGCCAGAGAGCCTTGGTCACTGAGGCCTACCTAAGGTACGGCCATACTCACCCAGTAGATCCCACGCAGAGGTCCCTGTGCCCCAAAGGGCCTCCACGGAAGGGCCCTGTTCCTCCCGTTGTGTTTCCTTGAGGTAATCAGAAACCGCTGAGGATACCTGTAGGAGCTCAGGTATGAAGCTGGGCGACCCTGGCCAAACCTGATTCCCCTCCGTGCTAGACGAGACAGTGGCGGGTCCTCAGCTGCCTGAAGCACACTCCTCGCGCGCACCTTCTCTTTGCTGCCGGAAGGCCTCACGTAAGAAGTCTGAGTGGACTCGGGACAGAAGAAGTCTGGGTTGACTCGTGTGAGGCCTGCTGCTCTCCGTTCCTTGCTGGGAGCTTCAGCAGGAGCGCTCTGGAGCTCGCCGGCAGGAGAATTGTGAGTCCCCCGGCCCCACCCCGGCCTCAAGCAAAAGTCCAGATTTCCCCCCTTAGTAACACCTCGGAGTGCCAGAGGGAGCGGAGGGGCGTGCGTTAACGGAATGCTTCAACCGTGGAAGGTATTTCACGAGACACCGTGCACTCACGTTCGTTGTAACAACTGTCAAAGGGCACTCACTGTATGCCTTCCAACTCCTCGGCCGCGTTGGAGCCCCAGGAAGTAAATGCGTTCGTTTGACTAAGCTCCGTGAACGCGCAACGGCGATGGCGAAGCGCTGCCCTGTTCGCTCGAAAGCTCTCGTTCGTGCGGCCTTCACACGGCCTCAAGGTACGCAGTTCTAAACAGCCTTCCATTCCATGCTGGTGTGCCAAGCCCCCCACCCACCCGCAGGGAGGAATTTGGGCTCTTCTGAGAAACACCAGTGTGCGCCACAAGTGAAACCAGGGCGTCTCCCCCAGGACGTCGCCGACCGGCAGCCGGACGCCAGAGGTGTACTTCCAGCCGGAAAAAGAGGGAAAAGGACAGCTTTCCCGGGGACAGTTCTGGACCCTTGGGACCATCCAGAATCACCAAGGCCTCACCTTTGCACGGCCTGGGGAACGCTCTTCCGCCTGTCCAGCAATCCCCACGTCAAAACCTTTCTCAGCAGAGGCAGGCACTCTCTCCCTTGTACTAGCTAGCTCGGCAGAGCCTTCCGAGAAACATGCTGCGTCATTCAGCTTGAACGTGGGACGCGGAGGGGAGAGTACGCTTTCTCCCCGTTTGGAGGCGCCTTGCGCTTGGCTTCAAAGCTGCCTTGAACAGCACTAGCGGCCCGACGTCTCTGCACGGCAGGGCTGTCGTTGTGGGCCGAGGCTGCGTGTTCTCCCAAAGCGAAAACCGTGCTGGCAATCCCTTTCTAGGAACTCCTCCCACGGCACCCCAGGTTCAGCTCCGGCCGAACGAAAGGTGACCTCAGGCCTCAAGGTGAAGTTCCAGCGTTTCACGTCAGGGGAGCTGGGTGTGCAGGGGTCTCCGATGAGGCCATACTCCACCACGGAGTGCCTTAACCCTGCGACGCTCCTGGGGACACACGGGGTAAGGAGCCCATTCACCAGTTTCGCCTGATGACCTCTCTCCGTGCCGGAACGGCGGCCTCTGGCTTCTGAGGAGCCTTAGCGTAAGCAGGCCCCTGGAGACAGCTCTTCACATTCATAGCTAGGGCAGTGTACTCCTCTCTGGGTTGCCCAGGTTGAGTGGCCCAGTCGTCAGAGAGACTGGCGAAAGCAGCGCTGGGCGGACTCCCTTTGCCGGTCAGTCGAACGGCCTCCTTGACTGAAAGAGAACTGCAGTGCCAAAAGACACCGCGCTGACGACTGGCTCCGGGAAGAGACTCGGGGCAGCACTCTCACAGAAGCGAAAGCTAGGCCGTGGGCCCAGCCTGAGGAGCAGTACGTACGTTTGCCACACTTCTTTACACAGCTAGGCGTGAGCCAGAGAGCCTTGGTCACTGAGGCCTACCTAAGGTACTGCCATACTCACCCAGTAGATCCCACGCAGAGGTCCCTGTGCCCCAAAGGGCCTCCACGGAAGGGCCCTGTTCCTCCCGTTGTGTTTCCTTGAGGTAATCAGAAACCGCTGAGGATACCTGTAGGAGCTCAGGTATGAAGCTGGGCGACCCTGGCCAAACCTGATTCCCCTCCGTGCTAGACGAGACAGTGGCGGGTCCTCAGCTGCCTGAAGCACACTCCTCGCGCGCACCTTCTCTTTGCTGCCGGAAGGCCTCACGTAAGAAGTCTGAGTGGACTCGTGACAGAAGAAGTCTGGGTTGACTCGTGTGAGGCCTGCTGCTCTCCGTTCCTTGCTGGGAGCTTCAGCAGGAGCGCTCTGGAGCTCGCCGGCAGGAGAATTGTGAGTCCCCCGGCCCCACCCCGGCCTCAAGCAAAAGTCCAGATTTCCCCCCTTAGTAACACCTCGGAGTGCCAGAGGGAGCGGAGGGGCGTGCGTTAACGGAATGCTTCAACCGTGGAAGGTATTTCACGAGACACCGTGCACTCACGTTCGTTGTAACAACTGTCAAAGGGCACTCACTGTATGCCTTCCAACTCCTCGGCCGCGTTGGAGCCCCAGGAAGTAAATGCGTTCGTTTGACTAAGCTCCGTGAACGCGCAACGGCGATGGCGAAGCGCTGCCCTGTTCGCTCGAAAGCTCTCGTTCGTGCGGCCTTCACACGGCCTCAAGGTACGCAGTTCTAAACAGCCTTCCATTCCATGCTGGTGTGCCAAGCCCCCCACCCACCCGCAGGGAGGAATTTGGGCTCTTCTGAGAAACACCAGTGTGCGCCACAAGTGAAACCAGGGCGTCTCCCCCAGGACGTCGCCGACCGGCAGCCGGACGCCAGAGGTGTACTTCCAGCCGGAAAAAGAGGGAAAAGGACAGCTTTCCCGGGGACAGTTCTGGACCCTTGGGACCATCCAGAATCACCAAGGCCTCACCTTTGCACGGCCTGGGGAACGCTCTTCCGCCTGTCCAGCAATCCCCACGTCAAAACCTTTCTCAGCAGAGGCAGGCACTCTCTCCCTTGTACTAGCTAGCTCGGCAGAGCCTTCCGAGAAACATGCTGCGTCATTCAGCTTGAACGTGGGACGCGGAGGGGAGAGTACGCTTTCTCCCCGTTTGGAGGCGCCTTGCGCTTGGCTTCAAAGCTGCCTTGAACAGCACTAGCGGCCCGACGTCTCTGCACGGCAGGGCTGTCGTTGTGGGCCGAGGCTGCGTGTTCTCCCAAAGCGAAAACCGTGCTGGCAATCCCTTTCTAGGAACTCCTCCCACGGCACCCCAGGTTCAGCTCCGGCCGAACGAAAGGTGACCTCAGGCCTCAAGGTGAAGTTCCAGCGTTTCACGTCAGGGGAGCTGGGTGTGCAGGGCTCTCCGATGAGGCCATACTCCACCACGGAGTGCCTTAACCCTGCGACGCTCCTGGGGACACACGGGGTAAGGAGCCCATTCACCAGTTTCGCCTGATGACCTCTCTCCGTGCCGGAACGGCGGCCTCTGGCTTCTGAGGAGCCTTAGCGTAAGCAGGCCCCTGGAGACAGCTCTTCACATTCATAGCTAGGGCAGTGTACTCCTCTCTGGGTTGCCCAGGTTGAGTGGCCCAGTCGTCAGAGAGACTGGCGAAAGCAGCGCTGGGCGGACTCCCTTTGCCGGTCAGTCGAACGGCCTCCTTGACTGAAAGAGAACTGCAGTGCCAAAAGACACCGCGCTGACGACTGGCTCCGGGAAGAGACTCGGGGCAGCACTCTCACAGAAGCGAAAGCTAGGCCGTGGGCCCAGCCTGAGGAGCAGTACGTACGTTTGCCACACTTCTTTACACAGCTAGGCGTGAGCCAGAGAGCCTTGGTCACTGAGGCCTACCTAAGGTACGGCCATACTCACCCAGTAGATCCCACGCAGAGGTCCCTGTGCCCCAAAGGGCCTCCACGGAAGGGCCCTGTTCCTCCCGTTGTGTTTCCTTGAGGTAATCAGAAACCGCTGAGGATACCTGTAGGAGCTCAGGTATGAAGCTGGGCGACCCTGGCCAAACCTGATTCCCCTCCGTGCTAGACGAGACAGTGGCGGGTCCTCAGCTGCCTGAAGCACACTCCTCGCGCGCACCTTCTCTTTGCTGCCGGAAGGCCTCACGTAAGAAGTCTGAGTGGACTCGTGACAGAAGAAGTCTGGGTTGACTCGTGTGAGGCCTGCTGCTCTCCGTTCCTTGCTGGGAGCTTCAGCAGGAGCGCTCTGGAGCTCGCCGGCAGGAGAATTGTGAGTCCCCCGGCCCCACCCCGGCCTCAAGCAAAAGTCCAGATTTCCCCCCTTAGTAACACCTCGGAGTGCCAGAGGGAGCGGAGGGGCGTGCGTTAACGGAATGCTTCAACCGTGGAAGGTATTTCACGAGACACCGTGCACTCACGTTCGTTGTAACAACTGTCAAAGGGCACTCACTGTATGCCTTCCAACTCCTCGGCCGCGTTGGAGCCCCAGGAAGTAAATGCGTTCGTTTGACTAAGCTCCGTGAACGCGCAACGGCGATGGCGAAGCGCTGCCCTGTTCGCTCGAAAGCTCTCGTTCGTGCGGCCTTCACACGGCCTCAAGGTACGCAGTTCTAAACAGCCTTCCATTCCATGCTGGTGTGCCAAGCCCCCCACCCACCCGCAGGGAGGAATTTGGGCTCTTCTGAGAAACACCAGTGTGCGCCACAAGTGAAACCAGGGCGTCTCCCCCAGGACGTCGCCGACCGGCAGCCGGACGCCAGAGGTGTACTTCCAGCCGGAAAAAGAGGGAAAAGGACAGCTTTCCCGGGGACAGTTCTGGACCCTTGGGACCATCCAGAATCACCAAGGCCTCACCTTTGCACGGCCTGGGGAACGCTCTTCCGCCTGTCCAGCAATCCCCACGTCAAAACCTTTCTCAGCAGAGGCAGGCACTCTCTCCCTTGTACTAGCTAGCTCGGCAGAGCCTTCCGAGAAACATGCTGCGTCATTCAGCTTGAACGTGGGACGCGGAGGGGAGAGTACGCTTTCTCCCCGTTTGGAGGCGCCTTGCGCTTGGCTTCAAAGCTGCCTTGAACAGCACTAGCGGCCCGACGTCTCTGCACGGCAGGGCTGTCGTTGTGGGCCGAGGCTGCGTGTTCTCCCAAAGCGAAAACCGTGCTGGCAATCCCTTTCTAGGAACTCCTCCCACGGCACCCCAGGTTCAGCTCCGGCCGAACGAAAGGTGACCTCAGGCCTCAAGGTGAAGTTCCAGCGTTTCACGTCAGGGGAGCTGGGTGTGCAGGGCTCTCCGATGAGGCCATACTCCACCACGGAGTGCCTTAACCCTGCGACGCTCCTGGGGACACACGGGGTAAGGAGCCCATTCACCAGTTTCGCCTGATGACCTCTCTCCGTGCCGGAACGGCGGCCTCTGGCTTCTGAGGAGCCTTAGCGTAAGCAGGCCCCTGGAGACAGCTCTTCACATTCATAGCTAGGGCAGTGTACTCCTCTCTGGGTTGCCCAGGTTGAGTGGCCCAGTCGTCAGAGAGACTGGCGAAAGCAGCGCTGGGCGGACTCCCTTTGCCGGTCAGTCGAACGGCCTCCTTGACTGAAAGAGAACTGCAGTGCCAAAAGACACCGCGCTGACGACTGGCTCCGGGAAGAGACTCGGGGCAGCACTCTCACAGAAGCGAAAGCTAGGCCGTGGGCCCAGCCTGAGGAGCAGTACGTACGTTTGCCACACTTCTTTACACAGCTAGGCGTGAGCCAGAGAGCCTTGGTCACTGAGGCCTACCTAAGGTACGGCCATACTCACCCAGTAGATCCCACGCAGAGGTCCCTGTGCCCCAAAGGGCCTCCACGGAAGGGCCCTGTTCCTCCCGTTGTGTTTCCTTGAGGTAATCAGAAACCGCTGAGGATACCTGTAGGAGCTCAGGTATGAAGCTGGGCGACCCTGGCCAAACCTGATTCCCCTCCGTGCTAGACGAGACAGTGGCGGGTCCTCAGCTGCCTGAAGCACACTCCTCGCGCGCACCTTCTCTTTGCTGCCGGAAGGCCTCACGTAAGAAGTCTGAGTGGACTCGGGACAGAAGAAGTCTGGGTTGACTCGTGTGAGGCCTGCTGCTCTCCGTTCCTTGCTGGGAGTTTCAGCAGGAGCGCTCTGGAGCTCGCCGGCAGGAGAATTGTGAGTCCCCCGGCCCCACCCCGGCCTCAAGCAAAAGTCCAGATTTCCCCCCTTAGTAACACCTCGGAGTGCCAGAGGGAGCGGAGGGGCGTGCGTTAACGGAATGCTTCAACCGTGGAAGGTATTTCACGAGACACCGTGCACTCACGTTCGTTGTAACAACTGTCAAAGGGCACTCACTGTATGCCTTCCAACTCCTCGGCCGCGTTGGAGCCCCAGGAAGTAAATGCGTTCGTTTGACTAAGCTCCGTGAACGCGCAACGGCGATGGCGAAGCGCTGCCCTGTTCGCTCGAAAGCTCTCGTTCGTGCGGCCTTCACACGGCCTCAAGGTACGCAGTTCTAAACAGCCTTCCATTCCATGCTGGTGTGCCAAGCCCCCCACCCACCCGCAGGGAGGAATTTGGGCTCTTCTGAGAAACACCAGTGTGCGCCACAAGTGAAACCAGGGCGTCTCCCCCAGGACGTCGCCGACCGGCAGCCGGACGCCAGAGGTGTACTTCCAGCCGGAAAAAGAGGGAAAAGGACAGCTTTCCCGGGGACAGTTCTGGACCCTTGGGACCATCCAGAATCACCAAGGCCTCACCTTTGCACGGCCTGGGGAACGCTCTTCCGCCTGTCCAGCAATCCCCACGTCAAAACCTTTCTCAGCAGAGGCAGGCACTCTCTCCCTTGTACTAGCTAGCTCGGCAGAGCCTTCCGAGAAACATGCTGCGTCATTCAGCTTGAACGTGGGACGCGGAGGGGAGAGTACGCTTTCTCCCCATTTGGAGGCGCCTTGCGCTTGGCTTCAAAGCTGCCTTGAACAGCACTAGCGGCCCGACGTCTCTGCACGGCAGGGCTGTCGTTGTGGGCCGAGGCTGCGTGTTCTCCCAAAGCGAAAACCGTGCTGGCAATCCCTTTCTAGGAACTCCTCCCACGGCACCCCAGGTTCAGCTCCGGCCGAACGAAAGGTGACCTCAGGCCTCAAGGTGAAGTTCCAGCGTTTCACGTCAGGGGAGCTGGGTGTGCAGGGGTCTCCGATGAGGCCATACTCCACCACGGAGTGCCTTAACCCTGCGACGCTCCTGGGGACACACGGGGTAAGGAGCCCATTCACCAGTTTCGCCTGATGACCTCTCTCCGTGCCAGAACGGCGGCCTCTGGCTTCTGAGGAGCCTTAGCGTAAGCAGGCCCCTGGAGACAGCTCTTCACATTCATAGCTAGGGCAGTGTACTCCTCTCTGGGTTGCCCAGGTTGAGTGGCCCAGTCGTCAGAGAGACTGGCGAAAGCAGCGCTGGGCGGACTCCCTTTGCCGGTCAGTCGAACGGCCTCCTTGACTGAAAGAGAACTGCAGTGCCAAAAGACACCGCGCTGACGACTGGCTCCGGGAAGAGACTCGGGGCAGCACTCTCACAGAAGCGAAAGCTAGGCCGTGGGCCCAGCCTGAGGAGCAGTACGTACGTTTGCCACACTTCTTTACACAGCTAGGCGTGAGCCAGAGAGCCTTGGTCACTGAGGCCTACCTAAGGTACTGCCATACTCACCCAGTAGATCCCACGCAGAGGTCCCTGTGCCCCAAAGGGCCTCCACGGAAGGGCCCTGTTCCTCCCGTTGTGTTTCCTTGAGGTAATCAGAAACCGCTGAGGATACCTGTAGGAGCTCAGGTATGAAGCTGGGCGACCCTGGCCAAACCTGATTCCCCTCCGTGCTAGACGAGACAGTGGCGGGTCCTCAGCTGCCTGAAGCACACTCCTCGCGCGCACCTTCTCTTTGCTGCCGGAAGGCCTCACGTAAGAAGTCTGAGTGGACTCGTGACAGAAGAAGTCTGGGTTGACTCGTGTGAGGCCTGCTGCTCTCCGTTCCTTGCTGGGAGCTTCAGCAGGAGCGCTCTGGAGCTCGCCGGCAGGAGAATTGTGAGTCCCCCGGCCCCACCCCGGCCTCAAGCAAAAGTCCAGATTTCCCCCCTTAGTAACACCTCGGAGTGCCAGAGGGAGCGGAGGGGCGTGCGTTAACGGAATGCTTCAACCGTGGAAGGTATTTCACGAGACACCGTGCACTCACGTTCGTTGTAACAACTGTCAAAGGGCACTCACTGTATGCCTTCCAACTCCTCGGCCGCGTTGGAGCCCCAGGAAGTAAATGCGTTCGTTTGACTAAGCTCCGTGAACGCGCAACGGCGATGGCGAAGCGCTGCCCTGTTCGCTCGAAAGCTCTCGTTCGTGCGGCCTTCACACGGCCTCAAGGTACGCAGTTCTAAACAGCCTTCCATTCCATGCTGGTGTGCCAAGCCCCCCACCCACCCGCAGGGAGGAATTTGGGCTCTTCTGAGAAACACCAGTGTGCGCCACAAGTGAAACCAGGGCGTCTCCCCCAGGACGTCGCCGACCGGCAGCCGGACGCCAGAGGTGTACTTCCAGCCGGAAAAAGAGGGAAAAGGACAGCTTTCCCGGGGACAGTTCTGGACCCTTGGGACCATCCAGAATCACCAAGGCCTCACCTTTGCACGGCCTGGGGAACGCTCTTCCGCCTGTCCAGCAATCCCCACGTCAAAACCTTTCTCAGCAGAGGCAGGCACTCTCTCCCTTGTACTAGCTAGCTCGGCAGAGCCTTCCGAGAAACATGCTGCGTCATTCAGCTTGAACGTGGGACGCGGAGGGGAGAGTACGCTTTCTCCCCGTTTGGAGGCGCCTTGCGCTTGGCTTCAAAGCTGCCTTGAACAGCACTAGCGGCCCGACGTCTCTGCACGGCAGGGCTGTCGTTGTGGGCCGAGGCTGCGTGTTCTCCCAAAGCGAAAACCGTGCTGGCAATCCCTTTCTAGGAACTCCTCCCACGGCACCCCAGGTTCAGCTCCGGCCGAACGAAAGGTGACCTCAGGCCTCAAGGTGAAGTTCCAGCGTTTCACGTCAGGGGAGCTGGGTGTGCAGGGCTCTCCGATGAGGCCATACTCCACCACGGAGTGCCTTAACCCTGCGACGCTCCTGGGGACACACGGGGTAAGGAGCCCATTCACCAGTTTCGCCTGATGACCTCTCTCCGTGCCGGAACGGCGGCCTCTGGCTTCTGAGGAGCCTTAGCGTAAGCAGGCCCCTGGAGACAGCTCTTCACATTCATAGCTAGGGCAGTGTACTCCTCTCTGGGTTGCCCAGGTTGAGTGGCCCAGTCGTCAGAGAGACTGGCGAAAGCAGCGCTGGGCGGACTCCCTTTGCCGGTCAGTCGAACGGCCTCCTTGACTGAAAGAGAACTGCAGTGCCAAAAGACACCGCGCTGACGACTGGCTCCGGGAAGAGACTCGGGGCAGCACTCTCACAGAAGCGAAAGCTAGGCCGTGGGCCCAGCCTGAGGAGCAGTACGTACGTTTGCCACACTTCTTTACACAGCTAGGCGTGAGCCAGAGAGCCTTGGTCACTGAGGCCTACCTAAGGTACGGCCATACTCACCCAGTAGATCCCACGCAGAGGTCCCTGTGCCCCAAAGGGCCTCCACGGAAGGGCCCTGTTCCTCCCGTTGTGTTTCCTTGAGGTAATCAGAAACCGCTGAGGATACCTGTAGGAGCTCAGGTATGAAGCTGGGCGACCCTGGCCAAACCTGATTCCCCTCCGTGCTAGACGAGACAGTGGCGGGTCCTCAGCTGCCTGAAGCACACTCCTCGCGCGCACCTTCTCTTTGCTGCCGGAAGGCCTCACGTAAGAAGTCTGAGTGGACTCGGGACAGAAGAAGTCTGGGTTGACTCGTGTGAGGCCTGCTGCTCTCCGTTCCTTGCTGGGAGTTTCAGCAGGAGCGCTCTGGAGCTCGCCGGCAGGAGAATTGTGAGTCCCCCGGCCCCACCCCGGCCTCAAGCAAAAGTCCAGATTTCCCCCCTTAGTAACACCTCGGAGTGCCAGAGGGAGCGGAGGGGCGTGCGTTAACGGAATGCTTCAACCGTGGAAGGTATTTCACGAGACACCGTGCACTCACGTTCGTTGTAACAACTGTCAAAGGGCACTCACTGTATGCCTTCCAACTCCTCGGCCGCGTTGGAGCCCCAGGAAGTAAATGCGTTCGTTTGACTAAGCTCCGTGAACGCGCAACGGCGATGGCGAAGCGCTGCCCTGTTCGCTCGAAAGCTCTCGTTCGTGCGGCCTTCACACGGCCTCAAGGTACGCAGTTCTAAACAGCCTTCCATTCCATGCTGGTGTGCCAAGCCCCCCACCCACCCGCAGGGAGGAATTTGGGCTCTTCTGAGAAACACCAGTGTGCGCCACAAGTGAAACCAGGGCGTCTCCCCCAGGACGTCGCCGACCGGCAGCCGGACGCCAGAGGTGTACTTCCAGCCGGAAAAAGAGGGAAAAGGACAGCTTTCCCGGGGACAGTTCTGGACCCTTGGGACCATCCAGAATCACCAAGGCCTCACCTTTGCACGGCCTGGGGAACGCTCTTCCGCCTGTCCAGCAATCCCCACGTCAAAACCTTTCTCAGCAGAGGCAGGCACTCTCTCCCTTGTACTAGCTAGCTCGGCAGAGCCTTCCGAGAAACATGCTGCGTCATTCAGCTTGAACGTGGGACGCGGAGGGGAGAGTACGCTTTCTCCCCGTTTGGAGGCGCCTTGCGCTTGGCTTCAAAGCTGCCTTGAACAGCACTAGCGGCCCGACGTCTCTGCACGGCAGGGCTGTCGTTGTGGGCCGAGGCTGCGTGTTCTCCCAAAGCGAAAACCGTGCTGGCAATCCCTTTCTAGGAACTCCTCCCACGGCACCCCAGGTTCAGCTCCGGCCGAACGAAAGGTGACCTCAGGCCTCAAGGTGAAGTTCCAGCGTTTCACGTCAGGGGAGCTGGGTGTGCAGGGCTCTCCGATGAGGCCATACTCCACCACGGAGTGCCTTAACCCTGCGACGCTCCTGGGGACACACGGGGTAAGGAGCCCATTCACCAGTTTCGCCTGATGACCTCTCTCCGTGCCGGAACGGCGGCCTCTGGCTTCTGAGGAGCCTTAGCGTAAGCAGGCCCCTGGAGACAGCTCTTCACATTCATAGCTAGGGCAGTGTACTCCTCTCTGGGTTGCCCAGGTTGAGTGGCCCAGTCGTCAGAGAGACTGGCGAAAGCAGCGCTGGGCGGACTCCCTTTGCCGGTCAGTCGAACGGCCTCCTTGACTGAAAGAGAACTGCAGTGCCAAAAGACACCGCGCTGACGACTGGCTCCGGGAAGAGACTCGGGGCAGCACTCTCACAGAAGCGAAAGCTAGGCCGTGGGCCCAGCCTGAGGAGCAGTACGTACGTTTGCCACACTTCTTTACACAGCTAGGCGTGAGCCAGAGAGCCTTGGTCACTGAGGCCTACCTAAGGTACTGCCATACTCACCCAGTAGATCCCACGCAGAGGTCCCTGTGCCCCAAAGGGCCTCCACGGAAGGGCCCTGTTCCTCCCGTTGTGTTTCCTTGAGGTAATCAGAAACCGCTGAGGATACCTGTAGGAGCTCAGGTATGAAGCTGGGCGACCCTGGCCAAACCTGATTCCCCTCCGTGCTAGACGAGACAGTGGCGGGTCCTCAGCTGCCTGAAGCACACTCCTCGCGCGCACCTTCTCTTTGCTGCCGGAAGGCCTCACGTAAGAAGTCTGAGTGGACTCGTGACAGAAGAAGTCTGGGTTGACTCGTGTGAGGCCTGCTGCTCTCCGTTCCTTGCTGGGAGCTTCAGCAGGAGCGCTCTGGAGCTCGCCGGCAGGAGAATTGTGAGTCCCCCGGCCCCACCCCGGCCTCAAGCAAAAGTCCAGATTTCCCCCCTTAGTAACACCTCGGAGTGCCAGAGGGAGCGGAGGGGCGTGCGTTAACGGAATGCTTCAACCGTGGAAGGTATTTCACGAGACACCGTGCACTCACGTTCGTTGTAACAACTGTCAAAGGGCACTCACTGTATGCCTTCCAACTCCTCGGCCGCGTTGGAGCCCCAGGAAGTAAATGCGTTCGTTTGACTAAGCTCCGTGAACGCGCAACGGCGATGGCGAAGCGCTGCCCTGTTCGCTCGAAAGCTCTCGTTCGTGCGGCCTTCACACGGCCTCAAGGTACGCAGTTCTAAACAGCCTTCCATTCCATGCTGGTGTGCCAAGCCCCCCACCCACCCGCAGGGAGGAATTTGGGCTCTTCTGAGAAACACCAGTGTGCGCCACAAGTGAAACCAGGGCGTCTCCCCCAGGACGTCGCCGACCGGCAGCCGGACGCCAGAGGTGTACTTCCAGCCGGAAAAAGAGGGAAAAGGACAGCTTTCCCGGGGACAGTTCTGGACCCTTGGGACCATCCAGAATCACCAAGGCCTCACCTTTGCACGGCCTGGGGAACGCTCTTCCGCCTGTCCAGCAATCCCCACGTCAAAACCTTTCTCAGCAGAGGCAGGCACTCTCTCCCTTGTACTAGCTAGCTCGGCAGAGCCTTCCGAGAAACATGCTGCGTCATTCAGCTTGAACGTGGGACGCGGAGGGGAGAGTACGCTTTCTCCCCGTTTGGAGGCGCCTTGCGCTTGGCTTCAAAGCTGCCTTGAACAGCACTAGCGGCCCGACGTCTCTGCACGGCAGGGCTGTCGTTGTGGGCCGAGGCTGCGTGTTCTCCCAAAGCGAAAACCGTGCTGGCAATCCCTTTCTAGGAACTCCTCCCACGGCACCCCAGGTTCAGCTCCGGCCGAACGAAAGGTGACCTCAGGCCTCAAGGTGAAGTTCCAGCGTTTCACGTCAGGGGAGCTGGGTGTGCAGGGGTCTCCGATGAGGCCATACTCCACCACGGAGTGCCTTAACCCTGCGACGCTCCTGGGGACACACGGGGTAAGGAGCCCATTCACCAGTTTCGCCTGATGACCTCTCTCCGTGCCGGAACGGCGGCCTCTGGCTTCTGAGGAGCCTTAGCGTAAGCAGGCCCCTGGAGACAGCTCTTCACATTCATAGCTAGGGCAGTGTACTCCTCTCTGGGTTGCCCAGGTTGAGTGGCCCAGTCGTCAGAGAGACTGGCGAAAGCAGCGCTGGGCGGACTCCCTTTGCCGGTCAGTCGAACGGCCTCCTTGACTGAAAGAGAACTGCAGTGCCAAAAGACACCGCGCTGACGACTGGCTCCGGGAAGAGACTCGGGGCAGCACTCTCACAGAAGCGAAAGCTAGGCCGTGGGCCCAGCCTGAGGAGCAGTACGTACGTTTGCCACACTTCTTTACACAGCTAGGCGTGAGCCAGAGAGCCTTGGTCACTGAGGCCTACCTAAGGTACTGCCATACTCACCCAGTAGATCCCACGCAGAGGTCCCTGTGCCCCAAAGGGCCTCCACGGAAGGGCCCTGTTCCTCCCGTTGTGTTTCCTTGAGGTAATCAGAAACCGCTGAGGATACCTGTAGGAGCTCAGGTATGAAGCTGGGCGACCCTGGCCAAACCTGATTCCCCTCCGTGCTAGACGAGACAGTGGCGGGTCCTCAGCTGCCTGAAGCACACTCCTCGCGCGCACCTTCTCTTTGCTGCCGGAAGGCCTCACGTAAGAAGTCTGAGTGGACTCGTGACAGAAGAAGTCTGGGTTGACTCGTGTGAGGCCTGCTGCTCTCCGTTCCTTGCTGGGAGCTTCAGCAGGAGCGCTCTGGAGCTCGCCGGCAGGAGAATTGTGAGTCCCCCGGCCCCACCCCGGCCTCAAGCAAAAGTCCAGATTTCCCCCCTTAGTAACACCTCGGAGTGCCAGAGGGAGCGGAGGGGCGTGCGTTAACGGAATGCTTCAACCGTGGAAGGTATTTCACGAGACACCGTGCACTCACGTTCGTTGTAACAACTGTCAAAGGGCACTCACTGTATGCCTTCCAACTCCTCGGCCGCGTTGGAGCCCCAGGAAGTAAATGCGTTCGTTTGACTAAGCTCCGTGAACGCGCAACGGCGATGGCGAAGCGCTGCCCTGTTCGCTCGAAAGCTCTCGTTCGTGCGGCCTTCACACGGCCTCAAGGTACGCAGTTCTAAACAGCCTTCCATTCCATGCTGGTGTGCCAAGCCCCCCACCCACCCGCAGGGAGGAATTTGGGCTCTTCTGAGAAACACCAGTGTGCGCCACAAGTGAAACCAGGGCGTCTCCCCCAGGACGTCGCCGACCGGCAGCCGGACGCCAGAGGTGTACTTCCAGCCGGAAAAAGAGGGAAAAGGACAGCTTTCCCGGGGACAGTTCTGGACCCTTGGGACCATCCAGAATCACCATGGCCTCACCTTTGCACGGCCTGGGGAACGCTCTTCCGCCTGTCCAGCAATCCCCACGTCAAAACCTTTCTCAGCAGAGGCAGGCACTCTCTCCCTTGTACTAGCTAGCTCGGCAGAGCCTTCCGAGAAACATGCTGCGTCATTCAGCTTGAACGTGGGACGCGGAGGGGAGAGTACGCTTTCTCCCCGTTTGGAGGCGCCTTGCGCTTGGCTTCAAAGCTGCCTTGAACAGCACTAGCGGCCCGACGTCTCTGCACGGCAGGGCTGTCGTTGTGGGCCGAGGCTGCGTGTTCTCCCAAAGCGAAAACCGTGCTGGCAATCCCTTTCTAGGAACTCCTCCCACGGCACCCCAGGTTCAGCTCCGGCCGAACGAAAGGTGACCTCAGGCCTCAAGGTGAAGTTCCAGCGTTTCACGTCAGGGGAGCTGGGTGTGCAGGGCTCTCCGATGAGGCCATACTCCACCACGGAGTGCCTTAACCCTGCGACGCTCCTGGGGACACACGGGGTAAGGAGCCCATTCACCAGTTTCGCCTGATGACCTCTCTCCGTGCCGGAACGGCGGCCTCTGGCTTCTGAGGAGCCTTAGCGTAAGCAGGCCCCTGGAGACAGCTCTTCACATTCATAGCTAGGGCAGTGTACTCCTCTCTGGGTTGCCCAGGTTGAGTGGCCCAGTCGTCAGAGAGACTGGCGAAAGCAGCGCTGGGCGGACTCCCTTTGCCGGTCAGTCGAACGGCCTCCTTGACTGAAAGAGAACTGCAGTGCCAAAAGACACCGCGCTGACGACTGGCTCCGGGAAGAGACTCGGGGCAGCACTCTCACAGAAGCGAAAGCTAGGCCGTGGGCCCAGCCTGAGGAGCAGTACGTACGTTTGCCACACTTCTTTACACAGCTAGGCGTGAGCCAGAGAGCCTTGGTCACTGAGGCCTACCTAAGGTACGGCCATACTCACCTAGTAGATCCCACGCAGAGGTCCCTGTGCCCCAAAGGGCCTCCACGGAAGGGCCCTGTTCCTCCCGTTGTGTTTCCTTGAGGTAATCAGAAACCGCTGAGGATACCTGTAGGAGCTCAGGTATGAAGCTGGGCGACCCTGGCCAAACCTGATTCCCCTCCGTGCTAGACGAGACAGTGGCGGGTCCTCAGCTGCCTGAAGCACACTCCTCGCGCGCACCTTCTCTTTGCTGCCGGAAGGCCTCACGTAAGAAGTCTGAGTGGACTCGTGACAGAAGAAGTCTGGGTTGACTCGTGTGAGGCCTGCTGCTCTCCGTTCCTTGCTGGGAGCTTCAGCAGGAGCGCTCTGGAGCTCGCCGGCAGGAGAATTGTGAGTCCCCCGGCCCCACCCCGGCCTCAAGCAAAAGTCCAGATTTCCCCCCTTAGTAACACCTCGGAGTGCCAGAGGGAGCGGAGGGGCGTGCGTTAACGGAATGCTTCAACCGTGGAAGGTATTTCACGAGACACCGTGCACTCACGTTCGTTGTAACAACTGTCAAAGGGCACTCACTGTATGCCTTCCAACTCCTCGGCCGCGTTGGAGCCCCAGGAAGTAAATGCGTTCGTTTGACTAAGCTCCGTGAACGCGCAACGGCGATGGCGAAGCGCTGCCCTGTTCGCTCGAAAGCTCTCGTTCGTGCGGCCTTCACACGGCCTCAAGGTACGCAGTTCTAAACAGCCTTCCATTCCATGCTGGTGTGCCAAGCCCCCCACCCACCCGCAGGGAGGAATTTGGGCTCTTCTGAGAAACACCAGTGTGCGCCACAAGTGAAACCAGGGCGTCTCCCCCAGGACGTCGCCGACCGGCAGCCGGACGCCAGAGGTGTACTTCCAGCCGGAAAAAGAGGGAAAAGGACAGCTTTCCCGGGGACAGTTCTGGACCCTTGGGACCATCCAGAATCACCAAGGCCTCACCTTTGCACGGCCTGGGGAACGCTCTTCCGCCTGTCCAGCAATCCCCACGTCAAAACCTTTCTCAGCAGAGGCAGGCACTCTCTCCCTTGTACTAGCTAGCTCGGCAGAGCCTTCCGAGAAACATGCTGCGTCATTCAGCTTGAACGTGGGACGCGGAGGGGAGAGTGCGCTTTCTCCCCGTTTGGAGGCGCCTTGCGCTTGGCTTCAAAGCTGCCTTGAACAGCACTAGCGGCCCGACGTCTCTGCACGGCAGGGCTGTCGTTGTGGGCCGAGGCTGCGTGTTCTCCCAAAGCGAAAACCGTGCTGGCAATCCCTTTCTAGGAACTCCTCCCACGGCACCCCAGGTTCAGCTCCGGCCGAACGAAAGGTGACCTCAGGCCTCAAGGTGAAGTTCCAGCGTTTCACGTCAGGGGAGCTGGGTGTGCAGGGGTCTCCGATGAGGCCATACTCCACCACGGAGTGCCTTAACCCTGCGACGCTCCTGGGGACACACGGGGTAAGGAGCCCATTCACCAGTTTCGCCTGATGACCTCTCTCCGTGCCGGAACGGCGGCCTCTGGCTTCTGAGGAGCCTTAGCGAAAGCAGGCCCCTGGAGACAGCTCTTCACATTCATAGCTAGGGCAGTGTACTCCTCTCTGGGTTGCCCAGGTTGAGTGGCCCAGTCGTCAGAGAGACTGGCGAAAGCAGCGCTGGGCGGACTCCCTTTGCCGGTCAGTCGAACGGCCTCCTTGACTGAAAGAGAACTGCAGTGCCAAAAGACACCGCGCTGACGACTGGCTCCGGGAAGAGACTCGGGGCAGCACTCTCACAGAAGCGAAAGCTAGGCCGTGGGCCCAGCCTGAGGAGCAGTACGTACGTTTGCCACACTTCTTTACACAGCTAGGCGTGAGCCAGAGAGCCTTGGTCACTGAGGCCTACCTAAGGTACTGCCATACTCACCCAGTAGATCCCACGCAGAGGTCCCTGTGCCCCAAAGGGCCTCCACGGAAGGGCCCTGTTCCTCCCGTTGTGTTTCCTTGAGGTAATCAGAAACCGCTGAGGATACCTGTAGGAGCTCAGGTATGAAGCTGGGCGACCCTGGCCAAACCTGATTCCCCTCCGTGCTAGACGAGACAGTGGCGGGTCCTCAGCTGCCTGAAGCACACTCCTCGCGCGCACCTTCTCTTTGCTGCCGGAAGGCCTCACGTAAGAAATCTGAGTTGACTCGTGACAGAAGAAGTCTGGGTTGACTCGTGTGAGGCCTGCTGCTCTCCGTTCCTTGCTGGGAGCTTCAGCAGGAGCGCTCTGGAGCTCGCCGGCAGGAGAATTGTGAGTCCCCCGGCCCCACCCCGGCCTCAAGCAAAAGTCCAGATTTCCCCCCTTAGTAACACCTCGGAGTGCCAGAGGGAGCGGAGGGGCGTGCGTTAACGGAATGCTTCAACCGTGGAAGGTATTTCACGAGACACTGTGCACTCACGTTCGTTGTAACAACTGTCAAAGGGCACTCACTGTATGCCTTCCAACTCCTCGGCCGCGTTGGAGCCCCAGGAAGTAAATGCGTTCGTTTGACTAAGCTCCGTGAACGCGCAACGGTGATGGCGAAGCGCTGCCCTGTTCGCTCGAAAGCTCTCGTTCGTGCGGCCTTCACACGGCCTCAAGGTACGCAGTTCTAAACAGCCTTCCATTCCATGCTGGTGTGCCAAGCCCCCCACCCACCCGCAGGGAGGAATTTGGGCTCTTCTGAGAAACACCAGTGTGCGCCACAAGTGAAACCAGGGCGTCTCCCCCAGGACGTCGCCGACCGGCAGCCGGGTGCCAGAGGTGTACTTCCAGCCGGAAAAAGAGGGAAAAGGACAGCTTTCCCAGGGACAGTTCTGGACCCTTGGGACCATCCAGAATCACCAAGGCCTCAACTTTGCACGGCCTGGGGAACGCTCTTCCGCCTGTCCAGCAATCCCCACGTCAAAACCTTTCTCAGCAGAGGCAGGCACTCTCTCCCTTGTACTAGCTAGCTCGGCAGAGCCTTCCGAGAAACATGCTGCGTCATTCAGCTTGAACGTGGGACGCGGAGGGGAGAGTACGCTTTCTCCCCGTTTGGAGGCGCCTTGCGCTTGGCTTCAAAGCTGCCTTGAACAGCACTAGCGGCCCGACGTCTCTGCACGGCAGGGCTGTCGTTGTGGGCCGAGGCTG
Organism: Globicephala melas; assembly: GCF_963455315.2. NCBI lineage: Eukaryota > Metazoa > Chordata > Mammalia > Artiodactyla > Delphinidae > Globicephala > Globicephala melas. The sequence continues at coordinate 263,973 of NW_027207322.1, forward strand.
CGTGTTCTCCCAAAGCGAAAACCGTGCTGGCAATCCCTTTCTAGGAACTCCTCCCACGGCACCCCAGGTTCAGCTCCGGCCGAACGAAAGGTGACCTCAGGCCTCAAGGTGAAGTTCCAGCGTTTCACGTCAGGGGAGCTGGGTGTGCAGGGGTCTCCGATGAGGCCATACTCCACCACGGAGTGCCTTAACCCTGCGACGCTCCTGGGGACACACAGGGTAAGGAGCCCGTTCAGCAGTTTCGCCTGATGACCTCTCTCCGTGCCGGAACGGCGGCCTCTGGCTTCTGAGGAGCCTTAGCGTAAGCAGGCCCCTGGAGACAGCTCTTCACATTCATAGCTAGGGCAGTGTACTCCTCTCTGGGTTGCCCAGGTTGAGTGGCCCAGTCGTCAGAGAGACTGGCGAAAGCAGCGCTGGGCGGACTCCCTTTGCCGGTCAGTCGAACGGCCTCCTTGACTGAAAGAGAACTGCAGTGCCAAAAGACACCGCGCTGACGACTGGCTCCGGGAAGAGACTCGGGGCAGCACTCTCACAGAAGCGAAAGCTAGGCCGTGGGCCCAGCCTGAGGAGCAGTACGTACGTTTGCCACACTTCTTTACACAGCTAGGCGTGAGCCAGAGAGCCTTGGTCACTGAGGCCTACCTAAGGTACTGCCATACTCACCCAGTAGATCCCACGCAGAGGTCCCTGTGCCCCAAAGGGCCTCCACGGAAGGGCCCTGTTCCTCCCGTTGTGTTTCCTTGAGGTAATCAGAAACCGCTGAGGATACCTGTAGGAGCTCAGGTATGAAGCTGGGCGACCCTGGCCAAACCTGATTCCCCTCCGTGCTAGACGAGACAGTGGCGGGTCCTCAGCTGCCTGAAGCACACTCCTCGCGCGCACCTTCTCTTTGCTGCCGGAAGGCCTCACGTAAGAAGTCTGAGTTGACTCGTGACAGAAGAAGTCTGGGTTGACTCGTGTGAGGCCTGCTGCTCTCCGTTCCTTGCTGGGAGCTTCAGCAGGAGCGCTCTGGAGCTCGCCGGCAGGAGAATTGTGAGTCCCCCGGCCCCACCCCGGCCTCAAGCAAAAGTCCAGATTTCCCCCCTTAGTAACACCTCGGAGTGCCAGAGGGAGCGGAGGGGCGTGCGTTAACGGAATGCTTCAACCGTGGAAGGTATTTCACGAGACACTGTGCACTCACGTTCGTTGTAACAACTGTCAAAGGGCACTCACTGTATGCCTTCCAACTCCTCGGCCGCGTTGGAGCCCCAGGAAGTAAATGCGTTCGTTTGACTAAGCTCCGTGAACGCGCAACGGTGATGGCGAAGCGCTGCCCTGTTCGCTCGAAAGCTCTCGTTCGTGCGGCCTTCACACGGCCTCAAGGTACGCAGTTCTAAACAGCCTTCCATTCCATGCTGGTGTGCCAAGCCCCCCACCCACCCGCAGGGAGGAATTTGGGCTCTTCTGAGAAACACCAGTGTGCGCCACAAGTGAAACCAGGGCGTCTCCCCCAGGACGTCGCCGACCGGCAGCCGGACGCCAGAGGTGTACTTCCAGCCGGAAAAAGAGGGAAAAGGACAGCTTTCCCGGGGACAGTTCTGGACCCTTGGGACCATCCAGAATCACCAAGGCCTCACCTTTGCACGGCCTGGGGAACGCTCTTCCGCCTGTCCAGCAATCCCCACGTCAAAACCTTTCTCAGCAGAGGCAGGCACTCTCTCCCTTGTACTAGATAGCTCGGCAGAGCCTTCCGAGAAACATGCTGCGTCATTCAGCTTGAACGTGGGACGCGGAGGGGAGAGTGCGCTTTCTCCCCGTTTGGAGGCGCCTTGCGCTTGGCTTCAAAGCTGCCTTGAACAGCACTAGCGGCCCGACGTCTCTGCACGGCAGGGCTGTCGTTGTGGGCCGAGGCTGCGTGTTCTCCCAGAGCGAAAACCGTGCTGGCAATCCCTTTCTAGGAACTCCTCCCACGGCACCCCAGGTTCAGCTCCGGCCGAACGAAAGGTGACCTCAGGCCTCAAGGTGAAGTTCCAGCGTTTCACGTCAGGGGAGCTGGGTGTGCAGGGGTCTCCGATGAGGCCATACTCCACCACGGAGTGCCTTAACCCTGCGACGCTCCTGGGGACACACGGGGTAAGGAGCCCATTCACCAGTTTCGCCTGATGACCTCTCTCCGTGCCGGAACGGCGGCCTCTGGCTTCTGAGGAGCCTTAGCGAAAGCAGGCCCCTGGAGACAGCTCTTCACATTCATAGCTAGGGCAGTGTACTCCTCTCTGGGTTGCCCAGGTTGAGTGGCCCAGTCGTCAGAGAGACTGGCGAAAGCAGCGCTGGGCGGACTCCCTTTGCCGGTCAGTCGAACGGCCTCCTTGACTGAAAGAGAACTGCAGTGCCAAAAGACACCGCGCTGACGACTGGCTCCGGGAAGAGACTCGGGGCAGCACTCTCACAGAAGCGAAAGCTAGGCCGTGGGCCCAGCCTGAGGAGCAGTACGTACGTTTGCCACACTTCTTTACACAGCTAGGCGTGAGCCAGAGAGCCTTGGTCACTGAGGCCTACCTAAGGTACTGCCATACTCACCCAGTAGATCCCACGCAGAGGTCCCTGTGCCCCAAAGGGCCTCCACGGAAGGGCCCTGTTCCTCCCGTTGTGTTTCCTTGAGGTAATCAGAAACCGCTGAGGATACCTGTAGGAGCTCAGGTATGAAGCTGGGCGACTCTGGCCAAACCTGATTCCCCTCCGTGCTAGACGAGACAGTGGCGGGTCCTCAGCTGCCTGAAGCACACTCCTCGCGCGCACCTTCTCTTTGCTGCCGGAAGGCCTCACGTAAGAAATCTGAGTGGACTCGTGACAGAAGAAGTCTGGGTTGACTCGTGTGAGGCCTGCTGCTCTCCGTTCCTTGCTGGGAGCTTCAGCAGGAGCGCTCTGGAGCTCGCCGGCAGGAGAATTGTGAGTCCCCCGGCCCCACCCCGGCCTCAAGCAAAAGTCCAGATTTCCCCCCTTAGTAACACCTCGGAGTGCCAGAGGGAGCGGAGGGGCGTGCGTTAACGGAATGCTTCAACCGTGGAAGGTATTTCACGAGACACTGTGCACTCACGTTCGTTGTAACAACTGTCAAAGGGCACTCACTGTATGCCTTCCAACTCCTCGGCCGCGTTGGAGCCCCAGGAAGTAAATGCGTTCGTTTGACTAAGCTCCGTGAACGCGCAACGGTGATGGCGAAGCGCTGCCCTGTTCGCTCGAAAGCTCTCGTTCGTGCGGCCTTCACACGGCCTCAAGGTACGCAGTTCTAAACAGCCTTCCATTCCATGCTGGTGTGCCAAGCCCCCCACCCACCCGCAGGGAGGAATTTGGGCTCTTCTGAGAAACACCAGTGTGCGCCACAAGTGAAACCAGGGCGTCTCCCCCAGGACGTCGCCGACCGGCAGCCGGATGCCAGAGGTGTACTTCCAGCCGGAAAAAGAGGGAAAAGGACAGCTTTCCCGGGGACAGTTCTGGACCCTTGGGACCATCCAGAATCACCAAGGCCTCAACTTTGCACGGCCTGGGGAACGCTCTTCCGCCTGTCCAGCAATCCCCACGTCAAAACCTTTCTCAGCAGAGGCAGGCACTCTCTCCCTTGTACTAGCTAGCTCGGCAGAGCCTTCCGAGAAACATGCTGCGTCATTCAGCTTGAACGTGGGACGCGGAGGGGAGAGTACGCTTTCTCCCCGTTTGGAGGCGCCTTGCGCTTGGCTTCAAAGCTGCCTTGAACAGCACTAGCGGCCCGACGTCTCTGCACGGCAGGGCTGTCGTTGTGGGCCGAGGCTGCGTGTTCTCCCAAAGCGAAAACCGTGCTGGCAATCCCTTTCTAGGAACTCCTCCCACGGCACCCCAGGTTCAGCTCCGGCCGAACGAAAGGTGACCTCAGGCCTCAAGGTGAAGTTCCAGCGTTTCACGTCAGGGGAGCTGGGTGTGCAGGGGTCTCCGATGAGGCCATACTCCACCACGGAGTGCCTTAACCCTGCGACGCTCCTGGGGACACACAGGGTAAGGAGCCCATTCACCAGTTTCGCCTGATGACTTCTCTCCGTGCCGGAACGGCGGCCTCTGGCTTCTGAGGAGCCTTAGCGTAAGCAGGCCCCTGGAGACAGCTCTTCACATTCATAGCTAGTGCAGTGTACTCCTCTCTGGGTTGCCCAGGTTGAGTGGCCCAGTCGTCAGAGAGACTGGCGAAAGCAGCGCTGGGCGGACTCCCTTTGCCGGTCAGTCGAACGGCCTCCTTGACTGAAAGAGAACTGCAGTGCCAAAAGACACCGCGCTGACGACTGGCTCCGGGAAGAGACTCGGGGCAGCACTCTCACAGAAGCGAAAGCTAGGCCGTGGGCCCAGCCTGAGGAGCAGTACGTACGTTTGCCACACTTCTTTACACAGCTAGGCGTGAGCCAGAGAGCCTTGGTCACTGAGGCCTACCTAAGGTACTGCCATACTCACCCAGTAGATCCCACGCAGAGGTCCCTGTGCCCCAAAGGGCCTCCACGGAAGGGCCCTGTTCCTCCCGTTGTGTTTCCTTGAGGTAATCAGAAACCGCTGAGGATACCTGTAGGAGCTCAGGTATGAAGCTGGGCGACCCTGGCCAAACCTGATTCCCCTCCGTGCTAGACGAGACAGTGGCGGGTCCTCAGCTGCCTGAAGCACACTCCTCGCGCGCACCTTCTCTTTGCTGCCGGAAGGCCTCACGTAAGAAGTCTGAGTGGACTCGTGACAGAAGAAGTCTGGGTTGACTCGTGTGAGGCCTGCTGCTCTCCGTTCCTTGCTGGGAGCTTCAGCAGGAGCGCTCTGGAGCTCGCCGGCAGGAGAATTGTGAGTCCCCCGGCCCCACCCCGGCCTCAAGCAAAAGTCCAGATTTCCCCCTTTAGTAACACCTCGGAGTGCCAGAGGGAGCGGAGGGGCGTGCGTTAACGGAATGCTTCAACCGTGGAAGGTATTTCACGAGACACTGTGCACTCACGTTCGTTGTAACAACTGTCAAAGGGCACTCACTGTATGCCTTCCAACTCCTCGGCCGCGTTGGAGCCCCAGGAAGTAAATGCGTTCGTTTGACTAAGCTCCGTGAACGCGCAACGGTGATGGCGAAGCGCTGCCCTGTTCGCTCGAAAGCTCTCGTTCGTGCGGCCTTCACACGGCCTCAAGGTACGCAGTTCTAAACAGCCTTCCATTCCATGCTGGTGTGCCAAGCCCCCCACCCACCCGCAGGGAGGAATTTGGGCTCTTCTGAGAAACACCAGTGTGCGCCACAAGTGAAACCAGGGCGTCTCCCCCAGGACGTCGCCGACCGGCAGCCGGATGCCAGAGGTGTACTTCCAGCCGGAAAAAGAGGGAAAAGGACAGCTTTCCCAGGGACAGTTCTGGACCCTTGGGACCATCCAGAATCACCAAGGCCTCAACTTTGCACGGCCTGGGGAACGCTCTTCCGCCTGTCCAGCAATCCCCACGTCAAAACCTTTCTCAGCAGAGGCAGGCACTCTCTCCCTTGTACTAGCTAGCTCGGCAGAGCCTTCCGAGAAACATGCTGCGTCATTCAGCTTGAACGTGGGACGCGGAGGGGAGAGTACGCTTTCTCCCCGTTTGGAGGCGCCTTGCGCTTGGCTTCAAAGCTGCCTTGAACAGCACTAGCGGCCCGACGTCTCTGCACGGCAGGGCTGTCGTTGTGGGCCGAGGCTGCGTGTTCTCCCAGAGCGAAAACCGTGCTGGCAATCCCTTTCTAGGAACTCCTCCCACGGCACCCCAGGTTCAGCTCCGGCCGAACGAAAGGTGACCTCAGGCCTCAAGGTGAAGTTCCAGCGTTTCACGTCAGGGGAGCTGGGTGTGCAGGGGTCTCCGATGAGGCCATACTCCACCACGGAGTGCCTTAACCCTGCGACGCTCCTGGGGACACACAGGGTAAGGAGCCCGTTCACCAGTTTCGCCTGATGACCTCTCTCCGTGCCGGAACGGCGGCCTCTGGCTTCTGAGGAGCCTTAGCGAAAGCAGGCCCCTGGAGACAGCTCTTCACATTCATAGCTAGGGCAGTGTACTCCTCTCTGGGTTGCCCAGGTTGAGTGGCCCAGTCGTCAGAGAGACTGGCGAAAGCAGCGCTGGGCGGACTCCCTTTGCCGGTCAGTCGAACGGCCTCCTTGACTGAAAGAGAACTGCAGTGCCAAAAGACACCGCGCTGACGACTGGCTCCGGGAAGAGACTCGGGGCAGCACTCTCACAGAAGCGAAAGCTAGGCCGTGGGCCCAGCCTGAGGAGCAGTACGTACGTTTGCCACACTTCTTTACACAGCTAGGCGTGAGCCAGAGAGCCTTGGTCACTGAGGCCTACCTAAGGTACTGCCATACTCACCCAGTAGATCCCACGCAGAGGTCCCTGTGCCCCAAAGGGCCTCCACGGAAGGGCCCTGTTCCTCCCGTTGTGTTTCCTTGAGGTAATCAGAAACCGCTGAGGATACCTGTAGGAGCTCAGGTATGAAGCTGGGCGACCCTGGCCAAACCTGATTCCCCTCCGTGCTAGACGAGACAGTGGCGGGTCCTCAGCTGCCTGAAGCACACTCCTCGCGCGCACCTTCTCTTTGCTGCCGGAAGGCCTCACGTAAGAAGTCTGAGTTGACTCGTGACAGAAGAAGTCTGGGTTGACTCGTGTGAGGCCTGCTGCTCTCCGTTCCTTGCTGGGAGCTTCAGCAGGAGCGCTCTGGAGCTCGCCGGCAGGAGAATTGTGAGTCCCCCGGCCCCACCCCGGCCTCAAGCAAAAGTCCAGATTTCCCCCCTTAGTAACACCTCGGAGTGCCAGAGGGAGCGGAGGGGCGTGCGTTAACGGAATGCTTCAACCGTGGAAGGTATTTCACGAGACACTGTGCACTCACGTTCGTTGTAACAACTGTCAAAGGGCACTCACTGTATGCCTTCCAACTCCTCGGCCGCGTTGGAGCCCCAGGAAGTAAATGCGTTCGTTTGACTAAGCTCCGTGAACGCGCAACGGTGATGGCGAAGCGCTGCCCTGTTCGCTCGAAAGCTCTCGTTCGTGCGGCCTTCACACGGCCTCAAGGTACGCAGTTCTAAACAGCCTTCCATTCCATGCTGGTGTGCCAAGCCCCCCACCCACCCGCAGGGAGGAATTTGGGCTCTTCTGAGAAACACCAGTGTGCGCCACAAGTGAAACCAGGGCGTCTCCCCCAGGACGTCGCCGACCGGCAGCCGGATGCCAGAGGTGTACTTCCAGCCGGAAAAAGAGGGAAAAGGACAGCTTTCCCAGGGACAGTTCTGGACCCTTGGGACCATCCAGAATCACCAAGGCCTCAACTTTGCACGGCCTGGGGAACGCTCTTCCGCCTGTCCAGCAATCCCCACGTCAAAACCTTTCTCAGCAGAGGCAGGCACTCTCTCCCTTGTACTAGCTAGCTCGGCAGAGCCTTCCGAGAAACATGCTGCGTCATTCAGCTTGAACGTGGGACGCGGAGGGGAGAGTACGCTTTCTCCCCGTTTGGAGGCGCCTTGCGCTTGGCTTCAAAGCTGCCTTGAACAGCACTAGCGGCCCGACGTCTCTGCACGGCAGGGCTGTCGTTGTGGGCCGAGGCTGCGTGTTCTCCCAAAGCGAAAACCGTGCTGGCAATCCCTTTCTAGGAACTCCTCCCACGGCACCCCAGGTTCAGCTCCGGCCGAACGAAAGGTGACCTCAGGCCTCAAGGTGAAGTTCCAGCGTTTCACGTCAGGGGAGCTGGGTGTGCAGGGGTCTCCGATGAGGCCATACTCCACCACGGAGTGCCTTAACCCTGCGACGCTCCTGGGGACACACAGGGTAAGGAGCCCATTCAACAGTTTCGCCTGATGACCTCTCTCCGTGCCGGAACGGCGGCCTCTGGCTTCTGAGGAGCCTTAGCGAAAGCAGGCCCCTGGAGACAGCTCTTCACATTCATAGCTAGGGCAGTGTACTCCTCTCTGGGTTGCCCAGGTTGAGTGGCCCAGTCGTCAGAGAGACTGGCGAAAGCAGCGCTGGGCGGACTCCCTTTGCCGGTCAGTCGAACGGCCTCCTTGACTGAAAGAGAACTGCAGTGCCAAAAGACACCGCGCTGACGACTGGCTCCGGGAAGAGACTCGGGGCAGCACTCTCACAGAAGCGAAAGCTAGGCCGTGGGCCCAGCCTGAGGAGCAGTACGTACGTTTGCCACACTTCTTTACACAGCTAGGCGTGAGCCAGAGAGCCTTGGTCACTGAGGCCTACCTAAGGTACGGCCATACTCACCCAGTAGATCCCACGCAGAGGTCCCTGTGCCCCAAAGGGCCTCCACGGAAGGGCCCTGTTCCTCCCGTTGTGTTTCCTTGAGGTAATCAGAAACCGCTGAGGATACCTGTAGGAGCTCAGGTATGAAGCTGGGCGACCCTGGCCAAACCTGATTCCCCTCCGTGCTAGACGAGACAGTGGCGGGTCCTCAGCTGCCTGAAGCACACTCCTCGCGCGCACCTTCTCTTTGCTGCCGGAAGGCCTCACGTAAGAAGTCTGAGTGGACTCGTGACAGAAGAAGTCTGGGTTGACTCGTGTGAGGCCTGCTGCTCTCCGTTCCTTGCTGGGAGCTTCAGCAGGAGCGCTCTGGAGCTCGCCGGCAGGAGAATTGTGAGTCCCCCGGCCCCACCCCGGCCTCAAGCAAAAGTCCAGATTTCCCCCCTTAGTAACACCTCGGAGTGCCAGAGGGAGCGGAGGGGCGTGCGTTAACGGAATGCTTCAACCGTGGAAGGTATTTCACGAGACACCGTGCACTCACGTTCGTTGTAACAACTGTCAAAGGGCACTCACTGTATGCCTTCCAACTCCTCGGCCGCGTTGGAGCCCCAGGAAGTAAATGCGTTCGTTTGACTAAGCTCCGTGAACGCGCAACGGCGATGGCGAAGCGCTGCCCTGTTCGCTCGAAAGCTCTCGTTCGTGCGGCCTTCACACGGCCTCAAGGTACGCAGTTCTAAACAGCCTTCCATTCCATGCTGGTGTGCCAAGCCCCCCACCCACCCGCAGGGAGGAATTTGGGCTCTTCTGAGAAACACCAGTGTGCGCCACAAGTGAAACCAGGGCGTCTCCCCCAGGACGTCGCCGACCGGCAGCCGGACGCCAGAGGTGTACTTCCAGCCGGAAAAAGAGGGAAAAGGACAGCTTTCCCGGGGACAGTTCTGGACCCTTGGGACCATCCAGAATCACCAAGGCCTCACCTTTGCACGGCCTGGGGAACGCTCTTCCGCCTGTCCAGCAATCCCCACGTCAAAACCTTTCTCAGCAGAGGCAGGCACTCTCTCCCTTGTACTAGATAGCTCGGCAGAGCCTTCCGAGAAACATGCTGCGTCATTCAGCTTGAACGTGGGACGCGGAGGGGAGAGTGCGCTTTCTCCCCGTTTGGAGGCGCCTTGCGCTTGGCTTCAAAGCTGCCTTGAACAGCACTAGCGGCCCGACGTCTCTGCACGGCAGGGCTGTCGTTGTGGGCCGAGGCTGCGTGTTCTCCCAAAGCGAAAACCGTGCTGGCAATCCCTTTCTAGGAACTCCTCCCACGGCACCCCAGGTTCAGCTCCGGCCGAACGAAAGGTGACCTCAGGCCTCAAGGTGAAGTTCCAGCGTTTCACGTCAGGGGAGCTGGGTGTGCAGGGGTCTCCGATGAGGCCATACTCCACCACGGAGTGCCTTAACCCTGCGACGCTCCTGGGGACACACGGGGTAAGGAGCCCATTCACCAGTTTCGCCTGATGACCTCTCTCCGTGCCGGAACGGCGGCCTCTGGCTTCTGAGGAGCCTTAGCGAAAGCAGGCCCCTGGAGACAGCTCTTCACATTCATAGCTAGGGCAGTGTACTCCTCTCTGGGTTGCCCAGGTTGAGTGGCCCAGTCGTCAGAGAGACTGGCGAAAGCAGCGCTGGGCGGACTCCCTTTGCCGGTCAGTCGAACGGCCTCCTTGACTGAAAGAGAACTGCAGTGCCAAAAGACACCGCGCTGACGACTGGCTCCGGGAAGAGACTCGGGGCAGCACTCTCACAGAAGCGAAAGCTAGGCCGTGGGCCCAGCCTGAGGAGCAGTACGTACGTTTGCCACACTTCTTTACACAGCTAGGCGTGAGCCAGAGAGCCTTGGTCACTGAGGCCTACCTAAGGTACTGCCATACTCACCCAGTAGATCCCACGCAGAGGTCCCTGTGCCCCAAAGGGCCTCCACGGAAGGGCCCTGTTCCTCCCGTTGTGTTTCCTTGAGGTAATCAGAAACCGCTGAGGATACCTGTAGGAGCTCAGGTATGAAGCTGGGCGACCCTGGCCAAACCTGATTCCCCTCCGTGCTAGACGAGACAGTGGCGGGTCCTCAGCTGCCTGAAGCACACTCCTCGCGCGCACCTTCTCTTTGCTGCCGGAAGGCCTCACGTAAGAAATCTGAGTTGACTCGTGACAGAAGAAGTCTGGGTTGACTCGTGTGAGGCCTGCTGCTCTCCGTTCCTTGCTGGGAGCTTCAGCAGGAGCGCTCTGGAGCTCGCCGGCAGGAGAATTGTGAGTCCCCCGGCCCCACCCCGGCCTCAAGCAAAAGTCCAGATTTCCCCCCTTAGTAACACCTCGGAGTGCCAGAGGGAGCGGAGGGGCGTGCGTTAACGGAATGCTTCAACCGTGGAAGGTATTTCACGAGACACTGTGCACTCACGTTCGTTGTAACAACTGTCAAAGGGCACTCACTGTATGCCTTCCAACTCCTCGGCCGCGTTGGAGCCCCAGGAAGTAAATGCGTTCGTTTGACTAAGCTCCGTGAACGCGCAACGGTGATGGCGAAGCGCTGCCCTGTTCGCTCGAAAGCTCTCGTTCGTGCGGCCTTCACACGGCCTCAAGGTACGCAGTTCTAAACAGCCTTCCATTCCATGCTGGTGTGCCAAGCCCCCCACCCACCCGCAGGGAGGAATTTGGGCTCTTCTGAGAAACACCAGTGTGCGCCACAAGTGAAACCAGGGCGTCTCCCCCAGGACGTCGCCGACCGGCAGCCGGATGCCAGAGGTGTACTTCCAGCCGGAAAAAGAGGGAAAAGGACAGCTTTCCCGGGGACAGTTCTGGACCCTTGGGACCATCCAGAATCACCAAGGCCTCAACTTTGCACGGCCTGGGGAACGCTCTTCCGCCTGTCCAGCAATCCCCACGTCAAAACCTTTCTCAGCAGAGGCAGGCACTCTCTCCCTTGTACTAGCTAGCTCGGCAGAGCCTTCCGAGAAACATGCTGCGTCATTCAGCTTGAACGTGGGACGCGGAGGGGAGAGTACGCTTTCTCCCCGTTTGGAGGCGCCTTGCGCTTGGCTTCAAAGCTGCCTTGAACAGCACTAGCGGCCCGACGTCTCTGCACGGCAGGGCTGTCGTTGTGGGCCGAGGCTGCGTGTTCTCCCAAAGCGAAAACCGTGCTGGCAATCCCTTTCTAGGAACTCCTCCCACGGCACCCCAGGTTCAGCTCCGGCCGAACGAAAGGTGACCTCAGGCCTCAAGGTGAAGTTCCAGCGTTTCACGTCAGGGGAGCTGGGTGTGCAGGGGTCTCCGATGAGGCCATACTCCACCACGGAGTGCCTTAACCCTGCGACGCTCCTGGGGACACACAGGGTAAGGAGCCCATTCACCAGTTTCGCCTGATGACTTCTCTCCGTGCCGGAACGGCGGCCTCTGGCTTCTGAGGAGCCTTAGCGTAAGCAGGCCCCTGGAGACAGCTCTTCACATTCATAGCTAGTGCAGTGTACTCCTCTCTGGGTTGCCCAGGTTGAGTGGCCCAGTCGTCAGAGAGACTGGCGAAAGCAGCGCTGGGCGGACTCCCTTTGCCGGTCAGTCGAACGGCCTCCTTGACTGAAAGAGAACTGCAGTGCCAAAAGACACCGCGCTGACGACTGGCTCCGGGAAGAGACTCGGGGCAGCACTCTCACAGAAGCGAAAGCTAGGCCGTGGGCCCAGCCTGAGGAGCAGTACGTACGTTTGCCACACTTCTTTACACAGCTAGGCGTGAGCCAGAGAGCCTTGGTCACTGAGGCCTACCTAAGGTACTGCCATACTCACCCAGTAGATCCCACGCAGAGGTCCCTGTGCCCCAAAGGGCCTCCACGGAAGGGCCCTGTTCCTCCCGTTGTGTTTCCTTGAGGTAATCAGAAACCGCTGAGGATACCTGTAGGAGCTCAGGTATGAAGCTGGGCGACCCTGGCCAAACCTGATTCCCCTCCGTGCTAGACGAGACAGTGGCGGGTCCTCAGCTGCCTGAAGCACACTCCTCGCGCGCACCTTCTCTTTGCTGCCGGAAGGCCTCACGTAAGAAGTCTGAGTTGACTCGTGACAGAAGAAGTCTGGGTTGACTCGTGTGAGGCCTGCTGCTCTCCGTTCCTTGCTGGGAGCTTCAGCAGGAGCGCTCTGGAGCTCGCCGGCAGGAGAATTGTGAGTCCCCCGGCCCCACCCCGGCCTCAAGCAAAAGTCCAGATTTCCCCCTTTAGTAACACCTCGGAGTGCCAGAGGGAGCGGAGGGGCGTGCGTTAACGGAATGCTTCAACCGTGGAAGGTATTTCACGAGACACTGTGCACTCACGTTCGTTGTAACAACTGTCAAAGGGCACTCACTGTATGCCTTCCAACTCCTCGGCCGCGTTGGAGCCCCAGGAAGTAAATGCGTTCGTTTGACTAAGCTCCGTGAACGCGCAACGGTGATGGCGAAGCGCTGCCCTGTTCGCTCGAAAGCTCTCGTTCGTGCGGCCTTCACACGGCCTCAAGGTACGCAGTTCTAAACAGCCTTCCATTCCATGCTGGTGTGCCAAGCCCCCCACCCACCCGCAGGGAGGAATTTGGGCTCTTCTGAGAAACACCAGTGTGCGCCACAAGTGAAACCAGGGCGTCTCCCCCAGGACGTCGCCGACCGGCAGCCGGATGCCAGAGGTGTACTTCCAGCCGGAAAAAGAGGGAAAAGGACAGCTTTCCCAGGGACAGTTCTGGACCCTTGGGACCATCCAGAATCACCAAGGCCTCAACTTTGCACGGCCTGGGGAACGCTCTTCCGCCTGTCCAGCAATCCCCACGTCAAAACCTTTCTCAGCAGAGGCAGGCACTCTCTCCCTTGTACTAGCTAGCTCGGCAGAGCCTTCCGAGAAACATGCTGCGTCATTCAGCTTGAACGTGGGACGCGGAGGGGAGAGTACGCTTTCTCCCCGTTTGGAGGCGCCTTGCGCTTGGCTTCAAAGCTGCCTTGAACAGCACTAGCGGCCCGACGTCTCTGCACGGCAGGGCTGTCGTTGTGGGCCGAGGCTGCGTGTTCTCCCAGAGCGAAAACCGTGCTGGCAATCCCTTTCTAGGAACTCCTCCCACGGCACCCCAGGTTCAGCTCCGGCCGAACGAAAGGTGACCTCAGGCCTCAAGGTGAAGTTCCAGCGTTTCACGTCAGGGGAGCTGGGTGTGCAGGGGTCTCCGATGAGGCCATACTCCACCACGGAGTGCCTTAACCCTGCGACGCTCCTGGGGACACACAGGGTAAGGAGCCCGTTCACCAGTTTCGCCTGATGACCTCTCTCCGTGCCGGAACGGCGGCCTCTGGCTTCTGAGGAGCCTTAGCGAAAGCAGGCCCCTGGAGACAGCTCTTCACATTCATAGCTAGGGCAGTGTACTCCTCTCTGGGTTGCCCAGGTTGAGTGGCCCAGTCGTCAGAGAGACTGGCGAAAGCAGCGCTGGGCGGACTCCCTTTGCCGGTCAGTCGAACGGCCTCCTTGACTGAAAGAGAACTGCAGTGCCAAAAGACACCGCGCTGACGACTGGCTCCGGGAAGAGACTCGGGGCAGCACTCTCACAGAAGCGAAAGCTAGGCCGTGGGCCCAGCCTGAGGAGCAGTACGTACGTTTGCCACACTTCTTTACACAGCTAGGCGTGAGCCAGAGAGCCTTGGTCACTGAGGCCTACCTAAGGTACTGCCATACTCACCCAGTAGATCCCACGCAGAGGTCCCTGTGCCCCAAAGGGCCTCCACGGAAGGGCCCTGTTCCTCCCGTTGTGTTTCCTTGAGGTAATCAGAAACCGCTGAGGATACCTGTAGGAGCTCAGGTATGAAGCTGGGCGACCCTGGCCAAACCTGATTCCCCTCCGTGCTAGACGAGACAGTGGCGGGTCCTCAGCTGCCTGAAGCACACTCCTCGCGCGCACCTTCTCTTTGCTGCCGGAAGGCCTCACGTAAGAAGTCTGAGTTGACTCGTGACAGAAGAAGTCTGGGTTGACTCGTGTGAGGCCTGCTGCTCTCCGTTCCTTGCTGGGAGCTTCAGCAGGAGCGCTCTGGAGCTCGCCGGCAGGAGAATTGTGAGTCCCCCGGCCCCACCCCGGCCTCAAGCAAAAGTCCAGATTTCCCCCCTTAGTAACACCTCGGAGTGCCAGAGGGAGCGGAGGGGCGTGCGTTAACGGAATGCTTCAACCGTGGAAGGTATTTCACGAGACACTGTGCACTCACGTTCGTTGTAACAACTGTCAAAGGGCACTCACTGTATGCCTTCCAACTCCTCGGCCGCGTTGGAGCCCCAGGAAGTAAATGCGTTCGTTTGACTAAGCTCCGTGAACGCGCAACGGTGATGGCGAAGCGCTGCCCTGTTCGCTCGAAAGCTCTCGTTCGTGCGGCCTTCACACGGCCTCAAGGTACGCAGTTCTAAACAGCCTTCCATTCCATGCTGGTGTGCCAAGCCCCCCACCCACCCGCAGGGAGGAATTTGGGCTCTTCTGAGAAACACCAGTGTGCGCCACAAGTGAAACCAGGGCGTCTCCCCCAGGACGTCGCCGACCGGCAGCCGGATGCCAGAGGTGTACTTCCAGCCGGAAAAAGAGGGAAAAGGACAGCTTTCCCAGGGACAGTTCTGGACCCTTGGGACCATCCAGAATCACCAAGGCCTCAACTTTGCACGGCCTGGGGAACGCTCTTCCGCCTGTCCAGCAATCCCCACGTCAAAACCTTTCTCAGCAGAGGCAGGCACTCTCTCCCTTGTACTAGCTAGCTCGGCAGAGCCTTCCGAGAAACATGCTGCGTCATTCAGCTTGAACGTGGGACGCGGAGGGGAGAGTACGCTTTCTCCCCGTTTGGAGGCGCCTTGCGCTTGGCTTCAAAGCTGCCTTGAACAGCACTAGCGGCCCGACGTCTCTGCACGGCAGGGCTGTCGTTGTGGGCCGAGGCTGCGTGTTCTCCCAAAGCGAAAACCGTGCTGGCAATCCCTTTCTAGGAACTCCTCCCACGGCACCCCAGGTTCAGCTCCGGCCGAACGAAAGGTGACCTCAGGCCTCAAGGTGAAGTTCCAGCGTTTCACGTCAGGGGAGCTGGGTGTGCAGGGGTCTCCGATGAGGCCATACTCCACCACGGAGTGCCTTAACCCTGCGACGCTCCTGGGGACACACAGGGTAAGGAGCCCATTCACCAGTTTCGCCTGATGACTTCTCTCCGTGCCGGAACGGCGGCCTCTGGCTTCTGAGGAGCCTTAGCGTAAGCAGGCCCCTGGAGACAGCTCTTCACATTCATAGCTAGTGCAGTGTACTCCTCTCTGGGTTGCCCAGGTTGAGTGGCCCAGTCGTCAGAGAGACTGGCGAAAGCAGCGCTGGGCGGACTCCCTTTGCCGGTCAGTCGAACGGCCTCCTTGACTGAAAGAGAACTGCAGTGCCAAAAGACACCGCGCTGACGACTGGCTCCGGGAAGAGACTCGGGGCAGCACTCTCACAGAAGCGAAAGCTAGGCCGTGGGCCCAGCCTGAGGAGCAGTACGTACGTTTGCCACACTTCTTTACACAGCTAGGCGTGAGCCAGAGAGCCTTGGTCACTGAGGCCTACCTAAGGTACTGCCATACTCACCCAGTAGATCCCACGCAGAGGTCCCTGTGCCCCAAAGGGCCTCCACGGAAGGGCCCTGTTCCTCCCGTTGTGTTTCCTTGAGGTAATCAGAAACCGCTGAGGATACCTGTAGGAGCTCAGGTATGAAGCTGGGCGACCCTGGCCAAACCTGATTCCCCTCCGTGCTAGACGAGACAGTGGCGGGTCCTCAGCTGCCTGAAGCACACTCCTCGCGCGCACCTTCTCTTTGCTGCCGGAAGGCCTCACGTAAGAAGTCTGAGTTGACTCGTGACAGAAGAAGTCTGGGTTGACTCGTGTGAGGCCTGCTGCTCTCCGTTCCTTGCTGGGAGCTTCAGCAGGAGCGCTCTGGAGCTCGCCGGCAGGAGAATTGTGAGTCCCCCGGCCCCACCCCGGCCTCAAGCAAAAGTCCAGATTTCCCCCCTTAGTAACACCTCGGAGTGCCAGAGGGAGCGGAGGGGCGTGCGTTAACGGAATGCTTCAACCGTGGAAGGTATTTCACGAGACACTGTGCACTCACGTTCGTTGTAACAACTGTCAAAGGGCACTCACTGTATGCCTTCCAACTCCTCGGCCGCGTTGGAGCCCCAGGAAGTAAATGCGTTCGTTTGACTAAGCTCCGTGAACGCGCAACGGTGATGGCGAAGCGCTGCCCTGTTCGCTCGAAAGCTCTCGTTCGTGCGGCCTTCACACGGCCTCAAGGTACGCAGTTCTAAACAGCCTTCCATTCCATGCTGGTGTGCCAAGCCCCCCACCCACCCGCAGGGAGGAATTTGGGCTCTTCTGAGAAACACCAGTGTGCGCCACAAGTGAAACCAGGGCGTCTCCCCCAGGACGTCGCCGACAGGCAGCCGGATGCCAGAGGTGTACTTCCAGCCGGAAAAAGAGGGAAAAGGACAGCTTTCCCAGGGACAGTTCTGGACCCTTGGGACCATCCAGAATCACCAAGGCCTCACCTTTGCACGGCCTGGGGAACGCTCTTCCGCCTGTCCAGCAATCCCCACGTCAAAACCTTTCTCAGCAGAGGCAGGCACTCTCTCCCTTGTACTAGCTAGCTCGGCAGAGCCTTCCGAGAAACATGCTGTGTCATTCAGCTTGAACGTGGGACGCGGAGGGGAGAGTACGCTTTCTCCCCGTTTGGAGGCGCCTTGCGCTTGGCTTCAAAGCTGCCTTGAACAGCACTAGCGGCCCGACGTCTCTGCACGGCAGGGCTGTCGTTGTGGGCCGAGGCTGCGTGTTCTCCCAAAGCGAAAACCGTGCTGGCAATCCCTTTCTAGGAACTCCTCCCACGGCACCCCAGGTTCAGCTCCGGCCGAAAGAAAGGTGACCTCAGGCCTCAAGGTGAAGTTCCAGCGTTTCACGTCAGGGGAGCTGGGTGTGCAGGGGTCTCCGATGAGGCCATACTCCACCACGGAGTGCCTTAACCCTGCGACGCTCCTGGGGACACACAGGGTAAGGAGCCCATTCACCAGTTTCGCCTGATGACCTCTCTCCGTGCCGGAACGGCGGCCTCTGGCTTCTGAGGAGCCTTAGCGAAAGCAGGCCCCTGGAGACAGCTCTTCACATTCATAGCTAGGGCAGTGTACTCCTCTCTGGGTTGCCCAGGTTGAGTGGCCCAGTCGTCAGAGAGACTGGCGAAAGCAGCGCTGGGCGGACTCCCTTTGCCGGTCAGTCGAACGGCCTCCTTGACTGAAAGAGAACTGCAGTGCCAAAAGACACCGCGCTGACGACTGGCTCCGGGAAGAGACTCGGGGCAGCACTCTCACAGAAGCGAAAGCTAGGCCGTGGGCCCAGCCTGAGGAGCAGTACGTACGTTTGCCACACTTCTTTACACAGCTAGGCGTGAGCCAGAGAGCCTTGGTCACTGAGGCCTACCTAAGGTACTGCCATACTCACCCAGTAGATCCCACGCAGAGGTCCCTGTGCCCCAAAGGGCCTCCACGGAAGGGCCCTGTTCCTCCCGTTGTGTTTCCTTGAGGTAATCAGAAACCGCTGAGGATACCTGTAGGAGCTCAGGTATGAAGCTGGGCGACCCTGGCCAAACCTGATTCCCCTCCGTGCTAGACGAGACAGTGGCGGGTCCTCAGCTGCCTGAAGCACACTCCTCGCGCGCACCTTCTCTTTGCTGCCGGAAGGCCTCACGTAAGAAGTCTGAGTTGACTCGTGACAGAAGAAGTCTGGGTTGACTCGTGTGAGGCCTGCTGCTCTCCGTTCCTTGCTGGGAGCTTCAGCAGGAGCGCTCTGGAGCTCGCCGGCAGGAGAATTGTGAGTCCCCCGGCCCCACCCCGGCCTCAAGCAAAAGTCCAGATTTCCCCCCTTAGTAACACCTCGGAGTGCCAGAGGGAGCGGAGGGGCGTGCGTTAACGGAATGCTTCAACCGTGGAAGGTATTTCACGAGACACTGTGCACTCACGTTCGTTGTAACAACTGTCAAAGGGCACTCACTGTATGCCTTCCAACTCCTCGGCCGCGTTGGAGCCCCAGGAAGTAAATGCGTTCGTTTGACTAAGCTCCGTGAACGCGCAACGGTGATGGCGAAGCGCTGCCCTGTTCGCTCGAAAGCTCTCGTTCGTGCGGCCTTCACACGGCCTCAAGGTACGCAGTTCTAAACAGCCTTCCATTCCATGCTGGTGTGCCAAGCCCCCGACCCACCCGCAGGGAGGAATTTGGGCTCTTCTGAGAAACACCAGTGTGCGCCACAAGTGAAACCAGGGCGTCTCCCCCAGGACGTCGCCGACCGGCAGCCGGATGCCAGAGGTGTACTTCCAGCCGGAAAAAGAGGGAAAAGGACAGCTTTCCCAGGGACAGTTCTGGACCCTTGGGACCATCCAGAATCACCAAGGCCTCACCTTTGCACGGCCTGGGGAACGCTCTTCCGCCTGTCCAGCAATCCCCACGTCAAAACCTTTCTCAGCAGAGGCAGGCACTCTCTCCCTTGTACTAGATAGCTCGGCAGAGCCTTCCGAGAAACATGCTGCGTCATTCAGCTTGAACGTGGGACGCGGAGGGGAGAGTACGCTTTCTCCCCGTTTGGAGGCGCCTTGCGCTTGGCTTCAAAGCTGCCTTGAACAGCACTAGCGGCCCGACGTCTCTGCACGGCAGGGCTGTCGTTGTGGGCCGAGGCTGCGTGTTCTCCCAAAGCGAAAACCGTGCTGGCAATCCCTTTCTAGGAACTCCTCCCACGGCACCCCAGGTTCAGCTCCGGCCGAACGAAAGGTGACCTCAGGCCTCAAGGTGAAGTTCCAGCGTTTCACGTCAGGGGAGCTGGGTGTGCAGGGGTCTCCGATGAGGCCATACTCCACCACGGAGTGCCTTAACCCTGCGACGCTCCTGGGGACACACAGGGTAAGAAGCCCGTTCACCAGTTTCGCCTGATGACCTCTCTCCGTGCCGGAACGGCGGCCTCTGGCTTCTGAGGAGCCTTAGCGTAAGCAGGCCCCTGGAGACAGCTCTTCACATTCATAGCTAGGGCAGTGTACTCCTCTCTGGGTTGCCCAGGTTGAGTGGCCCAGTCGTCAGAGAGACTGGCGAAAGCAGCGCTGGGCGGACTCCCTTTGCCGGTCAGTCGAACGGCCTCCTTGACTGAAAGAGAACTGCAGTGCCAAAAGACACCGCGCTGACGACTGGCTCCGGGAAGAGACTCGGGGCAGCACTCTCACAGAAGCGAAAGCTAGGCCGTGGGCCCAGCCTGAGGAGCAGTACGTACGTTTGCCACACTTCTTTACACAGCTAGGCGTGAGCCAGAGAGCCTTGGTCACTGAGGCCTACCTAAGGTACTGCCATACTCACCCAGTAGATCCCACGCAGAGGTCCCTGTGCCCCAAAGGGCCTCCACGGAAGGGCCCTGTTCCTCCCGTTGTGTTTCCTTGAGGTAATCAGAAACCGCTGAGGATACCTGTAGGAGCTCAGGTATGAAGCTGGGCGACCCTGGCCAAACCTGATTCCCCTCCGTGCTAGACGAGACAGTGGCGGGTCCTCAGCTGCCTGAAGCACACTCCTCGCGCGCACCTTCTCTTTGCTGCCGGAAGGCCTCACGTAAGAAGTCTGAGTTGACTCGTGACAGAAGAAGTCTGGGTTGACTCGTGTGAGGCCTGCTGCTCTCCGTTCCTTGCTGGGAGCTTCAGCAGGAGCGCTCTGGAGCTCGCCGGCAGGAGAATTGTGAGTCCCCCGGCCCCACCCCGGCCTCAAGCAAAAGTCCAGATTTCCCCCCTTAGTAACACCTCGGAGTGCCAGAGGGAGCGGAGGGGCGTGCGTTAACGGAATGCTTCAACCGTGGAAGGTATTTCACGAGACACTGTGCACTCACGTTCGTTGTAACAACTGTCAAAGGGCACTCACTGTATGCCTTCCAACTCCTCGGCCGCGTTGGAGCCCCAGGAAGTAAATGCGTTCGTTTGACTAAGCTCCGTGAACGCGCAACGGTGATGGCGAAGCGCTGCCCTGTTCGCTCGAAAGCTCTCGTTCGTGCGGCCTTCACACGGCCTCAAGGTACGCAGTTCTAAACAGCCTTCCATTCCATGCTGGTGTGCCAAGCCCCCCACCCACCCGCAGGGAGGAATTTGGGCTCTTCTGAGAAACACCAGTGTGCGCCACAAGTGAAACCAGGGCGTCTCCCCCAGGACGTCGCCGACCGGCAGCCGGATGCCAGAGGTGTACTTCCAGCCGGAAAAAGAGGGAAAAGGACAGCTTTCCCAGGGACAGTTCTGGACCCTTGGGACCATCCAGAATCACCAAGGCCTCACCTTTGCACGGCCTGGGGAACGCTCTTCCGCCTGTCCAGCAATCCCCACGTCAAAACCTTTCTCAGCAGAGGCAGGCACTCTCTCCCTTGTACTAGCTAGCTCGGCAGAGCCTTCCGAGAAACATGCTGCGTCATTCAGCTTGAACGTGGGACGCGGAGGGGAGAGTACGCTTTCTCCCCGTTTGGAGGCGCCTTGCGCTTGGCTTCAAAGCTGCCTTGAACAGCACTAGCGGCCCGACGTCTCTGCACGGCAGGGCTGTCGTTGTGGGCCGAGGCTGCGTGTTCTCCCAAAGCGAAAACCGTGCTGGCAATCCCTTTCTAGGAACTCCTCCCACGGCACCCCAGGTTCAGCTCCGGCCGAACGAAAGGTGACCTCAGGCCTCAAGGTGAAGTTCCAGCGTTTCACGTCAGGGGAGCTGGGTGTGCAGGGGTCTCCGATGAGGCCATACTCCACCACGGAGTGCCTTAACCCTGCGACGCTCCTGGGGACACACAGGGTAAGGAGCCCATTCACCAGTTTCGCCTGATGACCTCTCTCCGTGCCGGAACGGCGGCCTCTGGCTTCTGAGGAGCCTTAGCGAAAGCAGGCCCCTGGAGACAGCTCTTCACATTCATAGCTAGGGCAGTGTACTCCTCTCTGGGTTGCCCAGGTTGAGTGGCCCAGTCGTCAGAGAGACTGGCGAAAGCAGCGCTGGGCGGACTCC
This sequence comes from Globicephala melas, assembly GCF_963455315.2. Taxonomy (NCBI): domain Eukaryota; kingdom Metazoa; phylum Chordata; class Mammalia; order Artiodactyla; family Delphinidae; genus Globicephala; species Globicephala melas. The sequence goes on from NW_027207322.1 coordinate 285,222, forward strand.
CTTTGCCGGTCAGTCGCACGGCCTCCTTGACTGAAAGAGAACTGCAGTGCCAAAAGACACCGCGCTGACGACTGGCTCCGGGAAGAGACTCGGGGCAGCACTCTCACAGAAGCGAAAGCTAGGCCGTGGGCCCAGCCTGAGGAGCAGTACGTACGTTTGCCACACTTCTTTACACAGCTAGGCGTGAGCCAGAGAGCCTTGGTCACTGAGGCCTACCTAAGGTACTGCCATACTCACCCAGTAGATCCCACGCAGAGGTCCCTGTGCCCCAAAGGGCCTCCACGGAAGGGCCCTGTTCCTCCCGTTGTGTTTCCTTGAGGTAATCAGAAACCGCTGAGGATACCTGTAGGAGCTCAGGTATGAAGCTGGGCGACCCTGGCCAAACCTGATTCCCCTCCGTGCTAGACGAGACAGTGGCGGGTCCTCAGCTGCCTGAAGCACACTCCTCGCGCGCACCTTCTCTTTGCTGCCGGAAGGCCTCACGTAAGAAGTCTGAGTTGACTCGTGACAGAAGAAGTCTGGGTTGACTCGTGTGAGGCCTGCTGCTCTCCGTTCCTTGCTGGGAGCTTCAGCAGGAGCGCTCTGGAGCTCGCCGGCAGGAGAATTGTGAGTCCCCCGGCCCCACCCCGGCCTCAAGCAAAAGTCCAGATTTCCCCCCTTAGTAACACCTCGGAGTGCCAGAGGGAGCGGAGGGGCGTGCGTTAACGGAATGCTTCAACCGTGGAAGGTATTTCACGAGACACTGTGCACTCACGTTCGTTGTAACAACTGTCAAAGGGCACTCACTGTATGCCTTCCAACTCCTCGGCCGCGTTGGAGCCCCAGGAAGTAAATGCGTTCGTTTGACTAAGCTCCGTGAACGCGCAACGGTGATGGCGAAGCGCTGCCCTGTTCGCTCGAAAGCTCTCGTTCGTGCGGCCTTCACACGGCCTCAAGGTACGCAGTTCTAAACAGCCTTCCATTCCATGCTGGTGTGCCAAGCCCCCGACCCACCCGCAGGGAGGAATTTGGGCTCTTCTGAGAAACACCAGTGTGCGCCACAAGTGAAACCAGGGCGTCTCCCCCAGGACGTCGCCGACCGGCAGCCGGATGCCAGAGGTGTACTTCCAGCCGGAAAAAGAGGGAAAAGGACAGCTTTCCCAGGGACAGTTCTGGACCCTTGGGACCATCCAGAATCACCAAGGCCTCACCTTTGCACGGCCTGGGGAACGCTCTTCCGCCTGTCCAGCAATCCCCACGTCAAAACCTTTCTCAGCAGAGGCAGGCACTCTCTCCCTTGTACTAGATAGCTCGGCAGAGCCTTCCGAGAAACATGCTGCGTCATTCAGCTTGAACGTGGGACGCGGAGGGGAGAGTACGCTTTCTCCCCGTTTGGAGGCGCCTTGCGCTTGGCTTCAAAGCTGCCTTGAACAGCACTAGCGGCCCGACGTCTCTGCACGGCAGGGCTGTCGTTGTGGGCCGAGGCTGCGTGTTCTCCCAAAGCGAAAACCGTGCTGGCAATCCCTTTCTAGGAACTCCTCCCACGGCACCCCAGGTTCAGCTCCGGCCGAACGAAAGGTGACCTCAGGCCTCAAGGTGAAGTTCCAGCGTTTCACGTCAGGGGAGCTGGGTGTGCAGGGGTCTCCGATGAGGCCATACTCCACCACGGAGTGCCTTAACCCTGCGACGCTCCTGGGGACACACAGGGTAAGAAGCCCGTTCACCAGTTTCGCCTGATGACCTCTCTCCGTGCCGGAACGGCGGCCTCTGGCTTCTGAGGAGCCTTAGCGTAAGCAGGCCCCTGGAGACAGCTCTTCACATTCATAGCTAGGGCAGTGTACTCCTCTCTGGGTTGCCCAGGTTGAGTGGCCCAGTCGTCAGAGAGACTGGCGAAAGCAGCGCTGGGCGGACTCCCTTTGCCGGTCAGTCGAACGGCCTCCTTGACTGAAAGAGAACTGCAGTGCCAAAAGACACCGCGCTGACGACTGGCTCCGGGAAGAGACTCGGGGCAGCACTCTCACAGAAGCGAAAGCTAGGCCGTGGGCCCAGCCTGAGGAGCAGTACGTACGTTTGCCACACTTCTTTACACAGCTAGGCGTGAGCCAGAGAGCCTTGGTCACTGAGGCCTACCTAAGGTACTGCCATACTCACCCAGTAGATCCCACGCAGAGGTCCCTGTGCCCCAAAGGGCCTCCACGGAAGGGCCCTGTTCCTCCCGTTGTGTTTCCTTGAGGTAATCAGAAACCGCTGAGGATACCTGTAGGAGCTCAGGTATGAAGCTGGGCGACCCTGGCCAAACCTGATTCCCCTCCGTGCTAGACGAGACAGTGGCGGGTCCTCAGCTGCCTGAAGCACACTCCTCGCGCGCACCTTCTCTTTGCTGCCGGAAGGCCTCACGTAAGAAGTCTGAGTTGACTCGTGACAGAAGAAGTCTGGGTTGACTCGTGTGAGGCCTGCTGCTCTCCGTTCCTTGCTGGGAGCTTCAGCAGGAGCGCTCTGGAGCTCGCCGGCAGGAGAATTGTGAGTCCCCCGGCCCCACCCCGGCCTCAAGCAAAAGTCCAGATTTCCCCCCTTAGTAACACCTCGGAGTGCCAGAGGGAGCGGAGGGGCGTGCGTTAACGGAATGCTTCAACCGTGGAAGGTATTTCACGAGACACTGTGCACTCACGTTCGTTGTAACAACTGTCAAAGGGCACTCACTGTATGCCTTCCAACTCCTCGGCCGCGTTGGAGCCCCAGGAAGTAAATGCGTTCGTTTGACTAAGCTCCGTGAACGCGCAACGGTGATGGCGAAGCGCTGCCCTGTTCGCTCGAAAGCTCTCGTTCGTGCGGCCTTCACACGGCCTCAAGGTACGCAGTTCTAAACAGCCTTCCATTCCATGCTGGTGTGCCAAGCCCCCCACCCACCCGCAGGGAGGAATTTGGGCTCTTCTGAGAAACACCAGTGTGCGCCACAAGTGAAACCAGGGCGTCTCCCCCAGGACGTCGCCGACCGGCAGCCGGATGCCAGAGGTGTACTTCCAGCCGGAAAAAGAGGGAAAAGGACAGCTTTCCCAGGGACAGTTCTGGACCCTTGGGACCATCCAGAATCACCAAGGCCTCACCTTTGCACGGCCTGGGGAACGCTCTTCCGCCTGTCCAGCAATCCCCACGTCAAAACCTTTCTCAGCAGAGGCAGGCACTCTCTCCCTTGTACTAGCTAGCTCGGCAGAGCCTTCCGAGAAACATGCTGCGTCATTCAGCTTGAACGTGGGACGCGGAGGGGAGAGTACGCTTTCTCCCCGTTTGGAGGCGCCTTGCGCTTGGCTTCAAAGCTGCCTTGAACAGCACTAGCGGCCCGACGTCTCTGCACGGCAGGGCTGTCGTTGTGGGCCGAGGCTGCGTGTTCTCCCAAAGCGAAAACCGTGCTGGCAATCCCTTTCTAGGAACTCCTCCCACGGCACCCCAGGTTCAGCTCCGGCCGAACGAAAGGTGACCTCAGGCCTCAAGGTGAAGTTCCAGCGTTTCACGTCAGGGGAGCTGGGTGTGCAGGGGTCTCCGATGAGGCCATACTCCACCACGGAGTGCCTTAACCCTGCGACGCTCCTGGGGACACACAGGGTAAGGAGCCCATTCACCAGTTTCGCCTGATGACCTCTCTCCGTGCCGGAACGGCGGCCTCTGGCTTCTGAGGAGCCTTAGCGAAAGCAGGCCCCTGGAGACAGCTCTTCACATTCATAGCTAGGGCAGTGTACTCCTCTCTGGGTTGCCCAGGTTGAGTGGCCCAGTCGTCAGAGAGACTGGCGAAAGCAGCGCTGGGCGGACTCCCTTTGCCGGTCAGTCGCACGGCCTCCTTGACTGAAAGAGAACTGCAGTGCCAAAAGACACCGCGCTGACGACTGGCTCCGGGAAGAGACTCGGGGCAGCACTCTCACAGAAGCGAAAGCTAGGCCGTGGGCCCAGCCTGAGGAGCAGTACGTACGTTTGCCACACTTCTTTACACAGCTAGGCGTGAGCCAGAGAGCCTTGGTCACTGAGGCCTACCTAAGGTACTGCCATACTCACCCAGTAGATCCCACGCAGAGGTCCCTGTGCCCCAAAGGGCCTCCACGGAAGGGCCCTGTTCCTCCCGTTGTGTTTCCTTGAGGTAATCAGAAACCGCTGAGGATACCTGTAGGAGCTCAGGTATGAAGCTGGGCGACCCTGGCCAAACCTGATTCCCCTCCGTGCTAGACGAGACAGTGGCGGGTCCTCAGCTGCCTGAAGCACACTCCTCGCGCGCACCTTCTCTTTGCTGCCGGAAGGCCTCACGTAAGAAGTCTGAGTTGACTCGTGACAGAAGAAGTCTGGGTTGACTCGTGTGAGGCCTGCTGCTCTCCGTTCCTTGCTGGGAGCTTCAGCAGGAGCGCTCTGGAGCTCGCCGGCAGGAGAATTGTGAGTCCCCCGGCCCCACCCCGGCCTCAAGCAAAAGTCCAGATTTCCCCCCTTAGTAACACCTCGGAGTGCCAGAGGGAGCGGAGGGGCGTGCGTTAACGGAATGCTTCAACCGTGGAAGGTATTTCACGAGACACCGTGCACTCACGTTCGTTGTAACAACTGTCAAAGGGCACTCACTGTATGCCTTCCAACTCCTCGGCCGCGTTGGAGCCCCAGGAAGTAAATGCGTTCGTTTGACTAAGCTCCGTGAACGCGCAACGGTGATGGCGAAGCGCTGCCCTGTTCGCTCGAAAGCTCTCGTTCGTGCGGCCTTCACACGGCCTCAAGGTACGCAGTTCTAAACAGCCTTCCATTCCATGCTGGTGTGCCAAGCCCCCCACCCACCCGCAGGGAGGAATTTGGGCTCTTCTGAGAAACACCAGTGTGCGCCACAAGTGAAACCAGGGCGTCTCCCCCAGGACGTCGCCGACCGGCAGCCGGATGCCAGAGGTGTACTTCCAGCCGGAAAAAGAGGGAAAAGGACAGCTTTCCCAGGGACAGTTCTGGACCCTTGGGACCATCCAGAATCACCAAGGCCTCACCTTTGCACGGCCTGGGGAACGCTCTTCCGTCTGTCCAGCAATCCCCACGTCAAAACCTTTCTCAGCAGAGGCAGGCACTCTCTCCCTTGTACTAGCTAGCTCGGCAGAGGCTTCCGAGAAACATGCTGCGTCATTCAGCTTGAACGTGGGACGCGGAGGGGAGAGTACGCTTTCTCCCCGTTTGGAGGCGCCTTGCGCTTGGCTTCAAAGCTGCCTTGAACAGCACTAGCGGCCCGACGTCTCTGCACGGCAGGGCTGTCGTTGTGGGCCGAGGCTGCGTGTTCTCCCAAAGCGAAAACCGTGCTGGCAATCCCTTTCTGGGAACTCCTCCCACGGCACCCCAGGTTCAGCTCCGGCCGAACGAAAGGTGACCTCAGGCCTCAAGGTGAAGTTCCAGCGTTTCACGTCAGGGGAGCTGGGTGTGCAGGGGTCTCCGATGAGGCCATACTCCACCACGGAGTGCCTTAACCCTGCGACGCTCCTGGGGACACACAGGGTAAGGAGCCCGTTCACCAGTTTCGCCTGATGACCTCTCTCCGTGCCGGAACGGCGGCCTCTGGCTTCTGAGGAGCCTTAGCGAAAGCAGGCCCCTGGAGACAGCTCTTCACATTCATAGCTAGGGCAGTGTACTCCTCTCTGGGTTGCCCAGGTTGAGTGGCCCAGTCGTCAGAGAGACTGGCGAAAGCAGCGCTGGGCGGACTCCCTTTGCCGGTCAGTCGAACGGCCTCCTTGACTGAAAGAGAACTGCAGTGCCAAAAGACACCGCGCTGACGACTGGCTCCGGGAAGAGACTCGGGGCAGCACTCTCACAGAAGCGAAAGCTAGGCCGTGGGCCCAGCCTGAGGAGCAGTACGTACGTTTGCCACACTTCTTTACACAGCTAGGCGTGAGCCAGAGAGCCTTGGTCACTGAGGCCTACCTAAGGTACTGCCATACTCACCCAGTAGATCCCACGCAGAGGTCCCTGTGCCCCAAAGGGCCTCCACGGAAGGGCCCTGTTCCTCCCGTTGTGTTTCCTTGAGGTAATCAGAAACCGCTGAGGATACCTGTAGGAGCTCAGGTATGAAGCTGGGCGACCCTGGCCAAACCTGATTCCCCTCCGTGCTAGACGAGACAGTGGCGGGTCCTCAGCTGCCTGAAGCACACTCCTCGCGCGCACCTTCTCTTTGCTGCCGGAAGGCCTCACGTAAGAAGTCTGAGTTGACTCGTGACAGAAGAAGTCTGGGTTGACTCGTGTGAGGCCTGCTGCTCTCCGTTCCTTGCTGGGAGCTTCAGCAGGAGCGCTCTGGAGCTCGCCGGCAGGAGAATTGTGAGTCCCCCGGCCCCACCCCGGCCTCAAGCAAAAGTCCAGATTTCCCCCCTTAGTAACACCTCGGAGTGCCAGAGGGAGCGGAGGGGCGTGCGTTAACGGAATGCTTCAACCGTGGAAGGTATTTCACGAGACACTGTGCACTCACGTTCGTTGTAACAACTGTCAAAGGGCACTCACTGTATGCCTTCCAACTCCTCGGCCGCGTTGGAGCCCCAGGAAGTAAATGCGTTCGTTTGACTAAGCTCCGTGAACGCGCAACGGTGATGGCGAAGCGCTGCCCTGTTCGCTCGAAAGCTCTCGTTCGTGCGGCCTTCACACGGCCTCAAGGTACGCAGTTCTAAACAGCCTTCCATTCCATGCTGGTGTGCCAAGACCCCCACCCACCCGCAGGGAGGAATTTGGGCTCTTCTGAGAAACACCAGTGTGCGCCACAAGTGAAACCAGGGCGTCTCCCCCAGGACGTCGCCGACCGGCAGCCGGATGCCAGAGGTGTACTTCCAGCCGGAAAAAGAGGGAAAAGGACAGCTTTCCCAGGGACAGTTCTGGACCCTTGGGACCATCCAGAATCACCAAGGCCTCACCTTTGCACGGCCTGGGGAACGCTCTTCCGCCTGTCCAGCAATCCCCACGTCAAAACCTTTCTCAGCAGAGGCAGGCACTCTCTCCCTTGTACTAGCTAGCTCGGCAGAGGCTTCCGAGAAACATGCTGCGTCATTCAGCTTGAACGTGGGACGCGGAAGGGAGAGTACGCTTTCTCCCCGTTTGGAGGCGCCTTGCGCTTGGCTTCAAAGCTGCCTTGAACAGCACTAGCGGCCCGACGTCTCTGCACGGCAGGGCTGTCGTTGTGGGCCGAGGCTGCGTGTTCTCCCAAAGCGAAAACCGTGCTGGCAATCCCTTTCTGGGAACTCCTCCCACGGCACCCCAGGTTCAGCTCCGGCCGAACGAAAGGTGACCTCAGGCCTCAAGGTGAAGTTCCAGCGTTTCACGTCAGGGGAGCTGGGTGTGCAGGGGTCTCCGATGAGGCCATACTCCACCACGGAGTGCCTTAACCCTGCGACGCTCCTGGGGACACACAGGGTAAGGAGCCCGTTCACCAGTTTCGCCTGATGACCTCTCTCCGTGCCGGAACGGCGGCCTCTGGCTTCTGAGGAGCCTTAGCGAAAGCAGGCCCCTGGAGACAGCTCTTCACATTCATAGCTAGGGCAGTGTACTCCTCTCTGGGTTGCCCAGGTTGAGTGGCCCAGTCGTCAGAGAGACTGGCGAAAGCAGCGCTGGGCGGACTCCCTTTGCCGGTCAGTCGAACGGCCTCCTTGACTGAAAGAGAACTGCAGTGCCAAAAGACACCGCGCTGACGACTGGCTCCGGGAAGAGACTCGGGGCAGCACTCTCACAGAAGCGAAAGCTAGGCCGTGGGCCCAGCCTGAGGAGCAGTACGTACGTTTGCCACACTTCTTTACACAGCTAGGCGTGAGCCAGAGAGCCTTGGTCACTGAGGCCTACCTAAGGTACTGCCATACTCACCCAGTAGATCCCACGCAGAGGTCCCTGTGCCCCAAAGGGCCTCCACGGAAGGGCCCTGTTCCTCCCGTTGTGTTTCCTTGAGGTAATCAGAAACCGCTGAGGATACCTGTAGGAGCTCAGGTATGAAGCTGGGCGACCCTGGCCAAACCTGATTCCCCTCCGTGCTAGACGAGACAGTGGCGGGTCCTCAGCTGCCTGAAGCACACTCCTCGCGCGCACCTTCTCTTTGCTGCCGGAAGGCCTCACGTAAGAAGTCTGAGTTGACTCGTGACAGAAGAAGTCTGGGTTGACTCGTGTGAGGCCTGCTGCTCTCCGTTCCTTGCTGGGAGCTTCAGCAGGAGCGCTCTGGAGCTCGCCGGCAGGAGAATTGTGAGTCCCCCGGCCCCACCCCGGCCTCAAGCAAAAGTCCAGATTTCCCCCCTTAGTAACACCTCGGAGTGCCAGAGGGAGCGGAGGGGCGTGCGTTAACGGAATGCTTCAACCGTGGAAGGTATTTCACGAGACACTGTGCACTCACGTTCGTTGTAACAACTGTCAAAGGGCACTCACTGTATGCCTTCCAACTCCTCGGCCGCGTTGGAGCCCCAGGAAGTAAATGCGTTCGTTTGACTAAGCTCCGTGAACGCGCAACGGTGATGGCGAAGCGCTGCCCTGTTCGCTCGAAAGCTCTCGTTCGTGCGGCCTTCACACGGCCTCAAGGTACGCAGTTCTAAACAGCCTTCCATTCCATGCTGGTGTGCCAAGCCCCCGACCCACCCGCAGGGAGGAATTTGGGCTCTTCTGAGAAACACCAGTGTGCGCCACAAGTGAAACCAGGGCGTCTCCCCCAGGACGTCGCCGACCGGCAGCCGGATGCCAGAGGTGTACTTCCAGCCGGAAAAAGAGGGAAAAGGACAGCTTTCCCAGGGACAGTTCTGGACCCTTGGGACCATCCAGAATCACCAAGGCCTCACCTTTGCACGGCCTGGGGAACGCTCTTCCGCCTGTCCAGCAATCCCCACGTCAAAACCTTTCTCAGCAGAGGCAGGCACTCTCTCCCTTGTACTAGATAGCTCGGCAGAGCCTTCCGAGAAACATGCTGCGTCATTCAGCTTGAACGTGGGACGCGGAGGGGAGAGTACGCTTTCTCCCCGTTTGGAGGCGCCTTGCGCTTGGCTTCAAAGCTGCCTTGAACAGCACTAGCGGCCCGACGTCTCTGCACGGCAGGGCTGTCGTTGTGGGCCGAGGCTGCGTGTTCTCCCAAAGCGAAAACCGTGCTGGCAATCCCTTTCTAGGAACTCCTCCCACGGCACCCCAGGTTCAGCTCCGGCCGAACGAAAGGTGACCTCAGGCCTCAAGGTGAAGTTCCAGCGTTTCACGTCAGGGGAGCTGGGTGTGCAGGGGTCTCCGATGAGGCCATACTCCACCACGGAGTGCCTTAACCCTGCGACGCTCCTGGGGACACACAGGGTAAGAAGCCCGTTCACCAGTTTCGCCTGATGACCTCTCTCCGTGCCGGAACGGCGGCCTCTGGCTTCTGAGGAGCCTTAGCGTAAGCAGGCCCCTGGAGACAGCTCTTCACATTCATAGCTAGGGCAGTGTACTCCTCTCTGGGTTGCCCAGGTTGAGTGGCCCAGTCGTCAGAGAGACTGGCGAAAGCAGCGCTGGGCGGACTCCCTTTGCCGGTCAGTCGCACGGCCTCCTTGACTGAAAGAGAACTGCAGTGCCAAAAGACACCGCGCTGACGACTGGCTCCGGGAAGAGACTCGGGGCAGCACTCTCACAGAAGCGAAAGCTAGGCCGTGGGCCCAGCCTGAGGAGCAGTACGTACGTTTGCCACACTTCTTTACACAGCTAGGCGTGAGCCAGAGAGCCTTGGTCACTGAGGCCTACCTAAGGTACTGCCATACTCACCCAGTAGATCCCACGCAGAGGTCCCTGTGCCCCAAAGGGCCTCCACGGAAGGGCCCTGTTCCTCCCGTTGTGTTTCCTTGAGGTAATCAGAAACCGCTGAGGATACCTGTAGGAGCTCAGGTATGAAGCTGGGCGACCCTGGCCAAACCTGATTCCCCTCCGTGCTAGACGAGACAGTGGCGGGTCCTCAGCTGCCTGAAGCACACTCCTCGCGCGCACCTTCTCTTTGCTGCCGGAAGGCCTCACGTAAGAAGTCTGAGTTGACTCGTGACAGAAGAAGTCTGGGTTGACTCGTGTGAGGCCTGCTGCTCTCCGTTCCTTGCTGGGAGCTTCAGCAGGAGCGCTCTGGAGCTCGCCGGCAGGAGAATTGTGAGTCCCCCGGCCCCACCCCGGCCTCAAGCAAAAGTCCAGATTTCCCCCCTTAGTAACACCTCGGAGTGCCAGAGGGAGCGGAGGGGCGTGCGTTAACGGAATGCTTCAACCGTGGAAGGTATTTCACGAGACACCGTGCACTCACGTTCGTTGTAACAACTGTCAAAGGGCACTCACTGTATGCCTTCCAACTCCTCGGCCGCGTTGGAGCCCCAGGAAGTAAATGCGTTCGTTTGACTAAGCTCCGTGAACGCGCAACGGTGATGGCGAAGCGCTGCCCTGTTCGCTCGAAAGCTCTCGTTCGTGCGGCCTTCACACGGCCTCAAGGTACGCAGTTCTAAACAGCCTTCCATTCCATGCTGGTGTGCCAAGCCCCCCACCCACCCGCAGGGAGGAATTTGGGCTCTTCTGAGAAACACCAGTGTGCGCCACAAGTGAAACCAGGGCGTCTCCCCCAGGACGTCGCCGACCGGCAGCCGGATGCCAGAGGTGTACTTCCAGCCGGAAAAAGAGGGAAAAGGACAGCTTTCCCAGGGACAGTTCTGGACCCTTGGGACCATCCAGAATCACCAAGGCCTCACCTTTGCACGGCCTGGGGAACGCTCTTCCGTCTGTCCAGCAATCCCCACGTCAAAACCTTTCTCAGCAGAGGCAGGCACTCTCTCCCTTGTACTAGCTAGCTCGGCAGAGGCTTCCGAGAAACATGCTGCGTCATTCAGCTTGAACGTGGGACGCGGAGGGGAGAGTACGCTTTCTCCCCGTTTGGAGGCGCCTTGCGCTTGGCTTCAAAGCTGCCTTGAACAGCACTAGCGGCCCGACGTCTCTGCACGGCAGGGCTGTCGTTGTGGGCCGAGGCTGCGTGTTCTCCCAAAGCGAAAACCGTGCTGGCAATCCCTTTCTGGGAACTCCTCCCACGGCACCCCAGGTTCAGCTCCGGCCGAACGAAAGGTGACCTCAGGCCTCAAGGTGAAGTTCCAGCGTTTCACGTCAGGGGAGCTGGGTGTGCAGGGGTCTCCGATGAGGCCATACTCCACCACGGAGTGCCTTAACCCTGCGACGCTCCTGGGGACACACAGGGTAAGGAGCCCGTTCACCAGTTTCGCCTGATGACCTCTCTCCGTGCCGGAACGGCGGCCTCTGGCTTCTGAGGAGCCTTAGCGAAAGCAGGCCCCTGGAGACAGCTCTTCACATTCATAGCTAGGGCAGTGTACTCCTCTCTGGGTTGCCCAGGTTGAGTGGCCCAGTCGTCAGAGAGACTGGCGAAAGCAGCGCTGGGCGGACTCCCTTTGCCGGTCAGTCGAACGGCCTCCTTGACTGAAAGAGAACTGCAGTGCCAAAAGACACCGCGCTGACGACTGGCTCCGGGAAGAGACTCGGGGCAGCACTCTCACAGAAGCGAAAGCTAGGCCGTGGGCCCAGCCTGAGGAGCAGTACGTACGTTTGCCACACTTCTTTACACAGCTAGGCGTGAGCCAGAGAGCCTTGGTCACTGAGGCCTACCTAAGGTACTGCCATACTCACCCAGTAGATCCCACGCAGAGGTCCCTGTGCCCCAAAGGGCCTCCACGGAAGGGCCCTGTTCCTCCCGTTGTGTTTCCTTGAGGTAATCAGAAACCGCTGAGGATACCTGTAGGAGCTCAGGTATGAAGCTGGGCGACCCTGGCCAAACCTGATTCCCCTCCGTGCTAGACGAGACAGTGGCGGGTCCTCAGCTGCCTGAAGCACACTCCTCGCGCGCACCTTCTCTTTGCTGCCGGAAGGCCTCACGTAAGAAGTCTGAGTTGACTCGTGACAGAAGAAGTCTGGGTTGACTCGTGTGAGGCCTGCTGCTCTCCGTTCCTTGCTGGGAGCTTCAGCAGGAGCGCTCTGGAGCTCGCCGGCAGGAGAATTGTGAGTCCCCCGGCCCCACCCCGGCCTCAAGCAAAAGTCCAGATTTCCCCCCTTAGTAACACCTCGGAGTGCCAGAGGGAGCGGAGGGGCGTGCGTTAACGGAATGCTTCAACCGTGGAAGGTATTTCACGAGACACTGTGCACTCACGTTCGTTGTAACAACTGTCAAAGGGCACTCACTGTATGCCTTCCAACTCCTCGGCCGCGTTGGAGCCCCAGGAAGTAAATGCGTTCGTTTGACTAAGCTCCGTGAACGCGCAACGGTGATGGCGAAGCGCTGCCCTGTTCGCTCGAAAGCTCTCGTTCGTGCGGCCTTCACACGGCCTCAAGGTACGCAGTTCTAAACAGCCTTCCATTCCATGCTGGTGTGCCAAGACCCCCACCCACCCGCAGGGAGGAATTTGGGCTCTTCTGAGAAACACCAGTGTGCGCCACAAGTGAAACCAGGGCGTCTCCCCCAGGACGTCGCCGACCGGCAGCCGGATGCCAGAGGTGTACTTCCAGCCGGAAAAAGAGGGAAAAGGACAGCTTTCCCAGGGACAGTTCTGGACCCTTGGGACCATCCAGAATCACCAAGGCCTCACCTTTGCACGGCCTGGGGAACGCTCTTCCGCCTGTCCAGCAATCCCCACGTCAAAACCTTTCTCAGCAGAGGCAGGCACTCTCTCCCTTGTACTAGCTAGCTCGGCAGAGGCTTCCGAGAAACATGCTGCGTCATTCAGCTTGAACGTGGGACGCGGAAGGGAGAGTACGCTTTCTCCCCGTTTGGAGGCGCCTTGCGCTTGGCTTCAAAGCTGCCTTGAACAGCACTAGCGGCCCGACGTCTCTGCACGGCAGGGCTGTCGTTGTGGGCCGAGGCTGCGTGTTCTCCCAAAGCGAAAACCGTGCTGGCAATCCCTTTCTAGGAACTCCTCCCACGGCACCCCAGGTTCAGCTCCGGCCGAACGAAAGGTGACCTCAGGCCTCAAGGTGAAGTTCCAGCGTTTCACGTCAGGGGAGCTGGGTGTGCAGGGGTCTCCGATGAGGCCATACTCCACCACGGAGTGCCTTAACCCTGCGACGCTCCTGGGGACACACAGGGTAAGGAGCCCGTTCACCAGTTTCGCCTGATGACCTCTCTCCGTGCCGGAACGGCGGCCTCTGGCTTCTGAGGAGCCTTAGCGAAAGCAGGCCCCTGGAGACAGCTCTTCACATTCATAGCTAGGGCAGTGTACTCCTCTCTGGGTTGCCCAGGTTGAGTGGCCCAGTCGTCAGAGAGACTGGCGAAAGCAGCGCTGGGCGGACTCCCTTTGCCGGTCAGTCGAACGGCCTCCTTGACTGAAAGAGAACTGCAGTGCCAAAAGACACCGCGCTGACGACTGGCTCCGGGAAGAGACTCGGGGCAGCACTCTCACAGAAGCGAAAGCTAGGCCGTGGGCCCAGCCTGAGGAGCAGTACGTACGTTTGCCACACTTCTTTACACAGCTAGGCGTGAGCCAGAGAGCCTTGGTCACTGAGGCCTACCTAAGGTACTGCCATACTCACCCAGTAGATCCCACGCAGAGGTCCCTGTGCCCCAAAGGGCCTCCACGGAAGGGCCCTGTTCCTCCCGTTGTGTTTCCTTGAGGTAATCAGAAACCGCTGAGGATACCTGTAGGAGCTCAGGTATGAAGCTGGGTGACCCTGGCCAAACCTGATTCCCCTCCGTGCTAGACGAGACAGTGGCGGGTCCTCAGCTGCCTGAAGCACACTCCTCGCGCGCACCTTCTCTTTGCTGCCGGAAGGCCTCACGTAAGAAGTCTGAGTTGACTCGTGACAGAAGAAGTCTGGGTTGACTCGTGTGAGGCCTGCTGCTCTCCGTTCCTTGCTGGGAGCTTCAGCAGGAGCGCTCTGGAGCTCGCCGGCAGGAGAATTGTGAGTCCCCCGGCCCCACCCCGGCCTCAAGCAAAAGTCCAGATTTCCCCCCTTAGTAACACCTCGGAGTGCCAGAGGGAGCGGAGGGGCGTGCGTTAACGGAATGCTTCAACCGTGGAAGGTATTTCACGAGACACTGTGCACTCACGTTCGTTGTAACAACTGTCAAAGGGCACTCACTGTATGCCTTCCAACTCCTCGGCCGCGTTGGAGCCCCAGGAAGTAAATGCGTTCGTTTGACTAAGCTCCGTGAACGCGCAACGGTGATGGCGAAGCGCTGCCCTGTTCGCTCGAAAGCTCTCGTTCGTGCGGCCTTCACACGGCCTCAAGGTACGCAGTTCTAAACAGCCTTCCATTCCATGCTGGTGTGCCAAGCCCCCCACCCACCCGCAGGGAGGAATTTGGGCTCTTCTGAGAAACACCAGTGTGCGCCACAAGTGAAACCAGGGCGTCTCCCCCAGGACGTCGCCGACCGGCAGCCGGATGCCAGAGGTGTACTTCCAGCCGGAAAAAGAGGGAAAAGGACAGCTTTCCCAGGGACAGTTCTGGACCCTTGGGACCATCCAGAATCACCAAGGCCTCACCTTTGCACGGCCTGGGGAACGCTCTTCCGCCTGTCCAGCAATCCCCACGTCAAAACCTTTCTCAGCAGAGGCAGGCACTCTCTCCCTTGTACTAGCTAGCTCGGCAGAGGCTTCCGAGAAACATGCTGCGTCATTCAGCTTGAACGTGGGACGCGGAAGGGAGAGTACGCTTTCTCCCCGTTTGGAGGCGCCTTGCGCTTGGCTTCAAAGCTGCCTTGAACAGCACTAGCGGCCCGACGTCTCTGCACGGCAGGGCTGTCGTTGTGGGCCGAGGCTGCGTGTTCTCCCAAAGCGAAAACCGTGCTGGCAATCCCTTTCTAGGAACTCCTCCCACGGCACCCCAGGTTCAGCTCCGGCCGAACGAAAGGTGACCTCAGGCCTCAAGGTGAAGTTCCAGCGTTTCACGTCAGGGGAGCTGGGTGTGCAGGGGTCTCCGATGAGGCCATACTCCACCACGGAGTGCCTTAACCCTGCGACGCTCCTGGGGACACACAGGGTAAGGAGCCCATTCACCAGTTTCGCCTGATGACCTCTCTCCGTGCCGGAACGGCGGCCTCTGGCTTCTGAGGAGCCTTAGCGAAAGCAGGCCCCTGGAGACAGCTCTTCACATTCATAGCTAGGGCAGTGTACTCCTCTCTGGGTTGCCCAGGTTGAGTGGCCCAGTCGTCAGAGAGACTGGCGAAAGCAGCGCTGGGCGGACTCCCTTTGCCGGTCAGTCGAACGGCCTCCTTGACTGAAAGAGAACTGCAGTGCCAAAAGACACCGCGCTGACGACTGGCTCCGGGAAGAGACTCGGGGCAGCACTCTCACAGAAGCGAAAGCTAGGCCGTGGGCCCAGCCTGAGGAGCAGTACGTACGTTTGCCACACTTCTTTACACAGCTAGGCGTGAGCCAGAGAGCCTTGGTCACTGAGGCCTACCTAAGGTACTGCCATACTCACCCAGTAGATCCCACGCAGAGGTCCCTGTGCCCCAAAGGGCCTCCACGGAAGGGCCCTGTTCCTCCCGTTGTGTTTCCTTGAGGTAATCAGAAACCGCTGAGGATACCTGTAGGAGCTCAGGTATGAAGCTGGGCGACCCTGGCCAAACCTGATTCCCCTCCGTGCTAGACGAGACAGTGGCGGGTCCTCAGCTGCCTGAAGCACACTCCTCGCGCGCACCTTCTCTTTGTTGCCGGAAGGCCTCACGTAAGAAGTCTGAGTTGACTCGTGACAGAAGAAGTCTGGGTTGACTCGTGTGAGGCCTGCTGCTCTCCGTTCCTTGCTGGGAGCTTCAGCAGGAGCGCTCTGGAGCTCGCCGGCAGGAGAATTGTGAGTCCCCCGGCCCCACCCCGGCCTCAAGCAAAAGTCCAGATTTCCCCCCTTAGTAACACCTCGGAGTGCCAGAGGGAGCGGAGGGGCGTGCGTTAACGGAATGCTTCAACCGTGGAAGGTATTTCACGAGACACTGTGCACTCACGTTCGTTGTAACAACTGTCAAAGGGCACTCACTGTATGCCTTCCAACTCCTCGGCCGCGTTGGAGCCCCAGGAAGTAAATGCGTTCGTTTGACTAAGCTCCGTGAACGCGCAACGGTGATGGCGAAGCGCTGCCCTGTTCGCTCGAAAGCTCTCGTTCGTGCGGCCTTCACACGGCCTCAAGGTACGCAGTTCTAAACAGCCTTCCATTCCATGCTGGTGTGCCAAGCCCCCCACCCACCCGCAGGGAGGAATTTGGGCTCTTCTGAGAAACACCAGTGTGCGCCACAAGTGAAACCAGGGCGTCTCCCCCAGGACGTCGCCGACCGGCAGCCGGACGCCAGAGGTGTACTTCCAGCCAGAAAAAGAGGGAAAAGGACAGCTTTCCCAGGGACAGTTCTGGACCCTTGGGACCATCCAGAATCACCAAGGCCTCACCTTTGCACGGCCTGGGGAACGCTCTTCCGCCTGTCCAGCAATCCCCACGTCAAAACCTTTCTCAGCAGAGGCAGGCACTCTCTCCCTTGTACTAGCTAGCTCGGCAGAGGCTTCCGAGAAACATGCTGCGTCATTCAGCTTGAACGTGGGACGCGGAGGGGAGAGTGCGCTTTCTCCCCGTTTGGAGGCGCCTTGCGCTTGGCTTCAAAGCTGCCTTGAACAGCACTAGCGGCCCGACGTCTCTGCACGGCAGGGCTGTCGTTGTGGGCCGAGGCTGCGTGTTCTCCCAAAGCGAAAACCGTGCTGGCAATCCCTTTCTAGGAACTCCTCCCACGGCACCCCAGGTTCAGCTCCGGCCGAACGAAAGGTGACCTCAGGCCTCAAGGTGAAGTTCCAGCGTTTCACGTCAGGGGAGCTGGGTGTGCAGGGGTCTCCGATGAGGCCATACTCCACCACGGAGTGCCTTAACCCTGCGACGCTCCTGGGGACACACAGGGTAAGGAGCCCATTCACCAGTTTCGCCTGATGACCTCTCTCCGTGCCGGAACGGCGGCCTCTGGCTTCTGAGGAGCCTTAGCGAAAGCAGGCCCCTGGAGACAGCTCTTCACATTCATAGCTAGGGCAGTGTACTCCTCTCTGGGTTGCCCAGGTTGAGTGGCCCAGTCGTCAGAGAGACTGGCGAAAGCAGCGCTGGGCGGACTCCCTTTGCCGGTCAGTCGAACGGCCTCCTTGACTGAAAGAGAACTGCAGTGCCAAAAGGCACCGCGCTGACGACTGGCTCCGGGAAGAGACTCGGGGCAGCACTCTCACAGAAGCGAAAGCTAGGCCGTGGGCCCAGCCTGAGGAGCAGTACGTACGTTTGCCACACTTCTTTACACAGCTAGGCGTGAGCCAGAGAGCCTTGGTCACTGAGGCCTACCTAAGGTACTGCCATACTCACCCAGTAGATCCCACGCAGAGGTCCCTGTGCCCCAAAGGGCCTCCACGGAAGGGCCCTGTTCCTCCCGTTGTGTTTCCTTGAGGTAATCAGAAACCGCTGAGGATACCTGTAGGAGCTCAGGTATGAAGCTGGGCGACCCTGGCCAAACCTGATTCCCCTCCGTGCTAGACGAGACAGTGGCGGGTCCTCAGCTGCCTGAAGCACACTCCTCGCGCGCACCTTCTCTTTGCTGCCGGAAGGCCTCACGTAAGAAGTCTGAGTTGACTCGTGACAGAAGAAGTCTGGGTTGACTCGTGTGAGGCCTGCTGCTCTCCGTTCCTTGCTGGGAGCTTCAGCAGGAGCGCTCTGGAGCTCGCCGGCAGGAGAATTGTGAGTCCCCCGGCCCCACCCCGGCCTCAAGCAAAAGTCCAGATTTCCCCCCTTAGTAACACCTCGGAGTGCCAGAGGGAGCGGAGGGGCGTGCGTTAACGGAATGCTTCAACCGTGGAAGGTATTTCACGAGACACTGTGCACTCACGTTCGTTGTAACAACTGTCAAAGGGCACTCACTGTATGCCTTCCAACTCCTCGGCCGCGTTGGAGCCCCAGGAAGTAAATGCGTTCGTTTGACTAAGCTCCGTGAACGCGCAACGGTGATGGCGAAGCGCTGCCCTGTTCGCTCGAAAGCTCTCGTTCGTGCGGCCTTCACACGGCCTCAAGGTACGCAGTTCTAAACAGCCTTCCATTCCATGCTGGTGTGCCAAGCCCCCCACCCACCCGCAGGGAGGAATTTGGGCTCTTCTGAGAAACACCAGTGTGCGCCACAAGTGAAACCAGGGCGTCTCCCCCAGGACGTCGCCGACCGGCAGCCGGATGCCAGAGGTGTACTTCCAGCCGGAAAAAGAGGGAAAAGGACAGCTTTCCCAGGGACAGTTCTGGACCCTTGGGACCATCCAGAATCACCAAGGCCTCACCTTTGCACGGCCTGGGGAACGCTCTTCCGCCTGTCCAGCAATCCCCACGTCAAAACCTTTCTCAGCAGAGGCAGGCACTCTCTCCCTTGTACTAGCTAGCTCGGCAGAGGCTTCCGAGAAACATGCTGCGTCATTCAGCTTGAACGTGGGACGCGGAGGGGAGAGTACGCTTTCTCCCCGTTTGGAGGCGCCTTGCGCTTGGCTTCAAAGCTGCCTTGAACAGCACTAGCGGCCCGACGTCTCTGCACGGCAGGGCTGTCGTTGTGGGCCGAGGCTGCGTGTTCTCCCAAAGCGAAAACCGTGCTGGCAATCCCTTTCTAGGAACTCCTCCCACGGCACCCCAGGTTCAGCTCCGGCCGAACGAAAGGTGACCTCAGGCCTCAAGGTGAAGTTCCAGCGTTTCACGTCAGGGGAGCTGGGTGTGCAGGGGTCTCCGATGAGGCCATACTCCACCACGGAGTGCCTTAACCCTGCGACGCTCCTGGGGACACACAGGGTAAGGAGCCCGTTCACCAGTTTCGCCTGATGACCTCTCTCCGTGCCGGAACGGCGGCCTCTGGCTTCTGAGGAGCCTTAGCGTAAGCAGGCCCCTGGAGACAGCTCTTCACATTCATAGCTAGGGCAGTGTACTCCTCTCTGGGTTGCCCAGGTTGAGTGGCCCAGTCGTCAGAGAGACTGGCGAAAGCAGCGCTGGGCGGACTCCCTTTGCCGGTCAGTCGAACGGCCTCCTTGACTGAAAGAGAACTGCAGTGCCAAAAGACACCGCGCTGACGACTGGCTCCGGGAAGAGACTCGGGGCAGCACTCTCACAGAAGCGAAAGCTAGGCCGTGGGCCCAGCCTGAGGAGCAGTACGTACGTTTGCCACACTTCTTTACACAGCTAGGCGTGAGCCAGAGAGCCTTGGTCACTGAGGCCTACCTAAGGTACTGCCATACTCACCCAGTAGATCCCACGAAGAGGTCCCTGTGCCCCAAAGGGCCTCCACGGAAGGGCCCTGTTCCTCCCGTTGTGTTTCCTTGAGGTAATCAGAAACCGCTGAGGATACCTGTAGGAGCTCAGGTATGAAGCTGGGCGACCCTGGCCAAACCTGATTCCCCTCCGTGCTAGACAAGACAGTGGCGGGTCCTCAGCTGCCTGAAGCACACTCCTCGCGCGCACCTTCTCTTTGCTGCCGGAAGGCCTCACGTAAGAAGTCTGAGTTGACTCGTGACAGAAGAAGTCTGGGTTGACTCGTGTGAGGCCTGCTGCTCTCCGTTCCTTGCTGGGAGCTTCAGCAGGAGCGCTCTGGAGCTCGCCGGCAGGAGAATTGTGAGTCCCCCGGCCCCATCCCGGCCTCAAGCAAAAGTCCAGATTTCCCCCCTTAGTAACACCTCGGAGTGCCAGAGGGAGCGGAGGGGCGTGCGTTAACGGAATGCTTCAACCGTGGAAGGTATTTCACGAGACACTGTGCACTCACGTTCGTTGTAACAACTGTCAAAGGGCACTCACTGTATGCCTTCCAACTCCTCGGCCGCGTTGGAGCCCCAGGAAGTAAATGCGTTCGTTTGACTAAGCTCCGTGAACGCGCAACGGTGATGGCGAAGCGCTGCCCTGTTCGCTCGAAAGCTCTCGTTCGTGCGGCCTTCACACGGCCTCAAGGTACGCAGTTCTAAACAGCCTTCCATTCCATGCTGGTGTGCCAAGCCCCCCACCCACCCGCAGGGAGGAATTTGGGCTCTTCTGAGAAACACCAGTGTGCGCCACAAGTGAAACCAGGGCGTCTCCCCCAGGACGTCGCCGACCGGCAGCCGGACGCCAGAGGTGTACTTCCAGCCGGAAAAAGAGGGAAAAGGACAGCTTTCCCAGGGACAGTTCTGGACCCTTGGGACCATCCAGAATCACCAAGGCCTCACCTTTGCACGGCCTGGGGAACGCTCTTCCGCCTGTCCAGCAATCCCCACGTCAAAACCTTTCTCAGCAGAGGCAGGCACTCTCTCCCTTTTACTAGCTAGCTCGGCAGAGCCTTCCGAGAAACATGCTGCGTCATTCAGCTTGAACGTGGGACGCGGAGGGGAGAGTACGCTTTCTCCCCGTTTGGAGGCGCCTTGCGCTTGGCTTCAAAGCTGCCTTGAACAGCACTAGCGGCCCGACGTCTCTGCACGGCAGGGCTGTCGTTGTGGGCCGAGGCTGCGTGTTCTCCCAAAGCGAAAACCGTGCTGGCAATCCCTTTCTAGGAACTCCTCCCACGGCACCCCAGGTTCAGCTCCGGCCGAACGAAAGGTGACCTCAGGCCTCAAGGTGAAGTTCCAGCGTTTCACGTCAGGGGAGCTGGGTGTGCAGGGGTCTCCGATGAGGCCATACTCCACCACGGAGTGCCTTAACCCTGCGACGCTCCTGGGGACACACAGGGTAAGGAGCCCATTCACCAGTTTCGCCTGATGACCTCTCTCCGTGCCGGAACGGCGGCCTCTGGCTTCTGAGGAGCCTTAGCGAAAGCAGGCCCCTGGAGACAGCTCTTCACATTCATAGCTAGGGCAGTGTACTCCTCTCTGGGTTGCCCAGGTTGAGTGGCCCAGTCGTCAGAGAGACTGGCGAAAGCAGCGCTGGGCGGACTCCCTTTGCCGGTCAGTCGAACGGCCTCCTTGACTGAAAGAGAACTGCAGTGCCAAAAGACACCGCGCTGACGACTGGCTCCGGGAAGAGACTCGGGGCAGCACTCTCACAGAAGCGAAAGCTAGGCCGTGGGCCCAGCCTGAGGAGCAGTACGTACGTTTGCCACACTTCTTTACACAGCTAGGCGTGAGCCAGAGAGCCTTGGTCACTGAGGCCTACCTAAGGTACTGCCATACTCACCCAGTAGATCCCACGCAGAGGTCCCTGTGCCCCAAAGGGCCTCCACGGAAGGGCCCTGTTCCTCCCGTTGTGTTTCCTTGAGGTAATCAGAAACCGCTGAGGATACCTGTAGGAGCTCAGGTATGAAGCTGGGCGACCCTGGCCAAACCTGATTCCCCTCCGTGCTAGACGAGACAGTGGCGGGTCCTCAGCTGCCTGAAGCACACTCCTCGCGCGCACCTTCTCTTTGCTGCCGGAAGGCCTCACGTAAGAAGTCTGAGTTGACTCGTGACAGAAGAAGTCTGGGTTGACTCGTGTGAGGCCTGCTGCTCTCCGTTCCTTGCTGGGAGCTTCAGCAGGAGCGCTCTGGAGCTCGCCGGCAGGAGAATTGTGAGTCCCCCGGCCCCACCCCGGCCTCAAGCAAAAGTCCAGATTTCCCCCCTTAGTAACACCTCGGAGTGCCAGAGGGAGCGGAGGGGCGTGCGTTAACGGAATGCTTCAACCGTGGAAGGTATTTCACGAGACACTGTGCACTCACGTTCGTTGTAACAACTGTCAAAGGGCACTCACTGTATGCCTTCCAACTCCTCGGCCGCGTTGGAGCCCCAGGAAGTAAATGCGTTCGTTTGACTAAGCTCCGTGAACGCGCAACGGTGATGGCGAAGCGCTGCCCTGTTCGCTCGAAAGCTCTCGTTCGTGCGGCCTTCACACGGCCTCAAGGTACGCAGTTCTAAACAGCCTTCCATTCCATGCTGGTGTGCCAAGCCCCCCACCCACCCGCAGGGAGGAATTTGGGCTCTTCTGAGAAACACCAGTGTGCGCCACAAGTGAAACCAGGGCGTCTCCCCCAGGACGTCGCCGACCGGCAGCCGGATGCCAGAGGTGTACTTCCAGCCGGAAAAAGAGGGAAAAGGACAGCTTTCCCAGGGACAGTTCTGGACCCTTGGGACCATCCAGAATCACCAAGGCCTCACCTTTGCACGGCCTGGGGAACGCTCTTCCGCCTGTCCAGCAATCCCCACGTCAAAACCTTTCTCAGCAGAGGCAGGCACTCTCTCCCTTGTACTAGCTAGCTCGGCAGAGCCTTCCGAGAAACATGCTGCGTCATTCAGCTTGAACGTGGGACGCGGAGGGGAGAGTACGCTTTCTCCCCGTTTGGAGGCGCCTTGCGCTTGGCTTCAAAGCTGCCTTGAACAGCACTAGCGGCCCGACGTCTCTGCACGGCAGGGCTGTCGTTGTGGGCCGAGGCTGCGTGTTCTCCCAAAGCGAAAACCGTGCTGGCAATCCCTTTCTAGGAACTCCTCCCACGGCACCCCAGGTTCAGCTCCGGCCGAACGAAAGGTGACCTCAGGCCTCAAGGTGAAGTTCCAGCGTTTCACGTCAGGGGAGCTGGGTGTGCAGGGGTCTCCGATGAGGCCATACTCCACCACGGAGTGCCTTAACCCTGCGACGCTCCTGGGGACACACAGGGTAAGGAGCCCATTCACCAGTTTCGCCTGATGACCTCTCTCCGTGCCGGAACGGCGGCCTCTGGCTTCTGAGGAGCCTTAGCGAAAGCAGGCCCCTGGAGACAGCTCTTCACATTCATAGCTAGGGCAGTGTACTCCTCTCTGGGTTGCCCAGGTTGAGTGGCCCAGTCGTCAGAGAGACTGGCGAAAGCAGCGCTGGGCGGACTCCCTTTGCCGGTCAGTCGAACGGCCTCCTTGACTGAAAGAGAACTGCAGTGCCAAAAGACACCGCGCTGACGACTGGCTCCGGGAAGAGACTCGGGGCAGCACTCTCACAGAAGCGAAAGCTAGGCCGTGGGCCCAGCCTGAGGAGCAGTACGTACGTTTGCCACACTTCTTTACACAGCTAGGCGTGAGCCAGAGAGCCTTGGTCACTGAGGCCTACCTAAGGTACTGCCATACTCACCCAGTAGATCCCACGCAGAGGTCCCTGTGCCCCAAAGGGCCTCCACGGAAGGGCCCTGTTCCTCCCGTTGTGTTTCCTTGAGGTAATCAGAAACCGCTGAGGATACCTGTAGGAGCTCAGGTATGAAGCTGGGCGACCCTGGCCAAACCTGATTCCCCTCCGTGCTAGACGAGACAGTGGCGGGTCCTCAGCTGCCTGAAGCACACTCCTCGCGCGCACCTTCTCTTTGCTGCCGGAAGGCCTCACGTAAGAAGTCTGAGTTGACTCGTGACAGAAGAAGTCTGGGTTGACTCGTGTGAGGCCTGCTGCTCTCCGTTCCTTGCTGGGAGCTTCAGCAGGAGCGCTCTGGAGCTCGCCGGCAGGAGAATTGTGAGTCCCCCGGCCCCACCCCGGCCTCAAGCAAAAGTCCAGATTTCCCCCCTTAGTAACACCTCGGAGTGCCAGAGGGAGCGGAGGGGCGTGCGTTAACGGAATGCTTCAACCGTGGAAGGTATTTCACGAGACACTGTGCACTCACGTTCGTTGTAACAACTGTCAAAGGGCGCTCACTGTATGCCTTCCAACTCCTCGGCCGCGTTGGAGCCCCAGGAAGTAAATGCGTTCGTTTGACTAAGCTCCGTGAACGCGCAACGGTGATGGCGAAGCGCTGCCCTGTTCGCTCGAAAGCTCTCGTTCGTGCGGCCTTCACACGGCCTCAAGGTACGCAGTTCTAAACAGCCTTCCATTCCATGCTGGTGTGCCAAGCCCCCCACCCACCCGCAGGGAGGAATTTGGGCTCTTCTGAGAAACACCAGTGTGCGCCACAAGTGAAACCAGGGCGTCTCCCCCAGGACGTCGCCGACCGGCAGCCGGATGCCAGAGGTGTACTTCCAGCCGGAAAAAGAGGGAAAAGGACAGCTTTCCCAGGGACAGTTCTGGACCCTTGGGACCATCCAGAATCACCAAGGCCTCACCTTTGCACGGCCTGGGGAACGCTCTTCCGCCTGTCCAGCAATCCCCACGTCAAAACCTTTCTCAGCAGAGGCAGGCACTCTCTCCCTTGTACTAGCTAGCTCGGCAGAGGCTTCCGAGAAACATGCTGCGTCATTCAGCTTGAACGTGGGACGCGGAGGGGAGAGTACGCTTTCTCCCCGTTTGGAGGCGCCTTGCGCTTGGCTTCAAAGCTGCCTTGAACAGCACTAGCGGCCCGACGTCTCTGCACGGCAGGGCTGTCGTTGTGGGCCGAGGCTGCGTGTTCTCCCAAAGCGAAAACCGTGCTGGCAATCCCTTTCTAGGAACTCCTCCCACGGCACCCCAGGTTCAGCTCCGGCCGAACGAAAGGTGACCTCAGGCCTCAAGGTGAAGTTCCAGCGTTTCACGTCAGGGGAGCTGGGTGTGCAGGGGTCTCCGATGAGGCCATACTCCACCACGGAGTGCCTTAACCCTGCGACGCTCCTGGGGACACACAGGGTAAGGAGCCCATTCACCAGTTTCGCCTGATGACCTCTCTCCGTGCCGGAACGGCGGCCTCTGGCTTCTGAGGAGCCTTAGCGAAAGCAGGCCCCTGGAGACAGCTCTTCACATTCATAGCTAGGGCAGTGTACTCCTCTCTGGGTTGCCCAGGTTGAGTGGCCCAGTCGTCAGAGAGACTGGCGAAAGCAGCGCTGGGCGGACTCCCTTTGCCGGTCAGTCGAACGGCCTCCTTGACTGAAAGAGAACTGCAGTGCCAAAAGACACCGCGCTGACGACTGGCTCCGGGAAGAGACTCGGGGCAGCACTCTCACAGAAGCGAAAGCTAGGCCGTGGGCCCAGCCTGAGGAGCAGTACGTACGTTTGCCACACTTCTTTACACAGCTAGGCGTGAGCCAGAGAGCCTTGGTCACTGAGGCCTACCTAAGGTACTGCCATACTCACCCAGTAGATCCCACGCAGAGGTCCCTGTGCCCCAAAGGGCCTCCACGGAAGGGCCCTGTTCCTCCCGTTGTGTTTCCTTGAGGTAATCAGAAACCGCTGAGGATACCTGTAGGAGCTCAGGTATGAAGCTGGGCGACCCTGGCCAAACCTGATTCCCCTCCGTGCTAGACGAGACAGTGGCGGGTCCTCAGCTGCCTGAAGCACACTCCTCGCGCGCACCTTCTCTTTGCTGCCGGAAGGCCTCACGTAAGAAGTCTGAGTGGACTCGTGACAGAAGAAGTCTGGGTTGACTCGTGTGAGGCCTGCTGCTCTCCGTTCCTTGCTGGGAGCTTCAGCAGGAGCGCTCTGGAGCTCGCCGGCAGGAGAATTGTGAGTCCCCCGGCCCCACCCCGGCCTCAAGCAAAAGTCCAGATTTCCCCCCTTAGTAACACCTCGGAGTGCCAGAGGGAGCGGAGGGGCGTGCGTTAACGGAATGCTTCAACCGTGGAAGGTATTTCACGAGACACTGTGCACTCACGTTCGTTGTAACAACTGTCAAAGGGCACTCACTGTATGCCTTCCAACTCCTCGGCCGCGTTGGAGCCCCAGGAAGTAAATGCGTTCGTTTGACTAAGCTCCGTGAACGCGCAACGGTGATGGCGAAGCGCTGCCCTGTTCGCTGGAAAGCTCTCGTTCGTGCGGCCTTCACACGGCCTCAAGGTACGCAGTTCTAAACAGCCTTCCATTCCATGCTGGTGTGCCAAGCCCCCCACCCACCCGCAGGGAGGAATTTGGGCTCTTCTGAGAAACACCAGTGTGCGCCACAAGTGAAACCAGGGCGTCTCCCCCAGGACGTCGCCGACCGGCAGCCGGATGCCAGAGGTGTACTTCCAGCCGGAAAAAGAGGGAAAAGGACAGCTTTCCCAGGGACAGTTCTGGACCCTTGGGACCATCCAGAATCACCAAGGCCTCACCTTTGCACGGCCTGGGGAACGCTCTTCCGCCTGTCCAGCAATCCCCACGTCAAAACCTTTCTCAGCAGAGGCAGGCACTCTCTCCCTTGTACTAGCTAGCTCGGCAGAGCCTTCCGAGAAACATGCTGCGTCATTCAGCTTGAACGTGGGACGCGGAGGGGAGAGTACGCTTTCTCCCCGTTTGGAGGCGCCTTGCGCTTGGCTTCAAAGCTGCCTTGAACAGCACTAGCGGCCCGACGTCTCTGCACGGCAGGGCTGTCGTTGTGGGCCGAGGCTGCGTGTTCTCCCAAAGCGAAAACCGTGCTGGCAATCCCTTTCTAGGAACTCCTCCCACGGCACCCCAGGTTCAGCTCCGGCCGAACGAAAGGTGACCTCAGGCCTCAAGGTGAAGTTCCAGCGTTTCACGTCAGGGGAGCTGGGTGTGCAGGGGTCTCCGATGAGGCCATACTCCACCACGGAGTGCCTTAACCCTGCGACGCTCCTGGGGACACACAGGGTAAGGAGCCCATTCACCAGTTTCGCCTGATGACCTCTCTCCGTGCCGGAACGGCGGCCTCTGGCTTCTGAGGAGCCTTAGCGAAAGCAGGCCCCTGGAGACAGCTCTTCACATTCATAGCTAGGGCAGTGTACTCCTCTCTGGGTTGCCCAGGTTGAGTGGCCCAGTCGTCAGAGAGACTGGCGAAAGCAGCGCTGGGCGGACTCCCTTTGCCGGTCAGTCGAACGGCCTCCTTGACTGAAAGAGAACTGCAGTGCCAAAAGACACCGCGCTGACGACTGGCTCCGGGAAGAGACTCGGGGCAGCACTCTCACAGAAGCGAAAGCTAGGCCGTGGGCCCAGCCTGAGGAGCAGTACGTACGTTTGCCACACTTCTTTACACAGCTAGGCGTGAGCCAGAGAGCCTTGGTCACTGAGGCCTACCTAAGGTACTGCCATACTCACCCAGTAGATCCCACGCAGAGGTCCCTGTGCCCCAAAGGGCCTCCACGGAAGGGCCCTGTTCCTCCCGTTGTGTTTCCTTGAGGTAATCAGAAACCGCTGAGGATACCTGTAGGAGCTCAGGTATGAAGCTGGGCGACCCTGGCCAAACCTGATTCCCCTCCGTGCTAGACGAGACAGTGGCGGGTCCTCAGCTGCCTGAAGCACACTCCTCGCGCGCACCTTCTCTTTGCTGCCGGAAGGCCTCACGTAAGAAGTCTGAGTTGACTCGTGACAGAAGAAGTCTGGGTTGACTCGTGTGAGGCCTGCTGCTCTCCGTTCCTTGCTGGGAGCTTCAGCAGGAGCGCTCTGGAGCTCGCCGGCAGGAGAATTGTGAGTCCCCCGGCCCCACCCCGGCCTCAAGCAAAAGTCCAGATTTCCCCCCTTAGTAACACCTCGGAGTGCCAGAGGGAGCGGAGGGGCGTGCGTTAACGGAATGCTTCAACCGTGGAAGGTATTTCACGAGACACTGTGCACTCACGTTCGTTGTAACAACTGTCAAAGGGCACTCACTGTATGCCTTCCAACTCCTCGGCCGCGTTGGAGCCCCAGGAAGTAAATGCGTTCGTTTGACTAAGCTCCGTGAACGCGCAACGGTGATGGCGAAGCGCTGCCCTGTTCGCTCGAAAGCTCTCGTTCGTGCGGCCTTCACACGGCCTCAAGGTACGCAGTTCTAAACAGCCTTCCATTCCATGCTGGTGTGCCAAGCCCCCCACCCACCCGCAGGGAGGAATTTGGGCTCTTCTGAGAAACACCAGTGTGCGCCACAAGTGAAACCAGGGCGTCTCCCCCAGGACGTCGCCGACCGGCAGCCGGATGCCAGAGGTGTACTTCCAGCCGGAAAAAGAGGGAAAAGGACAGCTTTCCCAGGGACAGTTCTGGACCCTTGGGACCATCCAGAATCACCAAGGCCTCACCTTTGCACGGCCAGGGGAACGCTCTTCCGCCTGTCCAGCAATCCCCACGTCAAAACCTTTCTCAGCAGAGGCAGGCACTCTCTCCCTTGTACTAGCTAGCTCGGCAGAGCCTTCCGAGAAACATGCTGCGTCATTCAGCTTGAACGTGGGACGCGGAGGGGAGAGTACGCTTTCTCCCCGTTTGGAGGCGCCTTGCGCTTGGCTTCAAAGCTGCCTTGAACAGCACTAGCGGCCCGACGTCTCTGCACGGCAGGGCTGTCGTTGTGGGCCGAGGCTGCGTGTTCTCCCAAAGCGAAAACCGTGCTGGCAATCCCTTTCTAGGAACTCCTCCCACGGCACCCCAGGTTCAGCTCCGGCCGAACGAAAGGTGACCTCAGGCCTCAAGGTGAAGTTCCAGCGTTTCACGTCAGGGGAGCTGGGTGTGCAGGGGTCTCCGATGAGGCCATACTCCACCACGGAGTGCCTTAACCCTGCGACGCTCCTGGGGACACACAGGGTAAGGAGCCCGTTCACCAGTTTCGCCTGATGACCTCTCTCCGTGCCGGAACGGCGGCCTCTGGCTTCTGAGGAGCCTTAGCGAAAGCAGGCCCCTGGAGACAGCTCTTCACATTCATCGCTAGGGCAGTGTACTCCTCTCTGGGTTGCCCAGGTTGAGTGGCCCAGTCGTCAGAGAGACTGGCGAAAGCAGCGCTGGGCGGACTCCCTTTGCCGGTCAGTCGAACGGCCTCCTTGACTGAAAGAGAACTGCAGTGCCAAAAGGCACCGCGCTGACGACTGGCTCCGGGAAGAGACTCGGGGCAGCACTCTCACAGAAGCGAAAGCTAGGCCGTGGGCCCAGCCTGAGGAGCAGTACGTACGTTTGCCACACTTCTTTACACAGCTAGGCGTGAGCCAGAGAGCCTTGGTCACTGAGGCCTACCTAAGGTACTGCCATACTCACCCAGTAGATCCCACGCAGAGGTCCCTGTGCCCCAAAGGGCCTCCACGGAAGGGCCCTGTTCCTCCCGTTGTGTTTCCTTGAGGTAATCAGAAACCGCTGAGGATACCTGTAGGAGCTCAGGTATGAAGCTGGGCGACCCTGGCCAAACCTGATTCCCCTCCGTGCTAGACGAGACAGTGGCGGGTCCTCAGCTGCCTGAAGCACACTCCTCGCGCGCACCTTCTCTTTGCTGCCGGAAGGCCTCACGTAAGAAGTCTGAGTTGACTCGTGACAGAAGAAGTCTGGGTTGACTCGTGTGAGGCCTGCTGCTCTCCGTTCCTTGCTGGGAGCTTCAGCAGGAGCGCTCTGGAGCTCGCCGGCAGGAGAATTGTGAGTGCCCCGGCCCCACCCCGGCCTCAAGCAAAAGTCCAGATTTCCCCCCTTAGTAACACCTCGGAGTGCCAGAGGGAGCGGAGGGGCGTGCGTTAACGGAATGCTTCAACCGTGGAAGGTATTTCACGAGACACTGTGCACTCACGTTCGTTGTAACAACTGTCAAAGGGCACTCACTGTATGCCTTCCAACTCCTCGGCCGCGTTGGAGCCCCAGGAAGTAAATGCGTTCGTTTGACTAAGCTCCGTGAACGCGCAACGGTGATGGCGAAGCGCTGCCCTGTTCGCTCGAAAGCTCTCGTTCGTGCGGCCTTCACACGGCCTCAAGGTACGCAGTTCTAAACAGCCTTCCATTCCATGCTGGTGTGCCAAGCCCCCCACCCACCCGCAGGGAGGAATTTGGGCTCTTCTGAGAAACACCAGTGTGCGCCACAAGTGAAACCAGGGCGTCTCCCCCAGGACGTCGCCGACCGGCAGCCGGATGCCAGAGGTGTACTTCCAGCCGGAAAAAGAGGGAAAAGGACAGCTTTCCCAGGGACAGTTCTGGACCCTTGGGACCATCCAGAATCACCAAGGCCTCACCTTTGCACGGCCAGGGGAACGCTCTTCCGCCTGTCCAGCAATCCCCACGTCAAAACCTTTCTCAGCAGAGGCAGGCACTCTCTCCCTTGTACTAGCTAGCTCGGCAGAGCCTTCCGAGAAACATGCTGCGTCATTCAGCTTGAACGTGGGACGCGGAGGGGAGAGTACGCTTTCTCCCCGTTTGGAGGCGCCTTGCGCTTGGCTTCAAAGCTGCCTTGAACAGCACTAGCGGCCCGACGTCTCTGCACGGCAGGGCTGTCGTTGTGGGCCGAGGCTGCGTGTTCTCCCAAAGCGAAAACCGTGCTGGCAATCCCTTTCTAGGAACTCCTCCCACGGCACCCCAGGTTCAGCTCCGGCCGAACGAAAGGTGACCTCAGGCCTCAAGGTGAAGTTCCAGCGTTTCACGTCAGGGGAGCTGGGTGTGCAGGGGTCTCCGATGAGGCCATACTCCACCACGGAGTGCCTTAACCCTGCGACGCTCCTGGGGACACACAGGGTAAGAAGCCCGTTCACCAGTTTCGCCTGATGACCTCTCTCCGTGCCGGAACGGCGGCCTCTGGCTTCTGAGGAGCCTTAGCGAAAGCAGGCCCCTGGAGACAGCTCTTCACATTCATAGCTAGGGCAGTGTACTCCTCTCTGGGTTGCCCAGGTTGAGTGGCCCAGTCGTCAGAGAGACTGGCGAAAGCAGCGCTGGGCGGACTCCCTTTGCCGGTCAGTCGAACGGCCTCCTTGACTGAAAGAGAACTGCAGTGCCAAAAGACACCGCGCTGACGACTGGCTCCGGGAAGAGACTCGGGGCAGCACTCTCACAGAAGCGAAAGCTAGGCCGTGGGCCCAGCCTGAGGAGCAGTACGTACGTTTGCCACACTTCTTTACACAGCTAGGCGTGAGCCAGAGAGCCTTGGTCACTGAGGCCTACGTAAGGTACTGCCATACTCACCCAGTAGATCCCACGCAGAGGTCCCTGTGCCCCAAAGGGCCTCCACGGAAGGGCCCTGTTCCTCCCGTTGTGTTTCCTTGAGGTAATCAGAAACCGCTGAGGATACCTGTAGGAGCTCAGGTATGAAGCTGGGCGACCCTGGCCAAACCTGATTCCCCTCCGTGCTAGACGAGACAGTGGCGGGTCCTCAGCTGCCTGAAGCACACTCCTCGCGCGCACCTTCTCTTTGCTGCCGGAAGGCCTCACGTAAGAAGTCTGAGTTGACTCGTGACAGAAGAAGTCTGGGTTGACTCGTGTGAGGCCTGCTGCTCTCCGTTCCTTGCTGGGAGCTTCAGCAGGAGCGCTCTGGAGCTCGCCGGCAGGAGAATTGTGAGTCCCCCGGCCCCACCCCGGCCTCAAGCAAAAGTCCAGATTTCCCCCCTTAGTAACACCTCGGAGTGCCAGAGGGAGCGGAGGGGCGTGCGTTAACGGAATGCTTCAACCGTGGAAGGTATTTCACGAGACACTGTGCACTCACGTTCGTTGTAACAACTGTCAAAGGGCACTCACTGTATGCCTTCCAACTCCTCGGCCGCGTTGGAGCCCCAGGAAGTAAATGCGTTCGTTTGACTAAGCTCCGTGAACGCGCAACGGTGATGGCGAAGCGCTGCCCTGTTCGCTCGAAAGCTCTCGTTCGTGCGGCCTTCACACGGCCTCAAGGTACGCAGTTCTAAACAGCCTTCCATTCCATGCTGGTGTGCCAAGCCCCCCACCCACCCGCAGGGAGGAATTTGGGCTCTTCTGAGAAACACCAGTGTGCGCCACAAGTGAAACCAGGGCGTCTCCCCCAGGACGTCGCCGACCGGCAGCCGGATGCCAGAGGTGTACTTCCAGCCGGAAAAAGAGGGAAAAGGACAGCTTTCCCAGGGACAGTTCTGGACCCTTGGGACCATCCAGAATCACCAAGGCCTCACCTTTGCACGGCCTGGGGAACGCTCTTCCGCCTGTCCAGCAATCCCCACGTCAAAACCTTTCTCAGCAGAGGCAGGCACTCTCTCCCTTGTACTAGCTAGCTCGGCAGAGGCTTCCGAGAAACATGCTGCGTCATTCAGCTTGAACGTGGGACGCGGAGGGGAGAGTGCGCTTTCTCCCCGTTTGGAGGCGCCTTGCGCTTGGCTTCAAAGCTGCCTTGAACAGCACTAGCGGCCCGACGTCTCTGCACGGCAGGGCTGTCGTTGTGGGCCGAGGCTGCGTGTTCTCCCAAAGCGAAAACCGTGCTGGCAATCCCTTTCTAGGAACTCCTCCCACGGCACCCCAGGTTCAGCTCCGGCCGAACGAAAGGTGACCTCAGGCCTCAAGGTGAAGTTCCAGCGTTTCACGTCAGGGGAGCTGGGTGTGCAGGGGTCTCCGATGAGGCCATACTCCACCACGGAGTGCCTTAACCCTGCGACGCTCCTGGGGACACACAGGGTAAGGAGCCCATTCACCAGTTTCGCCTGATGACCTCTCTCCGTGCCGGAACGGCGGCCTCTGGCTTCTGAGGAGCCTTAGCGAAAGCAGGCCCCTGGAGACAGCTCTTCACATTCATAGCTAGGGCAGTGTACTCCTCTCTGGGTTGCCCAGGTTGAGTGGCCCAGTCGTCAGAGAGACTGGCGAAAGCAGCGCTGGGCGGATTCCCTTTGCCGGTCAGTCGAACGGCCTCCTTGACTGAAAGAGAACTGCAGTGCCAAAAGGCACCGCGCTGACGACTGGCTCCGGGAAGAGACTCGGGGCAGCACTCTCACAGAAGCGAAAGCTAGGCCGTGGGCCCAGCCTGAGGAGCAGTACGTACGTTTGCCACACTTCTTTACACAGCTAGGCGTGAGCCAGAGAGCCTTGGTCACTGAGGCCTACCTAAGGTACTGCCATACTCACCCAGTAGATCCCACGCAGAGGTCCCTGTGCCCCAAAGGGCCTCCACGGAAGGGCCCTGTTCCTCCCGTTGTGTTTCCTTGAGGTAATCAGAAACCGCTGAGGATACCTGTAGGAGCTCAGGTATGAAGCTGGGCGACCCTGGCCAAACCTGATTCCCCTCCGTGCTAGACGAGACAGTGGCGGGTCCTCAGCTGCCTGAAGCACACTCCTCGCGCGCACCTTCTCTTTGTTGCCGGAAGGTCTCACGTAAGAAGTCTGAGTTGACTCGTGACAGAAGAAGTCTGGGTTGACTCGTGTGAGGCCTGTTGCTCTCCGTTCCTTGCTGGGAGCTTCAGCAGGAGCGCTCTGGAGCTCGCCGGCAGGAGAATTGTGAGTCCCCCGGCCCCACCCCGGCCTCAAGCAAAAGTCCAGATTTCCCCCCTTAGTAACACCTCGGAGTGCCAGAGGGAGCGGAGGGGCGTGCGTTAACGGAATGCTTCAACCGTGGAAGGTATTTCACGAGACACTGTGCACTCACGTTCGTTGTAACAACTGTCAAAGGGCACTCACTGTATGCCTTCCAACTCCTCGGCCGCGTTGGAGCCCCAGGAAGTAAATGCGTTCGTTTGACTAAGCTCCGTGAACGCGCAACGGTGATGGCGAAGCGCTGCCCTGTTCGCTGGAAAGCTCTCGTTCGTGCGGCCTTCACACGGCCTCAAGGTACGCAGTTCTAAACAGCCTTCCATTCCATGCTGGTGTGCCAAGCCCCCCACCCACCCGCAGGGAGGAATTTGGGCTCTTCTGAGAAACACCAGTGTGCGCCACAAGTGAAACCAGGGCGTCTCCCCCAGGACGTCGCCGACCGGCAGCCGGACGCCAGAGGTGTACTTCCAGCCGGAAAAAGAGGGAAAAGGACAGCTTTCCCAGGGACAGTTCTGGACCCTTGGGACCATCCAGAATCACCAAGGCCTCAACTTTGCACGGCCTGGGGAACGCTCTTCCGCCTGTCCAGCAATCCCCACGTCAAAACCTTTCTCAGCAGAGGCAGGCACTCTCTCCCTTGTACTAGCTAGCTCGGCAGAGGCTTCCGAGAAACATGCTGCGTCATTCAGCTTGAACGTGGGACGCGGAGGGGAAAGTGCGCTTTCTCCCCGTTTGGAGGCGCCTTGCGCTTGGCTTCAAAGCTGCCTTGAACAGCACTAGCGGCCCGACGTCTCTGCACGGCAGGGCTGTCTTTGTGGGCCGAGGCTGCGTGTTCTCCCAAAGCGAAAACCGTGCTGGCAATCCCTTTCTAGGAACTCCTCCCACGGCACCCCAGGTTCAGCTCCGGCCGAACGAAAGGTGACCTCAGGCCTCAAGGTGAAGTTCCAGCGTTTCACGTCAAGGGAGCTGGGTGTGCAGGGGTCTCCGATGAGGCCATACTCCACCACGGAGTGCCTTAACCCTGCGACGCTCCTGGGGACACACAGGGTAAGGAGCCCATTCACCAGTTTCGCCTGATGACCTCTCTCCGTGCCGGAACGGCGGCCTCTGGCTTCTGAGGAGCCTTAGCGAAAGCAGGCCCCTGGAGACAGCTCTTCACATTCATAGCTAGGGCAGTGTACTCCTCTCTGGGTTGCCCAGGTTGAGTGGCCCAGTCGTCAGAGAGACTGGCGAAAGCAGCGCTGGGCGGACTCCCTTTGCCGGTCAGTCGAACGGCCTCCTTGACTGAAAGAGAACTGCAGTGCCAAAAGACACCGCGCTGACGACTGGCTCCGGGAAGAGACTCGGGGCAGCACTCTCACAGAAGCGAAAGCTAGGCCGTGGGCCCAGCCTGAGGAGCAGTACGTACGTTTGCCACACTTCTTTACACAGCTAGGCGTGAGCCAGAGAGCCTTGGTCACTGAGGCCTACCTAAGGTACTGCCATACTCACCCAGTAGATCCCACGCAGAGGTCCCTGTGCCCCAAAGGGCCTCCACGGAAGGGCCCTGTTCCTCCCGTTGTGTTTCCTTGAGGTAATCAGAAACCGCTGAGGATACCTGTAGGAGCTCAGGTATGAAGCTGGGCGACCCTGGCCAAACCTGATTCCCCTCCGTGCTAGACGAGACAGTGGCGGGTCCTCAGCTGCCTGAAGCACACTCCTCGCGCGCACCTTCTCTTTGCTGCCGGAAGGCCTCACGTAAGAAGTCTGAGTTGACTCGTGACAGAAGAAGTCTGGGTTGACTCGTGTGAGGCCTGCTGCTCTCCGTTCCTTGCTGGGAGCTTCAGCAGGAGCGCTCTGGAGCTCGCCGGCAGGAGAATTGTGAGTCCCCCGGCCCCACCCCGGCCTCAAGCAAAAGTCCAGATTTCCCCCCTTAGTAACACCTCGGAGTGCCAGAGGGAGCGGAGGGGCGTGCGTTAACGGAATGCTTCAACCGTGGAAGGTATTTCACGAGACACTGTGCACTCACGTTCGTTGTAACAACTGTCAAAGGGCACTCACTGTATGCCTTCCAACTCCTCGGCCGCGTTGGAGCCCCAGGAAGTAAATGCGTTCGTTTGACTAAGCTCCGTGAACGCGCAACGGTGATGGCGAAGCGCTGCCCTGTTCGCTCGAAAGCTCTCGTTCGTGCGGCCTTCACACGGCCTCAAGGTACGCAGTTCTAAACAGCCTTCCATTCCATGCTGGTGTGCCAAGCCCCCCACCCACCCGCAGGGAGGAATTTGGGCTCTTCTGAGAAACACCAGTGTGCGCCACAAGTGAAACCAGGGCGTCTCCCCCAGGACGTCGCCGACCGGCAGCCGGATGCCAGAGGTGTACTTCCAGCCGGAAAAAGAGGGAAAAGGACAGCTTTCCCAGGGACAGTTCTGGACCCTTGGGACCATCCAGAATCACCAAGGCCTCACCTTTGCACGGCCTGGGGAACGCTCTTCCGCCTGTCCAGCAATCCCCACGTCAAAACCTTTCTCAGCAGAGGCAGGCACTCTCTCCCTTGTACTAGCTAGCTCGGCAGAGCCTTCCGAGAAACATGCTGCGTCATTCAGCTTGAACGTGGGACGCGGAGGGGAGAGTACGCTTTCTCCCCGTTTGGAGGCGCCTTGCGCTTGGCTTCAAAGCTGCCTTGAACAGCACTAGCGGCCCGACGTCTCTGCACGGCAGGGCTGTCGTTGTGGGCCGAGGCTGCGTGTTCTCCCAAAGCGAAAACCGTGCTGGCAATCCCTTTCTAGGAACTCCTCCCACGGCACCCCAGGTTCAGCTCCGGCCGAACGAAAGGTGACCTCAGGCCTCAAGGTGAAGTTCCAGCGTTTCACGTCAGGGGAGCTGGGTGTGCAGGGGTCTCCGATGAGGCCATACTCCACCACGGAGTGCCTTAACCCTGCGACGCTCCTGGGGACACACAGGGTAAGGAGCCCATTCACCAGTTTCGCCTGATGACCTCTCTCCGTGCCGGAACGGCGGCCTCTGGCTTCTGAGGAGCCTTAGCGAAAGCAGGCCCCTGGAGACAGCTCTTCACATTCATAGCTAGGGCAGTGTACTCCTCTCTGGGTTGCCCAGGTTGAGTGGCCCAGTCGTCAGAGAGACTGGCGAAAGCAGCGCTGGGCGGACTCCCTTTGCCGGTCAGTCGAACGGCCTCCTTGACTGAAAGAGAACTGCAGTGCCAAAAGACACCGCGCTGACGACTGGCTCCGGGAAGAGACTCGGGGCAGCACTCTCACAGAAGCGAAAGCTAGGCCGTGGGCCCAGCCTGAGGCGCAGTACGTACGTTTGCCACACTTCTTTACACAGCTAGGCGTGAGCCAGAGAGCCTTGGTCACTGAGGCCTACCTAAGGTACTGCCATACTCACCCAGTAGATCCCACGCAGAGGTCCCTGTGCCCCAAAGGGCCTCCACGGAAGGGCCCTGTTCCTCCCGTTGTGTTTCCTTGAGGTAATCAGAAACCGCTGAGGATACCTGTAGGAGCTCAGGTATGAAGCTGGGCGACCCTGGCCAAACCTGATTCCCCTCCGTGCTAGACGAGACAGTGGCGGGTCCTCAGCTGCCTGAAGCACACTCCTCGCGCGCACCTTCTCTTTGCTGCCGGAAGGCCTCACGTAAGAAGTCTGAGTTGACTCGTGACAGAAGAAGTCTGGGTTGACTCGTGTGAGGCCTGCTGCTCTCCGTTCCTTGCTGGGAGCTTCAGCAGGAGCGCTCTGGAGCTCGCCGGCAGGAGAATTGTGAGTCCCCCGGCCCCACCCCGGCCTCAAGCAAAAGTCCAGATTTCCCCCCTTAGTAACACCTCGGAGTGCCAGAGGGAGCGGAGGGGCGTGCGTTAACGGAATGCTTCAACCGTGGAAGGTATTTCACGAGACACTGTGCACTCACGTTCGTTGTAACAACTGTCAAAGGGCACTCACTGTATGCCTTCCAACTCCTCGGCCGCGTTGGAGCCCCAGGAAGTAAATGCGTTCGTTTGACTAAGCTCCGTGAACGCGCAACGGTGATGGCGAAGCGCTGCCCTGTTCGCTCGAAAGCTCTCGTTCGTGCGGCCTTCACACGGCCTCAAGGTACGCAGTTCTAAACAGCCTTCCATTCCATGCTGGTGTGCCAAGCCCCCCACCCACCCGCAGGGAGGAATTTGGGCTCTTCTGAGAAACACCGGTGTGCGCCACAAGTGAAACCAGGGCGTCTCCCCCAGGACGTCGCCGACCGGCAGCCGGATGCCAGAGGTGTACTTCCAGCCGGAAAAAGAGGGAAAAGGACAGCTTTCCCAGGGACAGTTCTGGACCCTTGGGACCATCC
Organism: Globicephala melas; assembly: GCF_963455315.2. Taxonomy (NCBI): domain Eukaryota; kingdom Metazoa; phylum Chordata; class Mammalia; order Artiodactyla; family Delphinidae; genus Globicephala; species Globicephala melas. The sequence goes on from NW_027207322.1 coordinate 322,360, forward strand.
AGAATCACCAAGGCCTCACCTTTGCACGGCCTGGGGAACGCTCTTCCGCCTGTCCAGCAATCCCCACGTCAAAACCTTTCTCAGCAGAGGCAGGCACTCTCTCCCTTGTACTAGCTAGCTCGGCAGAGCCTTCCGAGAAACATGCTGCGTCATTCAGCTTGAACGTGGGACGCGGAGGGGAGAGTACGCTTTCTCCCTGTTTGGAGGCGCCTTGCGCTTGGCTTCAAAGCTGCCTTGAACAGCACTAGCGGCCCGACGTCTCTGCACGGCAGGGCTGTCGTTGTGGGCCGAGGCTGCGTGTTCTCCCAAAGCGAAAACCGTGCTGGCAATCCCTTTCTAGGAACTCCTCCCACGGCACCCCAGGTTCAGCTCCGGCCGAACGAAAGGTGACCTCAGGCCTCAAGGTGAAGTTCCAGCGTTTCACGTCAGGGGAGCTGGGTGTGCAGGGGTCTCCGATGAGGCCATACTCCACCACGGAGTGCCTTAACCCTGCGACGCTCCTGGGGACACACAGGGTAAGGAGCCCATTCACCAGTTTCGCCTGATGACCTCTCTCCGTGCCGGAACGGCGGCCTCTGGCTTCTGAGGAGCCTTAGCGAAAGCAGGCCCCTGGAGACAGCTCTTCACATTCATAGCTAGGGCAGTGTACTCCTCTCTGGGTTGCCCAGGTTGAGTGGCCCAGTCGTCAGAGAGACTGGCGAAAGCAGCGCTGGGCGGACTCCCTTTGCCGGTCAGTCGAACGGCCTCCTTGACTGAAAGAGAACTGCAGTGCCAAAAGACACCGCGCTGACGACTGGCTCCGGGAAGAGACTCGGGGCAGCACTCTCACAGAAGCGAAAGCTAGGCCGTGGGCCCAGCCTGAGGAGCAGTACGTACGTTTGCCACACTTCTTTACACAGCTAGGCGTGAGCCAGAGAGCCTTGGTCACTGAGGCCTACCTAAGGTACTGCCATACTCACCCAGTAGATCCCACGCAGAGGTCCCTGTGCCCCAAAGGGCCTCCACGGAAGGGCCCTGTTCCTCCCGTTGTGTTTCCTTGAGGTAATCAGAAACCGCTGAGGATACCTGTAGGAGCTCAGGTATGAAGCTGGGCGACCCTGGCCAAACCTGATTCCCCTCCGTGCTAGACGAGACAGTGGCGGGTCCTCAGCTGCCTGAAGCACACTCCTCGCGCGCACCTTCTCTTTGCTGCCGGAAGGCCTCACGTAAGAAGTCTGAGTTGACTCGTGACAGAAGAAGTCTGGGTTGACTCGTGTGAGGCCTGCTGCTCTCCGTTCCTTGCTGGGAGCTTCAGCAGGAGCGCTCTGGAGCTCGCCGGCAGGAGAATTGTGAGTCCCCCGGCCCCACCCCGGCCTCAAGCAAAAGTCCAGATTTCCCCCCTTAGTAACACCTCGGAGTGCCAGAGGGAGCGGAGGGGCGTGCGTTAACGGAATGCTTCAACCGTGGAAGGTATTTCACGAGACACTGTGCACTCACGTTCGTTGTAACAACTGTCAAAGGGCACTCACTGTATGCCTTCCAACTCCTCGGCCGCGTTGGAGCCCCAGGAAGTAAATGCGTTCGTTTGACTAAGCTCCGTGAACGCGCAACGGTGATGGCGAAGCGCTGCCCTGTTCGCTCGAAAGCTCTCGTTCGTGCGGCCTTCACACGGCCTCAAGGTACGCAGTTCTAAACAGCCTTCCATTCCATGCTGGTGTGCCAAGCCCCCCACCCACCCGCAGGGAGGAATTTGGGCTCTTCTGAGAAACACCGGTGTGCGCCACAAGTGAAACCAGGGCGTCTCCCCCAGGACGTCGCCGACCGGCAGCCGGATGCCAGAGGTGTACTTCCAGCCGGAAAAAGAGGGAAAAGGACAGCTTTCCCAGGGACAGTTCTGGACCCTTGGGACCATCCAGAATCACCAAGGCCTCACCTTTGCACGGCCTGGGGAACGCTCTTCCGCCTGTCCAGCAATCCCCACGTCAAAACCTTTCTCAGCAGAGGCAGGCACTCTCTCCCTTGTACTAGCTAGCTCGGCAGAGCCTTCCGAGAAACATGCTGCGTCATTCAGCTTGAACGTGGGACGCGGAGGGGAGAGTACGCTTTCTCCCCGTTTGGAGGCGCCTTGCGCTTGGCTTCAAAGCTGCCTTGAACAGCACTAGCGGCCCGACGTCTCTGCACGGCAGGGCTGTCGTTGTGGGCCGAGGCTGCGTGTTCTCCCAAAGCGAAAACCGTGCTGGCAATCCCTTTCTAGGAACTCCTCCCACGGCACCCCAGGTTCAGCTCCGGCCGAACGAAAGGTGACCTCAGGCCTCAAGGTGAAGTTCCAGCGTTTCACGTCAGGGGAGCTGGGTGTGCAGGGGTCTCCGATGAGGCCATACTCCACCACGGAGTGCCTTAACCCTGCGACGCTCCTGGGGACACACAGGGTAAGGAGCCCATTCACCAGTTTCGCCTGATGACCTCTCTCCGTGCCGGAACGGCGGCCTCTGGCTTCTGAGGAGCCTTAGCGAAAGCAGGCCCCTGGAGACAGCTCTTCACATTCATAGCTAGGGCAGTGTACTCCTCTCTGGGTTGCCCAGGTTGAGTGGCCCAGTCGTCAGAGAGACTGGCGAAAGCAGCGCTGGGCGGACTCCCTTTGCCGGTCAGTCGAACGGCCTCCTTGACTGAAAGAGAACTGCAGTGCCAAAAGACACCGCGCTGACGACTGGCTCCGGGAAGAGACTCGGGGCAGCACTCTCACAGAAGCGAAAGCTAGGCCGTGGGCCCAGCCTGAGGCGCAGTACGTACGTTTGCCACACTTCTTTACACAGCTAGGCGTGAGCCAGAGAGCCTTGGTCACTGAGGCCTACCTAAGGTACTGCCATACTCACCCAGTAGATCCCACGCAGAGGTCCCTGTGCCCCAAAGGGCCTCCACGGAAGGGCCCTGTTCCTCCCGTTGTGTTTCCTTGAGGTAATCAGAAACCGCTGAGGATACCTGTAGGAGCTCAGGTATGAAGCTGGGCGACCCTGGCCAAACCTGATTCCCCTCCGTGCTAGACGAGACAGTGGCGGGTCCTCAGCTGCCTGAAGCACACTCCTCGCGCGCACCTTCTCTTTGCTGCCGGAAGGCCTCACGTAAGAAGTCTGAGTTGACTCGTGACAGAAGAAGTCTGGGTTGACTCGTGTGAGGCCTGCTGCTCTCCGTTCCTTGCTGGGAGCTTCAGCAGGAGCGCTCTGGAGCTCGCCGGCAGGAGAATTGTGAGTCCCCCGGCCCCACCCCGGCCTCAAGCAAAAGTCCAGATTTCCCCCCTTAGTAACACCTCGGAGTGCCAGAGGGAGCGGAGGGGCGTGCGTTAACGGAATGCTTCAACCGTGGAAGGTATTTCACGAGACACTGTGCACTCACGTTCGTTGTAACAACTGTCAAAGGGCACTCACTGTATGCCTTCCAACTCCTCGGCCGCGTTGGAGCCCCAGGAAGTAAATGCGTTCGTTTGACTAAGCTCCGTGAACGCGCAACGGTGATGGCGAAGCGCTGCCCTGTTCGCTCGAAAGCTCTCGTTCGTGCGGCCTTCACACGGCCTCAAGGTACGCAGTTCTAAACAGCCTTCCATTCCATGCTGGTGTGCCAAGCCCCCCACCCACCCGCAGGGAGGAATTTGGGCTCTTCTGAGAAACACCGGTGTGCGCCACAAGTGAAACCAGGGCGTCTCCCCCAGGACGTCGCCGACCGGCAGCCGGATGCCAGAGGTGTACTTCCAGCCGGAAAAAGAGGGAAAAGGACAGCTTTCCCAGGGACAGTTCTGGACCCTTGGGACCATCCAGAATCACCAAGGCCTCACCTTTGCACGGCCTGGGGAACGCTCTTCCGCCTGTCCAGCAATCCCCACGTCAAAACCTTTCTCAGCAGAGGCAGGCACTCTCTCCCTTGTACTAGCTAGCTCGGCAGAGCCTTCCGAGAAACATGCTGCGTCATTCAGCTTGAACGTGGGACGCGGAGGGGAGAGTACGCTTTCTCCCCGTTTGGAGGCGCCTTGCGCTTGGCTTCAAAGCTGCCTTGAACAGCACTAGCGGCCCGACGTCTCTGCACGGCAGGGCTGTCGTTGTGGGCCGAGGCTGCGTGTTCTCCCAAAGCGAAAACCGTGCTGGCAATCCCTTTCTAGGAACTCCTCCCACGGCACCCCAGGTTCAGCTCCGGCCGAACGAAAGGTGACCTCAGGCCTCAAGGTGAAGTTCCAGCGTTTCACGTCAGGGGAGCTGGGTGTGCAGGGGTCTCCGATGAGGCCATACTCCACCACGGAGTGCCTTAACCCTGCGACGCTCCTGGGGACACACAGGGTAAGGAGCCCATTCACCAGTTTCGCCTGATGACCTCTCTCCGTGCCGGAACGGCGGCCTCTGGCTTCTGAGGAGCCTTAGCGAAAGCAGGCCCCTGGAGACAGCTCTTCACATTCATAGCTAGGGCAGTGTACTCCTCTCTGGGTTGCCCAGGTTGAGTGGCCCAGTCGTCAGAGAGACTGGCGAAAGCAGCGCTGGGCGGACTCCCTTTGCCGGTCAGTCGAACGGCCTCCTTGACTGAAAGAGAACTGCAGTGCCAAAAGACACCGCGCTGACGACTGGCTCCGGGAAGAGACTCGGGGCAGCACTCTCACAGAAGCGAAAGCTAGGCCGTGGGCCCAGCCTGAGGAGCAGTACGTACGTTTGCCACACTTCTTTACACAGCTAGGCGTGAGCCAGAGAGCCTTGGTCACTGAGGCCTACCTAAGGTACTGCCATACTCACCCAGTAGATCCCACGCAGAGGTCCCTGTGCCCCAAAGGGCCTCCACGGAAGGGCCCTGTTCCTCCCGTTGTGTTTCCTTGAGGTAATCAGAAACCGCTGAGGATACCTGTAGGAGCTCAGGTATGAAGCTGGGCGACCCTGGCCAAACCTGATTCCCCTCCGTGCTAGACGAGACAGTGGCGGGTCCTCAGCTGCCTGAAGCACACTCCTCGCGCGCACCTTCTCTTTGCTGCCGGAAGGCCTCACGTAAGAAGTCTGAGTTGACTCGTGACAGAAGAAGTCTGGGTTGACTCGTGTGAGGCCTGCTGCTCTCCGTTCCTTGCTGGGAGCTTCAGCAGGAGCGCTCTGGAGCTCGCCGGCAGGAGAATTGTGAGTCCCCCGGCCCCACCCCGGCCTCAAGCAAAAGTCCAGATTTCCCCCCTTAGTAACACCTCGGAGTGCCAGAGGGAGCGGAGGGGCGTGCGTTAACGGAATGCTTCAACCGTGGAAGGTATTTCACGAGACACTGTGCACTCACGTTCGTTGTAACAACTGTCAAAGGGCACTCACTGTATGCCTTCCAACTCCTCGGCCGCGTTGGAGCCCCAGGAAGTAAATGCGTTCGTTTGACTAAGCTCCGTGAACGCGCAACGGTGATGGCGAAGCGCTGCCCTGTTCGCTCGAAAGCTCTCGTTCGTGCGGCCTTCACACGGCCTCAAGGTACGCAGTTCTAAACAGCCTTCCATTCCATGCTGGTGTGCCAAGCCCCCCACCCACCCGCAGGGAGGAATTTGGGCTCTTCTGAGAAACACCGGTGTGCGCCACAAGTGAAACCAGGGCGTCTCCCCCAGGACGTCGCCGACCGGCAGCCGGATGCCAGAGGTGTACTTCCAGCCGGAAAAAGAGGGAAAAGGACAGCTTTCCCAGGGACAGTTCTGGACCCTTGGGACCATCCAGAATCACCAAGGCCTCACCTTTGCACGGCCTGGGGAACGCTCTTCCGCCTGTCCAGCAATCCCCACGTCAAAACCTTTCTCAGCAGAGGCAGGCACTCTCTCCCTTGTACTAGCTAGCTCGGCAGAGCCTTCCGAGAAACATGCTGCGTCATTCAGCTTGAACGTGGGACGCGGAGGGGAGAGTACGCTTTCTCCCCGTTTGGAGGCGCCTTGCGCTTGGCTTCAAAGCTGCCTTGAACAGCACTAGCGGCCCGACGTCTCTGCACGGCAGGGCTGTCGTTGTGGGCCGAGGCTGCGTGTTCTCCCAAAGCGAAAACCGTGCTGGCAATCCCTTTCTAGGAACTCCTCCCACGGCACCCCAGGTTCAGCTCCGGCCGAACGAAAGGTGACCTCAGGCCTCAAGGTGAAGTTCCAGCGTTTCACGTCAGGGGAGCTGGGTGTGCAGGGGTCTCCGATGAGGCCATACTCCACCACGGAGTGCCTTAACCCTGCGACGCTCCTGGGGACACACAGGGTAAGGAGCCCATTCACCAGTTTCGCCTGATGACCTCTCTCCGTGCCGGAACGGCGGCCTCTGGCTTCTGAGGAGCCTTAGCGAAAGCAGGCCCCTGGAGACAGCTCTTCACATTCATAGCTAGGGCAGTGTACTCCTCTCTGGGTTGCCCAGGTTGAGTGGCCCAGTCGTCAGAGAGACTGGCGAAAGCAGCGCTGGGCGGACTCCCTTTGCCGGTCAGTCGAACGGCCTCCTTGACTGAAAGAGAACTGCAGTGCCAAAAGACACCGCGCTGACGACTGGCTCCGGGAAGAGACTCGGGGCAGCACTCTCACAGAAGCGAAAGCTAGGCCGTGGGCCCAGCCTGAGGAGCAGTACGTACGTTTGCCACACTTCTTTACACAGCTAGGCGTGAGCCAGAGAGCCTTGGTCACTGAGGCCTACCTAAGGTACTGCCATACTCACCCAGTAGATCCCACGCAGAGGTCCCTGTGCCCCAAAGGGCCTCCACGGAAGGGCCCTGTTCCTCCCGTTGTGTTTCCTTGAGGTAATCAGAAACCGCTGAGGATACCTGTAGGAGCTCAGGTATGAAGCTGGGCGACCCTGGCCAAACCTGATTCCCCTCCGTGCTAGACGAGACAGTGGCGGGTCCTCAGCTGCCTGAAGCACACTCCTCGCGCGCACCTTCTCTTTGCTGCCGGAAGGCCTCACGTAAGAAGTCTGAGTTGACTCGTGACAGAAGAAGTCTGGGTTGACTCGTGTGAGGCCTGCTGCTCTCCGTTCCTTGCTGGGAGCTTCAGCAGGAGCGCTCTGGAGCTCGCCGGCAGGAGAATTGTGAGTCCCCCGGCCCCACCCCGGCCTCAAGCAAAAGTCCAGATTTCCCCCCTTAGTAACACCTCGGAGTGCCAGAGGGAGCGGAGGGGCGTGCGTTAACGGAATGCTTCAACCGTGGAAGGTATTTCACGAGACACTGTGCACTCACGTTCGTTGTAACAACTGTCAAAGGGCACTCACTGTATGCCTTCCAACTCCTCGGCCGCGTTGGAGCCCCAGGAAGTAAATGCGTTCGTTTGACTAAGCTCCGTGAACGCGCAACGGTGATGGCGAAGCGCTGCCCTGTTCGCTCGAAAGCTCTCGTTCGTGCGGCCTTCACACGGCCTCAAGGTACGCAGTTCTAAACAGCCTTCCATTCCATGCTGGTGTGCCAAGCCCCCCACCCACCCGCAGGGAGGAATTTGGGCTCTTCTGAGAAACACCAGTGTGCGCCACAAGTGAAACCAGGGCGTCTCCCCCAGGACGTCGCCGACCGGCAGCCGGATGCCAGAGGTGTACTTCCAGCCGGAAAAAGAGGGAAAAGGACAGCTTTCCCAGGGACAGTTCTGGACCCTTGGGACCATCCAGAATCACCAAGGCCTCACCTTTGCACGGCCTGGGGAACGCTCTTCCGCCTGTCCAGCAATCCCCACGTCAAAACCTTTCTCAGCAGAGGCAGGCACTCTCTCCCTTGTACTAGCTAGCTCGGCAGAGCCTTCCGAGAAACATGCTGCGTCATTCAGCTTGAACGTGGGACGCGGAGGGGAGAGTGCGCTTTCTCCCCGTTTGGAGGCGCCTTGCGCTTGGCTTCAAAGCTGCCTTGAACAGCACTAGCGGCCCGACGTCTCTGCACGGCAGGGCTGTCGTTGTGGGCCGAGGCTGCGTGTTCTCCCAAAGCGAAAACCGTGCTGGCAATCCCTTTCTAGGAACTCCTCCCACGGCACCCCAGGTTCAGCTCCGGCCGAACGAAAGGTGACCTCAGGCCTCAAGGTGAAGTTCCAGCGTTTCACGTCAGGGGAGCTGGGTGTGCAGGGGTCTCCGATGAGGCCATACTCCACCACGGAGTGCCTTAACCCTGCGACGCTCCTGGGGACACACAGGGTAAGGAGCCCATTCACCAGTTTCGCCTGATGACCTCTCTCCGTGCCGGAACGGCGGCCTCTGGCTTCTGAGGAGCCTTAGCGAAAGCAGGCCCCTGGAGACAGCTCTTCACATTCATAGCTAGGGCAGTGTACTCCTCTCTGGGTTGCCCAGGTTGAGTGGCCCAGTCGTCAGAGAGACTGGCGAAAGCAGCGCTGGGCGGACTCCCTTTGCCGGTCAGTCGAACGGCCTCCTTGACTGAAAGAGAACTGCAGTGCCAAAAGACACCGCGCTGACGACTGGCTCCGGGAAGAGACTCGGGGCAGCACTCTCACAGAAGCGAAAGCTAGGCCGTGGGCCCAGCCTGAGGAGCAGTACGTACGTTTGCCACACTTCTTTACACAGCTAGGCGTGAGCCAGAGAGCCTTGGTCACTGAGGCCTACCTAAGGTACTGCCATACTCACCCAGTAGATCCCACGCAGAGGTCCCTGTGCCCCAAAGGGCCTCCACGGAAGGGCCCTGTTCCTCCCGTTGTGTTTCCTTGAGGTAATCAGAAACCGCTGAGGATACCTGTAGGAGCTCAGGTATGAAGCTGGGCGACCCTGGCCAAACCTGATTCCCCTCCGTGCTAGACGAGACAGTGGCGGGTCCTCAGCTGCCTGAAGCACACTCCTCGCGCGCACCTTCTCTTTGCTGCCGGAAGGCCTCACGTAAGAAGTCTGAGTTGACTCGTGACAGAAGAAGTCTGGGTTGACTCGTGTGAGGCCTGCTGCTCTCCGTTCCTTGCTGGGAGCTTCAGCAGGAGCGCTCTGGAGCTCGCCGGCAGGAGAATTGTGAGTCCCCCGGCCCCACCCCGGCCTCAAGCAAAAGTCCAGATTTCCCCCCTTAGTAACACCTCGGAGTGCCAGAGGGAGCGGAGGGGCGTGCGTTAACGGAATGCTTCAACCGTGGAAGGTATTTCACGAGACACTGTGCACTCACGTTCGTTGTAACAACTGTCAAAGGGCGCTCACTGTATGCCTTCCAACTCCTCGGCCGCGTTGGAGCCCCAGGAAGTAAATGCGTTCGTTTGACTAAGCTCCGTGAACGCGCAACGGTGATGGCGAAGCGCTGCCCTGTTCGCTCGAAAGCTCTCGTTCGTGCGGCCTTCACACGGCCTCAAGGTACGCAGTTCTAAACAGCCTTCCATTCCATGCTGGTGTGCCAAGCCCCCCACCCACCCGCAGGGAGGAATTTGGGCTCTTCTGAGAAACACCAGTGTGCGCCACAAGTGAAACCAGGGCGTCTCCCCCAGGACGTCGCCGACCGGCAGCCGGATGCCAGAGGTGTACTTCCAGCCGGAAAAAGAGGGAAAAGGACAGCTTTCCCAGGGACAGTTCTGGACCCTTGGGACCATCCAGAATCACCAAGGCCTCACCTTTGCACGGCCTGGGGAACGCTCTTCCGCCTGTCCAGCAATCCCCACGTCAAAACCTTTCTCAGCAGAGGCAGGCACTCTCTCCCTTGTACTAGCTAGCTCGGCAGAGCCTTCCGAGAAACATGCTGCGTCATTCAGCTTGAACGTGGGACGCGGAGGGGAGAGTGCGCTTTCTCCCCGTTTGGAGGCGCCTTGCGCTTGGCTTCAAAGCTGCCTTGAACAGCACTAGCGGCCCGACGTCTCTGCACGGCAGGGCTGTCGTTGTGGGCCGAGGCTGCGTGTTCTCCCAAAGCGAAAACCGTGCTGGCAATCCCTTTCTAGGAACTCCTCCCACGGCACCCCAGGTTCAGCTCCGGCCGAACGAAAGGTGACCTCAGGCCTCAAGGTGAAGTTCCAGCGTTTCACGTCAGGGGAGCTGGGTGTGCAGGGGTCTCCGATGAGGCCATACTCCACCACGGAGTGCCTTAACCCTGCGACGCTCCTGGGGACACACAGGGTAAGGAGCCCATTCACCAGTTTCGCCTGATGACCTCTCTCCGTGCCGGAACGGCGGCCTCTGGCTTCTGAGGAGCCTTAGCGAAAGCAGGCCCCTGGAGACAGCTCTTCACATTCATAGCTAGGGCAGTGTACTCCTCTCTGGGTTGCCCAGGTTGAGTGGCCCAGTCGTCAGAGAGACTGGCGAAAGCAGCGCTGGGCGGACTCCCTTTGCCGGTCAGTCGAACGGCCTCCTTGACTGAAAGAGAACTGCAGTGCCAAAAGACACCGCGCTGACGACTGGCTCCGGGAAGAGACTCGGGGCAGCACTCTCACAGAAGCGAAAGCTAGGCCGTGGGCCCAGCCTGAGGCGCAGTACGTACGTTTGCCACACTTCTTTACACAGCTAGGCGTGAGCCAGAGAGCCTTGGTCACTGAGGCCTACCTAAGGTACTGCCATACTCACCCAGTAGATCCCACGCAGAGGTCCCTGTGCCCCAAAGGGCCTCCACGGAAGGGCCCTGTTCCTCCCGTTGTGTTTCCTTGAGGTAATCAGAAACCGCTGAGGATACCTGTAGGAGCTCAGGTATGAAGCTGGGCGACCCTGGCCAAACCTGATTCCCCTCCGTGCTAGACGAGACAGTGGCGGGTCCTCAGCTGCCTGAAGCACACTCCTCGCGCGCACCTTCTCTTTGCTGCCGGAAGGCCTCACGTAAGAAGTCTGAGTTGACTCGTGACAGAAGAAGTCTGGGTTGACTCGTGTGAGGCCTGCTGCTCTCCGTTCCTTGCTGGGAGCTTCAGCAGGAGCGCTCTGGAGCTCGCCGGCAGGAGAATTGTGAGTCCCCCGGCCCCACCCCGGCCTCAAGCAAAAGTCCAGATTTCCCCCCTTAGTAACACCTCGGAGTGCCAGAGGGAGCGGAGGGGCGTGCGTTAACGGAATGCTTCAACCGTGGAAGGTATTTCACGAGACACTGTGCACTCACGTTCGTTGTAACAACTGTCAAAGGGCGCTCACTGTATGCCTTCCAACTCCTCGGCCGCGTTGGAGCCCCAGGAAGTAAATGCGTTCGTTTGACTAAGCTCCGTGAACGCGCAACGGTGATGGCGAAGCGCTGCCCTGTTCGCTCGAAAGCTCTCGTTCGTGCGGCCTTCACACGGCCTCAAGGTACGCAGTTCTAAACAGCCTTCCATTCCATGCTGGTGTGCCAAGCCCCCCACCCACCCGCAGGGAGGAATTTGGGCTCTTCTGAGAAACACCAGTGTGCGCCACAAGTGAAACCAGGGCGTCTCCCCCAGGACGTCGCCGACCGGCAGCCGGATGCCAGAGGTGTACTTCCAGCCGGAAAAAGAGGGAAAAGGACAGCTTTCCCAGGGACAGTTCTGGACCCTTGGGACCATCCAGAATCACCAAGGCCTCAACTTTGCACGGCCTGGGGAACGCTCTTCCGCCTGTCCAGCAATCCCCACGTCAAAACCTTTCTCAGCAGAGGCAGGCACTCTCTCCCTTGTACTAGCTAGCTCGGCAGAGCCTTCCGAGAAACATGCTGCGTCATTCAGCTTGAACGTGGGACGCGGAGGGGAGAGTACGCTTTCTCCCCGTTTGGAGGCGCCTTGCGCTTGGCTTCAAAGCTGCCTTGAACAGCACTAGCGGCCCGACGTCTCTGCACGGCAGGGCTGTCGTTGTGGGCCGAGGCTGCGTGTTCTCCCAAAGCGAAAACCGTGCTGGCAATCCCTTTCTAGGAACTCCTCCCACGGCACCCCAGGTTCAGCTCCGGCCGAACGAAAGGTGACCTCAGGCCTCAAGGTGAAGTTCCAGCGTTTCACGTCAGGGGAGCTGGGTGTGCAGGGGTCTCCGATGAGGCCATACTCCACCACGGAGTGCCTTAACCCTGCGACGCTCCTGGGGACACACAGGGTAAGGAGCCCATTCACCAGTTTCGCCTGATGACCTCTCTCCGTGCCGGAACGGCGGCCTCTGGCTTCTGAGGAGCCTTAGCGAAAGCAGGCCCCTGGAGACAGCTCTTCACATTCATAGCTAGGGCAGTGTACTCCTCTCTGGGTTGCCCAGGTTGAGTGGCCCAGTCGTCAGAGAGACTGGCGAAAGCAGCGCTGGGCGGACTCCCTTTGCCGGTCAGTCGAACGGCCTCCTTGACTGAAAGAGAACTGCAGTGCCAAAAGACACCGCGCTGACGACTGGCTCCGGGAAGAGACTCGGGGCAGCACTCTCACAGAAGCGAAAGCTAGGCCGTGGGCCCAGCCTGAGGCGCAGTACGTACGTTTGCCACACTTCTTTACACAGCTAGGCGTGAGCCAGAGAGCCTTGGTCACTGAGGCCTACCTAAGGTACTGCCATACTCACCCAGTAGATCCCACGCAGAGGTCCCTGTGCCCCAAAGGGCCTCCACGGAAGGGCCCTGTTCCTCCCGTTGTGTTTCCTTGAGGTAATCAGAAACCGCTGAGGATACCTGTAGGAGCTCAGGTATGAAGCTGGGCGACCCTGGCCAAACCTGATTCCCCTCCGTGCTAGACGAGACAGTGGCGGGTCCTCAGCTGCCTGAAGCACACTCCTCGCGCGCACCTTCTCTTTGCTGCCGGAAGGCCTCACGTAAGAAGTCTGAGTTGACTCGTGACAGAAGAAGTCTGGGTTGACTCGTGTGAGGCCTGCTGCTCTCCGTTCCTTGCTGGGAGCTTCAGCAGGAGCGCTCTGGAGCTCGCCGGCAGGAGAATTGTGAGTCCCCCGGCCCCACCCCGGCCTCAAGCAAAAGTCCAGATTTCCCCCCTTAGTAACACCTCGGAGTGCCAGAGGGAGCGGAGGGGCGTGCGTTAACGGAATGCTTCAACCGTGGAAGGTATTTCACGAGACACTGTGCACTCACGTTCGTTGTAACAACTGTCAAAGGGCACTCACTGTATGCCTTCCAACTCCTCGGCCGCGTTGGAGCCCCAGGAAGTAAATGCGTTCGTTTGACTAAGCTCCGTGAACGCGCAACGGTGATGGCGAAGCGCTGCCCTGTTCGCTCGAAAGCTCTCGTTCGTGCGGCCTTCACACGGCCTCAAGGTACGCAGTTCTAAACAGCCTTCCATTCCATGCTGGTGTGCCAAGCCCCCCACCCACCCGCAGGGAGGAATTTGGGCTCTTCTGAGAAACACCAGTGTGCGCCACAAGTGAAACCAGGGCGTCTCCCCCAGGACGTCGCCGACCGGCAGCCGGATGCCAGAGGTGTACTTCCAGCCGGAAAAAGAGGGAAAAGGACAGCTTTCCCAGGGACAGTTCTGGACCCTTGGGACCATCCAGAATCACCAAGGCCTCACCTTTGCACGGCCTGGGGAACGCTCTTCCGCCTGTCCAGCAATCCCCACGTCAAAACCTTTCTCAGCAGAGGCAGGCACTCTCTCCCTTGTACTAGCTAGCTCGGCAGAGGCTTCCGAGAAACATGCTGCGTCATTCAGCTTGAACGTGGGACGCGGAGGGGAGAGTACGCTTTCTCCCCGTTTGGAGGCGCCTTGCGCTTGGCTTCAAAGCTGCCTTGAACAGCACTAGCGGCCCGACGTCTCTGCACGGCAGGGCTGTCGTTGTGGGCCGAGGCTGCGTGTTCTCCCAAAGCGAAAACCGTGCTGGCAATCCCTTTCTAGGAACTCCTCCCACGGCACCCCAGGTTCAGCTCCGGCCGAACGAAAGGTGACCTCAGGCCTCAAGGTGAAGTTCCAGCGTTTCACGTCAGGGGAGCTGGGTGTGCAGGGGTCTCCGATGAGGCCATACTCCACCACGGAGTGCCTTAACCCTGCGACGCTCCTGGGGACACACAGGGTAAGGAGCCCATTCACCAGTTTCGCCTGATGACCTCTCTCCGTGCCGGAACGGCGGCCTCTGGCTTCTGAGGAGCCTTAGCGAAAGCAGGCCCCTGGAGACAGCTCTTCACATTCATAGCTAGGGCAGTGTACTCCTCTCTGGGTTGCCCAGGTTGAGTGGCCCAGTCGTCAGAGAGACTGGCGAAAGCAGCGCTGGGCGGACTCCCTTTGCCGGTCAGTCGAACGGCCTCCTTGACTGAAAGAGAACTGCAGTGCCAAAAGACACCGCGCTGACGACTGGCTCCGGGAAGAGACTCGGGGCAGCACTCTCACAGAAGCGAAAGCTAGGCCGTGGGCCCAGCCTGAGGAGCAGTACGTACGTTTGCCACACTTCTTTACACAGCTAGGCGTGAGCCAGAGAGCCTTGGTCACTGAGGCCTACCTAAGGTACTGCCATACTCACCCAGTAGATCCCACGCAGAGGTCCCTGTGCCCCAAAGGGCCTCCACGGAAGGGCCCTGTTCCTCCCGTTGTGTTTCCTTGAGGTAATCAGAAACCGCTGAGGATACCTGTAGGAGCTCAGGTATGAAGCTGGGCGACCCTGGCCAAACCTGATTCCCCTCCGTGCTAGACGAGACAGTGGCGGGTCCTCAGCTGCCTGAAGCACACTCCTCGCGCGCACCTTCTCTTTGCTGCCGGAAGGCCTCACGTAAGAAGTCTGAGTTGACTCGTGACAGAAGAAGTCTGGGTTGACTCGTGTGAGGCCTGCTGCTCTCCGTTCCTTGCTGGGAGCTTCAGCAGGAGCGCTCTGGAGCTCGCCGGCAGGAGAATTGTGAGTCCCCCGGCCCCACCCCGGCCTCAAGCAAAAGTCCAGATTTCCCCCCTTAGTAACACCTCGGAGTGCCAGAGGGAGCGGAGGGGCGTGCGTTAACGGAATGCTTCAACCGTGGAAGGTATTTCACGAGACACTGTGCACTCACGTTCGTTGTAACAACTGTCAAAGGGCACTCACTGTATGCCTTCCAACTCCTCGGCCGCGTTGGAGCCCCAGGAAGTAAATGCGTTCGTTTGACTAAGCTCCGTGAACGCGCAACGGTGATGGCGAAGCGCTGCCCTGTTCGCTCGAAAGCTCTCGTTCGTGCGGCCTTCACACGGCCTCAAGGTACGCAGTTCTAAACAGCCTTCCATTCCATGCTGGTGTGCCAAGCCCCCCACCCACCCGCAGGGAGGAATTTGGGCTCTTCTGAGAAACACCGGTGTGCGCCACAAGTGAAACCAGGGCGTCTCCCCCAGGACGTCGCCGACCGGCAGCCGGATGCCAGAGGTGTACTTCCAGCCGGAAAAAGAGGGAAAAGGACAGCTTTCCCAGGGACAGTTCTGGACCCTTGGGACCATCCAGAATCACCAAGGCCTCACCTTTGCACGGCCTGGGGAACGCTATTCCGCCTGTCCAGCAATCCCCACGTCAAAACCTTTCTCAGCAGAGGCAGGCACTCTCTCCCTTGTACTAGCTAGCTCGGCAGAGGCTTCCGAGAAACATGCTGCGTCATTCAGCTTGAACGTGGGACGCGGAGGGGAGAGTACGCTTTCTCCCCGTTTGGAGGCGCCTTGCGCTTGGCTTCAAAGCTGCCTTGAACAGCACTAGCGGCCCGACGTCTCTGCACGGCAGGGCTGTCGTTGTGGGCCGAGGCTGCGTGTTCTCCCAAAGCGAAAACCGTGCTGGCAATCCCTTTCTAGGAACTCCTCCCACGGCACCCCAGGTTCAGCTCCGGCCGAACGAAAGGTGACCTCAGGCCTCAAGGTGAAGTTCCAGCGTTTCACGTCAGGGGAGCTGGGTGTGCAGGGGTCTCCGATGAGGCCATACTCCACCACGGAGTGCCTTAACCCTGCGACGCTCCTGGGGACACACAGGGTAAGGAGCCCATTCACCAGTTTCGCCTGATGACCTCTCTCCGTGCCGGAACGGCGGCCTCTGGCTTCTGAGGAGCCTTAGCGAAAGCAGGCCCCTGGAGACAGCTCTTCACATTCATAGCTAGGGCAGTGTACTCCTCTCTGGGTTGCCCAGGTTGAGTGGCCCAGTCGTCAGAGAGACTGGCGAAAGCAGCGCTGGGCGGACTCCCTTTGCCGGTCAGTCGAACGGCCTCCTTGACTGAAAGAGAACTGCAGTGCCAAAAGACACCGCGCTGACGACTGGCTCCGGGAAGAGACTCGGGGCAGCACTCTCACAGAAGCGAAAGCTAGGCCGTGGGCCCAGCCTGAGGCGCAGTACGTACGTTTGCCACACTTCTTTACACAGCTAGGCGTGAGCCAGAGAGCCTTGGTCACTGAGGCCTACCTAAGGTACTGCCATACTCACCCAGTAGATCCCACGCAGAGGTCCCTGTGCCCCAAAGGGCCTCCACGGAAGGGCCCTGTTCCTCCCGTTGTGTTTCCTTGAGGTAATCAGAAACCGCTGAGGATACCTGTAGGAGCTCAGGTATGAAGCTGGGCGACCCTGGCCAAACCTGATTCCCCTCCGTGCTAGACGAGACAGTGGCGGGTCCTCAGCTGCCTGAAGCACACTCCTCGCGCGCACCTTCTCTTTGCTGCCGGAAGGCCTCACGTAAGAAGTCTGAGTTGACTCGTGACAGAAGAAGTCTGGGTTGACTCGTGTGAGGCCTGCTGCTCTCCGTTCCTTGCTGGGAGCTTCAGCAGGAGCGCTCTGGAGCTCGCCGGCAGGAGAATTGTGAGTCCCCCGGCCCCACCCCGGCCTCAAGCAAAAGTCCAGATTTCCCCCCTTAGTAACACCTCGGAGTGCCAGAGGGAGCGGAGGGGCGTGCGTTAACGGAATGCTTCAACCGTGGAAGGTATTTCACGAGACACTGTGCACTCACGTTCGTTGTAACAACTGTCAAAGGGCACTCACTGTATGCCTTCCAACTCCTCGGCCGCGTTGGAGCCCCAGGAAGTAAATGCGTTCGTTTGACTAAGCTCCGTGAACGCGCAACGGTGATGGCGAAGCGCTGCCCTGTTCGCTCGAAAGCTCTCGTTCGTGCGGCCTTCACACGGCCTCAAGGTACGCAGTTCTAAACAGCCTTCCATTCCATGCTGGTGTGCCAAGCCCCCCACCCACCCGCAGGGAGGAATTTGGGCTCTTCTGAGAAACACCGGTGTGCGCCACAAGTGAAACCAGGGCGTCTCCCCCAGGACGTCGCCGACCGGCAGCCGGATGCCAGAGGTGTACTTCCAGCCGGAAAAAGAGGGAAAAGGACAGCTTTCCCAGGGACAGTTCTGGACCCTTGGGACCATCCAGAATCACCAAGGCCTCACCTTTGCACGGCCTGGGGAACGCTCTTCCGCCTGTCCAGCAATCCCCACGTCAAAACCTTTCTCAGCAGAGGCAGGCACTCTCTCCCTTGTACTAGCTAGCTCGGCAGAGCCTTCCGAGAAACATGCTGCGTCATTCAGCTTGAACGTGGGACGCGGAGGGGAGAGTACGCTTTCTCCCCGTTTGGAGGCGCCTTGCGCTTGGCTTCAAAGCTGCCTTGAACAGCACTAGCGGCCCGACGTCTCTGCACGGCAGGGCTGTCGTTGTGGGCCGAGGCTGCGTGTTCTCCCAAAGCGAAAACCGTGCTGGCAATCCCTTTCTAGGAACTCCTCCCACGGCACCCCAGGTTCAGCTCCGGCCGAACGAAAGGTGACCTCAGGCCTCAAGGTGAAGTTCCAGCGTTTCACGTCAGGGGAGCTGGGTGTGCAGGGGTCTCCGATGAGGCCATACTCCACCACGGAGTGCCTTAACCCTGCGACGCTCCTGGGGACACACAGGGTAAGGAGCCCATTCACCAGTTTCGCCTGATGACCTCTCTCCGTGCCGGAACGGCGGCCTCTGGCTTCTGAGGAGCCTTAGCGAAAGCAGGCCCCTGGAGACAGCTCTTCACATTCATAGCTAGGGCAGTGTACTCCTCTCTGGGTTGCCCAGGTTGAGTGGCCCAGTCGTCAGAGAGACTGGCGAAAGCAGCGCTGGGCGGACTCCCTTTGCCGGTCAGTCGAACGGCCTCCTTGACTGAAAGAGAACTGCAGTGCCAAAAGACACCGCGCTGACGACTGGCTCCGGGAAGAGACTCGGGGCAGCACTCTCACAGAAGCGAAAGCTAGGCCGTGGGCCCAGCCTGAGGAGCAGTACGTACGTTTGCCACACTTCTTTACACAGCTAGGCGTGAGCCAGAGAGCCTTGGTCACTGAGGCCTACCTAAGGTACTGCCATACTCACCCAGTAGATCCCACGCAGAGGTCCCTGTGCCCCAAAGGGCCTCCACGGAAGGGCCCTGTTCCTCCCGTTGTGTTTCCTTGAGGTAATCAGAAACCGCTGAGGATACCTGTAGGAGCTCAGGTATGAAGCTGGGCGACCCTGGCCAAACCTGATTCCCCTCCGTGCTAGACGAGACAGTGGCGGGTCCTCAGCTGCCTGAAGCACACTCCTCGCGCGCACCTTCTCTTTGCTGCCGGAAGGCCTCACGTAAGAAGTCTGAGTTGACTCGTGACAGAAGAAGTCTGGGTTGACTCGTGTGAGGCCTGCTGCTCTCCGTTCCTTGCTGGGAGCTTCAGCAGGAGCGCTCTGGAGCTCGCCGGCAGGAGAATTGTGAGTCCCCCGGCCCCACCCCGGCCTCAAGCAAAAGTCCAGATTTCCCCCCTTAGTAACACCTCGGAGTGCCAGAGGGAGCGGAGGGGCGTGCGTTAACGGAATGCTTCAACCGTGGAAGGTATTTCACGAGACACTGTGCACTCACGTTCGTTGTAACAACTGTCAAAGGGCGCTCACTGTATGCCTTCCAACTCCTCGGCCGCGTTGGAGCCCCAGGAAGTAAATGCGTTCGTTTGACTAAGCTCCGTGAACGCGCAACGGTGATGGCGAAGCGCTGCCCTGTTCGCTCGAAAGCTCTCGTTCGTGCGGCCTTCACACGGCCTCAAGGTACGCAGTTCTAAACAGCCTTCCATTCCATGCTGGTGTGCCAAGCCCCCCACCCACCCGCAGGGAGGAATTTGGGCTCTTCTGAGAAACACCGGTGTGCGCCACAAGTGAAACCAGGGCGTCTCCCCCAGGACGTCGCCGACCGGCAGCCGGATGCCAGAGGTGTACTTCCAGCCGGAAAAAGAGGGAAAAGGACAGCTTTCCCAGGGACAGTTCTGGACCCTTGGGACCATGCAGAATCACCAAGGCCTCACCTTTGCACGGCCTGGGGAACGCTCTTCCGCCTGTCCAGCAATCCCCACGTCAAAACCTTTCTCAGCAGAGGCAGGCACTCTCTCCCTTGTACTAGCTAGCTCGGCAGAGGCTTCCGAGAAACATGCTGCGTCATTCAGCTTGAACGTGGGACGCGGAGGGGAGAGTACGCTTTCTCCCCGTTTGGAGGCGCCTTGCGCTTGGCTTCAAAGCTGCCTTGAACAGCACTAGCGGCCCGACGTCTCTGCACGGCAGGGCTGTCGTTGTGGGCCGAGGCTGCGTGTTCTCCCAAAGCGAAAACCGTGCTGGCAATCCCTTTCTAGGAACTCCTCCCACGGCACCCCAGGTTCAGCTCCGGCCGAACGAAAGGTGACCTCAGGCCTCAAGGTGAAGTTCCAGCGTTTCACGTCAGGGGAGCTGGGTGTGCAGGGGTCTCCGATGAGGCCATACTCCACCACGGAGTGCCTTAACCCTGCGACGCTCCTGGGGACACACAGGGTAAGGAGCCCATTCACCAGTTTCGCCTGATGACCTCTCTCCGTGCCGGAACGGCGGCCTCTGGCTTCTGAGGAGCCTTAGCGAAAGCAGGCCCCTGGAGACAGCTCTTCACATTCATAGCTAGGGCAGTGTACTCCTCTCTGGGTTGCCCAGGTTGAGTGGCCCAGTCGTCAGAGAGACTGGCGAAAGCAGCGCTGGGCGGACTCCCTTTGCCGGTCAGTCGAACGGCCTCCTTGACTGAAAGAGAACTGCAGTGCCAAAAGACACCGCGCTGACGACTGGCTCCGGGAAGAGACTCGGGGCAGCACTCTCACAGAAGCGAAAGCTAGGCCGTGGGCCCAGCCTGAGGAGCAGTACGTACGTTTGCCACACTTCTTTACACAGCTAGGCGTGAGCCAGAGAGCCTTGGTCACTGAGGCCTACCTAAGGTACTGCCATACTCACCCAGTAGATCCCACGCAGAGGTCCCTGTGCCCCAAAGGGCCTCCACGGAAGGGCCCTGTTCCTCCCGTTGTGTTTCCTTGAGGTAATCAGAAACCGCTGAGGATACCTGTAGGAGCTCAGGTATGAAGCTGGGCGACCCTGGCCAAACCTGATTCCCCTCCGTGCTAGACGAGACAGTGGCGGGTCCTCAGCTGCCTGAAGCACACTCCTCGCGCGCACCTTCTCTTTGCTGCCGGAAGGCCTCACGTAAGAAGTCTGAGTTGACTCGTGACAGAAGAAGTCTGGGTTGACTCGTGTGAGGCCTGCTGCTCTCCGTTCCTTGCTGGGAGCTTCAGCAGGAGCGCTCTGGAGCTCGCCGGCAGGAGAATTGTGAGTCCCCCGGCCCCACCCCGGCCTCAAGCAAAAGTCCAGATTTCCCCCCTTAGTAACACCTCGGAGTGCCAGAGGGAGCGGAGGGGCGTGCGTTAACGGAATGCTTCAACCGTGGAAGGTATTTCACGAGACACTGTGCACTCACGTTCGTTGTAACAACTGTCAAAGGGCGCTCACTGTATGCCTTCCAACTCCTCGGCCGCGTTGGAGCCCCAGGAAGTAAATGCGTTCGTTTGACTAAGCTCCGTGAACGCGCAACGGTGATGGCGAAGCGCTGCCCTGTTCGCTGGAAAGCTCTCGTTCGTGCGGCCTTCACACGGCCTCAAGGTACGCAGTTCTAAACAGCCTTCCATTCCATGCTGGTGTGCCAAGCCCCCCACCCACCCGCAGGGAGGAATTTGGGCTCTTCTGAGAAACACCAGTGTGCGCCACAAGTGAAACCAGGGCGTCTCCCCCAGGACGTCGCCGACCGGCAGCCGGATGCCAGAGGTGTACTTCCAGCCGGAAAAAGAGGGAAAAGGACAGCTTTCCCAGGGACAGTTCTGGACCCTTGGGACCATCCAGAATCACCAAGGCCTCACCTTTGCACGGCCTGGGGAACGCTCTTCCGCCTGTCCAGCAATCCCCACGTCAAAACCTTTCTCAGCAGAGGCAGGCACTCTCTCCCTTGTACTAGCTAGCTCGGCAGAGCCTTCCGAGAAACATGCTGCGTCATTCAGCTTGAACGTGGGACGCGGAGGGGAGAGTACGCTTTCTCCCCGTTTGGAGGCGCCTTGCGCTTGGCTTCAAAGCTGCCTTGAACAGCACTAGCGGCCCGACGTCTCTGCACGGCAGGGCTGTCGTTGTGGGCCGAGGCTGCGTGTTCTCCCAAAGCGAAAACCGTGCTGGCAATCCCTTTCTAGGAACTCCTCCCACGGCACCCCAGGTTCAGCTCCGGCCGAACGAAAGGTGACCTCAGGCCTCAAGGTGAAGTTCCAGCGTTTCACGTCAGGGGAGCTGGGTGTGCAGGGGTCTCCGATGAGGCCATACTCCACCACGGAGTGCCTTAACCCTGCGACGCTCCTGGGGACACACAGGGTAAGGAGCCCATTCACCAGTTTCGCCTGATGACCTCTCTCCGTGCCGGAACGGCGGCCTCTGGCTTCTGAGGAGCCTTAGCGAAAGCAGGCCCCTGGAGACAGCTCTTCACATTCATAGCTAGGGCAGTGTACTCCTCTCTGGGTTGCCCAGGTTGAGTGGCCCAGTCGTCAGAGAGACTGGCGAAAGCAGCGCTGGGCGGACTCCCTTTGCCGGTCAGTCGAACGGCCTCCTTGACTGAAAGAGAACTGCAGTGCCAAAAGACACCGCGCTGACGACTGGCTCCGGGAAGAGACTCGGGGCAGCACTCTCACAGAAGCGAAAGCTAGGCCGTGGGCCCAGCCTGAGGAGCAGTACGTACGTTTGCCACACTTCTTTACACAGCTAGGCGTGAGCCAGAGAGCCTTGGTCACTGAGGCCTACCTAAGGTACTGCCATACTCACCCAGTAGATCCCACGCAGAGGTCCCTGTGCCCCAAAGGGCCTCCACGGAAGGGCCCTGTTCCTCCCGTTGTGTTTCCTTGAGGTAATCAGAAACCGCTGAGGATACCTGTAGGAGCTCAGGTATGAAGCTGGGCGACCCTGGCCAAACCTGATTCCCCTCCGTGCTAGACGAGACAGTGGCGGGTCCTCAGCTGCCTGAAGCACACTCCTCGCGCGCACCTTCTCTTTGCTGCCGGAAGGCCTCACGTAAGAAGTCTGAGTTGACTCGTGACAGAAGAAGTCTGGGTTGACTCGTGTGAGGCCTGCTGCTCTCCGTTCCTTGCTGGGAGCTTCAGCAGGAGCGCTCTGGAGCTCGCCGGCAGGAGAATTGTGAGTCCCCCGGCCCCACCCCGGCCTCAAGCAAAAGTCCAGATTTCCCCCCTTAGTAACACCTCGGAGTGCCAGAGGGAGCGGAGGGGCGTGCGTTAACGGAATGCTTCAACCGTGGAAGGTATTTCACGAGACACTGTGCACTCACGTTCGTTGTAACAACTGTCAAAGGGCACTCACTGTATGCCTTCCAACTCCTCGGCCGCGTTGGAGCCCCAGGAAGTAAATGCGTTCGTTTGACTAAGCTCCGTGAACGCGCAACGGTGATGGCGAAGCGCTGCCCTGTTCGCTCGAAAGCTCTCGTTCGTGCGGCCTTCACACGGCCTCAAGGTACGCAGTTCTAAACAGCCTTCCATTCCATGCTGGTGTGCCAAGCCCCCCACCCACCCGCAGGGAGGAATTTGGGCTCTTCTGAGAAACACCAGTGTGCGCCACAAGTGAAACCAGGGCGTCTCCCCCAGGACGTCGCCGACCGGCAGCCGGATGCCAGAGGTGTACTTCCAGCCGGAAAAAGAGGGAAAAGGACAGCTTTCCCAGGGACAGTTCTGGACCCTTGGGACCATCCAGAATCACCAAGGCCTCAACTTTGCACGGCCTGGGGAACGCTCTTCCGCCTGTCCAGCAATCCCCACGTCAAAACCTTTCTCAGCAGAGGCAGGCACTCTCTCCCTTGTACTAGCTAGCTCGGCAGAGCCTTCCGAGAAACATGCTGCGTCATTCAGCTTGAACGTGGGACGCGGAGGGGAGAGTACGCTTTCTCCCCGTTTGGAGGCGCCTTGCGCTTGGCTTCAAAGCTGCCTTGAACAGCACTAGCGGCCCGACGTCTCTGCACGGCAGGGCTGTCGTTGTGGGCCGAGGCTGCGTGTTCTCCCAAAGCGAAAACCGTGCTGGCAATCCCTTTCTAGGAACTCCTCCCACGGCACCCCAGGTTCAGCTCCGGCCGAACGAAAGGTGACCTCAGGCCTCAAGGTGAAGTTCCAGCGTTTCACGTCAGGGGAGCTGGGTGTGCAGGGGTCTCCGATGAGGCCATACTCCACCACGGAGTGCCTTAACCCTGCGACGCTCCTGGGGACACACAGGGTAAGGAGCCCATTCACCAGTTTCGCCTGATGACCTCTCTCCGTGCCGGAACGGCGGCCTCTGGCTTCTGAGGAGCCTTAGCGAAAGCAGGCCCCTGGAGACAGCTCTTCACATTCATAGCTAGGGCAGTGTACTCCTCTCTGGGTTGCCCAGGTTGAGTGGCCCAGTCGTCAGAGAGACTGGCGAAAGCAGCGCTGGGCGGACTCCCTTTGCCGGTCAGTCGAACGGCCTCCTTGACTGAAAGAGAACTGCAGTGCCAAAAGACACCGCGCTGACGACTGGCTCCGGGAAGAGACTCGGGGCAGCACTCTCACAGAAGCGAAAGCTAGGCCGTGGGCCCAGCCTGAGGCGCAGTACGTACGTTTGCCACACTTCTTTACACAGCTAGGCGTGAGCCAGAGAGCCTTGGTCACTGAGGCCTACCTAAGGTACTGCCATACTCACCCAGTAGATCCCACGCAGAGGTCCCTGTGCCCCAAAGGGCCTCCACGGAAGGGCCCTGTTCCTCCCTTTGTGTTTCCTTGAGGTAATCAGAAACCGCTGAGGATACCTGTAGGAGCTCAGGTATGAAGCTGGGCGACCCTGGCCAAACCTGATTCCCCTCCGTGCTAGACGAGACAGTGGCGGGTCCTCAGCTGCCTGAAGCACACTCCTCGCGCGCACCTTCTCTTTGCTGCCGGAAGGCCTCACGTAAGAAGTCTGAGTTGACTCGTGACAGAAGAAGTCTGGGTTGACTCGTGTGAGGCCTGCTGCTCTCCGTTCCTTGCTGGGAGCTTCAGCAGGAGCGCTCTGGAGCTCGCCGGCAGGAGAATTGTGAGTCCCCCGGCCCCACCCCGGCCTCAAGCAAAAGTCCAGATTTCCCCCCTTAGTAACACCTCGGAGTGCCAGAGGGAGCGGAGGGGCGTGCGTTAACGGAATGCTTCAACCGTGGAAGGTATTTCACGAGACACTGTGCACTCACGTTCGTTGTAACAACTGTCAAAGGGCACTCACTGTATGCCTTCCAACTCCTCGGCCGCGTTGGAGCCCCAGGAAGTAAATGCGTTCGTTTGACTAAGCTCCGTGAACGCGCAACGGTGATGGCGAAGCGCTGCCCTGTTCGCTCGAAAGCTCTCGTTCGTGCGGCCTTCACACGGCCTCAAGGTACGCAGTTCTAAACAGCCTTCCATTCCATGCTGGTGTGCCAAGCCCCCCACCCACCCGCAGGGAGGAATTTGGGCTCTTCTGAGAAACACCAGTGTGCGCCACAAGTGAAACCAGGGCGTCTCCCCCAGGACGTCGCCGACCGGCAGCCGGATGCCAGAGGTGTACTTCCAGCCGGAAAAAGAGGGAAAAGGACAGCTTTCCCAGGGACAGTTCTGGACCCTTGGGACCATCCAGAATCACCAAGGCCTCACCTTTGCACGGCCTGGGGAACGCTCTTCCGCCTGTCCAGCAATCCCCACGTCAAAACCTTTCTCAGCAGAGGCAGGCACTCTCTCCCTTGTACTAGCTAGCTCGGCAGAGGCTTCCGAGAAACATGCTGCGTCATTCAGCTTGAACGTGGGACGCGGAGGGGAGAGTACGCTTTCTCCCCGTTTGGAGGCGCCTTGCGCTTGGCTTCAAAGCTGCCTTGAACAGCACTAGCGGCCCGACGTCTCTGCACGGCAGGGCTGTCGTTGTGGGCCGAGGCTGCGTGTTCTCCCAAAGCGAAAACCGTGCTGGCAATCCCTTTCTAGGAACTCCTCCCACGGCACCCCAGGTTCAGCTCCGGCCGAACGAAAGGTGACCTCAGGCCTCAAGGTGAAGTTCCAGCGTTTCACGTCAGGGGAGCTGGGTGTGCAGGGGTCTCCGATGAGGCCATACTCCACCACGGAGTGCCTTAACCCTGCGACGCTCCTGGGGACACACAGGGTAAGGAGCCCATTCACCAGTTTCGCCTGATGACCTCTCTCCGTGCCGGAACGGCGGCCTCTGGCTTCTGAGGAGCCTTAGCGAAAGCAGGCCCCTGGAGACAGCTCTTCACATTCATAGCTAGGGCAGTGTACTCCTCTCTGGGTTGCCCAGGTTGAGTGGCCCAGTCGTCAGAGAGACTGGCGAAAGCAGCGCTGGGCGGACTCCCTTTGCCGGTCAGTCGAACGGCCTCCTTGACTGAAAGAGAACTGCAGTGCCAAAAGACACCGCGCTGACGACTGGCTCCGGGAAGAGACTCGGGGCAGCACTCTCACAGAAGCGAAAGCTAGGCCGTGGGCCCAGCCTGAGGCGCAGTACGTACGTTTGCCACACTTCTTTACACAGCTAGGCGTGAGCCAGAGAGCCTTGGTCACTGAGGCCTACCTAAGGTACTGCCATACTCACCCAGTAGATCCCACGCAGAGGTCCCTGTGCCCCAAAGGGCCTCCACGGAAGGGCCCTGTTCCTCCCGTTGTGTTTCCTTGAGGTAATCAGAAACCGCTGAGGATACCTGTAGGAGCTCAGGTATGAAGCTGGGCGACCCTGGCCAAACCTGATTCCCCTCCGTGCTAGACGAGACAGTGGCGGGTCCTCAGCTGCCTGAAGCACACTCCTCGCGCGCACCTTCTCTTTGCTGCCGGAAGGCCTCACGTAAGAAGTCTGAGTTGACTCGTGACAGAAGAAGTCTGGGTTGACTCGTGTGAGGCCTGCTGCTCTCCGTTCCTTGCTGGGAGCTTCAGCAGGAGCGCTCTGGAGCTCGCCGGCAGGAGAATTGTGAGTCCCCCGGCCCCACCCCGGCCTCAAGCAAAAGTCCAGATTTCCCCCCTTAGTAACACCTCGGAGTGCCAGAGGGAGCGGAGGGGCGTGCGTTAACGGAATGCTTCAACCGTGGAAGGTATTTCACGAGACACTGTGCACTCACGTTCGTTGTAACAACTGTCAAAGGGCACTCACTGTATGCCTTCCAACTCCTCGGCCGCGTTGGAGCCCCAGGAAGTAAATGCGTTCGTTTGACTAAGCTCCGTGAACGCGCAACGGTGATGGCGAAGCGCTGCCCTGTTCGCTCGAAAGCTCTCGTTCGTGCGGCCTTCACACGGCCTCAAGGTACGCAGTTCTAAACAGCCTTCCATTCCATGCTGGTGTGCCAAGCCCCCCACCCACCCGCAGGGAGGAATTTGGGCTCTTCTGAGAAACACCAGTGTGCGCCACAAGTGAAACCAGGGCGTCTCCCCCAGGACGTCGCCGACCGGCAGCCGGATGCCAGAGGTGTACTTCCAGCCGGAAAAAGAGGGAAAAGGACAGCTTTCCCAGGGACAGTTCTGGACCCTTGGGACCATCCAGAATCACCAAGGCCTCACCTTTGCACGGCCTGGGGAACGCTCTTCCGCCTGTCCAGCAATCCCCACGTCAAAACCTTTCTCAGCAGAGGCAGGCACTCTCTCCCTTGTACTAGCTAGCTCGGCAGAGGCTTCCGAGAAACATGCTGCGTCATTCAGCTTGAACGTGGGACGCGGAGGGGAGAGTACGCTTTCTCCCCGTTTGGAGGCGCCTTGCGCTTGGCTTCAAAGCTGCCTTGAACAGCACTAGCGGCCCGACGTCTCTGCACGGCAGGGCTGTCGTTGTGGGCCGAGGCTGCGTGTTCTCCCAAAGCGAAAACCGTGCTGGCAATCCCTTTCTAGGAACTCCTCCCACGGCACCCCAGGTTCAGCTCCGGCCGAACGAAAGGTGACCTCAGGCCTCAAGGTGAAGTTCCAGCGTTTCACGTCAGGGGAGCTGGGTGTGCAGGGGTCTCCGATGAGGCCATACTCCACCACGGAGTGCCTTAACCCTGCGACGCTCCTGGGGACACACAGGGTAAGGAGCCCATTCACCAGTTTCGCCTGATGACCTCTCTCCGTGCCGGAACGGCGGCCTCTGGCTTCTGAGGAGCCTTAGCGAAAGCAGGCCCCTGGAGACAGCTCTTCACATTCATAGCTAGGGCAGTGTACTCCTCTCTGGGTTGCCCAGGTTGAGTGGCCCAGTCGTCAGAGAGACTGGCGAAAGCAGCGCTGGGCGGACTCCCTTTGCCGGTCAGTCGAACGGCCTCCTTGACTGAAAGAGAACTGCAGTGCCAAAAGACACCGCGCTGACGACTGGCTCCGGGAAGAGACTCGGGGCAGCACTCTCACAGAAGCGAAAGCTAGGCCGTGGGCCCAGCCTGAGGAGCAGTACGTACGTTTGCCACACTTCTTTACACAGCTAGGCGTGAGCCAGAGAGCCTTGGTCACTGAGGCCTACCTAAGGTACTGCCATACTCACCCAGTAGATCCCACGCAGAGGTCCCTGTGCCCCAAAGGGCCTCCACGGAAGGGCCCTGTTCCTCCCGTTGTGTTTCCTTGAGGTAATCAGAAACCGCTGAGGATACCTGTAGGAGCTCAGGTATGAAGCTGGGCGACCCTGGCCAAACCTGATTCCCCTCCGTGCTAGACGAGACAGTGGCGGGTCCTCAGCTGCCTGAAGCACACTCCTCGCGCGCACCTTCTCTTTGCTGCCGGAAGGCCTCACGTAAGAAGTCTGAGTGGACTCGTGACAGAAGAAGTCTGGGTTGACTCGTGTGAGGCCTGCTGCTCTCCGTTCCTTGCTGGGAGCTTCAGCAGGAGCGCTCTGGAGCTCGCCGGCAGGAGAATTGTGAGTCCCCCGGCCCCACCCCGGCCTCAAGCAAAAGTCCAGATTTCCCCCCTTAGTAACACCTCGGAGTGCCAGAGGGAGCGGAGGGGCGTGCGTTAACGGAATGCTTCAACCGTGGAAGGTATTTCACGAGACACTGTGCACTCACGTTCGTTGTAACAACTGTCAAAGGGCACTCACTGTATGCCTTCCAACTCCTCGGCCGCGTTGGAGCCCCAGGAAGTAAATGCGTTCGTTTGACTAAGCTCCGTGAACGCGCAACGGTGATGGCGAAGCGCTGCCCTGTTCGCTCGAAAGCTCTCGTTCGTGCGGCCTTCACACGGCCTCAAGGTACGCAGTTCTAAACAGCCTTCCATTCCATGCTGGTGTGCCAAGCCCCCCACCCACCCGCAGGGAGGAATTTGGGCTCTTCTGAGAAACACCAGTGTGCGCCACAAGTGAAACCAGGGCGTCTCCCCCAGGACGTCGCCGACCGGCAGCCGGATGCCAGAGGTGTACTTCCAGCCGGAAAAAGAGGGAAAAGGACAGCTTTCCCAGGGACAGTTCTGGACCCTTGGGACCATCCAGAATCACCAAGGCCTCACCTTTGCACGGCCTGGGGAACGCTCTTCCGCCTGTCCAGCAATCCCCACGTCAAAACCTTTCTCAGCAGAGGCAGGCACTCTCTCCCTTGTACTAGCTAGCTCGGCAGAGGCTTCCGAGAAACATGCTGCGTCATTCAGCTTGAACGTGGGACGCGGAGGGGAGAGTACGCTTTCTCCCCGTTTGGAGGCGCCTTGCGCTTGGCTTCAAAGCTGCCTTGAACAGCACTAGCGGCCCGACGTCTCTGCACGGCAGGGCTGTCGTTGTGGGCCGAGGCTGCGTGTTCTCCCAAAGCGAAAACCGTGCTGGCAATCCCTTTCTAGGAACTCCTCCCACGGCACCCCAGGTTCAGCTCCGGCCGAACGAAAGGTGACCTCAGGCCTCAAGGTGAAGTTCCAGCGTTTCACGTCAGGGGAGCTGGGTGTGCAGGGGTCTCCGATGAGGCCATACTCCACCACGGAGTGCCTTAACCCTGCGACGCTCCTGGGGACACACAGGGTAAGGAGCCCATTCACCAGTTTCGCCTGATGACCTCTCTCCGTGCCGGAACGGCGGCCTCTGGCTTCTGAGGAGCCTTAGCGAAAGCAGGCCCCTGGAGACAGCTCTTCACATTCATAGCTAGGGCAGTGTACTCCTCTCTGGGTTGCCCAGGTTGAGTGGCCCAGTCGTCAGAGAGACTGGCGAAAGCAGCGCTGGGCGGACTCCCTTTGCCGGTCAGTCGAACGGCCTCCTTGACTGAAAGAGAACTGCAGTGCCAAAAGACACCGCGCTGACGACTGGCTCCGGGAAGAGACTCGGGGCAGCACTCTCACAGAAGCGAAAGCTAGGCCGTGGGCCCAGCCTGAGGAGCAGTACGTACGTTTGCCACACTTCTTTACACAGCTAGGCGTGAGCCAGAGAGCCTTGGTCACTGAGGCCTACCTAAGGTACTGCCATACTCACCCAGTAGATCCCACGCAGAGGTCCCTGTGCCCCAAAGGGCCTCCACGGAAGGGCCCTGTTCCTCCCGTTGTGTTTCCTTGAGGTAATCAGAAACCGCTGAGGATACCTGTAGGAGCTCAGGTATGAAGCTGGGCGACCCTGGCCAAACCTGATTCCCCTCCGTGCTAGACGAGACAGTGGCGGGTCCTCAGCTGCCTGAAGCACACTCCTCGCGCGCACCTTCTCTTTGCTGCCGGAAGGCCTCACGTAAGAAGTCTGAGTTGACTCGTGACAGAAGAAGTCTGGGTTGACTCGTGTGAGGCCTGCTGCTCTCCGTTCCTTGCTGGGAGCTTCAGCAGGAGCGCTCTGGAGCTCGCCGGCAGGAGAATTGTGAGTCCCCCGGCCCCACCCCGGCCTCAAGCAAAAGTCCAGATTTCCCCCCTTAGTAACACCTCGGAGTGCCAGAGGGAGCGGAGGGGCGTGCGTTAACGGAATGCTTCAACCGTGGAAGGTATTTCACGAGACACCGTGCACTCACGTTCGTTGTAACAACTGTCAAAGGGCACTCACTGTATGCCTTCCAACTCCTCGGCCGCGTTGGAGCCCCAGGAAGTAAATGCGTTCGTTTGACTAAGCTCCGTGAACGCGCAACGGCGATGGCGAAGCGCTGCCCTGTTCGCTCGAAAGCTCTCGTTCGTGCGGCCTTCACACGGCCTCAAGGTACGCAGTTCTAAACAGCCTTCCATTCCATGCTGGTGTGCCAAGCCCCCCACCCACCCGCAGGGAGGAATTTGGGCTCTTCTGAGAAACACCAGTGTGCGCCACAAGTGAAACCAGGGCGTCTCCCCCAGGACGTCGCCGACCGGCAGCCGGATGCCAGAGGTGTACTTCCAGCCGGAAAAAGAGGGAAAAGGACAGCTTTCCCAGGGACAGTTCTGGACCCTTGGGACCATCCAGAATCACCAAGGCCTCACCTTTGCACGGCCTGGGGAACGCTCTTCCGCCTGTCCAGCAATCCCCACGTCAAAACCTTTCTCAGCAGAGGCAGGCACTCTCTCCCTTGTACTAGCTAGCTCGGCAGAGCCTTCCGAGAAACATGCTGCGTCATTCAGCTTGAACGTGGGACGCGGAGGGGAGAGTACGCTTTCTCCCCGTTTGGAGGCGCCTTGCGCTTGGCTTCAAAGCTGCCTTGAACAGCACTAGCGGCCCGACGTCTCTGCACGGCAGGGCTGTCGTTGTGGGCCGAGGCTGCGTGTTCTCCCAAAGCGAAAACCGTGCTGGCAATCCCTTTCTAGGAACTCCTCCCACGGCACCCCAGGTTCAGCTCCGGCCGAACGAAAGGTGACCTCAGGCCTCAAGGTATGTTCCAGGGTTTCACGTCGGGGGAGTTGGGTGTGCAGCGGTTTCCATGAGGCCATACTCCACCACGGAGTGCCTTAACTCTGCGAAGCTCCTGGGGGCACACAGGATAGGAGCTCGTTCGCCAATTTCGCAGGATGACTTCTCTCCGTGCCGGAACGGCGGCTCCTGGCTTCTGAGGAACCTTAGCCTAAACAGGCCCCTGGAGAAAGCTCTTCACATTCATAGCAAGGGCAACGTACTGCTCTCTGGCTTGCCTGGGTTGAGTGCCCCAGTCGTCAAAGAGCCTCGCGAAGGCAGTGCTGCGCAGACTCCCTCTGCCAGTCGCACGGCCTCCTTGACTGAAAGAGAACTGCAGTGCCAAAAGGCACCGTGCTGACGACTGGCTCCAGGAGGAGACTCGGGACAGCACTCTCACAGAAGCGAAAGCTAGGCTGTGGGCCCAGCCTGAGGACCAGCACGTTGTCCACACTTAACACAGCTAAGGCATGAGCCAGACGACAGCCTTGGTCACTGAGGCCTATCTAAGGTACTGCCATACTTACCCACTAGATCCCACGCAGAGGTCCCTGTGCCCAAAAGGGCCTCCATGGAAGGGCCCTGTTCCTCCCGTGTGTTTCCTTGAGGTAATCAGAAACCACTGAGGATAACTACGTGAGCTCCGCTTTGAAACTGGGCGACCCTGGGCAAACCTTATTCCCCTCCGTGGTAGACGAGACAGTTGCGGGTCCTAAGCTGCCTGAAGCACACTCCTCGCGCCCACCTTCTCTTTGCTGCCGGAAGGCCTCACATAAGAGGCCTGAGTTTACTCGTGACGGAAGCCGTCTGAGTGTACTCGTGTGAGGCCTGCTGCTCTCAGTTCCTTGCTGGGAGCTTCAGCAAGAGCACTCTGGAGCTCGCCGACAAAAGAATGGTGAGCCCCCCCACGGCCTCAGGTAAAAGTCCAGACTTCCCCCGTCAGTAACACCTCGGAGTGCCATAGGAGCGAAGGAGCATGCGTTAACGGAATGCTTCAACAGTGCTAGGGATTTATTTCACGAGACACTGTGCACTCACGTTCGTTGTAACAACTGTCACAGGGCACTGTATGCCTTCCGACTCCTCTGTTGCGTTTGAGCCACAGGAAGTAAATGCATTCGTTTGATTAAGCTCCGTGAACGTGCAACGACGATGGCGAAGCGCTGCCCTGTTCGCTCGAAAGCTCTCGATTGTACAGCCTTCCAACGGCCTCAGGCTACGCAGTTGTAAACAGCCTTACATTCCATGCTGGTGTGCCCCCAGTTAGGAATTTGGGCTCTTCTGTGAGACACCAATGTGCGTCCCAAATGAAACCGGCGGGCTCCCCCAGGACGTCTGCGTACGGCAGTCGGTTGCCAGCTGTTTACTTCCAGCCGGAGAACGAAAAAGAGGACAGCTTTCCCAGGGACAATTCTGGACCCTTGGGACCATCCAGAATCACCAAAGCCTCAACTCTGCACGGCCTGGGGAACGCTCTTCCTCACGTCCAGCAATCCCCACGTCAAAACCTTTCTCAGCAGAGGCAGGCACTCTCTCCCTTGTACTAGCTAGCTCGGCAGAGCCTTCCGAGAAACATGCTGCGTCATTCAGCTTGAACGTGGGACGCGGAGGGGAGAGTACGCTTTCTCCCCGTTTGGAGGCGCCTTGCGCTTGGCTTCAAAGCTGCCTTGAACAGCACTAGCGGCCCGACGTCTCTGCACGGCAGGGCTGTCGTTGTGGGCCGAGGCTGCGTGTTCTCCCAAAGCGAAAACCGTGCTGGCAATCCCTTTCTAGGAACTCCTCCCACGGCACCCCAGGTTCAGCTCCGGCCGAACGAAAGGTGGCCTCAGGCCTCAAGGTGAAGTTCCAGCGTTTCACGTCGGGGGAGTTGGGTGTGCAGGGGTCTCCGATGAGGCCATACTCCACCACGGGGTGCCTTAACCCTGCGACGCTCCTGGGGACACACAGGGTAGGAGCCCGTTCACCAGTTTCGCATGATGACCTCTCTCCGTGCCGGAACGGCGGCCTCTGGCTCCTGAGGAGCCTTAGCGGAAGGAGGCCCCTGGAGACAGCTCTTCACATTCATAGCTAGGGCAGTGTACTCCTCTCTGGGTTGCCCAGGTTGAGTGGCCCAGTCGTCAGAGAGACTGGCGAAAGCAGCGCTGGGCGGACTCCCTTTGCCGGTCAGTCGAACGGCCTCCTTGACTGAAAGAGGACTGCAGTGCCAAAAGACACCGCGCTGACGACTGGCTCCGGGAAGAGACTCGGGACAGCACTCTCACAGAAGCGAAAGCTAGGCCGTGGGCCCAGCCTGAGGAGCAGTACGTACGTTTGCCACACTTCTTTACACAGCTAGGCGTGAGCCAGAGAGCCTTGGTCACTGAGGCCTACCTAAGGTACTGCCATACTCACCCAGTAGATCCCACGCAGAGGTCCCTGTGCCCCAAAGGGCCTCCACGGAAGGGCCCTGTTCCTCCCGTTGTGTTTCCTTGAGGTAATCAGAAACCGCTGAGGATACCTGTAGGAGCTCAGGTATGAAGCTGGGCGACCCTGGCCAAACCTGATTCCCCTCCGTGGTAGACGAGACAGTGGCGGGTCCTAAGCTGCCTGAAGCACACTCCTCGCGCGCACCTTCTCTTTGCTGCCGGAAGGCCTCACGTAAGAAGTCTGAGTGGACTCGTGACAGAAGAAGTCTGGGTTGACTCGTGTGAGGCCTGCTGCTCTCCGTTCCTTGCTGGGAGCTTCAGCAGGAGCGCTCTGGAGCTCGCCGGCAGGAGAATTGTGAGTCCCCCCGCCCCACCCCGGCCTCAAGCAAAAGTCCAGATTTCCCCCCTTAGTAACACCTCGGAGTGCCAGAGGGAGCGGAGGGGCATGCGTTAACGGAATGCTTCAACCGTGGAAGGTATTTCACGAGACACCGTGCACTCACGTTCGTTGTAACAACTGTCAAAGGGCACTCACTGTATGCCTTCCAACTCCTCGGCCGCGTTGGAGCCCCAGGAAGTAAATGCGTTCGTTTGACTAAGCTCCGTGAACGCGCAACGGCGATGGCGAAGCGCTGCCCTGTTCGCTCGAAAGCTCTCGTTCGTGCGGCCTTCACACGGCCTCAAGGTACGCAGTTCTAAACAGCCTTCCATTCCATGCTGGTGTGCCAAACCCCCCACCCACCCGCAGGGAGGAATTTGGGCTCTTCTGAGAAACACCAGTGTGCGCCACAAGTGAAACCAGGGCGTCTCCCCCAGGACGTCGCCGACCGGCAGCCGGATGCCAGAGGTGTACTTCCAGCCGGAAAAAGAGGGGAAAGGACAGCTTTCCCAGGGACAATTCTGGACCCTTGGGACCATCCAGAATCACCAAAGCCTCAACTCTGCACGGCCTGGGGAACGCTCTTCCTCACGTCCAGCAATCCCCACGTCAAAACCTTTCTCAGCAGAGGCAGGCACTCTCTCCCTTGTACTAGCTAGCTCGGCAGAGCCTTCCGAGAAACATGCTGCGTCATTCAGCTTGAACGTGGGACGCGGAGGGGAGAGTACGCTTTCTCCCCGTTTGGAGGCGCCTTGCGCTTGGCTTCAAAGCTGCCTTGAACAGCACTAGCGGCCCGACGTCTCTGCACGGCAGGGCTGTCGTTGTGGGCCGAGGCTGCGTGTTCTCCCAAAGCGAAAACCGTGCTGGCAATCCCTTTCTAGGAACTCCTCCCACGGCACCCCAGGTTCAGCTCCGGCCGAACGAAAGGTGACCTCAGGCCTCAAGGTATGTTCCAGGGTTTCACGTCGGGGGAGTTGGGTGTGCAGCGGTTTCCATGAGGCCATACTCCACCACGGAGTGCCTTAACTCTGCGAAGCTCCTGGGGGCACACAGGATAGGAGCTCGTTCGCCAATTTCGCAGGATGACTTCTCTCCGTGCCGGAACGGCGGCTCCTGGCTTCTGAGGAACCTTAGCCTAAACAGGCCCCTGGAGAAAGCTCTTCACATTCATAGCAAGGGCAACGTACTGCTCTCTGGCTTGCCTGGGTTGAGTGCCCCAGTCGTCAAAGAGCCTCGCGAAGGCAGTGCTGCGCAGACTCCCTCTGCCAGTCGCACGGCCTCCTTGACTGAAAGAGAACTGCAGTGCCAAAAGGCACCGTGCTGACGACTGGCTCCAGGAGGAGACTCGGGACAGCACTCTCACAGAAGCGAAAGCTAGGCTGTGGGCCCAGCCTGAGGACCAGCACGTTGTCCACACTTAACACAGCTAAGGCATGAGCCAGACGACAGCCTTGGTCACTGAGGCCTATCTAAGGTACTGCCATACTTACCCACTAGATCCCACGCAGAGGTCCCTGTGCCCAAAAGGGCCTCCATGGAAGGGCCCTGTTCCTCCCGTGTGTTTCCTTGAGGTAATCAGAAACCACTGAGGATAACTACGTGAGCTCCGCTTTGAAACTGGGCGACCCTGGGCAAACCTTATTCCCCTCCGTGGTAGACGAGACAGTTGCGGGTCCTAAGCTGCCTGAAGCACACTCCTCGCGCCCACCTTCTCTTTGCTGCCGGAAGGCCTCACATAAGAGGCCTGAGTTTACTCGTGACGGAAGCCGTCTGAGTGTACTCGTGTGAGGCCTGCTGCTCTCAGTTCCTTGCTGGGAGCTTCAGCAAGAGCACTCTGGAGCTCGCCGACAAAAGAATGGTGAGCCCCCCCACGGCCTCAGGTAAAAGTCCAGACTTCCCCCGTCAGAAACACCTCGGAGTGCCATAGGAGCGAAGGAGCATGCGTTAACGGAATGCTTCAACAGTGCTAGGGATTTATTTCACGAGACACTGTGCACTCACGTTCGTTGTAACAACTGTCACAGGGCACTGTATGCCTTCCGACTCCTCTGTTGCGTTTGAGCCACAGGAAGTAAATGCATTCGTTTGATTAAGCTCCGTGAACGTGCAACGACGATGGCGAAGCGCTGCCCTGTTCGCTCGAAAGCTCTCGATTGTACAGCCTTCCAACGGCCTCAGGCTACGCAGTTGTAAACAGCCTTACATTCCATGCTGGTGTGCCCCCAGTTAGGAATTTGGGCTCTTCTGTGAGACACCAATGTGCGTCCCAAATGAAACCGGCGGGCTCCCCCAGGACGTCTGCGTACGGCAGTCGGTTGCCAGCTGTTTACTTCCAGCCGGAGAACGAAAAAGAGGACAGCTTTCCCAGGGACAATTCTGGACCCTTGGGACCATCCAGAATCACCAAAGCCTCAACTCTGCACGGCCTGGGGAACGCTCTTCCTCACGTCCAGCAATCCCCACGTCAAAACCTTTCTCAGCAGAGGCAGGCACTCTCTCCCTTGTACTAGCTAGCTCGGCAGAGCCTTCCGAGAAACATGCTGCGTCATTCAGCTTGAACGTGGGACGCGGAGGGGAGAGTACGCTTTCTCCCCGTTTGGAGGCGCCTTGCGCTTGGCTTCAAAGCTGCCTTGAACAGCACTAGCGGCCCGACGTCTCTGCACGGCAGGGCTGTCGTTGTGGGCCGAGGCTGCGTGTTCTCCCAAAGCGAAAACCGTGCTGGCAATCCCTTTCTAGGAACTCCTCCCACGGCACCCCAGGTTCAGCTCCGGCCGAACGAAAGGTGGCCTCAGGCCTCAAGGTGAAGTTCCAGCGTTTCACGTCGGGGGAGTTGGGTGTGCAGGGGTCTCCGATGAGGCCATACTCCACCACGGGGTGCCTTAACCCTGCGACGCTCCTGGGGACACACAGGGTAGGAGCCCGTTCACCAGTTTCGCATGATGACCTCTCTCCGTGCCGGAACGGCGGCCTCTGGCTCCTGAGGAGCCTTAGCGGAAGGAGGCCCCTGGAGACAGCTCTTCACATTCATAGCTAGGGCAGTGTACTCCTCTCTGGGTTGCCCAGGTTGAGTGGCCCAGTCGTCAGAGAGACTGGCGAAAGCAGCGCTGGGCGGACTCCCTTTGCCGGTCAGTCGAACGGCCTCCTTGACTGAAAGAGGACTGCAGTGCCAAAAGACACCGCGCTGACGACTGGCTCCGGGAAGAAACTCGGGACAGCACTCTCACAGAAGCGAAAGCTAGGCCGTGGGCCCAGCCTGAGGAGCAGTACGTACGTTTGCCACACTTCTTTACACAGCTAGGCGTGAGCCAGAGAGCCTTGGTCACTGAGGCCTACCTAAGGTACTGCCATACTCACCCAGTAGATCCCACGCAGAGGTCCCTGTGCCCCAAAGGGCCTCCACGGAAGGGCCCTGTTCCTCCCGTTGTGTTTCCTTGAGGTAATCAGAAACCGCTGAGGATACCTGTAGGAGCTCAGGTATGAAGCTGGGCGACCCTGGCCAAACCTGATTCCCCTCCGTGGTAGACGAGACAGTGGCGGGTCCTAAGCTGCCTGAAGCACACTCCTCGCGCGCACCTTCTCTTTGCTGCCGGAAGGCCTCACATAAGAAGTCTGAGTTGACTCGGGACAGAAGAAGTCTGGGTTGACTCGTGTGAGGCCTGCTGCTCTCCGTTCCTTGCTGGGAGCTTCAGCAGGAGCGCTCTGGAGCTCGCCGGCAGGAGAATTGTGAGTCCCCCCGCCCCACCCCGGCCTCAAGCAAAAGTCCAGATTTCCCCCCTTAGTAACACCTCGGAGTGCCAGAGGGAGCGGAGGGGCATGCGTTAACGGAATGCTTCAACCGTGGAAGGTATTTCACGAGACACTGTGCACTCACGTTCGTTGTAACAACTGTCAAAGGGCACTCACTGTATGCCTTCCAACTCCTCGGCCGTGTTGGAGCCCCAGGAAGTAAATGCGTTCGTTTGACTAAGCTCCGTGAATGCGCAACGGTGATGGCGAAGCGCTGCCCTGTTCGCTCGAAAGCTCTCGTTCGTGCGGCCTTCACACGGCCTCAAGGTACGCAGTTCTAAACAGCCTTCCATTCCATGCTGGTGTGCCAAGCCCCCCACCCACCCGCAGGGAGGAATTTGGGCTCTTCTGAGAAACACCAGTGTGCGCCACAAGTGAAACCAGGGCGTCTCCCCCAGGACGTCGCCGACCGGCAGCCGGATGCCAGAGGTGTACTTCCAGCCGGAAAAAGAGGGGAAAGGACAGCTTTCCCAGGGACAATTCTGGACCCTTGGGACCATCCAGAATCACCAAAGCCTCAACTCTGCACGGCCTGGGGAACGCTCTTCCTCACGTCCAGCAATCCCCACGTCAAAACCTTTCTCAGCAGAGGCAGGCACTCTCTCCCTTGTACTAGCTAGCTCGGCAGAGCCTTCCGAGAAACATGCTGCGTCATTCAGCTTGAACGTGGGACGCGGAGGGGAGAGTACGCTTTCTCCCCGTTTGGAGGCGCCTTGCGCTTGGCTTCAAAGCTGCCTTGAACAGCACTAGCGGCCCGACGTCTCTGCACGGCAGGGCTGTCGTTGTGGGCCGAGGCTGCGTGTTCTCCCAAAGCGAAAACCGTGCTGGCAATCCCTTTCTAGGAACTCCTCCCACGGCACCCCAGGTTCAGCTCCGGCCGAACGAAAGGTGACCTCAGGCCTCAAGGTATGTTCCAGGGTTTCACGTCGGGGGAGTTGGGTGTGCAGCGGTTTCCATGAGGCCATACTCCACCACGGAGTGCCTTAACTCTGCGAAGCTCCTGGGGGCACACAGGATAGGAGCTCGTTCGCCAATTTCGCAGGATGACTTCTCTCCGTGCCGGAACGGCGGCTCCTGGCTTCTGAGGAACCTTAGCCTAAACAGGCCCCTGGAGAAAGCTCTTCACATTCATAGCAAGGGCAACGTACTGCTCTCTGGCTTGCCTGGGTTGAGTGCCCCAGTCGTCAAAGAGCCTCGCGAAGGCAGTGCTGCGCAGACTCCCTCTGCCAGTCGCACGGCCTCCTTGACTGAAAGAGAACTGCAGTGCCAAAAGGCACCGTGCTGACGACTGGCTCCAGGAGGAGACTCGGGACAGCACTCTCACAGAAGCGAAAGCTAGGCTGTGGGCCCAGCCTGAGGACCAGCACGTTGTCCACACTTAACACAGCTAAGGCATGAGCCAGACGACAGCCTTGGTCACTGAGGCCTATCTAAGGTACTGCCATACTTACCCACTAGATCCCACGCAGAGGTCCCTGTGCCCAAAAGGGCCTCCATGGAAGGGCCCTGTTCCTCCCGTGTGTTTCCTTGAGGTAATCAGAAACCACTGAGGATAACTACGTGAGCTCCGCTTTGAAACTGGGCGACCCTGGGCAAACCTTATTCCCCTCCGTGGTAGACGAGACAGTTGCGGGTCCTAAGCTGCCTGAAGCACACTCCTCGCGCCCACCTTCTCTTTGCTGCCGGAAGGCCTCACATAAGAGGCCTGAGTTTACTCGTGACGGAAGCCGTCTGAGTGTACTCGTGTGAGGCCTGCTGCTCTCAGTTCCTTGCTGGGAGCTTCAGCAAGAGCACTCTGGAGCTCGCCGACAAAAGAATGGTGAGCCCCCCCACGGCCTCAGGTAAAAGTCCAGACTTCCCCCGTCAGTAACACCTCGGAGTGCCATAGGAGCGAAGGAGCATGCGTTAACGGAATGCTTCAACAGTGCTAGGGATTTATTTCACGAGACACTGTGCACTCACGTTCGTTGTAACAACTGTCACAGGGCACTGTATGCCTTCCGACTCCTCTGTTGCGTTTGAGCCACAGGAAGTAAATGCATTCGTTTGATTAAGCTCCGTGAACGTGCAACGACGATGGCGAAGCGCTGCCCTGTTCGCTCGAAAGCTCTCGATTGTACAGCCTTCCAACGGCCTCAGGCTACGCAGTTGTAAACAGCCTTACATTCCATGCTGGTGTGCCCCCAGTTAGGAATTTGGGCTCTTCTGTGAGACACCAATGTGCGTCCCAAATGAAACCGGCGGGCTCCCCCAGGACGTCTGCGTACGGCAGTCGGTTGCCAGCTGTTTACTTCCAGCCGGAGAACGAAAAAGAGGACAGCTTTCCCAGGGACAATTCTGGACCCTTGGGACCATCCAGAATCACCAAAGCCTCAACTCTGCACGGCCTGGGGAACGCTCTTCCTCACGTCCAGCAATCCCCACGTCAAAACCTTTCTCAGCAGAGGCAGGCACTCTCTCCCTTGTACTAGCTAGCTCGGCAGAGCCTTCCGAGAAACATGCTGCGTCATTCAGCTTGAACGTGGGACGCGGAGGGGAGAGTACGCTTTCTCCCCGTTTGGAGGCGCCTTGCGCTTGGCTTCAAAGCTGCCTTGAACAGCACTAGCGGCCCGACGTCTCTGCACGGCAGGGCTGTCGTTGTGGGCCGAGGCTGCGTGTTCTCCCAAAGCGAAAACCGTGCTGGCAATCCCTTTCTAGGAACTCCTCCCACGGCACCCCAGGTTCAGCTCCGGCCGAACGAAAGGTGACCTCAGGCCTCAAGGTATGTTCCAGGGTTTCACGTCGGGGGAGTTGGGTGTGCAGCGGTTTCCATGAGGCCATACTCCACCACGGAGTGCCTTAACTCTGCGAAGCTCCTGGGGGCACACAGGATAGGAGCTCGTTCGCCAATTTCGCAGGATGACTTCTCTCCGTGCCGGAACGGCGGCTCCTGGCTTCTGAGGAACCTTAGCCTAAACAGGCCCCTGGAGAAAGCTCTTCACATTCATAGCAAGGGCAACGTACTGCTCTCTGGCTTGCCTGGGTTGAGTGCCCCAGTCGTCAAAGAGCCTCGCGAAGGCAGTGCTGCGCAGACTCCCTCTGCCAGTCGCACGGCCTCCTTGACTGAAAGAGAACTGCAGTGCCAAAAGGCACCGTGCTGACGACTGGCTCCAGGAGGAGACTCGGGACAGCACTCTCACAGAAGCGAAAGCTAGGCTGTGGGCCCAGCCTGAGGACCAGCACGTTGTCCACACTTAACACAGCTAAGGCATGAGCCAGACGACAGCCTTGGTCACTGAGGCCTATCTAAGGTACTGCCATACTTACCCACTAGATCCCACGCAGAGGTCCCTGTGCCCAAAAGGGCCTCCATGGAAGGGCCCTGTTCCTCCCGTGTGTTTCCTTGAGGTAATCAGAAACCACTGAGGATAACTACGTGAGCTCCGCTTTGAAACTGGGCGACCCTGGGCAAACCTTATTCCCCTCCGTGGTAGACGAGACAGTTGCGGGTCCTAAGCTGCCTGAAGCACACTCCTCGCGCCCACCTTCTCTTTGCTGCCGGAAGGCCTCACATAAGAGGCCTGAGTTTACTCGTGACGGAAGCCGTCTGAGTGTACTCGTGTGAGGCCTGCTGCTCTCAGTTCCTTGCTGGGAGCTTCAGCAAGAGCACTCTGGAGCTCGCCGACAAAAGAATGGTGAGCCCCCCCACGGCCTCAGGTAAAAGTCCAGACTTCCCCCGTCAGTAACACCTCGGAGTGCCATAGGAGCGAAGGAGCATGCGTTAACGGAATGCTTCAACAGTGCTAGGGATTTATTTCACGAGACACTGTGCACTCACGTTCGTTGTAACAACTGTCACAGGGCACTGTATGCCTTCCGACTCCTCTGTTGCGTTTGAGCCACAGGAAGTAAATGCATTCGTTTGATTAAGCTCCGTGAACGTGCAACGACGATGGCGAAGCGCTGCCCTGTTCGCTCGAAAGCTCTCGATTGTACAGCCTTCCAACGGCCTCAGGCTACGCAGTTGTAAACAGCCTTACATTCCATGCTGGTGTGCCCCCAGTTAGGAATTTGGGCTCTTCTGTGAGACACCAATGTGCGTCCCAAATGAAACCGGCGGGCTCCCCCAGGACGTCTGCGTACGGCAGTCGGTTGCCAGCTGTTTACTTCCAGCCGGAGAACGAAAAAGAGGACAGCTTTCCCAGGGACAATTCTGGACCCTTGGGACCATCCAGAATCACCAAAGCCTCAACTCTGCACGGCCTGGGGAACGCTCTTCCTCACGTCCAGCAATCCCCACGTCAAAACCTTTCTCAGCAGAGGCAGGCACTCTCTCCCTTGTACTAGCTAGCTCGGCAGAGCCTTCCGAGAAACATGCTGCGTCATTCAGCTTGAACGTGGGACGCGGAGGGGAGAGTACGCTTTCTCCCCGTTTGGAGGCGCCTTGCGCTTGGCTTCAAAGCTGCCTTGAACAGCACTAGCGGCCCGACGTCTCTGCACGGCAGGGCTGTCGTTGTGGGCCGAGGCTGCGTGTTCTCCCAAAGCGAAAACCGTGCTGGCAATCCCTTTCTAGGAACTCCTCCCACGGCACCCCAGGTTCAGCTCCGGCCGAACGAAAGGTGACCTCAGGCCTCAAGGTATGTTCCAGGGTTTCACGTCGGGGGAGTTGGGTGTGCAGCGGTTTCCATGAGGCCATACTCCACCACGGAGTGCCTTAACTCTGCGAAGCTCCTGGGGGCACACAGGATAGGAGCTCGTTCGCCAATTTCGCAGGATGACTTCTCTCCGTGCCGGAACGGCGGCTCCTGGCTTCTGAGGAACCTTAGCCTAAACAGGCCCCTGGAGAAAGCTCTTCACATTCATAGCAAGGGCAACGTACTGCTCTCTGGCTTGCCTGGGTTGAGTGCCCCAGTCGTCAAAGAGCCTCGCGAAGGCAGTGCTGTGCAGACTCCCTCTGCCAGTCGCACGGCCTCCTTGACTGAAAGAGAACTGCAGTGCCAAAAGGCACCGTGCTGACGACTGGCTCCAGGAGGAGACTCGGGACAGCACTCTCACAGAAGCGAAAGCTAGGCTGTGGGCCCAGCCTGAGGACCAGCACGTTGTCCACACTTAACACAGCTAAGGCATGAGCCAGACGACAGCCTTGGTCACTGAGGCCTATCTAAGGTACTGCCATACTTACCCACTAGATCCCACGCAGAGGTCTCTGTGCCCAAAAGGGCCTCCATGGAAGGGCCCTGTTCCTCCCGTGTGTTTCCTTGAGGTAATCAGAAACCACTGAGGATAACTACGTGAGCTCCGCTTTGAAACTGGGCGACCCTGGGCAAACCTTATTCCCCTCCGTGGTAGACGAGACAGTTGCGGGTCCTAAGCTGCCTGAAGCACACTCCTCGCGCCCACCTTCTCTTTGCTGCCGGAAGGCCTCACATAAGAGGCCTGAGTTTACTCGTGACGGAAGCCGTCTGAGTGTACTCGTGTGAGGCCTGCTGCTCTCAGTTCCTTGCTGGGAGCTTCAGCAAGAGCACTCTGGAGCTCGCCGACAAAAGAATGGTGAGCCCCCCCACGGCCTCAGGTAAAAGTCCAGACTTCCCCCGTCAGTAACACCTCGGAGTGCCATAGGAGCGAAGGAGCATGCGTTAACGGAATGCTTCAACAGTGCTAGGGATTTATTTCACGAGACACTGTGCACTCACGTTCGTTGTAACAACTGTCACAGGGCACTGTATGCCTTCCGACTCCTCTGTTGCGTTTGAGCCACAGGAAGTAAATGCATTCGTTTGATTAAGCTCCGTGAACGTGCAACGACGATGGCGAAGCGCTGCCCTGTTCGCTCGAAAGCTCTCGATTGTACAGCCTTCCAACGGCCTCAGGCTACGCAGTTGTAAACAGCCTTACATTCCATGCTGGTGTGCCCCCAGTTAGGAATTTGGGCTCTTCTGTGAGACACCAATGTGCGTCCCAAATGAAACCGGCGGGCTCCCCCAGGACGTCTGCGTACGGCAGTCGGTTGCCAGCTGTTTACTTCCAGCCGGAGAACGAAAAAGAGGACAGCTTTCCCAGGGACAATTCTGGACCCTTGGGACCATCCAGAATCACCAAAGCCTCAACTCTGCACGGCCTGGGGAACGCTCTTCCTCACGTCCAGCAATCCCCACGTCAAAACCTTTCTCAGCAGAGGCAGGCACTCTCTCCCTTGTACTAGCTAGCTCGGCAGAGCCTTCCGAGAAACATGCTGCGTCATTCAGCTTGAACGTGGGACGCGGAGGGGAGAGTACGCTTTCTCCCCGTTTGGAGGCGCCTTGCGCTTGGCTTCAAAGCTGCCTTGAACAGCACTAGCGGCCCGACGTCTCTGCACGGCAGGGCTGTCGTTGTGGGCCGAGGCTGCGTGTTCTCCCAAAGCGAAAACCGTGCTGGCAATCCCTTTCTAGGAACTCCTCCCACGGCACCCCAGGTTCAGCTCCGGCCGAACGAAAGGTGGCCTCAGGCCTCAAGGTGAAGTTCCAGCGTTTCACGTCGGGGGAGTTGGGTGTGCAGGGGTCTCCGATGAGGCCATACTCCACCACGGGGTGCCTTAACCCTGCGACGCTCCTGGGGACACACAGGGTAGGAGCCCGTTCACCAGTTTCGCATGATGACCTCTCTCCGTGCCGGAACGGCGGCCTCTGGCTCCTGAGGAGCCTTAGCGGAAGGAGGCCCCTGGAGACAGCTCTTCACATTCATAGCTAGGGCAGTGTACTCCTCTCTGGGTTGCCCAGGTTGAGTCGCCCAGTCGTCAGAGAGACTGGCGAAAGCAGCGCTGGGCGGACTCCCTTTGCCGGTCAGTCGAACGGCCTCCTTGACTGAAAGAGAACTGCAGTGCCAAGACACCGCGCTGACGACTGGCTCCGGGAAGAGACTCGGGACAGCACTCTCACAGAAGCGAAAGCTAGGCCGTGGGCCCAGCCTGAGGCGCAGTACGTACGTTTGCCACACTTCTTTACACAGCTAGGCGTGAGCCAGAGAGCCTTGGTCACTGAGGCCTACCTAAGGTACTGCCACACTCACCCAGTAGATCCCACGCAGAGGTCCCTGTGCCCCAAAGGGCCTCCACGGAAGGGCCCTGTTCCTCCCGTTGTGTTTCCTTGAGGTAATCAGAAACCGCTGAGGATACCTGTAGGAGCTCAGGT
The DNA here is from genome assembly GCF_963455315.2 of Globicephala melas. Taxonomy (NCBI): domain Eukaryota; kingdom Metazoa; phylum Chordata; class Mammalia; order Artiodactyla; family Delphinidae; genus Globicephala; species Globicephala melas. The sequence continues at coordinate 366,785 of NW_027207322.1, forward strand.
ATGAAGCTGGGCGACCCTGGCCAAACCTGATTCCCCTCCGTGGTAGACGAGACAGTGGCGGGTCCTCAGCTGCCTGAAGCACACTCCTCGCGCGCACCTTCTCTTTGCTGCCGGAAGGCCTCACATAAGAAGTCTGAGTTGACTCGGGACAGAAGAAGTCTGGGTTGACTCGTGTGAGGCCTGCTGCTCTCCGTTCCTTGCTGGGAGCTTCAGCAGGAGCGCTCTGGAGCTCGCCGGCAGGAGAATTGTGAGTCCCCCCGCCCCACCCCGGCCTCAAGCAAAAGTCCAGATTTCCCCCCTTAGTAACACCTCGGAGTGCCAGAGGGAGCTGAGGGGCATGCGTTAACGGAATGCTTCAACCGTGGAAGGTATTTCACGAGACACTGTGCACTCACGTTCGTTGTAACAACTGTCAAAGGGCACTCACTGTATGCCTTCCAACTCCTCGGCCGTGTTGGAGCCCCAGGAAGTAAATGCGTTCGTTTGACTTAGCTCCGTGAACGCGCAACGGTGATGGCGAAGCGCTGCCCTGTTCGCTCGAAAGCTCTCGTTCGTGCGGCCTTCACACGGCCTCAAGGTACGCAGTTCTAAACAGCCTTCCATTCCATGCTGGTGTGCCAAGCCCCCCACCCACCCGCAGGGAGGAATTTGGGCTCTTCTGAGAAACACCAGTGTGCGCCACAAGTGAAACCAGGGCGTCTCCCCCAGGACGTCGCCGACCGGCAGCCGGATGCCAGAGGTGTACTTCCAGCCAGAAAAAGAGGGGAAAGGACAGCTTTCCCAGGGACAATTCTGGACCCTTGGGACCATCCAGAATCACCAAGGCCTCAACTCTGCACGGCCTGGGGAACGCTCTTCCGCCTGTCCAGCAATCCCCACGTCAAAACCTTTCTCAGCAGAGGCAGGCACTCTCTCCCTTGTACTAGCTAGCTCGGCAGAGCCTTCCGAGAAACATGCTGCGTCATTCAGCTTGAACGTGGGACGCGGAGGGGAGAGTACGCTTTCTCCCCGTTTGGAGGCGCCTTGCGCTTGGCTTCAAAGCTGCCTTGAACAGCACTAGCGGCCCGACGTCTCTGCACGGCAGGGCTGTCGTTGTGGGCCGAGGCTGCGTGTTCTCCCAAAGCGAAAACCGTGCTGGCAATCCCTTTCTAGGAACTCCTCCCACGGCACCCCAGGTTCAGCTCCGGCCGAACGAAAGGTGACCTCAGGCCTCAAGGTATGTTCCAGGGTTTCACGTCGGGGGAGTTGGGTGTGCAGCGGTTTCCATGAGGCCATACTCCACCACGGAGTGCCTTAACTCTGCGAAGCTCCTGGGGGCACACAGGATAGGAGCTCGTTCGCCAATTTCGCAGGATGACTTCTCTCCGTGCCGGAACGGCGGCTCCTGGCTTCTGAGGAACCTTAGCCTAAACAGGCCCCTGGAGAAAGCTCTTCACATTCATAGCAAGGGCAACGTACTGCTCTCTGGCTTGCCTGGGTTGAGTGCCCCAGTCGTCAAAGAGCCTCGCGAAGGCAGTGCTGCGCAGACTCCCTCTGCCAGTCGCACGGCCTCCTTGACTGAAAGAGAACTGCAGTGCCAAAAGGCACCGTGCTGACGACTGGCTCCAGGAGGAGACTCGGGACAGCACTCTCACAGAAGCGAAAGCTAGGCTGTGGGCCCAGCCTGAGGACCAGCACGTTGTCCACACTTAACACAGCTAAGGCATGAGCCAGACGACAGCCTTGGTCACTGAGGCCTATCTAAGGTACTGCCATACTTACCCACTAGATCCCACGCAGAAGTCCCTGTGCCCAAAAGGGCCTCCATGGAAGGGCCCTGTTCCTCCCGTGTGTTTCCTTGAGGTAATCAGAAACCACTGAGGATAACTACGTGAGCTCCGCTTTGAAACTGGGCGACCCTGGGCAAACCTTATTCCCCTCCGTGGTAGACGAGACAGTTGCGGGTCCTAAGCTGCCTGAAGCACACTCCTCGCGCCCACCTTCTCTTTGCTGCCGGAAGGCCTCACATAAGAGGCCTGAGTTTACTCGTGACGGAAGCCGTCTGAGTGTACTCGTGTGAGGCCTGCTGCTCTCAGTTCCTTGCTGGGAGCTTCAGCAAGAGCACTCTGGAGCTCGCCGACAAAAGAATGGTGAGCCCCCCCACGGCCTCAGGTAAAAGTCCAGACTTCCCCCGTCAGTAACACCTCGGAGTGCCATAGGAGCGAAGGAGCATGCGTTAACGGAATGCTTCAACAGTGCTAGGGATTTATTTCACGAGACACTGTGCACTCACGTTCGTTGTAACAACTGTCACAGGGCACTGTATGCCTTCCGACTCCTCTGTTGCGTTTGAGCCACAGGAAGTAAATGCATTCGTTTGATTAAGCTCCGTGAACGTGCAACGACGATGGCGAAGCGCTGCCCTGTTCGCTCGAAAGCTCTCGATTGTACAGCCTTCCAACGGCCTCAGGCTACGCAGTTGTAAACAGCCTTACATTCCATGCTGGTGTGCCCCCAGTTAGGAATTTGGGCTCTTCTGTGAGACACCAATGTGCGTCCCAAATGAAACCGGCGGGCTCCCCCAGGACGTCTGCGTACGGCAGTCGGTTGCCAGCTGTTTACTTCCAGCCGGAGAACGAAAAAGAGGACAGCTTTCCCAGGGACAATTCTGGACCCTTGGGACCATCCAGAATCACCAAAGCCTCAACTCTGCACGGCCTGGGGAACGCTCTTCCTCACGTCCAGCAATCCCCACGTCAAAACCTTTCTCAGCAGAGGCAGGCACTCTCTCCCTTGTACTAGCTAGCTCGGCAGAGCCTTCCGAGAAACATGCTGCGTCATTCAGCTTGAACGTGGGACGCGGAGGGGAGAGTACGCTTTCTCCCCGTTTGGAGGCGCCTTGCGCTTGGCTTCAAAGCTGCCTTGAACAGCACTAGCGGCCCGACGTCTCTGCACGGCAGGGCTGTCGTTGTGGGCCGAGGCTGCGTGTTCTCCCAAAGCGAAAACCGTGCTGGCAATCCCTTTCTAGGAACTCCTCCCACGGCACCCCAGGTTCAGCTCCGGCCGAACGAAAGGTGGCCTCAGGCCTCAAGGTGAAGTTCCAGCGTTTCACGTCGGGGGAGTTGGGTGTGCAGGGGTCTCCGATGAGGCCATACTCCACCACGGGGTGCCTTAACCCTGCGACGCTCCTGGGGACACACAGGGTAGGAGCCCGTTCACCAGTTTCGCATGATGACCTCTCTCCGTGCCGGAACGGCGGCCTCTGGCTCCTGAGGAGCCTTAGCGGAAGGAGGCCCCTGGAGACAGCTCTTCACATTCATAGCTAGGGCAGTGTACTCCGCTCTGGGTTGCCCAGGTTGAGTGGCCCAGTCGTCAGAGAGACTGGCGAAAGCAGCGCTGGGCGGACTCCCTTTGCCGGTCAGTCGAACGGCCTCCTTGACTGAAAGAGAACTGCAGTGCCAAGACACCGCGCTGACGACTGGCTCCGGGAAGAGACTCGGGACAGCACTCTCACAGAAGCGAAAGCTAGGCCGTGGGCCCAGCCTGAGGCGCAGTACGTACGTTTGCCACACTTCTTTACACAGCTAGGCGTGAGCCAGAGAGCCTTGGTCACTGAGGCCTACCTAAGGTACTGCCACACTCACCCAGTAGATCCCACGCAGAGGTCCCTGTGCCCCAAAGGGCCTCCACGGAAGGGCCCTGTTCCTCCCGTTGTGTTTCCTTGAGGTAATCAGAAACCGCTGAGGATACCTGTAGGAGCTCAGGTATGAAGCTGGGCGACCCTGGCCAAACCTGATTCCCCTCCGTGGTAGACGAGACAGTGGCGGGTCCTCAGCTGCCTGAAGCACACTCCTCGCGCGCACCTTCTCTTTGCTGCCGGAAGGCCTCACATAAGAAGTCTGAGTTGACTCGGGACAGAAGAAGTCTGGGTTGACTCGTGTGAGGCCTGCTGCTCTCCGTTCCTTGCTGGGAGCTTCAGCAGGAGCGCTCTGGAGCTCGCCGGCAGGAGAATTGTGAGTCCCCCCGCCCCACCCCGGCCTCAAGCAAAAGTCCAGATTTCCCCCCTTAGTAACACCTCGGAGTGCCAGAGGGAGCGGAGGGGCATGCGTTAACGGAATGCTTCAACCGTGGAAGGTATTTCACGAGACACTGTGCACTCACGTTCGTTGTAACAACTGTCAAAGGGCACTCACTGTATGCCTTCCAACTCCTCGGCCGTGTTGGAGCCCCAGGAAGTAAATGCGTTCGTTTGACTAAGCTCCGTGAACGCGCAACGGTGATGGCGAAGCGCTGCCCTGTTCGCTCGAAAGCTCTCGTTCGTGCGGCCTTCACACGGCCTCAAGGTACGCAGTTCTAAACAGCCTTCCATTCCATGCTGGTGTGCCAAGCCCCCCACCCACCCGCAGGGAGGAATTTGGGCTCTTCTGAGAAACACCAGTGTGCGCCACAAGTGAAACCAGGGCGTCTCCCCCAGGACGTCGCCGACCGGCAGCCGGATGCCAGAGGTGTACTTCCAGCCAGAAAAAGAGGGGAAAGGACAGCTTTCCCAGGGACAATTCTGGACCCTTGGGACCATCCAGAATCACCAAGGCCTCAACTCTGCACGGCCTGGGGAACGCTCTTCCGCCTGTCCAGCAATCCCCACGTCAAAACCTTTCTCAGCAGAGGCAGGCACTCTCTCCCTTGTACTAGCTAGCTCGGCAGAGCCTTCCGAGAAACATGCTGCGTCATTCAGCTTGAACGTGGGACGCGGAGGGGAGAGTACGCTTTCTCCCCGTTTGGAGGCGCCTTGCGCTTGGCTTCAAAGCTGCCTTGAACAGCACTAGCGGCCCGACGTCTCTGCACGGCAGGGCTGTCGTTGTGGGCCGAGGCTGCGTGTTCTCCCAAAGCGAAAACCGTGCTGGCAATCCCTTTCTAGGAACTCCTCCCACGGCACCCCAGGTTCAGCTCCGGCCGAACGAAAGGTGACCTCAGGCCTCAAGGTATGTTCCAGGGTTTCACGTCGGGGGAGTTGGGTGTGCAGCGGTTTCCATGAGGCCATACTCCACCACGGAGTGCCTTAACAATGCGAAGCTCCTGGGGGCACACAGGATAGGAGCTCGTTCGCCAATTTCGCAGTATGACTTCTCTCCGTGCCGGAACGGCGGCTCCTGGCTTCTGAGGAACGCCTTGCGCTTGGCTTCAAAGCTGCCTTGAACAGCACTAGCGGCCCGACGTCTCTGCACGGCAGGGCTGTCGTTGTGGGCCGAGGCTGCGTGTTCTCCCAAAGCGAAAACCGTGCTGGCAATCCCTTTCTAGGAACTCCTCCCACGGCACCCCAGGTTCAGCTCCGGCCGAACGAAAGGTGACCTCAGGCCTCAAGGTATGTTCCAGGGTTTCACGTCGGGGGAGTTGGGTGTGCAGCGGTTTCCATGAGGCCATACTCCACCACGGAGTGCCTTAACTCTGCGAAGCTCCTGGGGGCACACAGGATAGGAGCTCGTTCGCCAATTTCGCAGGATGACTTCTCTCCGTGCCGGAACGGCGGCTCCTGGCTTCTGAGGAACCTTAGCCTAAACAGGCCCCTGGAGAAAGCTCTTCACATTCATAGCAAGGGCAACGTACTGCTCTCTGGCTTGCCTGGGTTGAGTGCCCCAGTCGTCAAAGAGCCTCGCGAAGGCAGTGCTGCGCAGACTCCCTCTGCCAGTCGCACGGCCTCCTTGACTGAAAGAGAACTGCAGTGCCAAAAGGCACCGTGCTGACGACTGGCTCCAGGAGGAGACTCGGGACAGCACTCTCACAGAAGCGAAAGCTAGGCTGTGGGCCCAGCCTGAGGACCAGCACGTTGTCCACACTTAACACAGCTAAGGCATGAGCCAGACGACAGCCTTGGTCACTGAGGCCTATCTAAGGTACTGCCATACTTACCCACTAGATCCCACGCAGAGGTCCCTGTGCCCAAAAGGGCCTCCATGGAAGGGCCCTGTTCCTCCCGTGTGTTTCCTTGAGGTAATCAGAAACCACTGAGGATAACTACGTGAGCTCCGCTTTGAAACTGGGCGACCCTGGGCAAACCTTATTCCCCTCCGTGGTAGACGAGACAGTTGCGGGTCCTAAGCTGCCTGAAGCACACTCCTCGCGCCCACCTTCTCTTTGCTGCCGGAAGGCCTCACATAAGAGGCCTGAGTTTACTCGTGACGGAAGCCGTCTGAGTGTACTCGTGTGAGGCCTGCTGCTCTCAGTTCCTTGCTGGGAGCTTCAGCAAGAGCACTCTGGAGCTCGCCGACAAAAGAATGGTGAGCCCCCCCACGGCCTCAGGTAAAAGTCCAGACTTCCCCCGTCAGTAACACCTCGGAGTGCCATAGGAGCGAAGGAGCATGCGTTAACGGAATGCTTCAACAGTGCTAGGGATTTATTTCACGAGACACTGTGCACTCACGTTCGTTGTAACAACTGTCACAGGGCACTGTATGCCTTCCGACTCCTCTGTTGCGTTTGAGCCACAGGAAGTAAATGCATTCGTTTGATTAAGCTCCGTGAACGTGCAACGACGATGGCGAAGCGCTGCCCTGTTCGCTCGAAAGCTCTCGATTGTACAGCCTTCCAACGGCCTCAGGCTACGCAGTTGTAAACAGCCTTACATTCCATGCTGGTGTGCCCCCAGTTAGGAATTTGGGCTCTTCTGTGAGACACCAATGTGCGTCCCAAATGAAACCGGCGGGCTCCCCCAGGACGTCTGCGTACGGCAGTCGGTTGCCAGCTGTTTACTTCCAGCCGGAGAACGAAAAAGAGGACAGCTTTCCCAGGGACAATTCTGGACCCTTGGGACCATCCAGAATCACCAAAGCCTCAACTCTGCACGGCCTGGGGAACGCTCTTCCTCACGTCCAGCAATCCCCACGTCAAAACCTTTCTCAGCAGAGGCAGGCACTCTCTCCCTTGTACTAGCTAGCTCGGCAGAGCCTTCCGAGAAACATGCTGCGTCATTCAGCTTGAACGTGGGACGCGGAGGGGAGAGTACGCTTTCTCCCCGTTTGGAGGCGCCTTGCGCTTGGCTTCAAAGCTGCCTTGAACAGCACTAGCGGCCCGACGTCTCTGCACGGCAGGGCTGTCGTTGTGGGCCGAGGCTGCGTGTTCTCCCAAAGCGAAAACCGTGCTGGCAATCCCTTTCTAGGAACTCCTCCCACGGCACCCCAGGTTCAGCTCCGGCCGAACGAAAGGTGGCCTCAGGCCTCAAGGTGAAGTTCCAGCGTTTCACGTCGGGGGAGTTGGGTGTGCAGGGGTCTCCGATGAGGCCATACTCCACCACGGGGTGCCTTAACCCTGCGACGCTCCTGGGGACACACAGGGTAGGAGCCCGTTCACCAGTTTCGCATGATGACCTCTCTCCGTGCCGGAACGGCGGCCTCTGGCTTCTGAGGAGCCTTAGCGTAAGCAGGCCCCTGGAGACAGCTCTTCACATTCATAGCTAGGGCAGTGTACTCCTCTCTGGGTTGCCCAGGTTGAGTGGCCCAGTCGTCAGAGAGACTGGCGAAAGCAGCGCTGGGCGGACTCCCTTTGCCGGTCAGTCGAACGGCCTCCTTGACTGAAAGAGGACTGCAGTGCCAAAAGACACCGCGCTGACGACTGGCTCCGGGAAGAGACTCGGGACAGCACTCTCACAGAAGCGAAAGCTAGGCCGTGGGCCCAGCCTGAGGCGCAGTACGTACGTTTGCCACACTTCTTTACACAGCTAGGCGTGAGCCAGAGAGCCTTGGTCACTGAGGCCTACCTAAGGTACTGCCACACTCACCCAGTAGATCCCACGCAGAGGTCCCTGTGCCCCAAAGGGCCTCCACGGAAGGGCCCTGTTCCTCCCGTTGTGTTTCCTTGAGGTAATCAGAAACCGCTGAGGATACCTGTAGGAGCTCAGGTATGAAGCTGGGCGACCCTGGCCAAACCTGATTCCCCTCCGTGGTAGACGAGACAGTGGCGGGTCCTCAGCTGCCTGAAGCACACTCCTCGCGCGCACCTTCTCTTTGCTGCCGGAAGGCCTCACATAAGAAGTCTGAGTTGACTCGGGACAGAAGAAGTCTGGGTTGACTCGTGTGAGGCCTGCTGCTCTCCGTTCCTTGCTGGGAGCTTCAGCAGGAGCGCTCTGGAGCTCGCCGGCAGGAGAATTGTGAGTCCCCCCGCCCCACCCCGGCCTCAAGCAAAAGTCCAGATTTCCCCCCTTAGTAACACCTCGGAGTGCCAGAGGGAGCGGAGGGGCATGCGTTAACGGAATGCTTCAACCGTGGAAGGTATTTCACGAGACACTGTGCACTCACGTTCGTTGTAACAACTGTCAAAGGGCACTCACTGTATGCCTTCCAACTCCTCGGCCGTGTTGGAGCCCCAGGAAGTAAATGCGTTCGTTTGACTAAGCTCCGTGAACGCGCAACGGTGATGGCGAAGCGCTGCCCTGTTCGCTCGAAAGCTCTCGTTCGTGCGGCCTTCACACGGCCTCAAGGTACGCAGTTCTAAACAGCCTTCCATTCCATGCTGGTGTGCCAAGCCCCCCACCCACCCGCAGGGAGGAATTTGGGCTCTTCTGAGAAACACCAGTGTGCGCCACAAGTGAAACCAGGGCGTCTCCCCCAGGACGTCGCCGACCGGCAGCCGGATGCCAGAGGTGTACTTCCAGCCAGAAAAAGAGGGGAAAGGACAGCTTTCCCAGGGACAATTCTGGACCCTTGGGACCATCCAGAATCACCAAGGCCTCAACTCTGCACGGCCTGGGGAACGCTCTTCCGCCTGTCCAGCAATCCCCACGTCAAAACCTTTCTCAGCAGAGGCAGGCACTCTCTCCCTTGTACTAGCTAGCTCGGCAGAGCCTTCCGAGAAACATGCTGCGTCATTCAGCTTGAACGTGGGACGCGGAGGGGAGAGTACGCTTTCTCCCCGTTTGGAGGCGCCTTGCGCTTGGCTTCAAAGCTGCCTTGAACAGCACTAGCGGCCCGACGTCTCTGCACGGCAGGGCTGTCGTTGTGGGCCGAGGCTGCGTGTTCTCCCAAAGCGAAAACCGTGCTGGCAATCCCTTTCTAGGAACTCCTCCCACGGCACCCCAGGTTCAGCTCCGGCCGAACGAAAGGTGACCTCAGGCCTCAAGGTATGTTCCAGGGTTTCACGTCGGGGGAGTTGGGTGTGCAGCGGTTTCCATGAGGCCATACTCCACCACGGAGTGCCTTAACTCTGCGAAGCTCCTGGGGGCACACAGGATAGGAGCTCGTTCGCCAATTTCGCAGGATGACTTCTCTCCGTGCCGGAACGGCGGCTCCTGGCTTCTGAGGAACCTTAGCCTAAACAGGCCCCTGGAGAAAGCTCTTCACATTCATAGCAAGGGCAACGTACTGCTCTCTGGCTTGCCTGGGTTGAGTGCCCCAGTCGTCAAAGAGCCTCGCGAAGGCAGTGCTGCGCAGACTCCCTCTGCCAGTCGCACGGCCTCCTTGACTGAAAGAGAACTGCAGTGCCAAAAGGCACCGTGCTGACGACTGGCTCCAGGAGGAGACTCGGGACAGCACTCTCACAGAAGCGAAAGCTAGGCTGTGGGCCCAGCCTGAGGACCAGCACGTTGTCCACACTTAACACAGCTAAGGCATGAGCCAGACGACAGCCTTGGTCACTGAGGCCTATCTAAGGTACTGCCATACTTACCCACTAGATCCCACGCAGAAGTCCCTGTGCCCAAAAGGGCCTCCATGGAAGGGCCCTGTTCCTCCCGTGTGTTTCCTTGAGGTAATCAGAAACCACTGAGGATAACTACGTGAGCTCCGCTTTGAAACTGGGCGACCCTGGGCAAACCTTATTCCCCTCCGTGGTAGACGAGACAGTTGCGGGTCCTAAGCTGCCTGAAGCACACTCCTCGCGCCCACCTTCTCTTTGCTGCCGGAAGGCCTCACATAAGAGGCCTGAGTTTACTCGTGACGGAAGCCGTCTGAGTGTACTCGTGTGAGGCCTGCTGCTCTCAGTTCCTTGCTGGGAGCTTCAGCAAGAGCACTCTGGAGCTCGCCGACAAAAGAATGGTGAGCCCCCCCACGGCCTCAGGTAAAAGTCCAGACTTCCCCCGTCAGTAACACCTCGGAGTGCCATAGGAGCGAAGGAGCATGCGTTAACGGAATGCTTCAACAGTGCTAGGGATTTATTTCACGAGACACTGTGCACTCACGTTCGTTGTAACAACTGTCACAGGGCACTGTATGCCTTCCGACTCCTCTGTTGCGTTTGAGCCACAGGAAGTAAATGCATTCGTTTGATTAAGCTCCGTGAACGTGCAACGACGATGGCGAAGCGCTGCCCTGTTCGCTCGAAAGCTCTCGATTGTACAGCCTTCCAACGGCCTCAGGCTACGCAGTTGTAAACAGCCTTACATTCCATGCTGGTGTGCCCCCAGTTAGGAATTTGGGCTCTTCTGTGAGACACCAATGTGCGTCCCAAATGAAACCGGCGGGCTCCCCCAGGACGTCTGCGTACGGCAGTCGGTTGCCAGCTGTTTACTTCCAGCCGGAGAACGAAAAAGAGGACAGCTTTCCCAGGGACAATTCTGGACCCTTGGGACCATCCAGAATCACCAAAGCCTCAACTCTGCACGGCCTGGGGAACGCTCTTCCTCACGTCCAGCAATCCCCACGTCAAAACCTTTCTCAGCAGAGGCAGGCACTCTCTCCCTTGTACTAGCTAGCTCGGCAGAGCCTTCCGAGAAACATGCTGCGTCATTCAGCTTGAACGTGGGACGCGGAGGGGAGAGTACGCTTTCTCCCCGTTTGGAGGCGCCTTGCGCTTGGCTTCAAAGCTGCCTTGAACAGCACTAGCGGCCCGACGTCTCTGCACGGCAGGGCTGTCGTTGTGGGCCGAGGCTGCGTGTTCTCCCAAAGCGAAAACCGTGCTGGCAATCCCTTTCTAGGAACTCCTCCCACGGCACCCCAGGTTCAGCTCCGGCCGAACGAAAGGTGGCCTCAGGCCTCAAGGTGAAGTTCCAGCGTTTCACGTCGGGGGAGTTGGGTGTGCAGGGGTCTCCGATGAGGCCATACTCCACCACGGGGTGCCTTAACCCTGCGACGCTCCTGGGGACACACAGGGTAGGAGCCCGTTCACCAGTTTCGCATGATGACCTCTCTCCGTGCCGGAACGGCGGCCTCTGGCTCCTGAGGAGCCTTAGCGGAAGGAGGCCCCTGGAGACAGCTCTTCACATTCATAGCTAGGGCAGTGTACTCCTCTCTGGGTTGCCCAGGTTGAGTGGCCCAGTCGTCAGAGAGACTGGCGAAAGCAGCGCTGGGCGGACTCCCTTTGCCGGTCAGTCGAACGGCCTCCTTGACTGAAAGAGGACTGCAGTGCCAAAAGACACCGCGCTGACGACTGGCTCCGGGAAGAGACTCGGGACAGCACTCTCACAGAAGCGAAAGCTAGGCCGTGGGCCCAGCCTGAGGAGCAGTACGTACGTTTGCCACACTTCTTTACACAGCTAGGCGTGAGCCAGAGAGCCTTGGTCACTGAGGCCTACCTAAGGTACTGCCATACTCACCCAGTAGATCCCACGCAGAGGTCCCTGTGCCCCAAAGGGCCTCCACGGAAGGGCCCTGTTCCTCCCGTTGTGTTTCCTTGAGGTAATCAGAAACCGCTGAGGATACCTGTAGGAGCTCAGGTATGAAGCTGGGCGACCCTGGCCAAACCTGATTCCCCTCCGTGGTAGACGAGACAGTGGCGGGTCCTAAGCTGCCTGAAGCACACTCCTCGCGCGCACCTTCTCTTTGCTGCCGGAAGGCCTCACATAAGAAGTCTGAGTTGACTCGGGACAGAAGAAGTCTGGGTTGACTCGTGTGAGGCCTGCTGCTCTCCGTTCCTTGCTGGGAGCTTCAGCAGGAGCGCTCTGGAGCTCGCCGGCAGGAGAATTGTGAGTCCCCCCGCCCCACCCCGGCCTCAAGCAAAAGTCCAGATTTCCCCCCTTAGTAACACCTCGGAGTGCCAGAGGGAGCGGAGGGGCATGCGTTAACGGAATGCTTCAACCGTGGAAGGTATTTCACGAGACACTGTGCACTCACGTTCGTTGTAACAACTGTCAAAGGGCACTCACTGTATGCCTTCCAACTCCTCGGCCGCGTTGGAGCCCCAGGAAGTAAATGCGTTCGTTTGACTAAGCTCCGTGAACGCGCAACGGTGATGGCGAAGCGCTGCCCTGTTCGCTCGAAAGCTCTCGTTCGTGCGGCCTTCACACGGCCTCAAGGTACGCAGTTCTAAACAGCCTTCCATTCCATGCTGGTGTGCCAAACCCCCCACCCACCCGCAGGGAGGAATTTGGGCTCTTCTGAGAAACACCAGTGTGCGCCACAAGTGAAACCAGGGCGTCTCCCCCAGGACGTCGCCGACCGGCAGCCGGATGCCAGAGGTGTACTTCCAGCCGGAAAAAGAGGGGAAAGGACAGCTTTCCCAGGGACAATTCTGGACCCTTGGGACCATCCAGAATCACCAAAGCCTCAACTCTGCACGGCCTGGGGAACGCTCTTCCTCACGTCCAGCAATCCCCACGTCAAAACCTTTCTCAGCAGAGGCAGGCACTCTCTCCCTTGTACTAGCTAGCTCGGCAGAGCCTTCCGAGAAACATGCTGCGTCATTCAGCTTGAACGTGGGACGCGGAGGGGAGAGTACGCTTTCTCCCCGTTTGGAGGCGCCTTGCGCTTGGCTTCAAAGCTGCCTTGAACAGCACTAGCGGCCCGACGTCTCTGCACGGCAGGGCTGTCGTTGTGGGCCGAGGCTGCGTGTTCTCCCAAAGCGAAAACCGTGCTGGCAATCCCTTTCTAGGAACTCCTCCCACGGCACCCCAGGTTCAGCTCCGGCCGAACGAAAGGTGACCTCAGGCCTCAAGGTATGTTCCAGGGTTTCACGTCGGGGGAGTTGGGTGTGCAGCGGTTTCCATGAGGCCATACTCCACCACGGAGTGCCTTAACTCTGCGAAGCTCCTGGGGGCACACAGGATAGGAGCTCGTTCGCCAATTTCGCAGGATGACTTCTCTCCGTGCCGGAACGGCGGCTCCTGGCTTCTGAGGAACCTTAGCCTAAACAGGCCCCTGGAGAAAGCTCTTCACATTCATAGCAAGGGCAACGTACTGCTCTCTGGCTTGCCTGGGTTGAGTGCCCCAGTCGTCAAAGAGCCTCGCGAAGGCAGTGCTGCGCAGACTCCCTCTGCCAGTCGCACGGCCTCCTTGACTGAAAGAGAACTGCAGTGCCAAAAGGCACCGTGCTGACGACTGGCTCCAGGAGGAGACTCGGGACAGCACTCTCACAGAAGCGAAAGCTAGGCTGTGGGCCCAGCCTGAGGACCAGCAGGTTGTCCACACTTAACACAGCTAAGGCATGAGCCAGACGACAGCCTTGGTCACTGAGGCCTATCTAAGGTACTGCCATACTTACCCACTAGATCCCACGCAGAGGTCCCTGTGCCCAAAAGGGCCTCCATGGAAGGGCCCTGTTCCTCCCGTGTGTTTCCTTGAGGTAATCAGAAACCACTGAGGATAACTACGTGAGCTCCGCTTTGAAACTGGGCGACCCTGGGCAAACCTTATTCCCCTCCGTGGTAGACGAGACAGTTGCGGGTCCTAAGCTGCCTGAAGCACACTCCTCGCGCCCACCTTCTCTTTGCTGCCGGAAGGCCTCACATAAGAGGCCTGAGTTTACTCGTGACGGAAGCCGTCTGAGTGTACTCGTGTGAGGCCTGCTGCTCTCAGTTCCTTGCTGGGAGCTTCAGCAAGAGCACTCTGGAGCTCGCCGACAAAAGAATGGTGAGCCCCCCCACGGCCTCAGGTAAAAGTCCAGACTTCCCCCGTCAGTAACACCTCGGAGTGCCATAGGAGCGAAGGAGCATGCGTTAACGGAATGCTTCAACAGTGCTAGGGATTTATTTCACGAGACACTGTGCACTCACGTTCGTTGTAACAACTGTCACAGGGCACTGTATGCCTTCCGACTCCTCTGTTGCGTTTGAGCCACAGGAAGTAAATGCATTCGTTTGATTAAGCTCCGTGAACGTGCAACGACGATGGCGAAGCGCTGCCCTGTTCGCTCGAAAGCTCTCGATTGTACAGCCTTCCAACGGCCTCAGGCTACGCAGTTGTAAACAGCCTTACATTCCATGCTGGTGTGCCCCCAGTTAGGAATTTGGGCTCTTCTGTGAGACACCAATGTGCGTCCCAAATGAAACCGGCGGGCTCCCCCAGGACGTCTGCGTACGGCAGTCGGTTGCCAGCTGTTTACTTCCAGCCGGAGAACGAAAAAGAGGACAGCTTTCCCAGGGACAATTCTGGACCCTTGGGACCATCCAGAATCACCAAAGCCTCAACTCTGCACGGCCTGGGGAACGCTCTTCCTCACGTCCAGCAATCCCCACGTCAAAACCTTTCTCAGCAGAGGCAGGCACTCTCTCCCTTGTACTAGCTAGCTCGGCAGAGCCTTCCGAGAAACATGCTGCGTCATTCAGCTTGAACGTGGGACGCGGAGGGGAGAGTACGCTTTCTCCCCGTTTGGAGGCGCCTTGCGCTTGGCTTCAAAGCTGCCTTGAACAGCACTAGCGGCCCGACGTCTCTGCACGGCAGGGCTGTCGTTGTGGGCCGAGGCTGCGTGTTCTCCCAAAGCGAAAACCGTGCTGGCAATCCCTTTCTAGGAAATCCTCCCACGGCACCCCAGGTTCAGCTCCGGCCGAACGAAAGGTGGCCTCAGGCCTCAAGGTGAAGTTCCAGCGTTTCACGTCGGGGGAGTTGGGTGTGCAGGGGTCTCCGATGAGGCCATACTCCACCACGGGGTGCCTTAACCCTGCGACGCTCCTGGGGACACACAGGGTAGGAGCCCGTTCACCAGTTTCGCATGATGACCTCTCTCCGTGCCGGAACGGCGGCCTCTGGCTCCTGAGGAGCCTTAGCGGAAGGAGGCCCCTGGAGACAGCTCTTCACATACATAGCTAGGGCAGTGTACTCCTCTCTGGGTTGCCCAGGTTGAGTGGCCCAGTCGTCAGAGAGACTGGCGAAAGCAGCGCTGGGCGGACTCCCTTTGCCGGTCAGTCGAACGGCCTCCTTGACTGAAAGAGGACTGCAGTGCCAAAAGACACCGCGCTGACGACTGGCTCCGGGAAGAGACTCGGGACAACACTCTCACAGAAGCGAAAGCTAGGCCGTGGGCCCAGCCTGAGGAGCAGTACGTACGTTTGCCACACTTCTTTACACAGCTAGGCGTGAGCCAGAGAGCCTTGGTCACTGAGGCCTACCTAAGGTACTGCCATACTCACCCAGTAGATCCCACGCAGAGGTCCCTGTGCCCCAAAGGGCCTCCACGGAAGGGCCCTGTTCCTCCCGTTGTGTTTCCTTGAGGTAATCAGAAACCGCTGAGGATACCTGTAGGAGCTCAGGTATGAAGCTGGGCGACCCTGGCCAAACCTGATTCCCCTCCGTGGTAGACGAGACAGTGGCGGGTCCTAAGCTGCCTGAAGCACACTCCTCGCGCGCACCTTCTCTTTGCTGCCGGAAGGCCTCACATAAGAAGTCTGAGTTGACTCGGGACAGAAGAAGTCTGGGTTGACTCGTGTGAGGCCTGCTGCTCTCCGTTCCTTGCTGGGAGCTTCAGCAGGAGCGCTCTGGAGCTCGCAGGCAGGAGAATTGTGAGTCCCCCCGCCCCACCCCGGCCTCAAGCAAAAGTCCAGATTTCCCCCCTTAGTAACACCTCGGAGTGCCAGAGGGAGCGGAGGGGCATGCGTTAACGGAATGCTTCAACCGTGGAAGGTATTTCACGAGACACTGTGCACTCACGTTCGTTGTAACAACTGTCAAAGGGCACTCACTGTATGCCTTCCAACTCCTCGGCCGCGTTGGAGCCCCAGGAAGTAAATGCGTTCGTTTGACTAAGCTCCGTGAACGCGCAACGGTGATGGCGAAGCGCTGCCCTGTTCGCTCGAAAGCTCTCGTTCGTGCGGCCTTCACACGGCCTCAAGGTACGCAGTTCTAAACAGCCTTCCATTCCATGCTGGTGTGCCAAGCCCCCCACCCACCCGCAGGGAGGAATTTGGGCTCTTCTGAGAAACACCAGTGTGCGCCACAAGTGAAACCAGGGCGTCTCCCCCAGGACGTCGCCGACCGGCAGCCGGATGCCAGAGGTGTACTTCCAGCCGGAAAAAGAGGGGAAAGGACAGCTTTCCCAGGGACAATTCTGGACCCTTGGGACCATCCAGAATCACCAAGGCCTCAACTCTGCACGGCCTGGGGAACGCTCTTCCTCACGTCCAGCAATCCCCACGTCAAAACCTTTCTCAGCAGAAGCAGGCACTCTCTCCCTTGTACTAGCTAGCTCGGCAGAGCCTTCCGAGAAACATGCTGCGTCATTCAGCTTGAACGTGGGACGCGGAGGGGAGAGTACGCTTTCTCCCCGTTTGGAGGCGCCTTGCGCTTGGCTTCAAAGCTGCCTTGAACAGCACTAGCGGCCCGACGTCTCTGCACGGCAGGGCTGTCGTTGTGGGCCGAGGCTGCGTGTTCTCCCAAAGCGAAAACCGTGCTGGCAATCCCTTTCTAGGAACTCCTCCCACGGCACCCCAGGTTCAGCTCCGGCCGAACGAAAGGTGACCTCAGGCCTCAAGGTATGTTCCAGGGTTTCACGTCGGGGGAGTTGGGTGTGCAGCGGTTTCCATGAGGCCATACTCCACCACGGAGTGCCTTAACTCTGCGAAGCTCCTGGGGGCACACAGGATAGGAGCTCGTTCGCCAATTTCGCAGGATGACTTCTCTCCGTGCCGGAACGGCGGCTCCTGGCTTCTGAGGAACCTTAGCCTAAACAGGCCCCTGGAGAAAGCTCTTCACATTCATAGCAAGGGCAACGTACTGCTCTCTGGCTTGCCTGGGTTGAGTGCCCCAGTCGTCAAAGAGCCTCGCGAAGGCAGTGCTGCGCAGACTCCCTCTGCCAGTCGCACGGCCTCCTTGACTGAAAGAGAACTGCAGTGCCAAAAGGCACCGTGCTGACGACTGGCTCCAGGAGGAGACTCGGGACAGCACTCTCACAGAAGCGAAAGCTAGGCTGTGGGCCCAGCCTGAGGACCAGCAGGTTGTCCACACTTAACACAGCTAAGGCATGAGCCAGACGACAGCCTTGGTCACTGAGGCCTATCTAAGGTACTGCCATACTTACCCACTAGATCCCACGCAGAGGTCCCTGTGCCCAAAAGGGCCTCCATGGAAGGGCCCTGTTCCTCCCGTGTGTTTCCTTGAGGTAATCAGAAACCACTGAGGATAACTACGTGAGCTCCGCTTTGAAACTGGGCGACCCTGGGCAAACCTTATTCCCCTCCGTGGTAGACGAGACAGTTGCGGGTCCTAAGCTGCCTGAAGCACACTCCTCGCGCCCACCTTCTCTTTGCTGCCGGAAGGCCTCACATAAGAGGCCTGAGTTTACTCGTGACGGAAGCCGTCTGAGTGTACTCGTGTGAGGCCTGCTGCTCTCAGTTCCTTGCTGGGAGCTTCAGCAAGAGCACTCTGGAGCTCGCCGACAAAAGAATGGTGAGCCCCCCCACGGCCTCAGGTAAAAGTCCAGACTTCCCCCGTCAGTAACACCTCGGAGTGCCATAGGAGCGAAGGAGCATGCGTTAACGGAATGCTTCAACAGTGCTAGGGATTTATTTCACGAGACACTGTGCACTCACGTTCGTTGTAACAACTGTCACAGGGCACTGTATGCCTTCCGACTCCTCTGTTGCGTTTGAGCCACAGGAAGTAAATGCATTCGTTTGATTAAGCTCCGTGAACGTGCAACGACGATGGCGAAGCGCTGCCCTGTTCGCTCGAAAGCTCTCGATTGTACAGCCTTCCAACGGCCTCAGGCTACGCAGTTGTAAACAGCCTTACATTCCATGCTGGTGTGCCCCCAGTTAGGAATTTGGGCTCTTCTGTGAGACACCAATGTGCGTCCCAAATGAAACCGGCGGGCTCCCCCAGGACGTCTGCGTACGGCAGTCGGTTGCCAGCTGTTTACTTCCAGCCGGAGAACGAAAAAGAGGACAGCTTTCCCAGGGACAATTCTGGACCCTTGGGACCATCCAGAATCACCAAAGCCTCAACTCTGCACGGCCTGGGGAACGCTCTTCCTCACGTCCAGCAATCCCCACGTCAAAACCTTTCTCAGCAGAGGCAGGCACTCTCTCCCTTGTACTAGCTAGCTCGGCAGAGCCTTCCGAGAAACATGCTGCGTCATTCAGCTTGAACGTGGGACGCGGAGGGGAGAGTACGCTTTCTCCCCGTTTGGAGGCGCCTTGCGCTTGGCTTCAAAGCTGCCTTGAACAGCACTAGCGGCCCGACGTCTCTGCACGGCAGGGCTGTCGTTGTGGGCCGAGGCTGCGTGTTCTCCCAAAGCGAAAACCGTGCTGGCAATCCCTTTCTAGGAAATCCTCCCACGGCACCCCAGGTTCAGCTCCGGCCGAACGAAAGGTGGCCTCAGGCCTCAAGGTGAAGTTCCAGCGTTTCACGTCGGGGGAGTTGGGTGTGCAGGGGTCTCCGATGAGGCCATACTCCACCACGGGGTGCCTTAACCCTGCGACGCTCCTGGGGACACACAGGGTAGGAGCCCGTTCACCAGTTTCGCATGATGACCTCTCTCCGTGCCGGAACGGCGGCCTCTGGCTCCTGAGGAGCCTTAGCGGAAGGAGGCCCCTGGAGACAGCTCTTCACATACATAGCTAGGGCAGTGTACTCCTCTCTGGGTTGCCCAGGTTGAGTGGCCCAGTCGTCAGAGAGACTGGCGAAAGCAGCGCTGGGCGGACTCCCTTTGCCGGTCAGTCGAACGGCCTCCTTGACTGAAAGAGGACTGCAGTGCCAAAAGACACCGCGCTGACGACTGGCTCCGGGAAGAGACTCGGGACAGCACTCTCACAGAAGCGAAAGCTAGGCCGTGGGCCCAGCCTGAGGAGCAGTACGTACGTTTGCCACACTTCTTTACACAGCTAGGCGTGAGCCAGAGAGCCTTGGTCACTGAGGCCTACCTAAGGTACTGCCATACTCACCCAGTAGATCCCACGCAGAGGTCCCTGTGCCCCAAAGGGCCTCCACGGAAGGGCCCTGTTCCTCCCGTTGTGTTTCCTTGAGGTAATCAGAAACCGCTGAGGATACCTGTAGGAGCTCAGGTATGAAGCTGGGCGACCCTGGCCAAACCTGATTCCCCTCCGTGGTAGACGAGACAGTGGCGGGTCCTAAGCTGCCTGAAGCACACTCCTCGCGCGCACCTTCTCTTTGCTGCCGGAAGGCCTCACATAAGAAGTCTGAGTTGACTCGGGACAGAAGAAGTCTGGGTTGACTCGTGTGAGGCCTGCTGCTCTCCGTTCCTTGCTGGGAGCTTCAGCAGGAGCGCTCTGGAGCTCGCCGGCAGGAGAATTGTGAGTCCCCCCGCCCCACCCCGGCCTCAAGCAAAAGTCCAGATTTCCCCCCTTAGTAACACCTCGGAGTGCCAGAGGGAGCGGAGGGGCATGCGTTAACGGAATGCTTCAACCGTGGAAGGTATTTCACGAGACACTGTGCACTCACGTTCGTTGTAACAACTGTCAAAGGGCACTCACTGTATGCCTTCCAACTCCTCGGCCGCGTTGGAGCCCCAGGAAGTAAATGCGTTCGTTTGACTAAGCTCCGTGAACGCGCAACGGTGATGGCGAAGCGCTGCCCTGTTCGCTCGAAAGCTCTCGTTCGTGCGGCCTTCACACGGCCTCAAGGTACGCAGTTCTAAACAGCCTTCCATTCCATGCTGGTGTGCCAAGCCCCCCACCCACCCGCAGGGAGGAATTTGGGCTCTTCTGAGAAACACCAGTGTGCGCCACAAGTGAAACCAGGGCGTCTCCCCCAGGACGTCGCCGACCGGCAGCCGGATGCCAGAGGTGTACTTCCAGCCGGAAAAAGAGGGGAAAGGACAGCTTTCCCAGGGACAATTCTGGACCCTTGGGACCATCCAGAATCACCAAGGCCTCAACTCTGCACGGCCTGGGGAACGCTCTTCCTCACGTCCAGCAATCCCCACGTCAAAACCTTTCTCAGCAGAGGCAGGCACTCTCTCCCTTGTACTAGCTAGCTCGGCAGAGCCTTCCGAGAAACATGCTGCGTCATTCAGCTTGAACGTGGGACGCGGAGGGGAGAGTACGCTTTCTCCCCGTTTGGAGGCGCCTTGCGCTTGGCTTCAAAGCTGCCTTGAACAGCACTAGCGGCCCGACGTCTCTGCACGGCAGGGCTGTCGTTGTGGGCCGAGGCTGCGTGTTCTCCCAAAGCGAAAACCGTGCTGGCAATCCCTTTCTAGGAACTCCTCCCACGGCACCCCAGGTTCAGCTCCGGCCGAACGAAAGGTGACCTCAGGCCTCAAGGTATGTTCCAGGGTTTCACGTCGGGGGAGTTGGGTGTGCAGCGGTTTCCATGAGGCCATACTCCACCACGGAGTGCCTTAACTCTGCGAAGCTCCTGGGGGCACACAGGATAGGAGCTCGTTCGCCAATTTCGCAGGATGACTTCTCTCCGTGCCGGAACGGCGGCTCCTGGCTTCTGAGGAACCTTAGCCTAAACAGGCCCCTGGAGAAAGCTCTTCACATTTATAGCAAGGGCAACGTACTGCTCTCTGGCTTGCCTGGGTTGAGTGCCCCAGTCGTCAAAGAGCCTCGCGAAGGCAGTGCTGCGCAGACTCCCTCTGCCAGTCGCACGGCCTCCTTGACTGAAAGAGAACTGCAGTGCCAAAAGGCACCGTGCTGACGACTGGCTCCAGGAGGAGACTCGGGACAGCACTCTCACAGAAGCGAAAGCTAGGCTGTGGGCCCAGCCTGAGGACCAGCAGGTTGTCCACACTTAACACAGCTAAGGCATGAGCCAGACGACAGCCTTGGTCACTGAGGCCTATCTAAGGTACTGCCATACTTACACACTAGATCCCACGCAGAGGTCCCTGTGCCCAAAAGGGCCTCCATGGAAGGGCCCTGTTCCTCCCGTGTGTTTCCTTGAGGTAATCAGAAACCACTGAGGATAACTACGTGAGCTCCGCTTTGAAACTGGGCGACCCTGGGCAAACCTTATTCCCCTCCGTGGTAGACGAGACAGTTGCGGGTCCTAAGCTGCCTGAAGCACACTCCTCGCGCCCACCTTCTCTTTGCTGCCGGAAGGCCTCACATAAGAGGCCTGAGTTTACTCGTGACGGAAGCCGTCTGAGTGTACTCGTGTGAGGCCTGCTGCTCTCAGTTCCTTGCTGGGAGCTTCAGCAAGAGCACTCTGGAGCTCGCCGACAAAAGAATGGTGAGCCCCCCCACGGCCTCAGGTAAAAGTCCAGACTTCCCCCGTCAGTAACACCTCGGAGTGCCATAGGAGCGAAGGAGCATGCGTTAACGGAATGCTTCAACAGTGCTAGGGATTTATTTCACGAGACACTGCACTCACGTTCGTTGTAACAACTGTCACAGGGCACTGTATGCCTTCCGACTCCTCTGTTGCGTTTGAGCCACAGGAAGTAAATGCATTCGTTTGATTAAGCTCCGTGAACGTGCAACGACGATGGCGAAGCGCTGCCCTGTTCGCTCGAAAGCTCTCGATTGTACAGCCTTCCAACGGCCTCAGGCTACGCAGTTGTAAACAGCCTTACATTCCATGCTGGTGTGCCCCCAGTTAGGAATTTGGGCTCTTCTGTGAGACACCAATGTGCGTCCCAAATGAAACCGGCGGGCTCCCCCAGGACGTCTGCGTACGGCAGTCGGTTGCCAGCTGTTTACTTCCAGCCGGAGAACGAAAAAGAGGACAGCTTTCCCAGGGACAATTCTGGACCCTTGGGACCATCCAGAATCACCAAAGCCTCAACTCTGCACGGCCTGGGGAACGCTCTTCCTCACGTCCAGCAATCCCCACGTCAAAACCTTTCTCAGCAGAGGCAGGCACTCTCTCCCTTGTACTAGCTAGCTCGGCAGAGCCTTCCGAGAAACATGCTGCGTCATTCAGCTTGAACGTGGGACGCGGAGGGGAGAGTACGCTTTCTCCCCGTTTGGAGGCGCCTTGCGCTTGGCTTCAAAGCTGCCTTGAACAGCACTAGCGGCCCGACGTCTCTGCACGGCAGGGCTGTCGTTGTGGGCCGAGGCTGCGTGTTCTCCCAAAGCGAAAACCGTGCTGGCAATCCCTTTCTAGGAACTCCTCCCACGGCACCCCAGGTTCAGCTCCGGCCGAACGAAAGGTGACCTCAGGCCTCAAGGTATGTTCCAGGGTTTCACGTCGGGGGAGTTGGGTGTGCAGCGGTTTCCATGAGGCCATACTCCACCACGGAGTGCCTTAACTCTGCGAAGCTCCTGGGGGCACACAGGATAGGAGCTCGTTCGCCAATTTCGCAGGATGACTTCTCTCCGTGCCGGAACGGCGGCTCCTGGCTTCTGAGGAACCTTAGCCTAAACAGGCCCCTGGAGAAAGCTCTTCACATTCATAGCAAGGGCAACGTACTGCTCTCTGGCTTGCCTGGGTTGAGTGCCCCAGTCGTCAAAGAGCCTCGCGAAGGCAGTGCTGCGCAGTCTCCCTCTGCCAGTCGCACGGCCTCCTTGACTGAAAGAGAACTGCAGTGCCAAAAGGCACCGTGCTGACGACTGGCTCCAGGAGGAGACTCGGGACAGCACTCTCACAGAAGCGAAAGCTAGGCTGTGGGCCCAGCCTGAGGACCAGCAGGTTGTCCACACTTAACACAGCTAAGGCATGAGCCAGACGACAGCCTTGGTCACTGAGGCCTATCTAAGGTACTGCCATACTTACCCACTAGATCCCACGCAGAGGTCCCTGTGCCCAAAAGGGCCTCCATGGAAGGGCCCTGTTCCTCCCGTGTGTTTCCTTGAGGTAATCAGAAACCACTGAGGATAACTACGTGAGCTCCGCTTTGAAACTGGGCGACCCTGGGCAAACCTTATTCCCCTCCGTGGTAGACGAGACAGTTGCGGGTCCTAAGCTGCCTGAAGCACACTCCTCGCGCCCACCTTCTCTTTGCTGCCGGAAGGCCTCACATAAGAGGCCTGAGTTTACTCGTGACGGAAGCCGTCTGAGTGTACTCGTGTGAGGCCTGCTGCTCTCAGTTCCTTGCTGGGAGCTTCAGCAAGAGCACTCTGGAGCTCGCCGACAAAAGAATGGTGAGCCCCCCCACGGCCTCAGGTAAAAGTCCAGACTTCCCCCGTCAGTAACACCTCGGAGTGCCATAGGAGCGAAGGAGCATGCGTTAACGGAATGCTTCAACAGTGCTAGGGATTTATTTCACGAGACACTGTGCACTCACGTTCGTTGTAACAACTGTCACAGGGCACTGTATGCCTTCCGACTCCTCTGTTGCGTTTGAGCCACAGGAAGTAAATGCATTCGTTTGATTAAGCTCCGTGAACGTGCAACGACGATGGCGAAGCGCTGCCCTGTTCGCTCGAAAGCTCTCGATTGTACAGCCTTCCAACGGCCTCAGGCTACGCAGTTGTAAACAGCCTTACATTCCATGCTGGTGTGCCCCCAGTTAGGAATTTGGGCTCTTCTGTGAGACACCAATGTGCGTCCCAAATGAAACCGGCGGGCTCCCCCAGGACGTCTGCGTACGGCAGTCGGTTGCCAGCTGTTTACTTCCAGCCGGAGAACGAAAAAGAGGACAGCTTTCCCAGGGACAATTCTGGACCCTTGGGACCATCCAGAATCACCAAAGCCTCAACTCTGCACGGCCTGGGGAACGCTCTTCCTCACGTCCAGCAATCCCCACGTCAAAACCTTTCTCAGCAGAGGCAGGCACTCTCTCCCTTGTACTAGCTAGCTCGGCAGAGCCTTCCGAGAAACATGCTGCGTCATTCAGCTTGAACGTGGGACGCGGAGGGGAGAGTACGCTTTCTCCCCGTTTGGAGGCGCCTTGCGCTTGGCTTCAAAGCTGCCTTGAACAGCACTAGCGGCCCGACGTCTCTGCACGGCAGGGCTGTCGTTGTGGGCCGAGGCTGCGTGTTCTCCCAAAGCGAAAACCGTGCTGGCAATCCCTTTCTAGGAACTCCTCCCACGGCACCCCAGGTTCAGCTCCGGCCGAACGAAAGGTGACCTCAGGCCTCAAGGTATGTTCCAGGGTTTCACGTCGGGGGAGTTGGGTGTGCAGCGGTTTCCATGAGGCCATACTCCACCACGGAGTGCCTTAACTCTGCGAAGCTCCTGGGGGCACACAGGATAGGAGCTCGTTCGCCAATTTCGCAGGATGACTTCTCTCCGTGCCGGAACGGCGGCTCCTGGCTTCTGAGGAACCTTAGCCTAAACAGGCCCCTGGAGAAAGCTCTTCACATTCATAGCAAGGGCAACGTACTGCTCTCTGGCTTGCCTGGGTTGAGTGCCCCAGTCGTCAAAGAGCCTCGCGAAGGCAGTGCTGCGCAGACTCCCTCTGCCAGTCGCACGGCCTCCTTGACTGAAAGAGAACTGCAGTGCCAAAAGGCACCGTGCTGACGACTGGCTCCAGGAGGAGACTCGGGACAGCACTCTCACAGAAGCGAAAGCTAGGCTGTGGGCCCAGCCTGAGGACCAGCAGGTTGTCCACACTTAACACAGCTAAGGCATGAGCCAGACGACAGCCTTGGTCACTGAGGCCTATCTAAGGTACTGCCATACTTACACACTAGATCCCACGCAGAGGTCCCTGTGCCCAAAAGGGCCTCCATGGAAGGGCCCTGTTCCTCCCGTGTGTTTCCTTGAGGTAATCAGAAACCACTGAGGATAACTACGTGAGCTCCGCTTTGAAACTGGGCGACCCTGGGCAAACCTTATTCCCCTCCGTGGTAGACGAGACAGTTGCGGGTCCTAAGCTGCCTGAAGCACACTCCTCGCGCCCACCTTCTCTTTGCTGCCGGAAGGCCTCACATAAGAGGCCTGAGTTTACTCGTGACGGAAGCCGTCTGAGTGTACTCGTGTGAGGCCTGCTGCTCTCAGTTCCTTGCTGGGAGCTTCAGCAAGAGCACTCTGGAGCTCGCCGACAAAAGAATGGTGAGCCCCCCCACGGCCTCAGGTAAAAGTCCAGACTTCCCCCGTCAGTAACACCTCGGAGTGCCATAGGAGCGAAGGAGCATGCGTTAACGGAATGCTTCAACAGTGCTAGGGATTTATTTCACGAGACACTGTGCACTCACGTTCGTTGTAACAACTGTCACAGGGCACTGTATGCCTTCCGACTCCTCTGTTGCGTTTGAGCCACAGGAAGTAAATGCATTCGTTTGATTAAGCTCCGTGAACGTGCAACGACGATGGCGAAGCGCTGCCCTGTTCGCTCGAAAGCTCTCGATTGTACAGCCTTCCAACGGCCTCAGGCTACGCAGTTGTAAACAGCCTTACATTCCATGCTGGTGTGCCCCCAGTTAGGAATTTGGGCTCTTCTGTGAGACACCAATGTGCGTCCCAAATGAAACCGGCGGGCTCCCCCAGGACGTCTGCGTACGGCAGTCGGTTGCCAGCTGTTTACTTCCAGCCGGAGAACGAAAAAGAGGACAGCTTTCCCAGGGACAATTCTGGACCCTTGGGACCATCCAGAATCACCAAAGCCTCAACTCTGCACGGCCTGGGGAACGCTCTTCCGCCTGTCCAGCAATCCCCACGTCAAAACCTTTCTCAGCAGAGGCAGGCACTCTCTCCCTTGTACTAGCTAGCTCGGCAGAGCCTTCCGAGAAACATGCTGCGTCATTCAGCTTGAACGTGGGACGCGGAGGGGAGAGTACGCTTTCTCCCCGTTTGGAGGCGCCTTGCGCTTGGCTTCAAAGCTGCCTTGAACAGCACTAGCGGCCCGACGTCTCTGCACGGCAGGGCTGTCGTTGTGGGCCGAGGCTGCGTGTTCTCCCAAAGCGAAAACCGTGCTGGCAATCCCTTTCTAGGAACTCCTCCCACGGCACCCCAGGTTCAGCTCCGGCCGAACGAAAGGTGACCTCAGGCCTCAAGGTATGTTCCAGGGTTTCACGTCGGGGGAGTTGGGTGTGCAGCGGTTTCCATGAGGCCATACTCCACCACGGAGTGCCTTAACTCTGCGAAGCTCCTGGGGGCACACAGGATAGGAGCTCGTTCGCCAATTTCGCAGGATGACTTCTCTCCGTGCCGGAACGGCGGCTCCTGGCTTCTGAGGAACCTTAGCCTAAACAGGCCCCTGGAGAAAGCTCTTCACATTCATAGCAAGGGCAACGTACTGCTCTCTGGCTTGCCTGGGTTGAGTGCCCCAGTCGTCAAAGAGCCTCGCGAAGGCAGTGCTGCGCAGACTCCCTCTGCCAGTCGCACGGCCTCCTTGACTGAAAGAGAACTGCAGTGCCAAAAGGCACCGTGCTGACGACTGGCTCCAGGAGGAGACTCGGGACAGCACTCTCACAGAAGCGAAAGCTAGGCTGTGGGCCCAGCCTGAGGACCAGCACGTTGTCCACACTTAACACAGCTAAGGCATGAGCCAGACGACAGCCTTGGTCACTGAGGCCTATCTAAGGTACTGCCATACTTACCCACTAGATCCCACGCAGAAGTCCCTGTGCCCAAAAGGGCCTCCATGGAAGGGCCCTGTTCCTCCCGTGTGTTTCCTTGAGGTAATCAGAAACCACTGAGGATAACTACGTGAGCTCCGCTTTGAAACTGGGCGACCCTGGGCAAACCTTATTCCCCTCCGTGGTAGACGAGACAGTGGCGGGTCCTAAGCTGCCTGAAGCACACTCCTCGCGCGCACCTTCTCTTTGCTGCCGGAAGGCCTCACGTAAGAAGTCTGAGTTGACTCGGGACAGAAGAAGTCTGGGTTGACTCGTGTGAGGCCTGCTGCTCTCCGTTCCTTGCTGGGAGCTTCAGCAGGAGCGCTCTGGAGCTCGCCGGCAGGAGAATTGTGAGTCCCCCCGCCCCACCCCGGCCTCAAGCAAAAGTCCAGATTTCCCCCCTTAGTAACACCTCGGAGTGCCAGAGGGAGCGGAGGGGCATGCGTTAACGGAATGCTTCAACCGTGGAAGGTATTTCACGAGACACTGTGCACTCACGTTCGTTGTAACAACTGTCAAAGGGCACTCACTGTATGCCTTCCATCTCCTCGGCCGTGTTGGAGCCCCAGGAAGTAAATGCGTTCGTTTGACTAAGCTCCGTGAACGCGCAACGGTGATGGCGAAGCGCTGCCCTGTTCGCTCGAAAGCTCTCGTTCGTGCGGCCTTCACACGGCCTCAAGGTACGCAGTTCTAAACAGCCTTCCATTCCATGCTGGTGTGCCAAGCCCCCCACCCACCCGCAGGGAGGAATTTGGGCTCTTCTGAGAAACACCAGTGTGCGCCACAAGTGAAACCAGGGCGTCTCCCCCAGGACGTCGCCGACCGGCAGCCGGATGCCAGAGGTGTACTTCCAGCCGGAAAAAGAGGGGAAAGGACAGCTTTCCCAGGGACAATTCTGGACCCTTGGGACCATCCAGAATCACCAAGGCCTCAACTCTGCACGGCCTGGGGAACGCTCTTCCGCCTGTCCAGCAATCCCCACGTCAAAACCTTTCTCAGCAGAGGCAGGCACTCTCTCCCTTGTACTAGCTAGCTCGGCAGAGCCTTCCGAGAAACATGCTGCGTCATTCAGCTTGAACGTGGGACGCGGAGGGGAGAGTACGCTTTCTCCCCGTTTGGAGGCGCCTTGCGCTTGGCTTCAAAGCTGCCTTGAACAGCACTAGCGGCCCGACGTCTCTGCACGGCAGGGCTGTCGTTGTGGGCCGAGGCTGCGTGTTCTCCCAAAGCGAAAACCGTGCTGGCAATCCCTTTCTAGGAACTCCTCCCACGGCACCCCAGGTTCAGCTCCGGCCGAACGAAAGGTGACCTCAGGCCTCAAGGTATGTTCCAGGGTTTCACGTCGGGGGAGTTGGGTGTGCAGCGGTTTCCATGAGGCCATACTCCACCACGGAGTGCCTTAACTGTGCGAAGCTCCTGGGGGCACACAGGATAGGAGCTCGTTCGCCAATTTCGCAGGATGACTTCTCTCCGTGCCGGAACGGCGGCTCCTGGCTTCTGAGGAACCTTAGCCTAAACAGGCCCCTGGAGAAAGCTCTTCACATTCATAGCAAGGGCAACGTACTGCTCTCTGGCTTGCCTGGGTTGAGTGCCCCAGTCGTCAAAGAGCCTCGCGAAGGGAGTGCTGCGCAGACTCCCTCTGCCAGTCGCACGGCCTCCTTGACTGAAAGAGAACTGCAGTGCCAAAAGACACCGCGCTGACGACTGGCTCCGGGAAGAGACTCGGGGCAGCACTCTCACAGAAGCGAAAGCTAGGCCGTGGGCCCAGCCTGAGGAGCAGTACGTACGTTTGCCACACTTCTTTACACAGCTAGGCGTGAGCCAGAGAGCCTTGGTCACTGAGGCCTACCTAAGGTACTGCCATACTCACCCAGTAGATCCCACGCAGAGGTCCCTGTGCCCCAAAGGGCCTCCACGGAAGGGCCCTGTTCCTCCCGTTGTGTTTCCTTGAGGTAATCAGAAACCGCTGAGGATACCTGTAGGAGCTCAGGTATGAAGCTGGGCGACCCTGGCCAAACCTGATTCCCCTCCGTGCTAGACGAGACAGTGGCGGGTCCTCAGCTGCCTGAAGCACACTCCTCGCGCGCACCTTCTCTTTGCTGCCGGAAGGCCTCACGTAAGAAGTCTGAGTTGACTCGTGACAGAAGAAGTCTGAGTTGACTCGTGTGAGGCCTGCTGCTCTCCGTTCCTTGCTGGGAGCTTCAGCAGGAGCGCTCTGGAGCTCGCCGGTAGGAGAATTGTGAGTCCCCCCCGCCCCACCCCGGCCTCAAGCAAAAGTCCAGATTTCCCCCGTTAGTAACGCCTCGGAGTGCCAGAGGGAGCGGAGGGGCGTGCGTTAACGGAATGCTTCAACCGTGGAAGGTATTTCACGAGACACTGTGCACTCACGTTCGTTGTAACAACTGTCAAAGGGCACTCACTGTATGCCTTCCAACTCCTCGGCCGCGTTGGAGCCCCAGGAAGTAAATGCGTTCGTTTGACTAAGCTCCGTGAACGCGCAACGGCGATGGCGAAGCGCTGCCCTGTTCGCTCGAAAGCTCTCGTTCGTGCGGCCTTCACACGGCCTCAAGGTACGCAGTTCTAAACAGCCTTCCATTCCATGCTGGTGTGCCAAGCCCCCCACCCACCCGCAGGGAGGAATTTGGGCTCTTCTGAGAAACACCAGTGTGCGCCACAAGTGAAACCAGGGCGTCTCCCCCAGGACGTGGCCGACCGGCAGCCGGATGCCAGAGGTGTACTTCCAGCCGGAAAAAGAGGGAAAAGGACAGCTTTCCCAGGGACAGTTCTGGACCCTTGGGACCATCCAGAATCACCAAGGCCTCACCTTTGCACGGCCTGGGGAACGCTCTTCCGCCTGTCCAGCAATCCCCACGTCAAAACCTTTCTCAGCAGAGGCAGGCACTCTCTCCCTTGTACCAGATAGCTCGGCAGAGCCTTCCGAGAAACATGCTGCGTCATTCAGCTTGAACGTGGGACGCGGAGGGGAGAGTACGCTTTCTCCCCGTTTGGAGGCGCCTTGCGCTTGGCTTCAAAGCTGCCTTGAACAGCACTAGCGGCCCGACGTCTCTGCACGGCAGGGCTGTCGTTGTGGGCCGAGGCTGCGTGTTCTCCCAAAGCGAAAACCGTGCTGGCAATCCCTTTCTAGGAACTCCTCCCACGGCACCCCAGGTTCAGCTCCGGCCGAACGAAAGGTGACCTCAGGCCTCAAGGTGAAGTTCCAGCGTTTCACGTCAGGGGAGCTGGGTGTGCAGGGGTCTCCGATGAGGCCATACTCCACCACGGAGTGCCTTAACCCTGCGACGCTCCTGGGGACACACAGGGTAAGGAGCCCGTTCACCAGTTTCGCCTGATGACCTCTCTCCGTGCCGGAACGGCGGCCTCTGGCTTCTGAGGAGCCTTAGCGTAAGCAGGCCCCTGGAGACAGCTCTTCACATTCATAGCTAGGGCAGTGTACTCCTCTCTGGGTTGCCCAGGTTGAGTGGCCCAGTCGTCAGAGAGACTGGCGAAAGCAGCGCTGGGCGGACTCCCTTTGCCGGTCAGTCGAACGGCCTCCTTGACTGAAAGAGAACTGCAGTGCCAAAAGACACCGCGCTGACGACTGGCTCCGGGAAGAGACTCGGGGCAGCACTCTCACAGAAGCGAAAGCTAGGCCGTGGGCCCAGCCTGAGGAGCAGTACGTACGTTTGCCACACTTCTTTACACAGCTAGGCGTGAGCCAGAGAGCCTTGGTCACTGAGGCCTACCTAAGGTACTGCCATACTCACCCAGTAGATCCCACGCAGAGGTCCCTGTGCCCCAAAGGGCCTCCACGGAAGGGCCCTGTTCCTCCCGTTGTGTTTCCTTGAGGTAATCAGAAACCGCTGAGGATACCTGTAGGAGCTCAGGTATGAAGCTGGGCGACCCTGGCCAAACCTGATTCCCCTCCGTGCTAGACGAGACAGTGGCGGGTCCTCAGCTGCCTGAAGCACACTCCTCGCGCGCACCTTCTCTTTGCTGCCGGAAGGCCTCACGTAAGAAGTCTGAGTTGACTCGTGACAGAAGAAGTCTGGGTTGACTCGTGTGAGGCCTGCTGCTCTCCGTTCCTTGCTGGGAGCTTCAGCAGGAGCGCTCTGGAGCTCGCCGGCAGGAGAATTGTGAGTCCCCCGGCCCCACCCCGGCCTCAAGCAAAAGTCCAGATTTCCCCCCTTAGTAACACCTCGGAGTGCCAGAGGGAGCGGAGGGGCGTGCGTTAACGGAATGCTTCAACCGTGGAAGGTATTTCACGAGACACTGTGCACTCACGTTCGTTGTAACAACTGTCAAAGGGCACTCACTGTATGCCTTCCAACTCCTCGGCCGCGTTGGAGCCCCAGGAAGTAAATGCGTTCGTTTGACTAAGCTCCGTGAACGCGCAACGGTGATGGCGAAGCGCTGCCCTGTTCGCTCGAAAGCTCTCGTTCGTGCGGCCTTCACACGGCCTCAAGGTACGCAGTTCTAAACAGCCTTCCATTCCAT
The DNA here is from genome assembly GCF_963455315.2 of Globicephala melas. Lineage (NCBI taxonomy): Eukaryota > Metazoa > Chordata > Mammalia > Artiodactyla > Delphinidae > Globicephala > Globicephala melas. Next base: position 397,731 of record NW_027207322.1, read on the forward strand.
GCTGGTGTGCCAAGCCCCCCACCCACCCGCAGGGAGGAATTTGGGCTCTTCTGAGAAACACCAGTGTGCGCCACAAGTGAAACCAGGGCGTCTCCCCCAGGACGTGGCCGACCGGCAGCCGGATGCCAGAGGTGTACTTCCAGCCGGAAAAAGAGGGAAAAGGACAGCTTTCCCAGGGACAGTTCTGGACCCTTGGGACCATCCAGAATCACCAAGGCCTCACCTTTGCACGGCCTGGGGAACGCTCTTCCGCCTGTCCAGCAATCCCCACGTCAAAACCTTTCTCAGCAGAGGCAGGCACTCTCTCCCTTGTACCAGATAGCTCGGCAGAGCCTTCCGAGAAACATGCTGCGTCATTCAGCTTGAACGTGGGACGCGGAGGGGAGAGTACGCTTTCTCCCCGTTTGGAGGCGCCTTGCGCTTGGCTTCAAAGCTGCCTTGAACAGCACTAGCGGCCCGACGTCTCTGCACGGCAGGGCTGTCGTTGTGGGCCGAGGCTGCGTGTTCTCCCAAAGCGAAAACCGTGCTGGCAATCCCTTTCTAGGAACTCCTCCCACGGCACCCCAGGTTCAGCTCCGGCCGAACGAAAGGTGACCTCAGGCCTCAAGGTGAAGTTCCAGCGTTTCACGTCAGGGGAGCTGGGTGTGCAGGGGTCTCCGATGAGGCCATACTCCACCACGGAGTGCCTTAACCCTGCGACGCTCCTGGGGACACACAGGGTAAGGAGCCCATTCACCAGTTTCGCCTGATGACCTCTCTCCGTGCCGGAACGGCGGCCTCTGGCTTCTGAGGAGCCTTAGCGTAAGCAGGCCCCTGGAGACAGCTCTTCACATTCATAGCTAGGGCAGTGTACTCCTCTCTGGGTTGCCCAGGTTGAGTGGCCCAGTCGTCAGAGAGACTGGCGAAAGCAGCGCTGGGCGGACTCCCTTTGCCGGTCAGTCGAACGGCCTCCTTGACTGAAAGAGAACTGCAGTGCCAAAAGACACCGCGCTGACGACTGGCTCCGGGAAGAGACTCGGGGCAGCACTCTCACAGAAGCGAAAGCTAGGCCGTGGGCCCAGCCTGAGGAGCAGTACGTACGTTTGCCACACTTCTTTACACAGCTAGGCGTGAGCCAGAGAGCCTTGGTCACTGAGGCCTACCTAAGGTACTGCCATACTCACCCAGTAGATCCCACGCAGAGGTCCCTGTGCCCCAAAGGGCCTCCACGGAAGGGCCCTGTTCCTCCCGTTGTGTTTCCTTGAGGTAATCAGAAACCGCTGAGGATACCTGTAGGAGCTCAGGTATGAAGCTGGGCGACCCTGGCCAAACCTGATTCCCCTCCGTGCTAGACGAGACAGTGGCGGGTCCTCAGCTGCCTGAAGCACACTCCTCGCGCGCACCTTCTCTTTGCTGCCGGAAGGCCTCACGTAAGAAGTCTGAGTTGACTCGTGACAGAAGAAGTCTGGGTTGACTCGTGTGAGGCCTGCTGCTCTCCGTTCCTTGCTGGGAGCTTCAGCAGGAGCGCTCTGGAGCTCGCCGGCAGGAGAATTGTGAGTCCCCCGGCCCCACCCCGGCCTCAAGCAAAAGTCCAGATTTCTCCCCTTAGTAACACCTCGGAGTGCCAGAGGGAGCGGAGGGGCGTGCGTTAACGGAATGCTTCAACCGTGGAAGGTATTTCACGAGACACTGTGCACTCACGTTCGTTGTAACAACTGTCAAAGGGCACTCACTGTATGCCTTCCAACTCCTCGGCCGCGTTGGAGCCCCAGGAAGTAAATGCGTTCGTTTGACTAAGCTCCGTGAACGCGCAACGGTGATGGCGAAGCGCTGCCCTGTTCGCTCGAAAGCTCTCGTTCGTGCGGCCTTCACACGGCCTCAAGGTACGCAGTTCTAAACAGCCTTCCATTCCATGCTGGTGTGCCAAGCCCCCCACCCACCCGCAGGGAGGAATTTGGGCTCTTCTGAGAAACACCAGTGTGCGCCACAAGTGAAACCAGGGCGTCTCCCCCAGGACGTCGCCGACCGGCAGCCGGATGCCAGAGGTGTACTTCCAGCCGGAAAAAGAGGGAAAAGGACAGCTTTCCCAGGGACAGTTCTGGACCCTTGGGACCATCCAGAATCACCAAGGCCTCACCTTTGCACGGCCTGGGGAACGCTCTTCCTCACGTCCAGCAATCCCCACGTCAAAACCTTTCTCAGCAGAGGCAGGCACTCTCTCCCTTGTACCAGATAGCTCGGCAGAGCCTTCCGAGAAACATGCTGCGTCATTCAGCTTGAACGTGGGACGCAGAGGGGAGAGTACGCTTTCTCCCCGTTTGGAGACGCCTTGCGCTTGGCTTCGAAGCTGCCTTGAACAGCACTAGCGGCCCGACGTCTCTGCACGGCCGAGGCTGCGTGTTCTCCCAAAGCGAAAACCGTGCTGGCAATCCCTTTCTAGGAACTCCTCCCACGGCACCCCAGGTTCAGCTCCGGCCGAACGAAAGGTGACCTCAGGCCTCAAGGTGAAGTTCCAGCGTTTCACGTCAGGGGAGCTGGGTGTGCAGGGGTCTCCGATGAGGCCATACTCCACCACGGAGTGCCTTAACCCTGCGACGCTCCTGGGGACACACAGAGTAAGGAGCCCATTCACCAGTTTCGCCTGATGACCTCTCTCCGTGCCGGAACGGCGGCCTCTGGCTTCTGAGGAACCTTAGCGTAAGCAGGCCCCTGGAGACAGCTCTTCACATTCATAGCTAGGGCAGTGTACTCCTCTCTGGGTTGCCCAGGTTGAGTGGCCCAGTCGTCAGAGAGACTGGCGAAAGCAGCGCTGGGCGGACTCCCTTTGCCGGTCAGTCGAACGGCCTCCTTGACTGAAAGAGAACTGCAGTGCCAAAAGACACCGCGCTGACGACTGGCTCCGGGAAGAGACTCGGGGCAGCACTCTCACAGAAGCGAAAGCTAGGCCGTGGGCCCAGCCTGAGGAGCAGTACGTACGTTTGCCACACTTCTTTACACAGCTAGGCGTGAGCCAGAGAGCCTTGGTCACTGAGGCCTACCTAAGGTACTGCCATACTCACCCAGTAGATCCCACGCAGAGGTCCCTGTGCCCCAAAGGGCCTCCACGGAAGGGCCCTGTTCCTCCCGTTGTGTTTCCTTGAGGTAATCAGAAACCGCTGAGGATACCTGTAGGAGCTCAGGTATGAAGCTGGGCGACCCTGGCCAAACCTGATTCCCCTCCGTGCTAGACGAGACAGTGGCGGGTCCTCAGCTGCCTGAAGCACACTCCTCGCGCGCACCTTCTCTTTGCTGCCGGAAGGCCTCACGTAAGAAGTCTGAGTTGACTCGTGACAGAAGAAGTCTGGGTTGACTCGTGTGAGGCCTGCTGCTCTCCGTTCCTTGCTGGGAGCTTCAGCAGGAGCGCTCTGGAGCTCGCCGGCAGGAGAATTGTGAGTCCCCCGGCCCCACCCCGGCCTCAAGCAAAAGTCCAGATTTCTCCCCTTAGTAACACCTCGGAGTGCCAGAGGGAGCGGAGGGGCGTGCGTTAACGGAATGCTTCAACAGTGGTAGGGATTTATTTCACGAGACACTGTGCACTCACGTTCGTTGTAACAACTGTCACAGGGCACTGTATGCCTTCCGACTCCTCTGTTGCGTTTGAGCCACAGGAAGTAAATGCATTCGTTTGATTAAGCTCCGTGAACGTGCAACGACGATGGCGAAGCGCTGCCCTGTTCGCTCGAAAGCTCTCGATTGTACAGCCTTCCAACGGCCTCAGGCTACGCAGTTGTAAACAGCCTTACATTCCATGCTGGTGTGCCCCCAGTTAGGAATTTGGGCTCTTCTGTGAGACACCAATGTGCGTCCCAAATGAAACCGGCGGGCTCCCCCAGGACGTCTGCGTACGGCAGTCGGTTGCCAGCTGTTTACTTCCAGCCGGAGAACGAAAAAGAGGACAGCTTTCCCAGGGACAATTCTGGACCCTTGGGACCATCCAGAATCACCAAAGCCTCAACTCTGCACGGCCTGGGGAACGCTCTTCCGCCTGTCCAGCAATCCCCACGTCAAAACCTTTCTCAGCAGAGGCAGGCACTCTCTCCCTTGTACTAGCTAGCTCGGCAGAGCCTTCCGAGAAACATGCTGCGTCATTCAGCTTGAACGTGGGACGCGGAGGGGAGAGTACGCTTTCTCCCCGTTTGGAGGCGCCTTGCGCTTGGCTTCAAAGCTGCCTTGAACAGCACTAGCGGCCCGACGTCTCTGCACGGCAGGGCTGTCGTTGTGGGCCGAGGCTGCGTGTTCTCCCAAAGCGAAAACCGTGCTGGCAATCCCTTTCTAGGAACTCCTCCCACGGCACCCCAGGTTCAGCTCCGGCCGAACGAAAGGTGACCTCAGGCCTCAAGGTATGTTCCAGGGTTTCACGTCGGGGGAGTTGGGTGTGCAGCGGTTTCCATGAGGCCATACTCCACCACGGAGTGCCTTAACTCTGCGAAGCTCCTGGGGGCACACAGGATAGGAGCTCGTTCGCCAATTTCGCAGGATGACTTCTCTCCGTGCCGGAACGGCGGCTCCTGGCTTCTGAGGAACCTTAGCCTAAACAGGCCCCTGGAGAAAGCTCTTCACATTCATAGCAAGAGCAACGTACTGCTCTCTGGCTTGCCTGGGTTGAGTGCCCCAGTCGTCAAAGAGCCTCGCGAAGGCAGTGCTGCGCAGACTCCCTCTGCCAGTCGCACGGCCTCCTTGACTGAAAGAGAACTGCAGTGCCAAAAGGCACCGTGCTGACGACTGGCTCCAGGAGGAGACTCGGGACAGCACTCTCACAGAAGCGAAAGCTAGGCTGTGGGCCCAGCCTGAGGACCAGCACGTTGTCCACACTTAACACAGCTAAGGCATGAGCCAGACGACAGCCTTGGTCACTGAGGCCTATCTAAGGTACTGCCATACTTACCCACTAGATCCCACGCAGAGGTCCCTGTGCCCAAAAGGGCCTCCATGGAAGGGCCCTGTTCCTCCCGTGTGTTTCCTTGAGGTAATCAGAAACCACTGAGGATAACTACGTGAGCTCCGCTTTGAAACTGGGCGACCCTGGGCAAACCTTATTCCCCTCCGTGGTAGACGAGACAGTGGCGGGTCCTAAGCTGCCTGAAGCACACTCCTCGCGCGCACCTTCTCTTTGCTGCCGGAAGGCCTCACGTAAGAAGTCTGAGTTGACTCGGGACAGAAGAAGTCTGGGTTGACTCGTGTGAGGCCTGCTGCTCTCCGTTCCTTGCTGGGAGCTTCAGCAGGAGCGCTCTGGAGCTCGCCGGCAGGAGAATTGTGAGTCCCCCCGCCCCACCCCGGCCTCAAGCAAAAGTCCAGATTTCCCCCCTTAGTAACACCTCGGAGTGCCAGAGGGAGCGGAGGGGCATGCGTTAACGGAATGCTTCAACCGTGGAAGGTATTTCACGAGACACTGTGCACTCACGTTCGTTGTAACAACTGTCAAAGGGCACTCACTGTATGCCTTCCATCTCCTCGGCCGTGTTGGAGCCCCAGGAAGTAAATGCGTTCGTTTGACTAAGCTCCGTGAACGCGCAACGGTGATGGCGAAGCGCTGCCCTGTTCGCTCGAAAGCTCTCGTTCGTGCGGCCTTCACACGGCCTCAAGGTACGCAGTTCTAAACAGCCTTCCATTCCATGCTGGTGTGCCAAGCCCCCCACCCACCCGCAGGGAGGAATTTGGGCTCTTCTGAGAAACACCAGTGTGCGCCACAAGTGAAACCAGGGCGTCTCCCCCAGGACGTCGCCGACCGGCAGCCGGATGCCAGAGGTGTACTTCCAGCCGGAAAAAGAGGGGAAAGGACAGCTTTCCCAGGGACAATTCTGGACCCTTGGGACCATCCAGAATCACCAAGGCCTCAACTCTGCACGGCCTGGGGAACGCTCTTCCGCCTGTCCAGCAATCCCCACGTCAAAACCTTTCTCAGCAGAGGCAGGCACTCTCTCCCTTGTACTAGCTAGCTCGGCAGAGCCTTCCGAGAAACATGCTGCGTCATTCAGCTTGAACGTGGGACGCGGAGGGGAGAGTACGCTTTCTCCCCGTTTGGAGGCGCCTTGCGCTTGGCTTCAAAGCTGCCTTGAACAGCACTAGCGGCCCGACGTCTCTGCACGGCAGGGCTGTCGTTGTGGGCCGAGGCTGCGTGTTCTCCCAAAGCGAAAACCGTGCTGGCAATCCCTTTCTAGGAACTCCTCCCACGGCACCCCAGGTTCAGCTCCGGCCGAACGAAAGGTGACCTCAGGCCTCAAGGTATGTTCCAGGGTTTCACGTCGGGGGAGTTGGGTGTGCAGCGGTTTCCATGAGGCCATACTCCACCACGGAGTGCCTTAACTGTGCGAAGCTCCTGGGGGCACACAGGATAGGAGCTCGTTCGCCAATTTCGCAGGATGACTTCTCTCCGTGCCGGAACGGCGGCTCCTGGCTTCTGAGGAACCTTAGCCTAAACAGGCCCCTGGAGAAAGCTCTTCACATTCATAGCAAGGGCAACGTACTGCTCTCTGGCTTGCCTGGGTTGAGTGCCCCAGTCGTCAAAGAGCCTCGCGAAGGGAGTGCTGCGCAGACTCCCTCTGCCAGTCGCACGGCCTCCTTGACTGAAAGAGAACTGCAGTGCCAAAAGACACCGCGCTGACGACTGGCTCCGGGAAGAGACTCGGGGCAGCACTCTCACAGAAGCGAAAGCTAGGCCGTGGGCCCAGCCTGAGGAGCAGTACGTACGTTTGCCACACTTCTTTACACAGCTAGGCGTGAGCCAGAGAGCCTTGGTCACTGAGGCCTACCTAAGGTACTGCCATACTCACCCAGTAGATCCCACGCAGAGGTCCCTGTGCCCCAAAGGGCCTCCACGGAAGGGCCCTGTTCCTCCCGTTGTGTTTCCTTGAGGTAATCAGAAACCGCTGAGGATACCTGTAGGAGCTCAGGTATGAAGCTGGGCGACCCTGGCCAAACCTGATTCCCCTCCGTGCTAGACGAGACAGTGGCGGGTCCTCAGCTGCCTGAAGCACACTCCTCGCGCGCACCTTCTCTTTGCTGCCGGAAGGCCTCACGTAAGAAGTCTGAGTTGACTCGTGACAGAAGAAGTCTGAGTTGACTCGTGTGAGGCCTGCTGCTCTCCGTTCCTTGCTGGGAGCTTCAGCAGGAGCGCTCTGGAGCTCGCCGGTAGGAGAATTGTGAGTCCCCCCCGCCCCACCCCGGCCTCAAGCAAAAGTCCAGATTTCCCCCGTTAGTAACGCCTCGGAGTGCCAGAGGGAGCGGAGGGGCGTGCGTTAACGGAATGCTTCAACCGTGGAAGGTATTTCACGAGACACTGTGCACTCACGTTCGTTGTAACAACTGTCAAAGGGCACTCACTGTATGCCTTCCAACTCCTCGGCCGCGTTGGAGCCCCAGGAAGTAAATGCGTTCGTTTGACTAAGCTCCGTGAACGCGCAACGGCGATGGCGAAGCGCTGCCCTGTTCGCTCGAAAGCTCTCGTTCGTGCGGCCTTCACACGGCCTCAAGGTACGCAGTTCTAAACAGCCTTCCATTCCATGCTGGTGTGCCAAGCCCCCCACCCACCCGCAGGGAGGAATTTGGGCTCTTCTGAGAAACACCAGTGTGCGCCACAAGTGAAACCAGGGCGTCTCCCCCAGGACGTGGCCGACCGGCAGCCGGATGCCAGAGGTGTACTTCCAGCCGGAAAAAGAGGGAAAAGGACAGCTTTCCCAGGGACAGTTCTGGACCCTTGGGACCATCCAGAATCACCAAGGCCTCACCTTTGCACGGCCTGGGGAACGCTCTTCCGCCTGTCCAGCAATCCCCACGTCAAAACCTTTCTCAGCAGAGGCAGGCACTCTCTCCCTTGTACCAGATAGCTCGGCAGAGCCTTCCGAGAAACATGCTGCGTCATTCAGCTTGAACGTGGGACGCGGAGGGGAGAGTACGCTTTCTCCCCGTTTGGAGGCGCCTTGCGCTTGGCTTCAAAGCTGCCTTGAACAGCACTAGCGGCCCGACGTCTCTGCACGGCAGGGCTGTCGTTGTGGGCCGAGGCTGCGTGTTCTCCCAAAGCGAAAACCGTGCTGGCAATCCCTTTCTAGGAACTCCTCCCACGGCACCCCAGGTTCAGCTCCGGCCGAACGAAAGGTGACCTCAGGCCTCAAGGTGAAGTTCCAGCGTTTCACGTCAGGGGAGCTGGGTGTGCAGGGGTCTCCGATGAGGCCATACTCCACCACGGAGTGCCTTAACCCTGCGACGCTCCTGGGGACACACAGGGTAAGGAGCCCGTTCACCAGTTTCGCCTGATGACCTCTCTCCGTGCCGGAACGGCGGCCTCTGGCTTCTGAGGAGCCTTAGCGTAAGCAGGCCCCTGGAGACAGCTCTTCACATTCATAGCTAGGGCAGTGTACTCCTCTCTGGGTTGCCCAGGTTGAGTGGCCCAGTCGTCAGAGAGACTGGCGAAAGCAGCGCTGGGCGGACTCCCTTTGCCGGTCAGTCGAACGGCCTCCTTGACTGAAAGAGAACTGCAGTGCCAAAAGACACCGCGCTGACGACTGGCTCCGGGAAGAGACTCGGGGCAGCACTCTCACAGAAGCGAAAGCTAGGCCGTGGGCCCAGCCTGAGGAGCAGTACGTACGTTTGCCACACTTCTTTACACAGCTAGGCGTGAGCCAGAGAGCCTTGGTCACTGAGGCCTACCTAAGGTACTGCCATACTCACCCAGTAGATCCCACGCAGAGGTCCCTGTGCCCCAAAGGGCCTCCACGGAAGGGCCCTGTTCCTCCCGTTGTGTTTCCTTGAGGTAATCAGAAACCGCTGAGGATACCTGTAGGAGCTCAGGTATGAAGCTGGGCGACCCTGGCCAAACCTGATTCCCCTCCGTGCTAGACGAGACAGTGGCGGGTCCTCAGCTGCCTGAAGCACACTCCTCGCGCGCACCTTCTCTTTGCTGCCGGAAGGCCTCACGTAAGAAGTCTGAGTTGACTCGTGACAGAAGAAGTCTGGGTTGACTCGTGTGAGGCCTGCTGCTCTCCGTTCCTTGCTGGGAGCTTCAGCAGGAGCGCTCTGGAGCTCGCCGGCAGGAGAATTGTGAGTCCCCCGGCCCCACCCCGGCCTCAAGCAAAAGTCCAGATTTCTCCCCTTAGTAACACCTCGGAGTGCCAGAGGGAGCGGAGGGGCGTGCGTTAACGGAATGCTTCAACAGTGCTAGGGATTTATTTCACGAGACACTGTGCACTCACGTTCGTTGTAACAACTGTCACAGGGCACTGTATGCCTTCCGACTCCTCTGTTGCGTTTGAGCCACAGGAAGTAAATGCATTCGTTTGATTAAGCTCCGTGAACGTGCAACGACGATGGCGAAGCGCTGCCCTGTTCGCTCGAAAGCTCTCGATTGTACAGCCTTCCAACGGCCTCAGGCTACGCAGTTGTAAACAGCCTTACATTCCATGCTGGTGTGCCCCCAGTTAGGAATTTGGGCTCTTCTGTGAGACACCAATGTGCGTCCCAAATGAAACCGGCGGGCTCCCCCAGGACGTCTGCGTACGGCAGTCGGTTGCCAGCTGTTTACTTCCAGCCGGAGAACGAAAAAGAGGACAGCTTTCCCAGGGACAATTCTGGACCCTTGGGACCATCCAGAATCACCAAAGCCTCAACTCTGCACGGCCTGGGGAACGCTCTTCCGCCTGTCCAGCAATCCCCACGTCAAAACCTTTCTCAGCAGAGGCAGGCACTCTCTCCCTTGTACTAGCTAGCTCGGCAGAGCCTTCCGAGAAACATGCTGCGTCATTCAGCTTGAACGTGGGACGCGGAGGGGAGAGTACGCTTTCTCCCCGTTTGGAGGCGCCTTGCGCTTGGCTTCAAAGCTTCCTTGAACAGCACTAGCGGCCCGACGTCTCTGCACGGCAGGGCTGTCGTTGTGGGCCGAGGCTGCGTGTTCTCCCAAAGCGAAAACCGTGCTGGCAATCCCTTTCTAGGAACTCCTCCCACGGCACCCCAGGTTCAGCTCCGGCCGAACGAAAGGTGACCTCAGGCCTCAAGGTATGTTCCAGGGTTTCACGTCGGGGGAGTTGGGTGTGCAGCGGTTTCCATGAGGCCATACTCCACCACGGAGTGCCTTAACTCTGCGAAGCTCCTGGGGGCACACAGGATAGGAGCTCGTTCGCCAATTTCGCAGGATGACTTCTCTCCGTGCCGGAACCGCGGCTCCTGGCTTCTGAGGAACCTTAGCCTAAACAGGCCCCTGGAGAAAGCTCTTCACATTCATAGCAAGGGCAACGTACTGCTCTCTGGCTTGCCTGGGTTGAGTGCCCCAGTCGTCAAAGAGCCTCGCGAAGGCAGTGCTGCGCAGACTCCCTCTGCCAGTCGCACGGCCTCCTTGACTGAAAGAGAACTGCAGTGCCAAAAGGCACCGTGCTGACGACTGGCTCCAGGAGGAGACTCGGGACAGCACTCTCACAGAAGCGAAAGCTAGGCTGTGGGCCCAGCCTGAGGACCAGCACGTTGTCCACACTTAACACAGCTAAGGCATGAGCCAGACGACAGCCTTGGTCACTGAGGCCTATCTAAGGTACTGCCATACTTACCCACTAGATCCCACGCAGAGGTCCCTGTGCCCAAAAGGGCCTCCATGGAAGGGCCCTGTTCCTCCCGTGTGTTTCCTTGAGGTAATCAGAAACCACTGAGGATAACTACGTGAGCTCCGCTTTGAAACTGGGCGACCCTGGGCAAACCTTATTCCCCTCCGTGGTAGACGAGACAGTGGCGGGTCCTAAGCTGCCTGAAGCACACTCCTCGCGCGCACCTTCTCTTTGCTGCCGGAAGGCCTCACGTAAGAAGTCTGAGTTGACTCGGGACAGAAGAAGTCTGGGTTGACTCGTGTGAGGCCTGCTGCTCTCCGTTCCTTGCTGGGAGCTTCAGCAGGAGCGCTCTGGAGCTCGCCGGCAGGAGAATTGTGAGTCCCCCCGCCCCACCCCGGCCTCAAGCAAAAGTCCAGATTTCCCCCCTTAGTAACACCTCGGAGTGCCAGAGGGAGCGGAGGGGCATGCGTTAACGGAATGCTTCAACCGTGGAAGGTATTTCACGAGACACTGTGCACTCACGTTCGTTGTAACAACTGTCAAAGGGCACTCACTGTATGCCTTCCATCTCCTCGGCCGTGTTGGAGCCCCAGGAAGTAAATGCGTTCGTTTGACTAAGCTCCGTGAACGCGCAACGGTGATGGCGAAGCGCTGCCCTGTTCGCTCGAAAGCTCTCGTTCGTGCGGCCTTCACACGGCCTCAAGGTACGCAGTTCTAAACAGCCTTCCATTCCATGCTGGTGTGCCAAGCCCCCCACCCACCCGCAGGGAGGAATTTGGGCTCTTCTGAGAAACACCAGTGTGCGCCACAAGTGAAACCAGGGCGTCTCCCCCAGGACGTCGCCGACCGGCAGCCGGATGCCAGAGGTGTACTTCCAGCCGGAAAAAGAGGGGAAAGGACAGCTTTCCCAGGGACAATTCTGGACCCTTGGGACCATCCAGAATCACCAAGGCCTCAACTCTGCACGGCCTGGGGAACGCTCTTCCGCCTGTCCAGCAATCCCCACGTCAAAACCTTTCTCAGCAGAGGCAGGCACTCTCTCCCTTGTACTAGCTAGCTCGGCAGAGCCTTCCGAGAAACATGCTGCGTCATTCAGCTTGAACGTGGGACGCGGAGGGGAGAGTACGCTTTCTCCCCGTTTGGAGGCGCCTTGCGCTTGGCTTCAAAGCTGCCTTGAACAGCACTAGCGGCCCGACGTCTCTGCACGGCAGGGCTGTCGTTGTGGGCCGAGGCTGCGTGTTCTCCCAAAGCGAAAACCGTGCTGGCAATCCCTTTCTAGGAACTCCTCCCACGGCACCCCAGGTTCAGCTCCGGCCGAACGAAAGGTGACCTCAGGCCTCAAGGTATGTTCCAGGGTTTCACGTCGGGGGAGTTGGGTGTGCAGCGGTTTCCATGAGGCCATACTCCACCACGGAGTGCCTTAACTCTGCGAAGCTCCTGGGGGCACACAGGATAGGAGCTCGTTCGCCAATTTCGCAGGATGACTTCTCTCCGTGCCGGAACGGCGGCTCCTGGCTTCTGAGGAACCTTAGCCTAAACAGGCCCCTGGAGAAAGCTCTTCACATTCATAGCAAGGGCAACGTACTGCTCTCTGGCTTGCCTGGGTTGAGTGCCCCAGTCGTCAAAGAGCCTCGCGAAGGCAGTGCTGCGCAGACTCCCTCTGCCAGTCGCACGGCCTCCTTGACTGAAAGAGAACTGCAGTGCCAAAAGGCACCGTGCTGACGACTGGCTCCAGGAGGAGACTCGGGACAGCACTCTCACAGAAGCGAAAGCTAGGCTGTGGGCCCAGCCTGAGGACCAGCAGGTTGTCCACACTTAACACAGCTAAGGCATGAGCCAGACGACAGCCTTGGTCACTGAGGCCTATCTAAGGTACTGCCATACTTACCCACTAGATCCCACGCAGAGGTCCCTGTGCCCAAAAGGGCCTCCATGGAAGGGCCCTGTTCCTCCCGTGTGTTTCCTTGAGGTAATCAGAAACCACTGAGGATAACTACGTGAGCTCCGCTTTGAAACTGGGCGACCCTGGGCAAACCTTATTCCCCTCCGTGGTAGACGAGACAGTTGCGGGTCCTAAGCTGCCTGAAGCACACTCCTCGCGCCCACCTTCTCTTTGCTGCCGGAAGGCCTCACATAAGAGGCCTGAGTTTACTCGTGACGGAAGCCGTCTGAGTGTACTCGTGTGAGGCCTGCTGCTCTCAGTTCCTTGCTGGGAGCTTCAGCAAGAGCACTCTGGAGCTCGCCGACAAAAGAATGGTGAGCCCCCCCACGGCCTCAGGTAAAAGTCCAGACTTCCCCCGTCAGTAACACCTCGGAGTGCCATAGGAGCGAAGGAGCATGCGTTAACGGAATGCTTCAACAGTGCTAGGGATTTATTTCACGAGACACTGTGCACTCACGTTCGTTGTAACAACTGTCACAGGGCACTGTATGCCTTCCGACTCCTCTGTTGCGTTTGAGCCACAGGAAGTAAATGCATTCGTTTGATTAAGCTCCGTGAACGTGCAACGACGATGGCGAAGCGCTGCCCTGTTCGCTCGAAAGCTCTCGATTGTACAGCCTTCCAACGGCCTCAGGCTACGCAGTTGTAAACAGCCTTACATTCCATGCTGGTGTGCCCCCAGTTAGGAATTTGGGCTCTTCTGTGAGACACCAATGTGCGTCCCAAATGAAACCGGCGGGCTCCCCCAGGACGTCTGCGTACGGCAGTCGGTTGCCAGCTGTTTACTTCCAGCCGGAGAACGAAAAAGAGGACAGCTTTCCCAGGGACAATTCTGGACCCTTGGGACCATCCAGAATCACCAAAGCCTCAACTCTGCACGGCCTGGGGAACGCTCTTCCTCACGTCCAGCAATCCCCACGTCAAAACCTTTCTCAGCAGAGGCAGGCACTCTCTCCCTTGTACTAGCTAGCTCGGCAGAGCCTTCCGAGAAACATGCTGCGTCATTCAGCTTGAACGTGGGACGCGGAGGGGAGAGTACGCTTTCTCCCCGTTTGGAGGCGCCTTGCGCTTGGCTTCAAAGCTGCCTTGAACAGCACTAGCGGCCCGACGTCTCTGCACGGCAGGGCTGTCGTTGTGGGCCGAGGCTGCGTGTTCTCCCAAAGCGAAAACCGTGCTGGCAATCCCTTTCTAGGAAATCCTCCCACGGCACCCCAGGTTCAGCTCCGGCCGAACGAAAGGTGGCCTCAGGCCTCAAGGTGAAGTTCCAGCGTTTCACGTCGGGGGAGTTGGGTGTGCAGGGGTCTCCGATGAGGCCATACTCCACCACGGGGTGCCTTAACCCTGCGACGCTCCTGGGGACACACAGGGTAGGAGCCCGTTCACCAGTTTCGCATGATGACCTCTCTCCGTGCCGGAACGGCGGCCTCTGGCTCCTGAGGAGCCTTAGCGGAAGGAGGCCCCTGGAGACAGCTCTTCACATACATAGCTAGGGCAGTGTACTCCTCTCTGGGTTGCCCAGGTTGAGTGGCCCAGTCGTCAGAGAGACTGGCGAAAGCAGCGCTGGGCGGACTCCCTTTGCCGGTCAGTCGAACGGCCTCCTTGACTGAAAGAGGACTGCAGTGCCAAAAGACACCGCGCTGACGACTGGCTCCGGGAAGAGACTCGGGACAGCACTCTCACAGAAGCGAAAGCTAGGCCGTGGGCCCAGCCTGAGGCGCAGTACGTACGTTTGCCACACTTCTTTACACAGCTAGGCGTGAGCCAGAGAGCCTTGGTCACTGAGGCCTACCTAAGGTACTGCCACACTCACCCAGTAGATCCCACGCAGAGGTCCCTGTGCCCCAAAGGGCCTCCACGGAAGGGCCCTGTTCCTCCCGTTGTGTTTCCTTGAGGTAATCAGAAACCGCTGAGGATACCTGTAGGAGCTCAGGTATGAAGCTGGGCGACCCTGGCCAAACCTGATTCCCCTCCGTGGTAGACGAGACAGTGGCGGGTCCTAAGCTGCCTGAAGCACACTCCTCGCGCGCACCTTCTCTTTGCTGCCGGAAGGCCTCACGTAAGAAGTCTGAGTTGACTCGGGACAGAAGAAGTCTGGGTTGACTCGTGTGAGGCCTGCTGCTCTCCGTTCCTTGCTGGGAGCTTCAGCAGGAGCGCTCTGGAGCTCGCCGGCAGGAGAATTGTGAGTCCCCCCGCCCCACCCCGGCCTCAAGCAAAAGTCCAGATTTCCCCCCTTAGTAACACCTCGGAGTGCCAGAGGGAGCGGAGGGGCATGCGTTAACGGAATGCTTCAACCGTGGAAGGTATTTCACGAGACACTGTGCACTCACGTTCGTTGTAACAACTGTCAAAGGGCACTCACTGTATGCCTTCCATCTCCTCGGCCGTGTTGGAGCCCCAGGAAGTAAATGCGTTCGTTTGACTAAGCTCCGTGAACGCGCAACGGTGATGGCGAAGCGCTGCCCTGTTCGCTCGAAAGCTCTCGTTCGTGCGGCCTTCACACGGCCTCAAGGTACGCAGTTCTAAACAGCCTTCCATTCCATGCTGGTGTGCCAAGCCCCCCACCCACCCGCAGGGAGGAATTTGGGCTCTTCTGAGAAACACCAGTGTGCGCCACAAGTGAAACCAGGGCGTCTCCCCCAGGACGTCGCCGACCGGCAGCCGGATGCCAGAGGTGTACTTCCAGCCGGAAAAAGAGGGGAAAGGACAGCTTTCCCAGGGACAATTCTGGACCCTTGGGACCATCCAGAATCACCAAGGCCTCAACTCTGCACGGCCTGGGGAACGCTCTTCCGCCTGTCCAGCAATCCCCACGTCAAAACCTTTCTCAGCAGAGGCAGGCACTCTCTCCCTTGTACTAGCTAGCTCGGCAGAGCCTTCCGAGAAACATGCTGCGTCATTCAGCTTGAACGTGGGACGCGGAGGGGAGAGTACGCTTTCTCCCCGTTTGGAGGCGCCTTGCGCTTGGCTTCAAAGCTGCCTTGAACAGCACTAGCGGCCCGACGTCTCTGCACGGCAGGGCTGTCGTTGTGGGCCGAGGCTGCGTGTTCTCCCAAAGCGAAAACCGTGCTGGCAATCCCTTTCTAGGAACTCCTCCCACGGCACCCCAGGTTCAGCTCCGGCCGAACGAAAGGTGACCTCAGGCCTCAAGGTATGTTCCAGGGTTTCACGTCGGGGGAGTTGGGTGTGCAGCGGTTTCCATGAGGCCATACTCCACCACGGAGTGCCTTAACTCTGCGAAGCTCCTGGGGGCACACAGGATAGGAGCTCGTTCGCCAATTTCGCAGGATGACTTCTCTCCGTGCCGGAACGGCGGCTCCTGGCTTCTGAGGAACCTTAGCCTAAACAGGCCCCTGGAGAAAGCTCTTCACATTCATAGCAAGGGCAACGTACTGCTCTCTGGCTTGCCTGGGTTGAGTGCCCCAGTCGTCAAAGAGCCTCGCGAAGGGAGTGCTGCGCAGACTCCCTCTGCCAGTCGCACGGCCTCCTTGACTGAAAGAGAACTGCAGTGCCAAAAGACACCGCGCTGACGACTGGCTCCGGGAAGAGACTCGGGGCAGCACTCTCACAGAAGCGAAAGCTAGGCCGTGGGCCCAGCCTGAGGAGCAGTACGTACGTTTGCCACACTTCTTTACACAGCTAGGCGTGAGCCAGAGAGCCTTGGTCACTGAGGCCTACCTAAGGTACTGCCATACTCACCCAGTAGATCCCACGCAGAGGTCCCTGTGCCCCAAAGGGCCTCCACGGAAGGGCCCTGTTCCTCCCGTTGTGTTTCCTTGAGGTAATCAGAAACCGCTGAGGATACCTGTAGGAGCTCAGGTATGAAGCTGGGCGACCCTGGCCAAACCTGATTCCCCTCCGTGCTAGACGAGACAGTGGCGGGTCCTCAGCTGCCTGAAGCACACTCCTCGCGCGCACCTTCTCTTTGCTGCCGGAAGGCCTCACGTAAGAAGTCTGAGTTGACTCGTGACAGAAGAAGTCTGAGTTGACTCGTGTGAGGCCTGCTGCTCTCCGTTCCTTGCTGGGAGCTTCAGCAGGAGCGCTCTGGAGCTCGCCGGTAGGAGAATTGTGAGTCCCCCCCGCCCCACCCCGGCCTCAAGCAAAAGTCCAGATTTCCCCCGTTAGTAACGCCTCGGAGTGCCAGAGGGAGCGGAGGGGCGTGCGTTAACGGAATGCTTCAACCGTGGAAGGTATTTCACGAGACACTGTGCACTCACGTTCGTTGTAACAACTGTCAAAGGGCACTCACTGTATGCCTTCCAACTCCTCGGCCGCGTTGGAGCCCCAGGAAGTAAATGCGTTCGTTTGACTAAGCTCCGTGAACGCGCAACGGCGATGGCGAAGCGCTGCCCTGTTCGCTCGAAAGCTCTCGTTCGTGCGGCCTTCACACGGCCTCAAGGTACGCAGTTCTAAACAGCCTTCCATTCCATGCTGGTGTGCCAAGCCCCCCACCCACCCGCAGGGAGGAATTTGGGCTCTTCTGAGAAACACCAGTGTGCGCCACAAGTGAAACCAGGGCGTCTCCCCCAGGACGTGGCCGACCGGCAGCCGGATGCCAGAGGTGTACTTCCAGCCGGAAAAAGAGGGAAAAGGACAGCTTTCCCAGGGACAGTTCTGGACCCTTGGGACCATCCAGAATCACCAAGGCCTCACCTTTGCACGGCCTGGGGAACGCTCTTCCGCCTGTCCAGCAATCCCCACGTCAAAACCTTTCTCAGCAGAGGCAGGCACTCTCTCCCTTGTACCAGATAGCTCGGCAGAGCCTTCCGAGAAACATGCTGCGTCATTCAGCTTGAACGTGGGACGCGGAGGGGAGAGTACGCTTTCTCCCCGTTTGGAGGCGCCTTGCGCTTGGCTTCAAAGCTGCCTTGAACAGCACTAGCGGCCCGACGTCTCTGCACGGCAGGGCTGTCGTTGTGGGCCGAGGCTGCGTGTTCTCCCAAAGCGAAAACCGTGCTGGCAATCCCTTTCTAGGAACTCCTCCCACGGCACCCCAGGTTCAGCTCCGGCCGAACGAAAGGTGACCTCAGGCCTCAAGGTGAAGTTCCAGCGTTTCACGTCAGGGGAGCTGGGTGTGCAGGGGTCTCCGATGAGGCCATACTCCACCACGGAGTGCCTTAACCCTGCGACGCTCCTGGGGACACACAGGGTAAGGAGCCCGTTCACCAGTTTCGCCTGATGACCTCTCTCCGTGCCGGAACGGCGGCCTCTGGCTTCTGAGGAGCCTTAGCGTAAGCAGGCCCCTGGAGACAGCTCTTCACATTCATAGCTAGGGCAGTGTACTCCTCTCTGGGTTGCCCAGGTTGAGTGGCCCAGTCGTCAGAGAGACTGGCGAAAGCAGCGCTGGGCGGACTCCCTTTGCCGGTCAGTCGAACGGCCTCCTTGACTGAAAGAGAACTGCAGTGCCAAAAGACACCGCGCTGACGACTGGCTCCGGGAAGAGACTCGGGGCAGCACTCTCACAGAAGCGAAAGCTAGGCCGTGGGCCCAGCCTGAGGAGCAGTACGTACGTTTGCCACACTTCTTTACACAGCTAGGCGTGAGCCAGAGAGCCTTGGTCACTGAGGCCTACCTAAGGTACTGCCATACTCACCCAGTAGATCCCACGCAGAGGTCCCTGTGCCCCAAAGGGCCTCCACGGAAGGGCCCTGTTCCTCCCGTTGTGTTTCCTTGAGGTAATCAGAAACCGCTGAGGATACCTGTAGGAGCTCAGGTATGAAGCTGGGCGACCCTGGCCAAACCTGATTCCCCTCCGTGCTAGACGAGACAGTGGCGGGTCCTCAGCTGCCTGAAGCACACTCCTCGCGCGCACCTTCTCTTTGCTGCCGGAAGGCCTCACGTAAGAAGTCTGAGTTGACTCGTGACAGAAGAAGTCTGGGTTGACTCGTGTGAGGCCTGCTGCTCTCCGTTCCTTGCTGGGAGCTTCAGCAGGAGCGCTCTGGAGCTCGCCGGCAGGAGAATTGTGAGTCCCCCGGCCCCACCCCGGCCTCAAGCAAAAGTCCAGATTTCCCCCCTTAGTAACACCTCGGAGTGCCAGAGGGAGCGGAGGGGCGTGCGTTAACGGAATGCTTCAACCGTGGAAGGTATTTCACGAGACACTGTGCACTCACGTTCGTTGTAACAACTGTCAAAGGGCACTCACTGTATGCCTTCCAACTCCTCGGCCGCGTTGGAGCCCCAGGAAGTAAATGCGTTCGTTTGACTAAGCTCCGTGAACGCGCAACGGTGATGGCGAAGCGCTGCCCTGTTCGCTCGAAAGCTCTCGTTCGTGCGGCCTTCACACGGCCTCAAGGTACGCAGTTCTAAACAGCCTTCCATTCCATGCTGGTGTGCCAAGCCCCCCACCCACCCGCAGGGAGGAATTTGGGCTCTTCTGAGAAACACCAGTGTGCGCCACAAGTGAAACCAGGGCGTCTCCCCCAGGACGTGGCCGACCGGCAGCCGGATGCCAGAGGTGTACTTCCAGCCGGAAAAAGAGGGAAAAGGACAGCTTTCCCAGGGACAGTTCTGGACCCTTGGGACCATCCAGAATCACCAAGGCCTCACCTTTGCACGGCCTGGGGAACGCTCTTCCGCCTGTCCAGCAATCCCCACGTCAAAACCTTTCTCAGCAGAGGCAGGCACTCTCTCCCTTGTACCAGATAGCTCGGCAGAGCCTTCCGAGAAACATGCTGCGTCATTCAGCTTGAACGTGGGACGCGGAGGGGAGA
Organism: Globicephala melas; assembly: GCF_963455315.2. Taxonomy (NCBI): domain Eukaryota; kingdom Metazoa; phylum Chordata; class Mammalia; order Artiodactyla; family Delphinidae; genus Globicephala; species Globicephala melas. The sequence goes on from NW_027207322.1 coordinate 416,921, forward strand.
GTACGCTTTCTCCCCGTTTGGAGACGCCTTGCGCTTGGCTTCGAAGCTGCCTTGAACAGCACTAGCGGCCCGACGTCTCTGCACGGCAGGGCTGTCGTTGTGGGCCGAGGCTGCGTGTTCTCCCAAAGCGAAAACCGTGCTGGCAATCCCTTTCTAGGAACTCCTCCCACGGCACCCCAGGTTCAGCTCCGGCCGAACGAAAGGTGACCTCAGGCCTCAAGGTGAAGTTCCAGCGTTTCACGTCAGGGGAGCTGGGTGTGCAGGGGTCTCCGATGAGGCCATACTCCACCACGGAGTGCCTTAACCCTGCGACGCTCCTGGGGACACACAGAGTAAGGAGCCCATTCACCAGTTTCGCCTGATGACCTCTCTCCGTGCCGGAACGGCGGCCTCTGGCTTCTGAGGAACCTTAGCGTAAGCAGGCCCCTGGAGACAGCTCTTCACATTCATAGCTAGGGCAGTGTACTCCTCTCTGGGTTGCCCAGGTTGAGTGGCCCAGTCGTCAGAGAGACTGGCGAAAGCAGCGCTGGGCGGACTCCCTTTGCCGGTCAGTCGAACGGCCTCCTTGACTGAAAGAGAACTGCAGTGCCAAAAGACACCGCGCTGACGACTGGCTCCGGGAAGAGACTCGGGACAGCGCTCTCACAGAAGCGAAAGCTAGGCCGTGGGCCCAGCCTGAGGAGCAGTACGTACGTTTGCCACACTTCTTTACACAGCTAGGCGTGAGCCAGAGAGCCTTGGTCACTGAGGCCTACCTAAGGTACTGCCATACTCACCCAGTAGATCCCACGCAGAGGTCCCTGTGCCCCAAAGGGCCTCCACGGAAGGGCCCTGTTCCTCCCGTTGTGTTTCCTTGAGGTAATCAGAAACCGCTGAGGATACCTGTAGGAGCTCAGGTATGAAGCTGGGCGACCCTGGCCAAACCTGATTCCCCTCCGTGCTAGACGAGACAGTGGCGGGTCCTCAGCTGCCTGAAGCACACTCCTCGCGCGCACCTTCTCTTTGCTGCCGGAAGGCCTCACGTAAGAAGTCTGAGTTGACTCGTGACAGAAGAAGTCTGGGTTGACTCGTGTGAGGCCTGCTGCTCTCCGTTCCTTGCTGGGAGCTTCAGCAGGAGCGCTCTGGAGCTCGCCGGCAGGAGAATTGTGAGTCCCCCGGCCCCACCCCGGCCTCAAGCAAAAGTCCAGATTTCCCCCCTTAGTAACACCTCGGAGTGCCAGAGGGAGCGGAGGGGCGTGCGTTAACGGAATGCTTCAACCGTGGAAGGTATTTCACGAGACACTGTGCACTCACGTTCGTTGTAACAACTGTCAAAGGGCACTCACTGTATGCCTTCCAACTCCTCGGCCGCGTTGGAGCCCCAGGAAGTAAATGCGTTCGTTTGACTAAGCTCCGTGAACGCGCAACGGTGATGGCGAAGCGCTGCCCTGTTCGCTCGAAAGCTCTCGTTCGTGCGGCCTTCACACGGCCTCAAGGTACGCAGTTCTAAACAGCCTTCCATTCCATGCTGGTGTGCCAAGCCCCCCACCCACCCGCAGGGAGGAATTTGGGCTCTTCTGAGAAACACCAGTGTGCGCCACAAGTGAAACCAGGGCGTCTCCCCCAGGACGTGGCCGACCGGCAGCCGGATGCCAGAGGTGTACTTCCAGCCGGAAAAAGAGGGAAAAGGACAGCTTTCCCAGGGACAGTTCTGGAACCTTGGGACCATCCAGAATCACCAAGCCCTCACCTTTGCACGGCCTGGGGAACGCTCTTCCGCCTGTCCAGCAATCCCCACGTCAAAACCTTTCTCAGCAGAGGCAGGCACTCTCTCCCTTGTACTAGCTAGCTCGGCAGAGCCTTCCGAGAAACATGCTGCGTCATTCAGCTTGAACGTGGGACGCGGAGGGGAGAGTACGCTTTCTCCCCGTTTGGAGGCGCCTTGCGCTTGGCTTCAAAGCTGCCTTGAACAGCACTAGCGGCCCGACGTCTCTGCACGGCAGGGCTGTCGTTGTGGGCCGAGGCTGCGTGTTCTCCCAAAGCGAAAACCGTGCTGGCAATCCCTTTCTAGGAACTCCTCCCACGGCACCCCAGGTTCAGCTCCGGCCGAACGAAAGGTGACCTCAGGCCTCAAGGTGAAGTTCCAGCGTTTCACGTCAGGGGAGCTGGGTGTGCAGGGGTCTCCGATGAGGCCATACTCCACCACGGAGTACCTTAACCCGGCGACGCTCCTGGGGACACACAGGGTAAGGAGCCCATTCACCAGTTTCGCCTGATGACCTCTCTCCGTGCCGGAACGGCGGCCTCTGGCTTCTGAGGAGCCTTAGCGTAAGCAGGCCCCTGGAGACAGCTCTTCACATTCATAGCTAGGGCAGTGTACTCCTCTCTGGGTTGCCCAGGTTGAGTGGCCCAGTCGTCAGAGAGACTGGCGAAAGCAGCGCTGGGCGGACTCCCTTTGCCGGTCAGTCGAACGGCCTCCTTGACTGAAAGAGAACTGCAGTGCCAAAAGACACCGCGCTGACGACTGGCTCCGGGAAGAGACTCGGGGCAGCACTCTCACAGAAGCGAAAGCTAGGCCGTGGGCCCAGCCTGAGGAGCAGTACGTACGTTTGCCACACTTCTTTACACAGCTAGGCGTGAGCCAGAGAGCCTTGGTCACTGAGGCCTACCTAAGGTACTGCCATACTCACCCAGTAGATCCCACGCAGAGGTCCCTGTGCCCCAAAGGGCCTCCACGGAAGGGCCCTGTTCCTCCCGTTGTGTTTCCTTGAGGTAATCAGAAACCGCTGAGGATACCTGTAGGAGCTCAGGTATGAAGCTGGGCGACCCTGGCCAAACCTGATTCCCCTCCGTGCTAGACGAGACAGTGGCGGGTCCTCAGCTGCCTGAAGCACACTCCTCGCGCGCACCTTCTCTTTGCTGCCGGAAGGCCTCACGTAAGAAGTCTGAGTTGACTCGTGACAGAAGAAGTCTGGGTTGACTCGTGTGAGGCCTGCTGCTCTCCGTTCCTTGCTGGGAGCTTCAGCAGGAGCGCTCTGGAGCTCGCCGGCAGGAGAATTGTGAGTCCCCCGGCCCCACCCCGGCCTCAAGCAAAAGTCCAGATTTCTCCCCTTAGTAACACCTCGGAGTGCCAGAGGGAGCGGAGGGGCGTGCGTTAACGGAATGCTTCAACCGTGGAAGGTATTTCACGAGACACTGTGCACTCACGTTCGTTGTAACAACTGTCAAAGGGCACTCACTGTATGCCTTCCAACTCCTCGGCCGCGTTGGAGCCCCAGGAAGTAAATGCGTTCGTTTGACTAAGCTCCGTGAACGCGCAACGGCGATGGCGAAGCGCTGCCCTGTTCGCTCGAAAGCTCTCGTTCGTGCGGCCTTCACACGGCCTCAAGGTACGCAGTTCTAAACAGCCTTCCATTCCATGCTGGTGTGCCAAGCCCCCCACCCACCCGCAGGGAGGAATTTGGGCTCTTCTGAGAAACACCAGTTTGCGCCACAAGTGAAACCAGGGCGTCTCCCCCAGGACGTCGCCGACCGGCAGCCGGATGCCAGAGGTGTACTTCCAGCCGGAAAAAGAGGGAAAAGGACAGCTTTCCCAGGGACAGTTCTGGACCCTTGGGACCATCCAGAATCACCAAGGCCTCACCTTTGCACGGCCTGGGGAACGCTCTTCCTCACGTCCAGCAATCCCCACGTCAAAACCTTTCTCAGCAGAGGCAGGCACTCTCTCCCTTGTACTAGCTAGCTCGGCAGAGCCTTCCGAGAAACATGCTGCGTCATTCAGCTTGAACGTGGGACGCGGAGGGGAGAGTACGCTTTCTCCCCGTTTGGAGGCGCCTTGCGCTTGGCTTCAAAGCTGCCTTGAACAGCACTAGCGGCCCGACGTCTCTGCACGGCAGGGCTGTCGTTGTGGGCCGAGGCTGCGTGTTCTCCCAAAGCGAAAACCGTGCTGGCAATCCCTTTCTAGGAACTCCTCCCACGGCACCCCAGGTTCAGCTCCGGCCGAACGAAAGGTGACCTCAGGCCTCAAGGTGAAGTTCCAGCGTTTCACGTCAGGGGAGCTGGGTGTGCAGGGGTCTCCGATGAGGCCATACTCCACCACGGAGTGCCTTAACCCTGCGACGCTCCTGGGGACACACAGGGTAAGGAGCCCATTCACCAGTTTCGCCTGATGACCTCTCTCCGTGCCGGAACGGCGGCCTCTGGCTTCTGAGGAGCCTTAGCGTAAGCAGGCCCCTGGAGACAGCTCTTCACATTCATAGCTAGGGCAGTGTACTCCTCTCTGGGTTGCCCAGGTTGAGTGGCCCAGTCGTCAGAGAGACTGGCGAAAGCAGCGCTGGGCGGACTCCCTTTGCCGGTCAGTCGAACGGCCTCCTTGACTGAAAGAGAACTGCAGTGCCAAAAGACACCGCGCTGACGACTGGCTCCGGGAAGAGACTCGGGGCAGCACTCTCACAGAAGCGAAAGCTAGGCCGTGGGCCCCGCCTGAGGAGCAGTACGTACGTTTGCCACACTTCTTTACACAGCTAGGCGTGAGCCAGAGAGCCTTGGTCACTGAGGCCTACCTAAGGTACTGCCATACTCACCCAGTAGATCCCACGCAGAGGTCCCTGTGCCCCAAAGGGCCTCCACGGAAGGGCCCTGTTCCTCCCGTTGTGTTTCCTTGAGGTAATCAGAAACCGCTGAGGATACCTGTAGGAGCTCAGGTATGAAGCTGGGCGACCCTGGCCAAACCTGATTCCCCTCCGTGCTAGACGAGACAGTGGCGGGTCCTCAGCTGCCTGAAGCACACTCCTCGCGCGCACCTTCTCTTTGCTGCCGGAAGGCCTCACGTAAGAAGTCTGAGTTGACTCGTGACAGAAGAAGTCTGAGTTGACTCGTGTGAGGCCTGCTGCTCTCCGTTCCTTGCTGGGAGCTTCAGCAGGAGCGCTCTGGAGCTCGCCGGTAGGAGAATTGTGAGTCCCCCCCGCCCCACCCCGGCCTCAAGCAAAAGTCCAGATTTCCCCCGTTAGTAACGCCTCGGAGTGCCAGAGGGAGCGGAGGGGCGTGCGTTAACGGAATGCTTCAACCGTGGAAGGTATTTCACGAGACACTGTGCACTCACGTTCGTTGTAACAACTGTCAAAGGGCACTCACTGTATGCCTTCCAACTCCTCGGCCGCGTTGGAGCCCCAGGAAGTAAATGCGTTCGTTTGACTAAGCTCCGTGAACGCGCAACGGCGATGGCGAAGCGCTGCCCTGTTCGCTCGAAAGCTCTCGTTCGTGCGGCCTTCACACGGCCTCAAGGTACGCAGTTCTAAACAGCCTTCCATTCCATGCTGGTGTGCCAAGCCCCCCACCCACCCGCAGGGAGGAATTTGGGCTCTTCTGAGAAACACCAGTGTGCGCCACAAGTGAAACCAGGGCGTCTCCCCCAGGACGTGGCCGACCGGCAGCCGGATGCCAGAGGTGTACTTCCAGCCGGAAAAAGAGGGAAAAGGACAGCTTTCCCAGGGACAGTTCTGGACCCTTGGGACCATCCAGAATCACCAAGGCCTCACCTTTGCACGGCCTGGGGAACGCTCTTCCGCCTGTCCAGCAATCCCCACGTCAAAACCTTTCTCAGCAGAGGCAGGCACTCTCTCCCTTGTACCAGATAGCTCGGCAGAGCCTTCCGAGAAACATGCTGCGTCATTCAGCTTGAACGTGGGACGCGGAGGGGAGAGTACGCTTTCTCCCCGTTTGGAGACGCCTTGCGCTTGGCTTCGAAGCTGCCTTGAACAGCACTAGCGGCCCGACGTCTCTGCACGGCAGGGCTGTCGTTGTGGGCCGAGGCTGCGTGTTCTCCCAAAGCGAAAACCGTGCTGGCAATCCCTTTCTAGGAACTCCTCCCACGGCACCCCAGGTTCAGCTCCGGCCGAACGAAAGGTGACCTCAGGCCTCAAGGTGAAGTTCCAGCGTTTCACGTCAGGGGAGCTGGGTGTGCAGGGGTCTCCGATGAGGCCATACTCCACCACGGAGTGCCTTAACCCTGCGACGCTCCTGGGGACACACAGAGTAAGGAGCCCATTCACCAGTTTCGCCTGATGACCTCTCTCCGTGCCGGAACGGCGGCCTCTGGCTTCTGAGGAACCTTAGCGTAAGCAGGCCCCTGGAGACAGCTCTTCACATTCATAGCTAGGGCAGTGTACTCCTCTCTGGGTTGCCCAGGTTGAGTGGCCCAGTCGTCAGAGAGACTGGCGAAAGCAGCGCTGGGCGGACTCCCTTTGCCGGTCAGTCGAACGGCCTCCTTGACTGAAAGAGAACTGCAGTGCCAAAAGACACCGCGCTGACGACTGGCTCCGGGAAGAGACTCGGGACAGCGCTCTCACAGAAGCGAAAGCTAGGCCGTGGGCCCAGCCTGAGGAGCAGTACGTACGTTTGCCACACTTCTTTACACAGCTAGGCGTGAGCCAGAGAGCCTTGGTCACTGAGGCCTACCTAAGGTACTGCCATACTCACCCAGTAGATCCCACGCAGAGGTCCCTGTGCCCCAAAGGGCCTCCACGGAAGGGCCCTGTTCCTCCCGTTGTGTTTCCTTGAGGTAATCAGAAACCGCTGAGGATACCTGTAGGAGCTCAGGTATGAAGCTGGGCGACCCTGGCCAAACCTGATTCCCCTCCGTGCTAGACGAGACAGTGGCGGGTCCTCAGCTGCCTGAAGCACACTCCTCGCGCGCACCTTCTCTTTGCTGCCGGAAGGCCTCACGTAAGAAGTCTGAGTTGACTCGTGACAGAAGAAGTCTGGGTTGACTCGTGTGAGGCCTGCTGCTCTCCGTTCCTTGCTGGGAGCTTCAGCAGGAGCGCTCTGGAGCTCGCCGGCAGGAGAATTGTGAGTCCCCCGGCCCCACCCCGGCCTCAAGCAAAAGTCCAGATTTCCCCCCTTAGTAACACCTCGGAGTGCCAGAGGGAGCGGAGGGGCGTGCGTTAACGGAATGCTTCAACCGTGGAAGGTATTTCACGAGACACTGTGCACTCACGTTCGTTGTAACAACTGTCAAAGGGCACTCACTGTATGCCTTCCAACTCCTCGGCCGCGTTGGAGCCCCAGGAAGTAAATGCGTTCGTTTGACTAAGCTCCGTGAACGCGCAACGGTGATGGCGAAGCGCTGCCCTGTTCGCTCGAAAGCTCTCGTTCGTGCGGCCTTCACACGGCCTCAAGGTACGCAGTTCTAAACAGCCTTCCATTCCATGCTGGTGTGCCAAGCCCCCCACCCACCCGCAGGGAGGAATTTGGGCTCTTCTGAGAAACACCAGTGTGCGCCACAAGTGAAACCAGGGCGTCTCCCCCAGGACGTCGCCGACCGGCAGCCGGATGCCAGAGGTGTACTTCCAGCCGGAAAAAGAGGGAAAAGGACAGCTTTCCCAGGGACAGTTCTGGACCCTTGGGACCATCCAGAATCACCAAGGCCTCACCTTTGCACGGCCTGGGGAACGCTCTTCCTCACGTCCAGCAATCCCCACGTCAAAACCTTTCTCAGCAGAGGCAGGCACTCTCTCCCTTGTACTAGCTAGCTCGGCAGAGCCTTCCGAGAAACATGCTGCGTCATTCAGCTTGAACGTGGGACGCGGAGGGGAGAGTACGCTTTCTCCCCGTTTGGAGGCGCCTTGCGCTTGGCTTCAAAGCTGCCTTGAACAGCACTAGCGGCCCGACGTCTCTGCACGGCAGGGCTGTCGTTGTGGGCCGAGGCTGCGTGTTCTCCCAAAGCGAAAACCGTGCTGGCAATCCCTTTCTAGGAACTCCTCCCACGGCACCCCAGGTTCAGCTCCGGCCGAACGAAAGGTGACCTCAGGCCTCAAGGTATGTTCCAGGGTTTCACGTCGGGGGAGTTGGGTGTGCAGCGGTTTCCATGAGGCCATACTCCACCACGGAGTGCCTTAACTCTGCGAAGCTCCTGGGGGCACACAGGATAGGAGCTCGTTCGCCAATTTCGCAGGATGACTTCTCTCCGTGCCGGAACGGCGGCTCCTGGCTTCTGAGGAACCTTAGCCTAAACAGGCCCCTGGAGAAAGCTCTTCACATTCATAGCAAGGGCAACGTACTGCTCTCTGGCTTGCCTGGGTTGAGTGCCCCAGTCGTCAAAGAGCCTCGCGAAGGGAGTGCTGCGCAGACTCCCTCTGCCAGTCGCACGGCCTCCTTGACTGAAAGAGAACTGCAGTGCCAAAAGACACCGCGCTGACGACTGGCTCCGGGAAGAGACTCGGGGCAGCACTCTCACAGAAGCGAAAGCTAGGCCGTGGGCCCAGCCTGAGGAGCAGTACGTACGTTTGCCACACTTCTTTACACAGCTAGGCGTGAGCCAGAGAGCCTTGGTCACTGAGGCCTACCTAAGGTACTGCCATACTCACCCAGTAGATCCCACGCAGAGGTCCCTGTGCCCCAAAGGGCCTCCACGGAAGGGCCCTGTTCCTCCCGTTGTGTTTCCTTGAGGTAATCAGAAACCGCTGAGGATACCTGTAGGAGCTCAGGTATGAAGCTGGGCGACCCTGGCCAAACCTGATTCCCCTCCGTGCTAGACGAGACAGTGGCGGGTCCTCAGCTGCCTGAAGCACACTCCTCGCGCGCACCTTCTCTTTGCTGCCGGAAGGCCTCACGTAAGAAGTCTGAGTTGACTCGTGACAGAAGAAGTCTGGGTTGACTCGTGTGAGGCCTGCTGCTCTCCGTTCCTTGCTGGGAGCTTCAGCAGGAGCGCTCTGGAGCTCGCCGGCAGGAGAATTGTGAGTCCCCCGGCCCCACCCCGGCCTCAAGCAAAAGTCCAGATTTCCCCCCTTAGTAACACCTCGGAGTGCCAGAGGGAGCGGAGGGGCGTGCGTTAACGGAATGCTTCAACCGTGGAAGGTATTTCACGAGACACTGTGCACTCACGTTCGTTGTAACAACTGTCAAAGGGCACTCACTGTATGCCTTCCAACTCCTCGGCCGCGTTGGAGCCCCAGGAAGTAAATGCGTTCGTTTGACTAAGCTCCGTGAACGCGCAACGGTGATGGCGAAGCGCTGCCCTGTTCGCTCGAAAGCTCTCGTTCGTGCGGCCTTCACACGGCCTCAAGGTACGCAGTTCTAAACAGCCTTCCATTCCATGCTGGTGTGCCAAGCCCCCCACCCACCCGCAGGGAGGAATTTGGGCTCTTCTGAGAAACACCAGTGTGCGCCACAAGTGAAACCAGGGCGTCTCCCCCATGACGTGGCCGACCGGCAGCCGGATGCCAGAGGTGTACTTCCAGCCGGAAAAAGAGGGAAAAGGACAGCTTTCCCAGGGACAGTTCTGGACCCTTGGGACCATCCAGAATCACCAAGCCCTCACCTTTGCACGGCCTGGGGAACGCTCTTCCGCCTGTCCAGCAATCCCCACGTCAAAACCTTTCTCAGCAGAGGCAGGCACTCTCTCCCTTGTACTAGCTAGCTCGGCAGAGCCTTCCGAGAAACATGCTGCGTCATTCAGCTTGAACGTGGGACGCGGAGGGGAGAGTACGCTTTCTCCCCGTTTGGAGGCGCCTTGCGCTTGGCTTCAAAGCTGCCTTGAACAGCACTAGCGGCCCGACGTCTCTGCACGGCAGGGCTGTCGTTGTGGGCCGAGGCTGCGTGTTCTCCCAAAGCGAAAACCGTGCTGGCAATCCCTTTCTAGGAACTCCTCCCACGGCACCCCAGGTTCAGCTCCGGCCGAACGAAAGGTGACCTCAGGCCTCAAGGTGAAGTTCCAGCGTTTCACGTCAGGGGAGCTGGGTGTGCAGGGGTCTCCGATGAGGCCATACTCCACCACGGAGTACCTTAACCCGGCGACGCTCCTGGGGACACACAGGGTAAGGAGCCCATTCACCAGTTTCGCCTGATGACCTCTCTCCGTGCCGGAACGGCGGCCTCTGGCTTCTGAGGAGCCTTAGCGTAAGCAGGCCCCTGGAGACAGCTCTTCACATTCATAGCTAGGGCAGTGTACTCCTCTCTGGGTTGCCCAGGTTGAGTGGCCCAGTCGTCAGAGAGACTGGCGAAAGCAGCGCTGGGCGGACTCCCTTTGCTGGTCAGTCGAACGGCCTCCTTGACTGAAAGAGAACTGCAGTGCCAAAAGACACCGCGCTGACGACTGGCTCCGGGAAGAGACTCGGGGCAGCACTCTCACAGAAGCGAAAGCTAGGCCGTGGGCCCAGCCTGAGGAGCAGTACGTACGTTTGCCACACTTCTTTACACAGCTAGGCGTGAGCCAGAGAGCCTTGGTCACTGAGGCCTACCTAAGGTACTGCCATACTCACCCAGTAGATCCCACGCAGAGGTCCCTGTGCCCCAAAGGGCCTCCACGGAAGGGCCCTGTTCCTCCCGTTGTGTTTCCTTGAGGTAATCAGAAACCGCTGAGGATACCTGTAGGAGCTCAGGTATGAAGCTGGGCGACCCTGGCCAAACCTGATTCCCCTCCGTGCTAGACGAGACAGTGGCGGGTCCTCAGCTGCCTGAAGCACACTCCTCGCGCGCACCTTCTCTTTGCTGCCGGAAGGCCTCACGTAAGAAGTCTGAGTTGACTCGTGACAGAAGAAGTCTGGGTTGACTCGTGTGAGGCCTGCTGCTCTCCGTTCCTTGCTGGGAGCTTCAGCAGGAGCGCTCTGGAGCTCGCCGGCAGGAGAATTGTGAGTCCCCCGGCCCCACCCCGGCCTCAAGCAAAAGTCCAGATTTCTCCCCTTAGTAACACCTCGGAGTGCCAGAGGGAGCGGAGGGGCGTGCGTTAACGGAATGCTTCAACCGTGGAAGGTATTTCACGAGACACTGTGCACTCACGTTCGTTGTAACAACTGTCAAAGGGCACTCACTGTATGCCTTCCAACTCCTCGGCCGCGTTGGAGCCCCAGGAAGTAAATGCGTTCGTTTGACTAAGCTCCGTGAACGCGCAACGGCGATGGCGAAGCGCTGCCCTGTTCGCTCGAAAGCTCTCGTTCGTGCGGCCTTCACACGGCCTCAAGGTACGCAGTTCTAAACAGCCTTCCATTCCATGCTGGTGTGCCAAGCCCCCCACCCACCCGCAGGGAGGAATTTGGGCTCTTCTGAGAAACACCAGTGTGCGCCACAAGTGAAACCAGGGCGTCTCCCCCAGGACGTGGCCGACCGGCAGCCGGATGCCAGAGGTGTACTTCCAGCCGGAAAAAGAGGGAAAAGGACAGCTTTCCCAGGGACAGTTCTGGACCCTTGGGACCATCCAGAATCACCAAGGCCTCACCTTTGCACGGCCTGGGGAACGCTCTTCCTCACGTCCAGCAATCCCCACGTCAAAACCTTTCTCAGCAGAGGCAGGCACTCTCTCCCTTGTACTAGCTAGCTCGGCAGAGCCTTCCGAGAAACATGCTGCGTCATTCAGCTTGAACGTGGGACGCGGAGGGGAGAGTACGCTTTCTCCCCGTTTGGAGGCGCCTTGCGCTTGGCTTCAAAGCTGCCTTGAACAGCACTAGCGGCCCGACGTCTCTGCACGGCAGGGCTGTCGTTGTGGGCCGAGGCTGCGTGTTCTCCCAAAGCGAAAACCGTGCTGGCAATCCCTTTCTAGGAACTCCTCCCACGGCACCCCAGGTTCAGCTCCGGCCGAACGAAAGGTGACCTCAGGCCTCAAGGTGAAGTTCCAGCGTTTCACGTCAGGGGAGCTGGGTGTGCAGGGGTCTCCGATGAGGCCATACTCCACCACGGAGTGCCTTAACCCTGCGACGCTCCTGGGGACACACAGGGTAAGGAGCCCATTCACCAGTTTCGCCTGATGACCTCTCTCCGTGCCGGAACGGCGGCCTCTGGCTTCTGAGGAGCCTTAGCGTAAGCAGGCCCCTGGAGACAGCTCTTCACATTCATAGCTAGGGCAGTGTACTCCTCTCTGGGTTGCCCAGGTTGAGTGGCCCAGTCGTCAGAGAGACTGGCGAAAGCAGCGCTGGGCGGACTCCCTTTGCCGGTCAGTCGAACGGCCTCCTTGACTGAAAGAGAACTGCAGTGCCAAAAGACACCGCGCTGACGACTGGCTCCGGGAAGAGACTCGGGGCAGCACTCTCACAGAAGCGAAAGCTAGGCCGTGGGCCCAGCCTGAGGAGCAGTACGTACGTTTGCCACACTTCTTTACACAGCTAGGCGTGAGCCAGAGAGCCTTGGTCACTGAGGCCTACCTAAGGTACTGCCATACTCACCCAGTAGATCCCACGCAGAGGTCCCTGTGCCCCAAAGGGCCTCCACGGAAGGGCCCTGTTCCTCCCGTTGTGTTTCCTTGAGGTAATCAGAAATCGCTGAGGATACCTGTAGGAGCTCAGGTATGAAGCTGGGCGACCCTGGCCAAACCTGATTCCCCTCCGTGCTAGACGAGACAGTGGCGGGTCCTCAGCTGCCTGAAGCACACTCCTCGCGCGCACCTTCTCTTTGCTGCCGGAAGGCCTCACGTAAGAAGTCTGAGTTGACTCGTGACAGAAGAAGTCTGGGTTGACTCGTGTGAGGCCTGCTGCTCTCCGTTCCTTGCTGGGAGCTTCAGCAGGAGCGCTCTGGAGCTCGCCGGCAGGAGAATTGTGAGTCCCCCGGCCCCACCCCGGCCTCAAGCAAAAGTCCAGATTTCCCCCCTTAGTAACACCTCGGAGTGCCAGAGGGAGCGGAGGGGCATGCGTTAACGGAATGCTTCAACCGTGGAAGGTATTTCACGAGACACTGTGCACTCACGTTCGTTGTAACAACTGTCAAAGGGCACTCACTGTATGCCTTCCAACTCCTCGGCCGCGTTGGAGCCCCAGGAAGTAAATGCGTTCGTTTGACTAAGCTCCGTGAACGCGCAACGGTGATGGCGAAGCGCTGCCCTGTTCGCTCGAAAGCTCTCGTTCGTGCGGCCTTCACACGGCCTCAAGGTACGCAGTTCTAAACAGCCTTCCATTCCATGCTGGTGTGCCAAGCCCCCCACCCACCCGCAGGGAGGAATTTGGGCTCTTCTGAGAAACACCAGTGTGCGCCACAAGTGAAACCAGGGCGTCTCCCCCAGGACGTCGCCGACCGGCAGCCGGATGCCAGAGGTGTACTTCCAGCCGGAAAAAGAGGGAAAAGGACAGCTTTCCCAGGGACAGTTCTGGACCCTTGGGACCATCCAGAATCACCAAGGCCTCACCTTTGCACGGCCTGGGGAACGCTCTTCCTCACGTCCAGCAATCCCCACGTCAAAACCTTTCTCAGCAGAGGCAGGCACTCTCTCCCTTGTACTAGCTAGCTCGGCAGAGCCTTCCGAGAAACATGCTGCGTCATTCAGCTTGAACGTGGGACGCGGAGGGGAGAGTACGCTTTCTCCCCGTTTGGAGGCGCCTTGCGCTTGGCTTCAAAGCTGCCTTGAACAGCACTAGCGGCCCGACGTCTCTGCACGGCAGGGCTGTCGTTGTGGGCCGAGGCTGCGTGTTCTCCCAAAGCGAAAACCGTGCTGGCAATCCCTTTCTAGGAACTCCTCCCACGGCACCCCAGGTTCAGCTCCGGCCGAACGAAAGGTGACCTCAGGCCTCAAGGTGAAGTTCCAGCGTTTCACGTCAGGGGAGCTGGGTGTGCAGGGGTCTCCGATGAGGCCATACTCCACCACGGAGTGCCTTAACCCTGCGACGCTCCTGGGGACACACAGGGTAAGGAGCCCATTCACCAGTTTCGCCTGATGACCTCTCTCCGTGCCGGAACGGCGGCCTCTGGCTTCTGAGGAGCCTTAGCGTAAGCAGGCCCCTGGAGACAGCTCTTCACATTCATAGCTAGGGCAGTGTACTCCTCTCTGGGTTGCCCAGGTTGAGTGGCCCAGTCGTCAGAGAGACTGGCGAAAGCAGCGCTGGGCGGACTCCCTTTGCCGGTCAGTCGAACGGCCTCCTTGACTGAAAGAGAACTGCAGTGCCAAAAGACACCGCGCTGACGACTGGCTCCGGGAAGAGACTCGGGGCAGCACTCTCACAGAAGCGAAAGCTAGGCCGTGGGCCCAGCCTGAGGAGCAGTACGTACGTTTGCCACACTTCTTTACACAGCTAGGCGTGAGCCAGAGAGCCTTGGTCACTGAGGCCTACCTAAGGTACTGCCATACTCACCCAGTAGATCCCACGCAGAGGTCCCTGTGCCCCAAAGGGCCTCCACGGAAGGGCCCTGTTCCTCCCGTTGTGTTTCCTTGAGGTAATCAGAAACCGCTGAGGATACCTGTAGGAGCTCAGGTATGAAGCTGGGCGACCCTGGCCAAACCTGATTCCCCTCCGTGCTAGACGAGACAGTGGCGGGTCCTCAGCTGCCTGAAGCACACTCCTCGCGCGCACCTTCTCTTTGCTGCCGGAAGGCCTCACGTAAGAAGTCTGAGTTGACTCGTGACAGAAGAAGTCTGGGTTGACTCGTGTGAGGCCTGCTGCTCTCCGTTCCTTGCTGGGAGCTTCAGCAGGAGCGCTCTGGAGCTCGCCGGCAGGAGAATTGTGAGTCCCCCGGCCCCACCCCGGCCTCAAGCAAAAGTCCAGATTTCCCCCCTTAGTAACACCTCGGAGTGCCAGAGGGAGCGGAGGGGCGTGCGTTAACGGAATGCTTCAACCGTGGAAGGTATTTCACGAGACACTGTGCACTCACGTTCGTTGTAACAACTGTCAAAGGGCACTCACTGTATGCCTTCCAACTCCTCGGCCGCGTTGGAGCCCCAGGAAGTAAATGCGTTCGTTTGACTAAGCTCCGTGAACGCGCAACGGTGATGGCGAAGCGCTGCCCTGTTCGCTCGAAAGCTCTCGTTCGTGCGGCCTTCACACGGCCTCAAGGTACGCAGTTCTAAACAGCCTTCCATTCCATGCTGGTGTGCCAAGCCCCCCACCCACCCGCAGGGAGGAATTTGGGCTCTTCTGAGAAACACCAGTGTGCGCCACAAGTGAAACCAGGGCGTCTCCCCCAGGACGTCGCCGACCGGCAGCCGGATGCCAGAGGTGTACTTCCAGCCGGAAAAAGAGGGAAAAGGACAGCTTTCCCAGGGACAGTTCTGGACCCTTGGGACCATCCAGAATCACCAAGGCCTCACCTTTGCACGGCCTGGGGAACGCTCTTCCGCCTGTCCAGCAATCCCCACGTCAAAACCTTTCTCAGCAGAGGCAGGCACTCTCTCCCTTGTACCAGATAGCTCGGCAGAGCCTTCCGAGAAACATGCTGCGTCATTCAGCTTGAACGTGGGACGCGGAGGGGAGAGTACGCTTTCTCCCCGTTTGGAGGCGCCTTGCGCTTGGCTTCGAAGCTGCCTTGAACAGCACTAGCGGCCCGACGTCTCTGCACGGCAGGGCTGTCGTTGTGGGCCGAGGCTGCGTGTTCTCCCAAAGCGAAAACCGTGCTGGCAATCCCTTTCTAGGAACTCCTCCCACGGCACCCCAGGTTCAGCTCCGGCCGAACGAAAGGTGACCTCAGGCCTCAAGGTGAAGTTCCAGCGTTTCACGTCAGGGGAGCTGGGTGTGCAGGGGTCTCCGATGAGGCCATACTCCACCACGGAGTGCCTTAACCCTGCGACGCTCCTGGGGACACACAGAGTAAGGAGCCCATTCACCAGTTTCGCCTGATGACCTCTCTCCGTGCCGGAACGGCGGCCTCTGGCTTCTGAGGAACCTTAGCGTAAGCAGGCCCCTGGAGACAGCTCTTCACATTCATAGCTAGGGCAGTGTACTCCTCTCTGGGTTGCCCAGGTTGAGTGGCCCAGTCGTCAGAGAGACTGGCGAAAGCAGCGCTGGGCGGACTCCCTTTGCCGGTCAGTCGAACGGCCTCCTTGACTGAAAGAGAACTGCAGTGCCAAAAGACACCGCGCTGACGACTGGCTCCGGGAAGAGACTCGGGACAGCGCTCTCACAGAAGCGAAAGCTAGGCCGTGGGCCCAGCCTGAGGAGCAGTACGTACGTTTGCCACACTTCTTTACACAGCTAGGCGTGAGCCAGAGAGCCTTGGTCACTGAGGCCTACCTAAGGTACTGCCATACTCACCCAGTAGATCCCACGCAGAGGTCCCTGTGCCCCAAAGGGCCTCCACGGAAGGGCCCTGTTCCTCCCGTTGTGTTTCCTTGAGGTAATCAGAAACCGCTGAGGATACCTGTAGGAGCTCAGGTATGAAGCTGGGCGACCCTGGCCAAACCTGATTCCCCTCCGTGCTAGACGAGACAGTGGCGGGTCCTCAGCTGCCTGAAGCACACTCCTCGCGCGCACCTTCTCTTTGCTGCCGGAAGGCCTCACGTAAGAAGTCTGAGTTGACTCGTGACAGAAGAAGTCTGGGTTGACTCGTGTGAGGCCTGCTGCTCTCCGTTCCTTGCTGGGAGCTTCAGCAGGAGCGCTCTGGAGCTCGCCGGCAGGAGAATTGTGAGTCCCCCGGCCCCACCCCGGCCTCAAGCAAAAGTCCAGATTTCCCCCCTTAGTAACACCTCGGAGTGCCAGAGGGAGCGGAGGGGCGTGCGTTAACGGAATGCTTCAACCGTGGAAGGTATTTCACGAGACACTGTGCACTCACGTTCGTTGTAACAACTGTCAAAGGGCACTCACTGTATGCCTTCCAACTCCTCGGCCGCGTTGGAGCCCCAGGAAGTAAATGCGTTCGTTTGACTAAGCTCCGTGAACGCGCAACGGTGATGGCGAAGCGCTGCCCTGTTCGCTCGAAAGCTCTCGTTCGTGCGGCCTTCACACGGCCTCAAGGTACGCAGTTCTAAACAGCCTTCCATTCCATGCTGGTGTGCCAAGCCCCCCACCCACCCGCAGGGAGGAATTTGGGCTCTTCTGAGAAACACCAGTGTGCGCCACAAGTGAAACCAGGGCGTCTCCCCCAGGACGTCGCCGACCGGCAGCCGGATGCCAGAGGTGTACTTCCAGCCGGAAAAAGAGGGAAAAGGACAGCTTTCCCAGGGACAGTTCTGGACCCTTGGGACCATCCAGAATCACCAAGGCCTCACCTTTGCACGGCCTGGGGAACGCTCTTCCGCCTGTCCAGCAATCCCCACGTCAAAACCTTTCTCAGCAGAGGCAGGCACTCTCTCCCTTGTACCAGATAGCTCGGCAGAGCCTTCCGAGAAACATGCTGCGTCATTCAGCTTGAACGTGGGACGCGGAGGGGAGAGTACGCTTTCTCCCCGTTTGGAGGCGCCTTGCGCTTGGCTTCGAAGCTGCCTTGAACAGCACTAGCGGCCCGACGTCTCTGCACGGCAGGGCTGTCGTTGTGGGCCGAGGCTGCGTGTTCTCCCAAAGCGAAAACCGTGCTGGCAATCCCTTTCTAGGAACTCCTCCCACGGCACCCCAGGTTCAGCTCCGGCCGAACGAAAGGTGACCTCAGGCCTCAAGGTGAAGTTCCAGCGTTTCACGTCAGGGGAGCTGGGTGTGCAGGGGTCTCCGATGAGGCCATACTCCACCACGGAGTGCCTTAACCCTGCGACGCTCCTGGGGACACACAGGGTAAGGAGCCCATTCACCAGTTTCGCCTGATGACCTCTCTCCGTGCCGGAACGGCGGCCTCTGGCTCCTGAGGAGCCTTAGCGTAAGCAGGCCCCTGGAGACAGCTCTTCACATTCATAGCTAGGGCAGTGTACTCCTCTCTGGGTTGCCCAGGTTGAGTGGCCCAGTCGTCAGAGAGACTGGCGAAAGCAGCGCTGGGCGGACTCCCTTTGCCGGTCAGTCGAACGGCCTCCTTGACTGAAAGAGAACTGCAGTGCCAAAAGGCACCGCGCTGACGACTGGCTCCGGGAAGAGACTCGGGGCAGCGCTCTCACAGAAGCGAAAGCTAGGCCGTGAGCCCAGCCTGAGGAGCAGTACGTACGTTTGCCACACTTCTTTACACAGCTAGGCGTGAGCCAGAGAGCCTTGGTCACTGAGGCCTACCTAAGGTACTGCCATACTCACCCAGTAGATCCCACGCAGAGGTCCCTGTGCCCCAAAGGGCCTCCACGGAAGGGCCCTGTTTCTCTCGTTGTGTTTCCTTGAGGTAATCAGAAACCGCTGAGGATACCTGTAGGAGCTCAGGTATGAAGCTGGGCGACCCTGGCCAAACCTGATTCCCCTCCGTGCTAGACGAGACAGTGGCGGGTCCTCAGCTGCCTGAAGCACACTCCTCGCGCGCACCTTCTCTTTGCTGCCGGAAGGCCTCACGTAAGAAGTCTGAGTTGACTCGTGACAGAAGAAGTCTGAGTTGACTCGTGTGAGGCCTGCTGCTCTCCGTTCCTTGCTGGGAGCTTCAGCAGGAGCGCTCTGGAGCTCGCCGGTAGGAGAATTGTGAGTCCCCCCCGCCCCACCCCGGCCTCAAGCAAAAGTCCAGATTTCCCCCGTTAGTAACGCCTCGGAGTGCCAGAGGGAGCGGAGGGGCGTGCGTTAACGGAATGCTTCAACCGTGGAAGGTATTTCACGAGACACTGTGCACT
Source organism: Globicephala melas (assembly GCF_963455315.2). Lineage (NCBI taxonomy): Eukaryota > Metazoa > Chordata > Mammalia > Artiodactyla > Delphinidae > Globicephala > Globicephala melas. Next base: position 435,243 of record NW_027207322.1, read on the forward strand.
CACGTTCGTTGTAACAACTGTCAAAGGGCACTCACTGTATGCCTTCCAACTCCTCGGCCGCGTTGGAGCCCCAGGAAGTAAATGCGTTCGTTTGACTAAGCTCCGTGAACGCGCAACGGCGATGGCGAAGCGCTGCCCTGTTCGCTCGAAAGCTCTCGTTCGTGCGGCCTTCACACGGCCTCAAGGTACGCAGTTCTAAACAGCCTTCCATTCCATGCTGGTGTGCCAAGCCCCCCACCCACCCGCAGGGAGGAATTTGGGCTCTTCTGAGAAACACCAGTGTGCGCCACAAGTGAAACCAGGGCGTCTCCCCCAGGACGTCGCCGACCGGCAGCCGGATGCCAGAGGTGTACTTCCAGCCGGAAAAAGAGGGAAAAGGACAGCTTTCCCAGGGACAGTTCTGGACCCTTGGGACCATCCAGAATCACCAAGGCCTCACCTTTGCACGGCCTGGGGAACGCTCTTCCGCCTGTCCAGCAATCCCCACGTCAAAACCTTTCTCAGCAGAGGCAGGCACTCTCTCCCTTGTACCAGATAGCTCGGCAGAGCCTTCCGAGAAACATGCTGCGTCATTCAGCTTGAACGTGGGACGCGGAGGGGAGAGTACGCTTTCTCCCCGTTTGGAGGCGCCTTGCGCTTGGCTTCAAAGCTGCCTTGAACAGCACTAGCGGCCCGACGTCTCTGCACGGCAGGGCTGTCGTTGTGGGCCGAGGCTGCGTGTTCTCCCAAAGCGAAAACCGTGCTGGCAATCCCTTTCTAGGAACTCCTCCCACGGCACCCCAGGTTCAGCTCCGGCCGAACGAAAGGTGACCTCAGGCCTCAAGGTGAAGTTCCAGCGTTTCACGTCAGGGGAGCTGGGTGTGCAGGGGTCTCCGATGAGGCCATACTCCACCACGGAGTGCCTTAACCCTGCGACGCTCCTGGGGACACACAGGGTAAGGAGCCCGTTCACCAGTTTCGCCTGATGACCTCTCTCCGTGCCGGAACGGCGGCCTCTGGCTTCTGAGGAACCTTAGCGTAAGCAGGCCCCTGGAGACAGCTCTTCACATTCATAGCTAGGGCAGTGTACTCCTCTCTGGGTTGCCCAGGTTGAGTGGCCCAGTCGTCAGAGAGACTGGCGAAAGCAGCGCTGGGCGGACTCCCTTTGCCGGTCAGTCGAACGGCCTCCTTGACTGAAAGAGAACTGCAGTGCCAAAAGACACCGCGCTGACGACTGGCTCCGGGAAGAGACTCGGGGCAGCACTCTCACAGAAGCGAAAGCTAGGCCGTGGGCCCAGCCTGAGGAGCAGTACGTACGTTTGCCACACTTCTTTACACAGCTAGGCGTGAGCCAGAGAGCCTTGGTCACTGAGGCCTACCTAAGGTACTGCCATACTCACCCAGTAGATCCCACGCAGAGGTCCCTGTGCCCCAAAGGGCCTCCACGGAAGGGCCCTGTTCCTCCCGTTGTGTTTCCTTGAGGTAATCAGAAACCGCTGAGGATACCTGTAGGAGCTCAGGTATGAAGCTGGGCGACCCTGGCCAAACCTGATTCCCCTCCGTGCTAGACGAGACAGTGGCGGGTCCTCAGCTGCCTGAAGCACACTCCTCGCGCGCACCTTCTCTTTGCTGCCGGAAGGCCTCACGTAAGAAGTCTGAGTTGACTCGTGACAGAAGTCTGGGTTGACTCGTGTGAGGCCTGCTGCTCTCCGTTCCTTGCTGGGAGCTTCAGCAGGAGCGCTCTGGAGCTCGCCGGCAGGAGAATTGTGAGTCCCCCGGCCCCACCCCGGCCTCAAGCAAAAGTCCAGATTTCCCCCCTTAGTAACACCTCGGAGTGCCAGAGGGAGCGGAGGGGCGTGCGTTAACGGAATGCTTCAACCGTGGAAGGTATTTCACGAGACACTGTGCACTCACGTTCGTTGTAACAACTGTCAAAGGGCACTCACTGTATGCCTTCCAACTCCTCGGCCGCGTTGGAGCCCCAGGAAGTAAATGCGTTCGTTTGACTAAGCTCCGTGAACGCGCAACGGTGATGGCGAAGCGCTGCCCTGTTCGCTCGAAAGCTCTCGTTCGTGCGGCCTTCACACGGCCTCAAGGTACGCAGTTCTAAACAGCCTTCCATTCCATGCTGGTGTGCCAAGCCCCCCACCCACCCGCAGGGAGGAATTTGGGCTCTTCTGAGAAACACCAGTGTGCGCCACAAGTGAAACCAGGGCGTCTCCCCCAGGACGTCGCCGACCGGCAGCCGGATGCCAGAGGTGTACTTCCAGCCGGAAAAAGAGGGAAAAGGACAGCTTTCCCAGGGACAGTTCTGGACCCTTGGGACCATCCAGAATCACCAAGGCCTCACCTTTGCACGGCCTGGGGAACGCTCTTCCGCCTGTCCAGCAATCCCCACGTCAAAACCTTTCTCAGCAGAGGCAGGCACTCTCTCCCTTGTACCAGATAGCTCGGCAGAGCCTTCCGAGAAACATGCTGCGTCATTCAGCTTGAACGTGGGACGCGGAGGGGAGAGTACGCTTTCTCCCCGTTTGGAGACGCCTTGCGCTTGGCTTCGAAGCTGCCTTGAACAGCACTAGCGGCCCGACGTCTCTGCACGGCAGGGCTGTCGTTGTGGGCCGAGGCTGCGTGTTCTCCCAAAGCGAAAACCGTGCTGGCAATCCCTTTCTAGGAACTCCTCCCACGGCACCCCAGGTTCAGCTCCGGCCGAACGAAAGGTGACCTCAGGCCTCAAGGTGAAGTTCCAGCGTTTCACGTCAGGGGAGCTGGGTGTGCAGGGGTCTCCGATGAGGCCATACTCCACCACGGAGTGCCTTAACCCTGCGACGCTCCTGGGGACACACAGAGTAAGGAGCCCATTCACCAGTTTCGCCTGATGACCTCTCTCCGTGCCGGAACGGCGGCCTCTGGCTTCTGAGGAACCTTAGCGTAAGCAGGCCCCTGGAGACAGCTCTTCACATTCATAGCTAGGGCAGTGTACTCCTCTCTGGGTTGCCCAGGTTGAGTGGCCCAGTCGTCAGAGAGACTGGCGAAAGCAGCGCTGGGCGGACTCCCTTTGCCGGTCAGTCGAACGGCCTCCTTGACTGAAAGAGAACTGCAGTGCCAAAAGACACCGCGCTGACGACTGGCTCCGGGAAGAGACTCGGGGCAGCACTCTCACAGAAGCGAAAGCTAGGCCGTGGGCCCAGCCTGAGGAGCAGTACGTACGTTTGCCACACTTCTTTACACAGCTAGGCGTGAGCCAGAGAGCCTTGGTCACTGAGGCCTACCTAAGGTACTGCCATACTCACCCAGTAGATCCCACGCAGAGGTCCCTGTGCCCCAAAGGGCCTCCACGGAAGGGCCCTGTTCCTCCCGTTGTGTTTCCTTGAGGTAATCAGAAATCGCTGAGGATACCTGTAGGAGCTCAGGTATGAAGCTGGGCGACCCTGGCCAAACCTGATTCCCCTCCGTGCTAGACGAGACAGTGGCGGGTCCTCAGCTGCCTGAAGCACACTCCTCGCGCGCACCTTCTCTTTGCTGCCGGAAGGCCTCACGTAAGAAGTCTGAGTTGACTCGTGACAGAAGAAGTCTGGGTTGACTCGTGTGAGGCCTGCTGCTCTCCGTTCCTTGCTGGGAGCTTCAGCAGGAGCGCTCTGGAGCTCGCCGGCAGGAGAATTGTGAGTCCCCCGGCCCCACCCCGGCCTCAAGCAAAAGTCCAGATTTCCCCCCTTAGTAACACCTCGGAGTGCCAGAGGGAGCGGAGGGGCATGCGTTAACGGAATGCTTCAACCGTGGAAGGTATTTCACGAGACACTGTGCACTCACGTTCGTTGTAACAACTGTCAAAGGGCACTCACTGTATGCCTTCCAACTCCTCGGCCGCGTTGGAGCCCCAGGAAGTAAATGCGTTCGTTTGACTAAGCTCCGTGAACGCGCAACGGTGATGGCGAAGCGCTGCCCTGTTCGCTCGAAAGCTCTCGTTCGTGCGGCCTTCACACGGCCTCAAGGTACGCAGTTCTAAACAGCCTTCCATTCCATGCTGGTGTGCCAAGCCCCCCACCCACCCGCAGGGAGGAATTTGGGCTCTTCTGAGAAACACCAGTGTGCGCCACAAGTGAAACCAGGGCGTCTCCCCCAGGACGTCGCCGACCGGCAGCCGGATGCCAGAGGTGTACTTCCAGCCGGAAAAAGAGGGAAAAGGACAGCTTTCCCAGGGACAGTTCTGGACCCTTGGGACCATCCAGAATCACCAAGGCCTCACCTTTGCACGGCCTGGGGAACGCTCTTCCTCACGTCCAGCAATCCCCACGTCAAAACCTTTCTCAGCAGAGGCAGGCACTCTCTCCCGTGTACTAGCTAGCTCGGCAGAGCCTTCCGAGAAACATGCTGCGTCATTCAGCTTGAACGTGGGACGCGGAGGGGAGAGTACGCTTTCTCCCCGTTTGGAGGCGCCTTGCGCTTGGCTTCAAAGCTGCCTTGAACAGCACTAGCGGCCCGACGTCTCTGCACGGCAGGGCTGTCGTTGTGGGCCGAGGCTGCGTGTTCTCCCAAAGCGAAAACCGTGCTGGCAATCCCTTTCTAGGAACTCCTCCCACGGCACCCCAGGTTCAGCTCCGGCCGAACGAAAGGTGACCTCAGGCCTCAAGGTGAAGTTCCAGCGTTTCACGTCAGGGGAGCTGGGTGTGCAGGGGTCTCCGATGAGGCCATACTCCACCACGGAGTGCCTTAACCCTGCGACGCTCCTGGGGACACACAGGGTAAGGAGCCCATTCACCAGTTTCGCCTGATGACCTCTCTCCGTGCCGGAACGGCGGCCTCTGGCTTCTGAGGAGCCTTAGCGTAAGCAGGCCCCTGGAGACAGCTCTTCACATTCATAGCTAGGGCAGTGTACTCCTCTCTGGGTTGCCCAGGTTGAGTGGCCCAGTCGTCAGAGAGACTGGCGAAAGCAGCGCTGGGCGGACTCCCTTTGCCGGTCAGTCGAACGGCCTCCTTGACTGAAAGAGAACTGCAGTGCCAAAAGACACCGCGCTGACGACTGGCTCCGGGAAGAGACTCGGGGCAGCACTCTCACAGAAGCGAAAGCTAGGCCGTGGGCCCAGCCTGAGGAGCAGTACGTACGTTTGCCACACTTCTTTACACAGCTAGGCGTGAGCCAGAGAGCCTTGGTCACTGAGGCCTACCTAAGGTACTGCCATACTCACCCAGTAGATCCCACGCAGAGGTCCCTGTGCCCCAAAGGGCCTCCACGGAAGGGCCCTGTTCCTCCCGTTGTGTTTCCTTGAGGTAATCAGAAACCGCTGAGGATACCTGTAGGAGCTCAGGTATGAAGCTGGGCGACCCTGGCCAAACCTGATTCCCCTCCGTGCTAGACGAGACAGTGGCGGGTCCTCAGCTGCCTGAAGCACACTCCTCGCGCGCACCTTCTCTTTGCTGCCGGAAGGCCTCACGTAAGAAGTCTGAGTTGACTCGTGACAGAAGAAGTCTGGGTTGACTCGTGTGAGGCCTGCTGCTCTCCGTTCCTTGCTGGGAGCTTCAGCAGGAGCGCTCTGGAGCTCGCCGGCAGGAGAATTGTGAGTCCCCCGGCCCCACCCCGGCCTCAAGCAAAAGTCCAGATTTCCCCCCTTAGTAACACCTCGGAGTGCCAGAGGGAGCGGAGGGGCGTGCGTTAACGGAATGCTTCAACCGTGGAAGGTATTTCACGAGACACTGTGCACTCACGTTCGTTGTAACAACTGTCAAAGGGCACTCACTGTATGCCTTCCAACTCCTCGGCCGCGTTGGAGCCCCAGGAAGTAAATGCGTTCGTTTGACTAAGCTCCGTGAACGCGCAACGGTGATGGCGAAGCGCTGCCCTGTTCGCTCGAAAGCTCTCGTTCGTGCGGCCTTCACACGGCCTCAAGGTACGCAGTTCTAAACAGCCTTCCATTCCATGCTGGTGTGCCAAGCCCCCCACCCACCCGCAGGGAGGAATTTGGGCTCTTCTGAGAAACACCAGTGTGCGCCACAAGTGAAACCAGGGCGTCTCCCCCAGGACGTCGCCGACCGGCAGCCGGATGCCAGAGGTGTACTTCCAGCCGGAAAAAGAGGGAAAAGGACAGCTTTCCCAGGGACAGTTCTGGACCCTTGGGACCATCCAGAATCACCAAGGCCTCACCTTTGCACGGCCTGGGGAACGCTCTTCCGCCTGTCCAGCAATCCCCACGTCAAAACCTTTCTCAGCAGAGGCAGGCACTCTCTCCCTTGTACCAGATAGCTCGGCAGAGCCTTCCGAGAAACATGCTGCGTCATTCAGCTTGAACGTGGGACGCGGAGGGGAGAGTACGCTTTCTCCCCGTTTGGAGGCGCCTTGCGCTTGGCTTCGAAGCTGCCTTGAACAGCACTAGCGGCCCGACGTCTCTGCACGGCAGGGCTGTCGTTGTGGGCCGAGGCTGCGTGTTCTCCCAAAGCGAAAACCGTGCTGGCAATCCCTTTCTAGGAACTCCTCCCACGGCACCCCAGGTTCAGCTCCGGCCGAACGAAAGGTGACCTCAGGCCTCAAGGTGAAGTTCCAGCGTTTCACGTCAGGGGAGCTGGGTGTGCAGGGGTCTCCGATGAGGCCATACTCCACCACGGAGTGCCTTAACCCTGCGACGCTCCTGGGGACATACAGAGTAAGGAGCCCATTCACCAGTTTCGCCTGATGACCTCTCTCCGTGCCGGAACGGCGGCCTCTGGCTTCTGAGGAACCTTAGCGTAAGCAGGCCCCTGGAGACAGCTCTTCACATTCATAGCTAGGGCAGTGTACTCCTCTCTGGGTTGCCCAGGTTGAGTGGCCCAGTCGTCAGAGAGACTGGCGAAAGCAGCGCTGGGCGGACTCCCTTTGCCGGTCAGTCGAACGGCCTCCTTGACTGAAAGAGAACTGCAGTGCCAAAAGACACCGCGCTGACGACTGGCTCCGGGAAGAGACTCGGGACAGCACTCTCACAGAAGCGAAAGCTAGGCCGTGGGCCCAGCCTGAGGAGCAGTACGTACGTTTGCCACACTTCTTTACACAGCTAGGCGTGAGCCAGAGAGCCTTGGTCACTGAGGCCTACCTAAGGTACTGCCATACTCACCCAGTAGATCCCACGCAGAGGTCCCTGTGCCCCAAAGGGCCTCCACGGAAGGGCCCTGTTCCTCCCGTTGTGTTTCCTTGAGGTAATCAGAAACCGCTGAGGATACCTGTAGGAGCTCAGGTATGAAGCTGGGCGACCCTGGCCAAACCTGATTCCCCTCCGTGCTAGACGAGACAGTGGCGGGTCCTCAGCTGCCTGAAGCACACTCCTCGCGCGCACCTTCTCTTTGCTGCCGGAAGGCCTCACGTAAGAAGTCTGAGTTGACTCGTGACAGAAGAAGTCTGGGTTGACTCGTGTGAGGCCTGCTGCTCTCCGTTCCTTGCTGGGAGCTTCAGCAGGAGCGCTCTGGAGCTCGCCGGCAGGAGAATTGTGAGTCCCCCGGCCCCACCCCGGCCTCAAGCAAAAGTCCAGATTTCCCCCCTTAGTAACACCTCGGAGTGCCAGAGGGAGCGGAGGGGCGTGCGTTAACGGAATGCTTCAACCGTGGAAGGTATTTCACGAGACACTGTGCACTCACGTTCGTTGTAACAACTGTCAAAGGGCACTCACTGTATGCCTTCCAACTCCTCGGCCGCGTTGGAGCCCCAGGAAGTAAATGCGTTCGTTTGACTAAGCTCCGTGAACGCGCAACGGTGATGGCGAAGCGCTGCCCTGTTCGCTCGAAAGCTCTCGTTCGTGCGGCCTTCACACGGCCTCAAGGTACGCAGTTCTAAACAGCCTTCCATTCCATGCTGGTGTGCCAAGCCCCCCACCCACCCGCAGGGAGGAATTTGGGCTCTTCTGAGAAACACCAGTGTGCGCCACAAGTGAAACCAGGGCGTCTCCCCCAGGACGTGGCCGACCGGCAGCCGGATGCCAGAGGTGTACTTCCAGCCGGAAAAAGAGGGAAAAGGACAGCTTTCCCAGGGACAGTTCTGGACCCTTGGGACCATCCAGAATCACCAAGCCCTCACCTTTGCACGGCCTGGGGAACGCTCTTCCGCCTGTCCAGCAATCCCCACGTCAAAACCTTTCTCAGCAGAGGCAGGCACTCTCTCCCTTGTACTAGCTAGCTCGGCAGAGCCTTCCGAGAAACATGCTGCGTCATTCAGCTTGAACGTGGGACGCGGAGGGGAGAGTACGCTTTCTCCCCGTTTGGAGGCGCCTTGCGCTTGGCTTCAAAGCTGCCTTGAACAGCACTAGCGGCCCGACGTCTCTGCACGGCAGGGCTGTCGTTGTGGGCCGAGGCTGCGTGTTCTCCCAAAGCGAAAACCGTGCTGGCAATCCCTTTCTAGGAACTCCTCCCACGGCACCCCAGGTTCAGCTCCGGCCGAACGAAAGGTGACCTCAGGCCTCAAGGTGAAGTTCCAGCGTTTCACGTCAGGGGAGCTGGGTGTGCAGGGGTCTCCGATGAGGCCATACTCCACCACGGAGTGCCTTAACCCTGCGACGCTCCTGGGGACACACAGGGTAAGGAGCCCATTCACCAGTTTCGCCTGATGACCTCTCTCCGTGCCGGAACGGCGGCCTCTGGCTTCTGAGGAGCCTTAGCGTAAGCAGGCCCCTGGAGACAGCTCTTCACATTCATAGCTAGGGCAGTGTACTCCTCTCTGGGTTGCCCAGGTTGAGTGGCCCAGTCGTCAGAGAGACTGGCGAAAGCAGCGCTGGGCGGACTCCCTTTGCCGGTCAGTCGAACGGCCTCCTTGACTGAAAGAGAACTGCAGTGCCAAAAGACACCGCGCTGACGACTGGCTCCGGGAAGAGACTCGGGGCAGCACTCTCACAGAAGCGAAAGCTAGGCCGTGGGCCCAGCCTGAGGAGCAGTACGTACGTTTGCCACACTTCTTTACACAGCTAGGCGTGAGCCAGAGAGCCTTGGTCACTGAGGCCTACCTAAGGTACTGCCATACTCACCCAGTAGATCCCACGCAGAGGTCCCTGTGCCCCAAAGGGCCTCCACGGAAGGGCCCTGTTCCTCCCGTTGTGTTTCCTTGAGGTAATCAGAAATCGCTGAGGATACCTGTAGGAGCTCAGGTATGAAGCTGGGCGACCCTGGCCAAACCTGATTCCCCTCCGTGCTAGACGAGACAGTGGCGGGTCCTCAGCTGCCTGAAGCACACTCCTCGCGCGCACCTTCTCTTTGCTGCCGGAAGGCCTCACGTAAGAAGTCTGAGTGGACTCGTGACAGAAGAAGTCTGGGTTGACTCGTGTGAGGCCTGCTGCTCTCCGTTCCTTGCTGGGAGCTTCAGCAGGAGCGCTCTGGAGCTCGCCGGCAGGAGAATTGTGAGTCCCCCGGCCCCACCCCGGCCTCAAGCAAAAGTCCAGATTTCCCCCCTTAGTAACACCTCGGAGTGCCAGAGGGAGCGGAGGGGCGTGCGTTAACGGAATGCTTCAACCGTGGAAGGTATTTCACGAGACACTGTGCACTCACGTTCGTTGTAACAACTGTCAAAGGGCACTCACTGTATGCCTTCCAACTCCTCGGCCGCGTTGGAGCCCCAGGAAGTAAATGCGTTCGTTTGACTAAGCTCCGTGAACGCGCAACGGTGATGGCGAAGCGCTGCCCTGTTCGCTCGAAAGCTCTCGTTCGTGCGGCCTTCACACGGCCTCAAGGTACGCAGTTCTAAACAGCCTTCCATTCCATGCTGGTGTGCCAAGCCCCCCACCCACCCGCAGGGAGGAATTTGGGCTCTTCTGAGAAACACCAGTGTGCGCCACAAGTGAAACCAGGGCGTCTCCCCCAGGACGTCGCCGACCGGCAGCCGGATGCCAGAGGTGTACTTCCAGCCGGAAAAAGAGGGAAAAGGACAGCTTTCCCAGGGACAGTTCTGGACCCTTGGGACCATCCAGAATCACCAAGGCCTCACCTTTGCACGGCCTGGGGAACGCTCTTCCTCACGTCCAGCAATCCCCACGTCAAAACCTTTCTCAGCAGAGGCAGGCACTCTCTCCCGTGTACTAGCTAGCTCGGCAGAGCCTTCCGAGAAACATGCTGCGTCATTCAGCTTGAACGTGGGACGCGGAGGGGAGAGTACGCTTTCTCCCCGTTTGGAGGCGCCTTGCGCTTGGCTTCGAAGCTGCCTTGAACAGCACTAGCGGCCCGACGTCTCTGCACGGCAGGGCTGTCGTTGTGGGCCGAGGCTGCGTGTTCTCCCAAAGCGAAAACCGTGCTGGCAATCCCTTTCTAGGAACTCCTCCCACGGCACCCCAGGTTCAGCTCCGGCCGAACGAAAGGTGACCTCAGGCCTCAAGGTGAAGTTCCAGCGTTTCACGTCAGGGGAGCTGGGTGTGCAGGGGTCTCCGATGAGGCCATACTCCACCACGGAGTGCCTTAACCCTGCGACGCTCCTGGGGACACACAGGGTAAGGAGCCCATTCACCAGTTTCGCCTGATGACCTCTCTCCGTGCCGGAACGGCGGCCTCTGGCTTCTGAGGAGCCTTAGCGTAAGCAGGCCCCTGGAGACAGCTCTTCACATTCATAGCTAGGGCAGTGTACTCCTCTCTGGGTTGCCCAGGTTGAGTGGCCCAGTCGTCAGAGAGACTGGCGAAAGCAGCGCTGGGCGGACTCCCTTTGCCGGTCAGTCGAACGGCCTCCTTGACTGAAAGAGAACTGCAGTGCCAAAAGACACCGCGCTGACGACTGGCTCCGGGAAGAGACTCGGGGCAGCGCTCTCACAGAAGCGAAAGCTAGGCCGTGGGCCCAGCCTGAGGAGCAGTACGTACGTTTGCCACACTTCTTTACACAGCTAGGCGTGAGCCAGAGAGCCTTGGTCACTGAGGCCTACCTAAGGTACTGCCATACTCACCCAGTAGATCCCACGCAGAGGTCCCTGTGCCCCAAAGGGCCTCCACGGAAGGGCCCTGTTCCTCCCGTTGTGTTTCCTTGAGGTAATCAGAAATCGCTGAGGATACCTGTAGGAGCTCAGGTATGAAGCTGGGCGACCCTGGCCAAACCTGATTCCCCTCCGTGCTAGACGAGACAGTGGCGGGTCCTCAGCTGCCTGAAGCACACTCCTCGCGCGCACCTTCTCTTTGCTGCCGGAAGGCCTCACGTAAGAAGTCTGAGTTGACTCGTGACAGAAGAAGTCTGGGTTGACTCGTGTGAGGCCTGCTGCTCTCCGTTCCTTGCTGGGAGCTTCAGCAGGAGCGCTCTGGAGCTCGCCGGCAGGAGAATTGTGAGTCCCCCGGCCCCACCCCGGCCTCAAGCAAAAGTCCAGATTTCCCCCCTTAGTAACACCTCGGAGTGCCAGAGGGAGCGGAGGGGCGTGCGTTAACGGAATGCTTCAACCGTGGAAGGTATTTCACGAGACACTGTGCACTCACGTTCGTTGTAACAACTGTCAAAGGGCACTCACTGTATGCCTTCCAACTCCTCGGCCGCGTTGGAGCCCCAGGAAGTAAATGCGTTCGTTTGACTAAGCTCCGTGAACGCGCAACGGTGATGGCGAAGCGCTGCCCTGTTCGCTCGAAAGCTCTCGTTCGTGCGGCCTTCACACGGCCTCAAGGTACGCAGTTCTAAACAGCCTTCCATTCCATGCTGGTGTGCCAAGCCCCCCACCCACCCGCAGGGAGGAATTTGGGCTCTTCTGAGAAACACCAGTGTGCGCCACAAGTGAAACCAGGGCGTCTCCCCCAGGACGTCGCCGACCGGCAGCCGGATGCCAGAGGTGTACTTCCAGCCGGAAAAAGAGGGAAAAGGACAGCTTTCCCAGGGACAGTTCTGGACCCTTGGGACCATCCAGAATCACCAAGGCCTCACCTTTGCACGGCCTGGGGAACGCTCTTCCTCACGTCCAGCAATCCCCACGTCAAAACCTTTCTCAGCAGAGGCAGGCACTCTCTCCCGTGTACTAGCTAGCTCGGCAGAGCCTTCCGAGAAACATGCTGCGTCATTCAGCTTGAACGTGGGACGCGGAGGGGAGAGTACGCTTTCTCCCCGTTTGGAGGCGCCTTGCGCTTGGCTTCAAAGCTGCCTTGAACAGCACTAGCGGCCCGACGTCTCTGCACGGCAGGGCTGTCGTTGTGGGCCGAGGCTGCGTGTTCTCCCAAAGCGAAAACCGTGCTGGCAATCCCTTTCTAGGAACTCCTCCCACGGCACCCCAGGTTCAGCTCCGGCCGAACGAAAGGTGACCTCAGGCCTCAAGGTGAAGTTCCAGCGTTTCACGTCAGGGGAGCTGGGTGTGCAGGGGTCTCCGATGAGGCCATACTCCACCACGGAGTGCCTTAACCCTGCGACGCTCCTGGGGACACACAGGGTAAGGAGCCCATTCACCAGTTTCGCCTGATGACCTCTCTCCGTGCCGGAACGGCGGCCTCTGGCTTCTGAGGAGCCTTAGCGTAAGCAGGCCCCTGGAGACAGCTCTTCACATTCATAGCTAGGGCAGTGTACTCCTCTCTGGGTTGCCCAGGTTGAGTGGCCCAGTCGTCAGAGAGACTGGCGAAAGCAGCGCTGGGCGGACTCCCTTTGCCGGTCAGTCGAACGGCCTCCTTGACTGAAAGAGAACTGCAGTGCCAAAAGACACCGCGCTGACGACTGGCTCCGGGAAGAGACTCGGGGCAGCACTCTCACAGAAGCGAAAGCTAGGCCGTGGGCCCAGCCTGAGGAGCAGTACGTACGTTTGCCACACTTCTTTACACAGCTAGGCGTGAGCCAGAGAGCCTTGGTCACTGAGGCCTACCTAAGGTACTGCCATACTCACCCAGTAGATCCCACGCAGAGGTCCCTGTGCCCCAAAGGGCGTCCACGGAAGGGCCCTGTTCCTCCCGTTGTGTTTCCTTGAGGTAATCAGAAACCGCTGAGGATACCTGTAGGAGCTCAGGTATGAAGCTGGGCGACCCTGGCCAAACCTGATTCCCCTCCGTGCTAGACGAGACAGTGGCGGGTCCTCAGCTGCCTGAAGCACACTCCTCGCGCGCACCTTCTCTTTGCTGCCGGAAGGCCTCACGTAAGAAGTCTGAGTTGACTCGTGACAGAAGAAGTCTGGGTTGACTCGTGTGAGGCCTGCTGCTCTCCGTTCCTTGCTGGGAGCTTCAGCAGGAGCGCTCTGGAGCTCGCCGGCAGGAGAATTGTGAGTCCCCCGGCCCCACCCCGGCCTCAAGCAAAAGTCCAGATTTCCCCCCTTAGTAACACCTCGGAGTGCCAGAGGGAGCGGAGGGGCGTGCGTTAACGGAATGCTTCAACCGTGGAAGGTATTTCACGAGACACTGTGCACTCACGTTCGTTGTAACAACTGTCAAAGGGCACTCACTGTATGCCTTCCAACTCCTCGGCCGCGTTGGAGCCCCAGGAAGTAAATGCGTTCGTTTGACTAAGCTCCGTGAACGCGCAACGGTGATGGCGAAGCGCTGCCCTGTTCGCTCGAAAGCTCTCGTTCGTGCGGCCTTCACACGGCCTCAAGGTACGCAGTTCTAAACAGCCTTCCATTCCATGCTGGTGTGCCAAGCCCCCCACCCACCCGCAGGGAGGAATTTGGGCTCTTCTGAGAAACACCAGTGTGCGCCACAAGTGAAACCAGGGCGTCTCCCCCAGGACGTCGCCGACCGGCAGCCGGATGCCAGAGGTGTACTTCCAGCCGGAAAAAGAGGGAAAAGGACAGCTTTCCCAGGGACAGTTCTGGACCCTTGGGACCATCCAGAATCACCAAGGCCTCACCTTTGCACGGCCTGGGGAACGCTCTTCCGCCTGTCCAGCAATCCCCACGTCAAAACCTTTCTCAGCAGAGGCAGGCACTCTCTCCCTTGTACCAGATAGCTCGGCAGAGCCTTCCGAGAAACATGCTGCGTCATTCAGCTTGAACGTGGGACGCGGAGGGGAGAGTACGCTTTCTCCCCGTTTGGAGGCGCCTTGCGCTTGGCTTCAAAGCTGCCTTGAACAGCACTAGCGGCCCGACGTCTCTGCACGGCAGGGCTGTCGTTGTGGGCCGAGGCTGCGTGTTCTCCCAAAGCGAAAACCGTGCTGGCAATCCCTTTCTAGGAACTCCTCCCACGGCACCCCAGGTTCAGCTCCGGCCGAACGAAAGGTGACCTCAGGCCTCAAGGTGAAGTTCCAGCGTTTCACGTCAGGGGAGCTGGGTGTGCAGGGGTCTCCGATGAGGCCATACTCCACCACGGAGTGCCTTAACCCTGCGACGCTCCTGGGGACATACAGGGTAAGGAGCCCATTCACCAGTTTCGCCTGATGACCTCTCTCCGTGCCGGAACGGCGGCCTCTGGCTTCTGAGGAACCTTAGCGTAAGCAGGCCCCTGGAGACAGCTCTTCACATTCATAGCTAGGGCAGTGTACTCCTCTCTGGGTTGCCCAGGTTGAGTGGCCCAGTCGTCAGAGAGACTGGCGAAAGCAGCGCTGGGCGGACTCCCTTTGCCGGTCAGTCGAACGGCCTCCTTGACTGAAAGAGAACTGCAGTGCCAAAAGACACCGCGCTGACGACTGGCTCCGGGAAGAGACTCGGGACAGCACTCTCACAGAAGCGAAAGCTAGGCCGTGGGCCCAGCCTGAGGAGCAGTACGTACGTTTGCCACACTTCTTTACACAGCTAGGCGTGAGCCAGAGAGCCTTGGTCACTGAGGCCTACCTAAGGTACTGCCATACTCACCCAGTAGATCCCACGCAGAGGTCCCTGTGCCCCAAAGGGCCTCCACGGAAGGGCCCTGTTGCTCCCGTTGTGTTTCCTTGAGGTAATCAGAAACCGCTGAGGATACCTGTAGGAGCTCAGGTATGAAGCTGGGCGACCCTGGCCAAACCTGATTCCCCTCCGTGCTAGACGAGACAGTGGCGGGTCCTCAGCTGCCTGAAGCACACTCCTCGCGCGCACCTTCTCTTTGCTGCCGGAAGGCCTCACGTAAGAAGTCTGAGTTGACTCGTGACAGAAGAAGTCTGGGTTGACTCGTGTGAGGCCTGCTGCTCTCCGTTCCTTGCTGGGAGCTTCAGCAGGAGCGCTCTGGAGCTCGCCGGCAGGAGAATTGTGAGTCCCCCGGCCCCACCCCGGCCTCAAGCAAAAGTCCAGATTTCCCCCCTTAGTAACACCTCGGAGTGCCAGAGGGAGCGGAGGGGCGTGCGTTAACGGAATGCTTCAACCGTGGAAGGTATTTCACGAGACACTGTGCACTCACGTTCGTTGTAACAACTGTCAAAGGGCACTCACTGTATGCCTTCCAACTCCTCGGCCGCGTTGGAGCCCCAGGAAGTAAATGCGTTCGTTTGACTAAGCTCCGTGAACGCGCAACGGTGATGGCGAAGCGCTGCCCTGTTCGCTCGAAAGCTCTCGTTCGTGCGGCCTTCACACGGCCTCAAGGTACGCAGTTCTAAACAGCCTTCCATTCCATGCTGGTGTGCCAAGCCCCCCACCCACCCGCAGGGAGGAATTTGGGCTCTTCTGAGAAACACCAGTGTGCGCCACAAGTGAAACCAGGGGGTCTCCCCCAGGACGTCGCCGACCGGCAGCCGGATGCCAGAGGTGTACTTCCAGCCGGAAAAAGAGGGAAAAGGACAGCTTTCCCAGGGACAGTTCTGGACCCTTGGGACCATCCAGAATCACCAAGGCCTCACCTTTGCACGGCCTGGGGAACGCTCTTCCTCACGTCCAGCAATCCCCACGTCAAAACCTTTCTCAGCAGAGGCAGGCACTCTCTCCCTTGTACTAGCTAGCTCGGCAGAGCCTTCCGAGAAACATGCTGCGTCATTCAGCTTGAACGTGGGACGCGGAGGGGAGAGTACGCTTTCTCCCCGTTTGGAGGCGCCTTGCGCTTGGCTTCGAAGCTGCCTTGAACAGCACTAGCGGCCCGACGTCTCTGCACGGCAGGGCTGTCGTTGTGGGCCGAGGCTGCGTGTTCTCCCAAAGCGAAAACCGTGCTGGCAATCCCTTTCTAGGAACTCCTCCCACGGCACCCCAGGTTCAGCTCCGGCCGAACGAAAGGTGACCTCAGGCCTCAAGGTGAAGTTCCAGCGTTTCACGTCAGGGGAGCTGGGTGTGCAGGGGTCTCCGATGAGGCCATACTCCACCACGGAGTGCCTTAACCCTGCGACGCTCCTGGGGACACACAGGGTAAGGAGCCCATTCACCAGTTTCGCCTGATGACCTCTCTCCGTGCCGGAACGGCGGCCTCTGGCTTCTGAGGAGCCTTAGCGTAAGCAGGCCCCTGGAGACAGCTCTTCACATTCATAGCTAGGGCAGTGTACTCCTCTCTGGGTTGCCCAGGTTGAGTGGCCCAGTCGTCAGAGAGACTGGCGAAAGCAGCGCTGGGCGGACTCCCTTTGCCGGTCAGTCGAACGGCCTCCTTGACTGAAAGAGAACTGCAGTGCCAAAAGACACCGCGCTGACGACTGGCTCCGGGAAGAGACTCGGGGCAGCGCTCTCACAGAAGCGAAAGCTAGGCCGTGGGCCCAGCCTGAGGAGCAGTACGTACGTTTGCCACACTTCTTTACACAGCTAGGCGTGAGCCAGAGAGCCTTGGTCACTGAGGCCTACCTAAGGTACTGCCATACTCACCCAGTAGATCCCACGCAGAGGTCCCTGTGCCCCAAAGGGCCTCCACGGAAGGGCCCTGTTCCTCCCGTTGTGTTTCCTTGAGGTAATCAGAAATCGCTGAGGATACCTGTAGGAGCTCAGGTATGAAGCTGGGCGACCCTGGCCAAACCTGATTCCCCTCCGTGCTAGACGAGACAGTGGCGGGTCCTCAGCTGCCTGAAGCACACTCCTCGCGCGCACCTTCTCTTTGCTGCCGGAAGGCCTCACGTAAGAAGTCTGAGTTGACTCGTGACAGAAGAAGTCTGGGTTGACTCGTGTGAGGCCTGCTGCTCTCCGTTCCTTGCTGGGAGCTTCAGCAGGAGCGCTCTGGAGCTCGCCGGCAGGAGAATTGTGAGTCCCCCGGCCCCACCCCGGCCTCAAGCAAAAGTCCAGATTTCCCCCCTTAGTAACACCTCGGAGTGCCAGAGGGAGCGGAGGGGCGTGCGTTAACGGAATGCTTCAACCGTGGAAGGTATTTCACGAGACACTGTGCACTCACGTTCGTTGTAACAACTGTCAAAGGGCACTCACTGTATGCCTTCCAACTCCTCGGCCGCGTTGGAGCCCCAGGAAGTAAATGCGTTCGTTTGACTAAGCTCCGTGAACGCGCAACGGCGATGGCGAAGCGCTGCCCTGTTCGCTCGAAAGCTCTCGTTCGTGCGGCCTTCACACGGCCTCAAGGTACGCAGTTCTAAACAGCCTTCCATTCCATGCTGGTGTGCCAAGCCCCCCACCCACCCGCAGGGAGGAATTTGGGCTCTTCTGAGAAACACCAGTGTGCGCCACAAGTGAAACCAGGGCGTCTCCCCCAGGACGTGGCCGACCGGCAGCCGGATGCCAGAGGTGTACTTCCAGCCGGAAAAAGAGGGAAAAGGACAGCTTTCCCAGGGACAGTTCTGGACCCTTGGGACCATCCAGAATCACCAAGGCCTCACCTTTGCACGGCCTGGGGAACGCTCTTCCGCCTGTCCAGCAATCCCCACGTCAAAACCTTTCTCAGCAGAGGCAGGCACTCTCTCCCTTGTACCAGATAGCTCGGCAGAGCCTTCCGAGAAACATGCTGCGTCATTCAGCTTGAACGTGGGACGCGGAGGGGAGAGTACGCTTTCTCCCCGTTTGGAGGCGCCTTGCGCTTGGCTTCGAAGCTGCCTTGAACAGCACTAGCGGCCCGACGTCTCTGCACGGCAGGGCTGTCGTTGTGGGCCGAGGCTGCGTGTTCTCCCAAAGCGAAAACCGTGCTGGCAATCCCTTTCTAGGAACTCCTCCCACGGCACCCCAGGTTCAGCTCCGGCCGAACGAAAGGTGACCTCAGGCCTCAAGGTGAAGTTCCAGCGTTTCACGTCAGGGGAGCTGGGTGTGCAGGGGTCTCCGATGAGGCCATACTCCACCACGGAGTGCCTTAACCCTGCGACGCTCCTGGGGACACACAGGGTAAGGAGCCCATTCACCAGTTTCGCCTGATGACCTCTCTCCGTGCCGGAACGGCGGCCTCTGGCTCCTGAGGAGCCTTAGCGTAAGCAGGCCCCTGGAGACAGCTCTTCACATTCATAGCTAGGGCAGTGTACTCCTCTCTGGGTTGCCCAGGTTGAGTGGCCCAGTCGTCAGAGAGACTGGCGAAAGCAGCGCTGGGCGGACTCCCTTTGCCGGTCAGTCGAACGGCCTCCTTGACTGAAAGAGAACTGCAGTGCCAAAAGGCACCGCGCTGACGACTGGCTCCGGGAAGAGACTCGGGGCAGCGCTCTCACAGAAGCGAAAGCTAGGCCGTGGGCCCAGCCTGAGGAGCAGTACGTACGTTTGCCACACTTCTTTACACAGCTAGGCGTGAGCCAGAGAGCCTTGGTCACTGAGGCCTACCTAAGGTACTGCCATACTCACCCAGTAGATCCCACGCAGAGGTCCCTGTGCCCCAAAGGGCCTCCACGGAAGGGCCCTGTTCCTCCCGTTGTGTTTCCTTGAGGTAATCAGAAACCGCTGAGGATACCTGTAGGAGCTCAGGTATGAAGCTGGGCGACCCTGGCCAAACCTGATTCCCCTCCGTGCTAGACGAGACAGTGGCGGGTCCTCAGCTGCCTGAAGCACACTCCTCGCGCGCACCTTCTCTTTGCTGCCGGAAGGCCTCACGTAAGAAGTCTGAGTTGACTCGTGACAGAAGAAGTCTGGATTGACTCGTGTGAGGCCTGCTGCTCTCCGTTCCTTGCTGGGAGCTTCAGCAGGAGCGCTCTGGAGCTCGCCGGCAGGAGAATTGTGAGTCCCCCGGCCCCACCCCGGCCTCAAGCAAAAGTCCAGATTTCCCCCCTTAGTAACACCTCGGAGTGCCAGAGGGAGCGGAGGGGCGTGCGTTAACGGAATGCTTCAACCGTGGAAGGTATTTCACGAGACACTGTGCACTCACGTTCGTTGTAACAACTGTCAAAGGGCACTCACTGTATGCCTTCCAACTCCTCGGCCGCGTTGGAGCCCCAGGAAGTAAATGCGTTCGTTTGACTAAGCTCCGTGAACGCGCAACGGCGATGGCGAAGCGCTGCCCTGTTCGCTCGAAAGCTCTCGTTCGTGCGGCCTTCACACGGCCTCAAGGTACGCAGTTCTAAACAGCCTTCCATTCCATGCTGGTGTGCCAAGCCCCCCACCCACCCGCAGGGAGGAATTTGGGCTCTTCTGAGAAACACCAGTGTGCGCCACAAGTGAAACCAGGGCGTCTCCCCCAGGACGTGGCCGACCGGCAGCCGGATGCCAGAGGTGTACTTCCAGCCGGAAAAAGAGGGAAAAGGACAGCTTTCCCAGGGACAGTTCTGGACCCTTGGGACCATCCAGAATCACCAAGGCCTCACCTTTGCACGGCCTGGGGAACGCTCTTCCGCCTGTCCAGCAATCCCCACGTCAAAACCTTTCTCAGCAGAGGCAGGCACTCTCTCCCTTGTACCAGATAGCTCGGCAGAGCCTTCCGAGAAACATGCTGCGTCATTCAGCTTGAACGTGGGACGCGGAGGGGAGAGTACGCTTTCTCCCCGTTTGGAGGCGCCTTGCGCTTGGCTTCGAAGCTGCCTTGAACAGCACTAGCGGCCCGACGTCTCTGCACGGCAGGGCTGTCGTTGTGGGCCGAGGCTGCGTGTTCTCCCAAAGCGAAAACCGTGCTGGCAATCCCTTTCTAGGAACTCCTCCCACGGCACCCCAGGTTCAGCTCCGGCCGAACGAAAGGTGACCTCAGGCCTCAAGGTGAAGTTCCAGCGTTTCACGTCAGGGGAGCTGGGTGTGCAGGGGTCTCCGATGAGGCCATACTCCACCACGGAGTGCCTTAACCCTGCGACGCTCCTGGGGACACACAGGGTAAGGAGCCCATTCACCAGTTTCGCCTGATGACCTCTCTCCGTGCCGGAACGGCGGCCTCTGGCTTCTGAGGAGCCTTAGCGTAAGCAGGCCCCTGGAGACAGCTCTTCACATTCATAGCTAGGGCAGTGTACTCCTCTCTGGGTTGCCCAGGTTGAGTGGCCCAGTCGTCAGAGAGACTGGCGAAAGCAGCGCTGGGCGGACTCCCTTTGCCGGTCAGTCGAACGGCCTCCTTGACTGAAAGAGAACTGCAGTGCCAAAAGACACCGCGCTGACGACTGGCTCCGGGAAGAGACTCGGGGCAGCGCTCTCACAGAAGCGAAAGCTAGGCCGTGGGCCCAGCCTGAGGAGCAGTACGTACGTTTGCCACACTTCTTTACACAGCTAGGCGTGAGCCAGAGAGCCTTGGTCACTGAGGCCTACCTAAGGTACTGCCATACTCACCCAGTAGATCCCACGCAGAGGTCCCTGTGCCCCAAAGGGCCTCCACGGAAGGGCCCTGTTGCTCCCGTTGTGTTTCCTTGAGGTAATCAGAAACCGCTGAGGATACCTGTAGGAGCTCAGGTATGAAGCTGGGCGACCCTGGCCAAACCTGATTCCCCTCCGTGCTAGACGAGACAGTGGCGGGTCCTCAGCTGCCTGAAGCACACTCCTCGCGCGCACCTTCTCTTTGCTGCCGGAAGGCCTCACGTAAGAAGTCTGAGTTGACTCGTGACAGAAGAAGTCTGGGTTGACTCGTGTGAGGCCTGCTGCTCTCCGTTCCTTGCTGGGAGCTTCAGCAGGAGCGCTCTGGAGCTCGCCGGCAGGAGAATTGTGAGTCCCCCGGCCCCACCCCGGCCTCAAGCAAAAGTCCAGATTTCCCCCCTTAGTAACACCTCGGAGTGCCAGAGGGAGCGGAGGGGCGTGCGTTAACGGAATGCTTCAACCGTGGAAGGTATTTCACGAGACACTGTGCACTCACGTTCGTTGTAACAACTGTCAAAGGGCACTCACTGTATGCCTTCCAACTCCTCGGCCGCGTTGGAGCCCCAGGAAGTAAATGCGTTCGTTTGACTAAGCTCCGTGAACGCGCAACGGCGATGGCGAAGCGCTGCCCTGTTCGCTCGAAAGCTCTCGTTCGTGCGGCCTTCACACGGCCTCAAGGTACGCAGTTCTAAACAGCCTTCCATTCCATGCTGGTGTGCCAAGCCCCCCACCCACCCGCAGGGAGGAATTTGGGCTCTTCTGAGAAACACCAGTGTGCGCCACAAGTGAAACCAGGGCGTCTCCCCCAGGACGTGGCCGACCGGCAGCCGGATGCCAGAGGTGTACTTCCAGCCGGAAAAAGAGGGAAAAGGACAGCTTTCCCAGGGACAGTTCTGGACCCTTGGGACCATCCAGAATCACCAAGGCCTCACCTTTGCACGGCCTGGGGAACGCTCTTCCGCCTGTCCAGCAATCCCCACGTCAAAACCTTTCTCAGCAGAGGCAGGCACTCTCTCCCTTGTACCAGATAGCTCGGCAGAGCCTTCCGAGAAACATGCTGCGTCATTCAGCTTGAACGTGGGACGCGGAGGGGAGAGTACGCTTTCTCCCCGTTTGGAGGCGCCTTGCGCTTGGCTTCAAAGCTGCCTTGAACAGCACTAGCGGCCCGACGTCTCTGCACGGCAGGGCTGTCGTTGTGGGCCGAGGCTGCGTGTTCTCCCAAAGCGAAAACCGTGCTGGCAATCCCTTTCTAGGAACTCCTCCCACGGCACCCCAGGTTCAGCTCCGGCCGAACGAAAGGTGACCTCAGGCCTCAAGGTGAAGTTCCAGCGTTTCACGTCAGGGGAGCTGGGTGTGCAGGGGTCTCCGATGAGGCCATACTCCACCACGGAGTGCCTTAACCCTGCGACGCTCCTGGGGACACACAGGGTAAGGAGCCCATTCACCAGTTTCGCCTGATGACCTCTCTCCGTGCCGGAACGGCGGCCTCTGGCTTCTGAGGAGCCTTAGCGTAAGCAGGCCCCTGGAGACAGCTCTTCACATTCATAGCTAGGGCAGTGTACTCCTCTCTGGGTTGCCCAGGTTGAGTGGCCCAGTCGTCAGAGAGACTGGCGAAAGCAGCGCTGGGCGGACTCCCTTTGCCGGTCAGTCGAACGGCCTCCTTGACTGAAAGAGAACTGCAGTGCCAAAAGACACCGCGCTGACGACTGGCTCCGGGAAGAGACTCGGGGCAGCACTCTCACAGAAGCGAAAGCTAGGCCGTGGGCCCAGCCTGAGGAGCAGTACGTACGTTTGCCACACTTCTTTACACAGCTAGGCGTGAGCCAGAGAGCCTTGGTCACTGAGGCCTACCTAAGGTACTGCCATACTCACCCAGTAGATCCCACGCAGAGGTCCCTGTGCCCCAAAGGGCCTCCACGGAAGGGCCCTGTTGCTCCCGTTGTGTTTCCTTGAGGTAATCAGAAACCGCTGAGGATACCTGTAGGAGCTCAGGTATGAAGCTGGGCGACCCTGGCCAAACCTGATTCCCCTCCGTGCTAGACGAGACAGTGGCGGGTCCTCAGCTGCCTGAAGCACACTCCTCGCGCGCACCTTCTCTTTGCTGCCGGAAGGCCTCACGTAAGAAGTCTGAGTTGACTCGTGACAGAAGAAGTCTGGGTTGACTCGTGTGAGGCCTGCTGCTCTCCGTTCCTTGCTGGGAGCTTCAGCAGGAGCGCTCTGGAGCTCGCCGGCAGGAGAATTTTGAGTCCCCCGGCCCCACCCCGGCCTCAAGCAAAAGTCCAGATTTCCCCCCTTAGTAACACCTCGGAGTGCCAGAGGGAGCGGAGGGGCGTGCGTTAACGGAATGCTTCAACCGTGGAAGGTATTTCACGAGACACTGTGCACTCACGTTCGTTGTAACAACTGTCAAAGGGCACTCACTGTATGCCTTCCAACTCCTCGGCCGCGTTGGAGCCCCAGGAAGTAAATGCGTTCGTTTGACTAAGCTCCGTGAACGCGCAACGGCGATGGCGAAGCGCTGCCCTGTTCGCTCGAAAGCTCTCGTTCGTGCGGCCTTCACATGGCCTCAAGGTACGCAGTTCTAAACAGCCTTCCATTCCATGCTGGTGTGCCAAGCCCCCCACCCACCCGCAGGGAGGAATTTGGGCTCTTCTGAGAAACACCAGTGTGCGCCACAAGTGAAACCAGGGCGTCTCCCCCAGGACGTCGCCGACCGGCAGCCGGATGCCAGAGGTGTACTTCCAGCCGGAAAAAGAGGGAAAAGGACTGCTTTCCCAGGGACAGTTCTGGACCCTTGGGACCATCCAGAATCACCAAGGCCTCACCTTTGCACGGCCTGGGGAACGCTCTTCCGCCTGTCCAGCAATCCCCACGTCAAAACCTTTCTCAGCAGAGGCAGGCACTCTCTCCCTTGTACCAGATAGCTCGGCAGAGCCTTCCGAGAAACATGCTGCGTCATTCAGCTTGAACGTGGGACGCGGAGGGGAGAGTACGCTTTCTCCCCGTTTGGAGGCGCCTTGCGCTTGGCTTCGAAGCTGCCTTGAACAGCACTAGCGGCCCGACGTCTCTGCACGGCAGGGCTGTCGTTGTGGGCCGAGGCTGCGTGTTCTCCCAAAGCGAAAACCGTGCTGGCAATCCCTTTCTAGGAACTCCTCCCACGGCACCCCAGGTTCAGCTCCGGCCGAACGAAAGGTGACCTCAGGCCTCAAGGTGAAGTTCCAGCGTTTCACGTCAGGGGAGCTGGGTGTGCAGGGGTCTCCGATGAGGCCATACTCCACCACGGAGTGCCTTAACCCTGCGACGCTCCTGGGGACACACAGGGTAAGGAGCCCATTCACCAGTTTCGCCTGATGACCTCTCTCCGTGCCGGAACGGCGGCCTCTGGCTCCTGAGGAGCCTTAGCGTAAGCAGGCCCCTGGAGACAGCTCTTCACATTCATAGCTAGGGCAGTGTACTCCTCTCTGGGTTGCCCAGGTTGAGTGGCCCAGTCGTCAGAGAGACTGGCGAAAGCAGCGCTGGGCGGACTCCCTTTGCCGGTCAGTCGAACGGCCTCCTTGACTGAAAGAGAACTGCAGTGCCAAAAGGCACCGCGCTGACGACTGGCTCCGGGAAGAGACTCGGGGCAGCGCTCTCACAGAAGCGAAAGCTAGGCCGTGGGCCCAGCCTGAGGAGCAGTACGTACGTTTGCCACACTTCTTTACACAGCTAGGCGTGAGCCAGAGAGCCTTGGTCACTGAGGCCTACCTAAGGTACTGCCATACTCACCCAGTAGATCCCACGCAGAGGTCCCTGTGCCCCAAAGGGCCTCCACGGAAGGGCCCTGTTCCTCCCGTTGTGTTTCCTTGAGGTAATCAGAAACCGCTGAGGATACCTGTAGGAGCTCAGGTATGAAGCTGGGCGACCCTGGCCAAACCTGATTCCCCTCCGTGCTAGACGAGACAGTGGCGGGTCCTCAGCTGCCTGAAGCACACTCCTCGCGCGCACCTTCTCTTTGCTGCCGGAAGGCCTCACGTAAGAAGTCTGAGTTGACTCGTGACAGAAGAAGTCTGGATTGACTCGTGTGAGGCCTGCTGCTCTCCGTTCCTTGCTGGGAGCTTCAGCAGGAGCGCTCTGGAGCTCGCCGGCAGGAGAATTGTGAGTCCCCCGGCCCCACCCCGGCCTCAAGCAAAAGTCCAGATTTCCCCCCTTAGTAACACCTCGGAGTGCCAGAGGGAGCGGAGGGGCGTGCGTTAACGGAATGCTTCAACCGTGGAAGGTATTTCACGAGACACTGTGCACTCACGTTCGTTGTAACAACTGTCAAAGGGCACTCACTGTATGCCTTCCAACTCCTCGGCCGCGTTGGAGCCCCAGGAAGTAAATGCGTTCGTTTGACTAAGCTCCGTGAACGCGCAACGGCGATGGCGAAGCGCTGCCCTGTTCGCTCGAAAGCTCTCGTTCGTGCGGCCTTCACACGGCCTCAAGGTACGCAGTTCTAAACAGCCTTCCATTCCATGCTGGTGTGCCAAGCCCCCCACCCACCCGCAGGGAGGAATTTGGGCTCTTCTGAGAAACACCAGTGTGCGCCACAAGTGAAACCAGGGCGTCTCCCCCAGGACGTGGCCGACCGGCAGCCGGATGCCAGAGGTGTACTTCCAGCCGGAAAAAGAGGGAAAAGGACAGCTTTCCCAGGGACAGTTCTGGACCCTTGGGACCATCCAGAATCACCAAGGCCTCACCTTTGCACGGCCTGGGGAACGCTCTTCCGCCTGTCCAGCAATCCCCACGTCAAAACCTTTCTCAGCAGAGGCAGGCACTCTCTCCCTTGTACCAGATAGCTCGGCAGAGCCTTCCGAGAAACATGCTGCGTCATTCAGCTTGAACGTGGGACGCGGAGGGGAGAGTACGCTTTCTCCCCGTTTGGAGGCGCCTTGCGCTTGGCTTCAAAGCTGCCTTGAACAGCACTAGCGGCCCGACGTCTCTGCACGGCAGGGCTGTCGTTGTGGGCCGAGGCTGCGTGTTCTCCCAAAGCGAAAACCGTGCTGGCAATCCCTTTCTAGGAACTCCTCCCACGGCACCCCAGGTTCAGCTCCGGCCGAACGAAAGGTGACCTCAGGCCTCAAGGTGAAGTTCCAGCGTTTCACGTCAGGGGAGCTGGGTGTGCAGGGGTCTCCGATGAGGCCATACTCCACCACGGAGTGCCTTAACCCTGCGACGCTCCTGGGGACACACAGGGTAAGGAGCCCATTCACCAGTTTCGCCTGATGACCTCTCTCCGTGCCGGAACGGCGGCCTCTGGCTTCTGAGGAGCCTTAGCGTAAGCAGGCCCCTGGAGACAGCTCTTCACATTCATAGCTAGGGCAGTGTACTCCTCTCTGGGTTGCCCAGGTTGAGTGGCCCAGTCGTCAGAGAGACTGGCGAAAGCAGCGCTGGGCGGACTCCCTTTGCCGGTCAGTCGAACGGCCTCCTTGACTGAAAGAGAACTGCAGTGCCAAAAGACACCGCGCTGACGACTGGCTCCGGGAAGAGACTCGGGGCAGCACTCTCACAGAAGCGAAAGCTAGGCCGTGGGCCCAGCCTGAGGAGCAGTACGTACGTTTGCCACACTTCTTTACACAGCTAGGCGTGAGCCAGAGAGCCTTGGTCACTGAGGCCTACCTAAGGTACTGCCATACTCACCCAGTAGATCCCACGCAGAGGTCCCTGTGCCCCAAAGGGCCTCCACGGAAGGGCCCTGTTGCTCCCGTTGTGTTTCCTTGAGGTAATCAGAAACCGCTGAGGATACCTGTAGGAGCTCAGGTATGAAGCTGGGCGACCCTGGCCAAACCTGATTCCCCTCCGTGCTAGACGAGACAGTGGCGGGTCCTCAGCTGCCTGAAGCACACTCCTCGCGCGCACCTTCTCTTTGCTGCCGGAAGGCCTCACGTAAGAAGTCTGAGTTGACTCGTGACAGAAGAAGTCTGGGTTGACTCGTGTGAGGCCTGCTGCTCTCCGTTCCTTGCTGGGAGCTTCAGCAGGAGCGCTCTGGAGCTCGCCGGCAGGAGAATTGTGAGTCCCCCGGCCCCACCCCGGCCTCAAGCAAAAGTCCAGATTTCCCCCCTTAGTAACACCTCGGAGTGCCAGAGGGAGCGGAGGGGCGTGCGTTAACGGAATGCTTCAACCGTGGAAGGTATTTCACGAGACACTGTGCACTCACGTTCGTTGTAACAACTGTCAAAGGGCACTCACTGTATGCCTTCCAACTCCTCGGCCGCGTTGGAGCCCCAGGAAGTAAATGCGTTCGTTTGACTAAGCTCCGTGAACGCGCAACGGCGATGGCGAAGCGCTGCCCTGTTCGCTCGAAAGCTCTCGTTCGTGCGGCCTTCACATGGCCTCAAGGTACGCAGTTCTAAACAGCCTTCCATTCCATGCTGGTGTGCCAAGCCCCCCACCCACCCGCAGGGAGGAATTTGGGCTCTTCTGAGAAACACCAGTGTGCGCCACAAGTGAAACCAGGGCGTCTCCCCCAGGACGTCGCCGACCGGCAGCCGGATGCCAGAGGTGTACTTCCAGCCGGAAAAAGAGGGAAAAGGACTGCTTTCCCAGGGACAGTTCTGGACCCTTGGGACCATCCAGAATCACCAAGGCCTCACCTTTGCACGGCCTGGGGAACGCTCTTCCGCCTGTCCAGCAATCCCCACGTCAAAACCTTTCTCAGCAGAGGCAGGCACTCTCTCCCTTGTACCAGATAGCTCGGCAGAGCCTTCCGAGAAACATGCTGCGTCATTCAGCTTGAACGTGGGACGCGGAGGGGAGAGTACGCTTTCTCCCCGTTTGGAGGCGCCTTGCGCTTGGCTTCGAAGCTGCCTTGAACAGCACTAGCGGCCCGACGTCTCTGCACGGCAGGGCTGTCGTTGTGGGCCGAGGCTGCGTGTTCTCCCAAAGCGAAAACCGTGCTGGCAATCCCTTTCTAGGAACTCCTCCCACGGCACCCCAGGTTCAGCTCCGGCCGAACGAAAGGTGACCTCAGGCCTCAAGGTGAAGTTCCAGCGTTTCACGTCAGGGGAGCTGGGTGTGCAGGGGTCTCCGATGAGGCCATACTCCACCACGGAGTGCCTTAACCCTGCGACGCTCCTGGGGACACACAGGGTAAGGAGCCCATTCACCAGTTTCGCCTGATGACCTCTCTCCGTGCCGGAACGGCGGCCTCTGGCTCCTGAGGAGCCTTAGCGTAAGCAGGCCCCTGGAGACAGCTCTTCACATTCATAGCTAGGGCAGTGTACTCCTCTCTGGGTTGCCCAGGTTGAGTGGCCCAGTCGTCAGAGAGACTGGCGAAAGCAGCGCTGGGCGGACTCCCTTTGCCGGTCAGTCGAACGGCCTCCTTGACTGAAAGAGAACTGCAGTGCCAAAAGGCACCGCGCTGACGACTGGCTCCGGGAAGAGACTCGGGGCAGCGCTCTCACAGAAGCGAAAGCTAGGCCGTGGGCCCAGCCTGAGGAGCAGTACGTACGTTTGCCACACTTCTTTACACAGCTAGGCGTGAGCCAGAGAGCCTTGGTCACTGAGGCCTACCTAAGGTACTGCCATACTCACCCAGTAGATCCCACGCAGAGGTCCCTGTGCCCCAAAGGGCCTCCACGGAAGGGCCCTGTTCCTCCCGTTGTGTTTCCTTGAGGTAATCAGAAACCGCTGAGGATACCTGTAGGAGCTCAGGTATGAAGCTGGGCGACCCTGGCCAAACCTGATTCCCCTCCGTGCTAGACGAGACAGTGGCGGGTCCTCAGCTGCCTGAAGCACACTCCTCGCGCGCACCTTCTCTTTGCTGCCGGAAGGCCTCACGTAAGAAGTCTGAGTTGACTCGTGACAGAAGAAGTCTGGATTGACTCGTGTGAGGCCTGCTGCTCTCCGTTCCTTGCTGGGAGCTTCAGCAGGAGCGCTCTGGAGCTCGCCGGCAGGAGAATTGTGAGTCCCCCGGCCCCACCCCGGCCTCAAGCAAAAGTCCAGATTTCCCCCCTTAGTAACACCTCGGAGTGCCAGAGGGAGCGGAGGGGCGTGCGTTAACGGAATGCTTCAACCGTGGAAGGTATTTCACGAGACACTGTGCACTCACGTTCGTTGTAACAACTGTCAAAGGGCACTCACTGTATGCCTTCCAACTCCTCGGCCGCGTTGGAGCCCCAGGAAGTAAATGCGTTCGTTTGACTAAGCTCCGTGAACGCGCAACGGCGATGGCGAAGCGCTGCCCTGTTCGCTCGAAAGCTCTCGTTCGTGCGGCCTTCACACGGCCTCAAGGTACGCAGTTCTAAACAGCCTTCCATTCCATGCTGGTGTGCCAAGCCCCCCACCCACCCGCAGGGAGGAATTTGGGCTCTTCTGAGAAACACCAGTGTGCGCCACAAGTGAAACCAGGGCGTCTCCCCCAGGACGTGGCCGACCGGCAGCCGGATGCCAGAGGTGTACTTCCAGCCGGAAAAAGAGGGAAAAGGACAGCTTTCCCAGGGACAGTTCTGGACCCTTGGGACCATCCAGAATCACCAAGGCCTCACCTTTGCACGGCCTGGGGAACGCTCTTCCGCCTGTCCAGCAATCCCCACGTCAAAACCTTTCTCAGCAGAGGCAGGCACTCTCTCCCTTGTACCAGATAGCTCGGCAGAGCCTTCCGAGAAACATGCTGCGTCATTCAGCTTGAACGTGGGACGCGGAGGGGAGAGTACGCTTTCTCCCCGTTTGGAGGCGCCTTGCGCTTGGCTTCAAAGCTGCCTTGAACAGCACTAGCGGCCCGACGTCTCTGCACGGCAGGGCTGTCGTTGTGGGCCGAGGCTGCGTGTTCTCCCAAAGCGAAAACCGTGCTGGCAATCCCTTTCTAGGAACTCCTCCCACGGCACCCCAGGTTCAGCTCCGGCCGAACGAAAGGTGACCTCAGGCCTCAAGGTGAAGTTCCAGCGTTTCACGTCAGGGGAGCTGGGTGTGCAGGGGTCTCCGATGAGGCCATACTCCACCACGGAGTGCCTTAACCCTGCGACGCTCCTGGGGACACACAGGGTAAGGAGCCCATTCACCAGTTTCGCCTGATGACCTCTCTCCGTGCCGGAACGGCGGCCTCTGGCTTCTGAGGAGCCTTAGCGTAAGCAGGCCCCTGGAGACAGCTCTTCACATTCATAGCTAGGGCAGTGTACTCCTCTCTGGGTTGCCCAGGTTGAGTGGCCCAGTCGTCAGAGAGACTGGCGAAAGCAGCGCTGGGCGGACTCCCTTTGCCGGTCAGTCGAACGGCCTCCTTGACTGAAAGAGAACTGCAGTGCCAAAAGACACCGCGCTGACGACTGGCTCCGGGAAGAGACTCGGGGCAGCACTCTCACAGAAGCGAAAGCTAGGCCGTGGGCCCAGCCTGAGGAGCAGTACGTACGTTTGCCACACTTCTTTACACAGCTAGGCGTGAGCCAGAGAGCCTTGGTCACTGAGGCCTACCTAAGGTACTGCCATACTCACCCAGTAGATCCCACGCAGAGGTCCCTGTGCCCCAAAGGGCCTCCACGGAAGGGCCCTGTTGCTCCCGTTGTGTTTCCTTGAGGTAATCAGAAACCGCTGAGGATACCTGTAGGAGCTCAGGTATGAAGCTGGGCGACCCTGGCCAAACCTGATTCCCCTCCGTGCTAGACGAGACAGTGGCGGGTCCTCAGCTGCCTGAAGCACACTCCTCGCGCGCACCTTCTCTTTGCTGCCGGAAGGCCTCACGTAAGAAGTCTGAGTTGACTCGTGACAGAAGAAGTCTGGGTTGACTCGTGTGAGGCCTGCTGCTCTCCGTTCCTTGCTGGGAGCTTCAGCAGGAGCGCTCTGGAGCTCGCCGGCAGGAGAATTGTGAGTCCCCCGGCCCCACCCCGGCCTCAAGCAAAAGTCCAGATTTCCCCCCTTAGTAACACCTCGGAGTGCCAGAGGGAGCGGAGGGGCGTGCGTTAACGGAATGCTTCAACCGTGGAAGGTATTTCACGAGACACTGTGCACTCACGTTCGTTGTAACAACTGTCAAAGGGCACTCACTGTATGCCTTCCAACTCCTCGGCCGCGTTGGAGCCCCAGGAAGTAAATGCGTTCGTTTGACTAAGCTCCGTGAACGCGCAACGGCGATGGCGAAGCGCTGCCCTGTTCGCTCGAAAGCTCTCGTTCGTGCGGCCTTCACATGGCCTCAAGGTACGCAGTTCTAAACAGCCTTCCATTCCATGCTGGTGTGCCAAGCCCCCCACCCACCCGCAGGGAGGAATTTGGGCTCTTCTGAGAAACACCAGTGTGCGCCACAAGTGAAACCAGGGCGTCTCCCCCAGGACGTCGCCGACCGGCAGCCGGATGCCAGAGGTGTACTTCCAGCCGGAAAAAGAGGGAAAAGGACTGCTTTCCCAGGGACAGTTCTGGACCCTTGGGACCATCCAGAATCACCAAGGCCTCACCTTTGCACGGCCTGGGGAACGCTCTTCCGCCTGTCCAGCAATCCCCACGTCAAAACCTTTCTCAGCAGAGGCAGGCACTCTCTCCCTTGTACCAGATAGCTCGGCAGAGCCTTCCGAGAAACATGCTGCGTCATTCAGCTTGAACGTGGGACGCGGAGGGGAGAGTACGCTTTCTCCCCGTTTGGAGGCGCCTTGCGCTTGGCTTCGAAGCTGCCTTGAACAGCACTAGCGGCCCGACGTCTCTGCACGGCAGGGCTGTCGTTGTGGGCCGAGGCTGCGTGTTCTCCCAAAGCGAAAACCGTGCTGGCAATCCCTTTCTAGGAACTCCTCCCACGGCACCCCAGGTTCAGCTCCGGCCGAACGAAAGGTGACCTCAGGCCTCAAGGTGAAGTTCCAGCGTTTCACGTCAGGGGAGCTGGGTGTGCAGGGGTCTCCGATGAGGCCATACTCCACCACGGAGTGCCTTAACCCGGCGACGCTCCTGGGGACACACAGGGTAAGGAGCCCATTCACCAGTTTCGCCTGATGACCTCTCTCCGTGCCGGAACGGCGGCCTCTGGCTTCTGAGGAGCCTTAGCGTAAGCAGGCCCCTGGAGACAGCTCTTCACATTCATAGCTAGGGCAGTGTACTCCTCTCTGGGTTGCCCAGGTTGAGTGGCCCAGTCGTCAGAGAGACTGGCGAAAGCAGCGCTGGGCGGACTCCCTTTGCCGGTCAGTCGAACGGCCTCCTTGACTGAAAGAGAACTGCAGTGCCAAAAGACACCGCGCTGACGACTGGCTCCGGGAAGAGACTCGGGGCAGCACTCTCACAGAAGCGAAAGCTAGGCCGTGGGCCCAGCCTGAGGAGCAGTACGTACGTTTGCCACACTTCTTTACACAGCTAGGCGTGAGCCAGAGAGCCTTGGTCACTGAGGCCTACCTAAGGTACTGCCATACTCACCCAGTAGATCCCACGCAGAGGTCCCTGTGCCCCAAAGGGCCTCCACGGAAGGGCCCTGTTCCTCCCGTTGTGTTTCCTTGAGGTAATCAGAAACCGCTGAGGATACCTGTAGGAGCTCAGGTATGAAGCTGGGCGACCCTGGCCAAACCTGATTCCCCTCCGTGCTAGACGAGACAGTGGCGGGTCCTCAGCTGCCTGAAGCACACTCCTCGCGCGCACCTTCTCTTTGCTGCCGGAAGGCCTCACGTAAGAAGTCTGAGTTGACTCGTGACAGAAGAAGTCTGGGTTGACTCGTGTGAGGCCTGCTGCTCTCCGTTCCTTGCTGGGAGCTTCAGCAGGAGCGCTCT
Organism: Globicephala melas; assembly: GCF_963455315.2. Classification (NCBI taxonomy): domain Eukaryota; kingdom Metazoa; phylum Chordata; class Mammalia; order Artiodactyla; family Delphinidae; genus Globicephala; species Globicephala melas. The sequence goes on from NW_027207322.1 coordinate 467,254, forward strand.
GGAGCTCGCCGGCAGGAGAATTGTGAGTCCCCCGGCCCCACCCCGGCCTCAAGCAAAAGTCCAGATTTCCCCCCTTAGTAACACCTCGGAGTGCCAGAGGGAGCGGAGGGGCGTGCGTTAACGGAATGCTTCAACCGTGGAAGGTATTTCACGAGACACTGTGCACTCACGTTCGTTGTAACAACTGTCAAAGGGCACTCACTGTATGCCTTCCAACTCCTCGGCCGCGTTGGAGCCCCAGGAAGTAAATGCGTTCGTTTGACTAAGCTCCGTGAACGCGCAACGGCGATGGCGAAGCGCTGCCCTGTTCGCTCGAAAGCTCTCGTTCGTGCGGCCTTCACACGGCCTCAAGGTACGCAGTTCTAAACAGCCTTCCATTCCATGCTGGTGTGCCAAGCCCCCCACCCACCCGCAGGGAGGAATTTGGGCTCTTCTGAGAAACACCAGTGTGCGCCACAAGTGAAACCAGGGCGTCTCCCCCAGGACGTCGCCGACCGGCAGCCGGATGCCAGAGGTGTACTTCCAGCCGGAAAAAGAGGGAAAAGGACAGCTTTCCCAGGGACAGTTCTGGACCCTTGGGACCATCCAGAATCACCAAGGCCTCACCTTTGCACGGCCTGGGGAACGCTCTTCCGCCTGTCCAGCAATCCCCACGTCAAAACCTTTCTCAGCAGAGGCAGGCACTCTCTCCCTTGTACCAGATAGCTCGGCAGAGCCTTCCGAGAAACATGCTGCGTCATTCAGCTTGAACGTGGGACGCGGAGGGGAGAGTACGCTTTCTCCCCGTTTGGAGGCGCCTTGCGCTTGGCTTCGAAGCTGCCTTGAACAGCACTAGCGGCCCGACGTCTCTGCACGGCAGGGCTGTCGTTGTGGGCCGAGGCTGCGTGTTCTCCCAAAGCGAAAACCGTGCTGGCAATCCCTTTCTAGGAACTCCTCCCACGGCACCCCAGGTTCAGCTCCGGCCGAACGAAAGGTGACCTCAGGCCTCAAGGTGAAGTTCCAGCGTTTCACGTCAGGGGAGCTGGGTGTGCAGGGGTCTCCGATGAGGCCATACTCCACCACGGAGTGCCTTAACCCGGCGACGCTCCTGGGGACACACAGGGTAAGGAGCCCATTCACCAGTTTCGCCTGATGACCTCTCTCCGTGCCGGAACGGCGGCCTCTGGCTTCTGAGGAGCCTTAGCGTAAGCAGGCCCCTGGAGACAGCTCTTCACATTCATAGCTAGGGCAGTGTACTCCTCTCTGGGTTGCCCAGGTTGAGTGGCCCAGTCGTCAGAGAGACTGGCGAAAGCAGCGCTGGGCGGACTCCCTTTGCCGGTCAGTCGAACGGCCTCCTTGACTGAAAGAGAACTGCAGTGCCAAAAGACACCGCGCTGACGACTGGCTCCGGGAAGAGACTCGGGGCAGCACTCTCACAGAAGCGAAAGCTAGGCCGTGGGCCCAGCCTGAGGAGCAGTACGTACGTTTGCCACACTTCTTTACACAGCTAGGCGTGAGCCAGAGAGCCTTGGTCACTGAGGCCTACCTAAGGTACTGCCATACTCACCCAGTAGATCCCACGCAGAGGTCCCTGTGCCCCAAAGGGCCTCCACGGAAGGGCCCTGTTCCTCCCGTTGTGTTTCCTTGAGGTAATCAGAAACCGCTGAGGATACCTGTAGGAGCTCAGGTATGAAGCTGGGCGACCCTGGCCAAACCTGATTCCCCTCCGTGCTAGACGAGACAGTGGCGGGTCCTCAGCTGCCTGAAGCACACTCCTCGCGCGCACCTTCTCTTTGCTGCCGGAAGGCCTCACGTAAGAAGTCTGAGTTGACTCGTGACAGAAGAAGTCTGGGTTGACTCGTGTGAGGCCTGCTGCTCTCCGTTCCTTGCTGGGAGCTTCAGCAGGAGCGCTCTGGAGCTCGCCGGCAGGAGAATTGTGAGTCCCCCGGCCCCACCCCGGCCTCAAGCAAAAGTCCAGATTTCCCCCCTTAGTAACACCTCGGAGTGCCAGAGGGAGCGGAGGGGCGTGCGTTAACGGAATGCTTCAACCGTGGAAGGTATTTCACGAGACACTGTGCACTCACGTTCGTTGTAACAACTGTCAAAGGGCACTCACTGTATGCCTTCCAACTCCTCGGCCGCGTTGGAGCCCCAGGAAGTAAATGCGTTCGTTTGACTAAGCTCCGTGAACGCGCAACGGTGATGGCGAAGCGCTGCCCTGTTCGCTCGAAAGCTCTCGTTCGTGCGGCCTTCACACGGCCTCAAGGTACGCAGTTCTAAACAGCCTTCCATTCCATGCTGGTGTGCCAAGCCCCCCACCCACCCGCAGGGAGGAATTTGGGCTCTTCTGAGAAACACCAGTGTGCGCCACAAGTGAAACCAGGGCGTCTCCCCCAGGACGTGGCCGACCGGCAGCCGGATGCCAGAGGTGTACTTCCAGCCGGAAAAAGAGGGAAAAGGACAGCTTTCCCAGGGACAGTTCTGGACCCTTGGGACCATCCAGAATCACCAAGGCCTCACCTTTGCACGGCCTGGGGAACGCTCTTCCGCCTGTCCAGCAATCCCCACGTCAAAACCTTTCTCAGCAGAGGCAGGCACTCTCTCCCTTGTACCAGATAGCTCGGCAGAGCCTTCCGAGAAACATGCTGCGTCATTCAGCTTGAACGTGGGACGCGGAGGGGAGAGTACGCTTTCTCCCCGTTTGGAGGCGCCTTGCGCTTGGCTTCAAAGCTGCCTTGAACAGCACTAGCGGCCCGACGTCTCTGCACGGCAGGGCTGTCGTTGTGGGCCGAGGCTGCGTGTTCTCCCAAAGCGAAAACCGTGCTGGCAATCCCTTTCTAGGAACTCCTCCCACGGCACCCCAGGTTCAGCTCCGGCCGAACGAAAGGTGACCTCAGGCCTCAAGGTGAAGTTCCAGCGTTTCACGTCAGGGGAGCTGGGTGTGCAGGGGTCTCCGATGAGGCCATACTCCACCACGGAGTGCCTTAACCCTGCGACGCTCCTGGGGACACACAGGGTAAGGAGCCCATTCACCAGTTTCGCCTGATGACCTCTCTCCGTGCCGGAACGGCGGCCTCTGGCTTCTGAGGAGCCTTAGCGTAAGCAGGCCCCTGGAGACAGCTCTTCACATTCATAGCTAGGGCAGTGTACTCCTCTCTGGGTTGCCCAGGTTGAGTGGCCCAGTCGTCAGAGAGACTGGCGAAAGCAGCGCTGGGCGGACTCCCTTTGCCGGTCAGTCGAACGGCCTCCTTGACTGAAAGAGAACTGCAGTGCCAAAAGACACCGCGCTGACGACTGGCTCCGGGAAGAGACTCGGGGCAGCACTCTCACAGAAGCGAAAGCTAGGCCGTGGGCCCAGCCTGAGGAGCAGTACGTACGTTTGCCACACTTCTTTACACAGCTAGGCGTGAGCCAGAGAGCCTTGGTCACTGAGGCCTACCTAAGGTACTGCCATACTCACCCAGTAGATCCCACGCAGAGGTCCCTGTGCCCCAAAGGGCCTCCACGGAAGGGCCCTGTTCCTCCCGTTGTGTTTCCTTGAGGTAATCAGAAACCGCTGAGGATACCTGTAGGAGCTCAGGTATGAAGCTGGGCGACCCTGGCCAAACCTGATTCCCCTCCGTGCTAGACGAGACAGTGGCGGGTCCTCAGCTGCCTGAAGCACACTCCTCGCGCGCACCTTCTCTTTGCTGCCGGAAGGCCTCACGTAAGAAGTCTGAGTTGACTCGTGACAGAAGAAGTCTGGGTTGACTCGTGTGAGGCCTGCTGCTCTCCGTTCCTTGCTGGGAGCTTCAGCAGGAGCGCTCTGGAGCTCGCCGGCAGGAGAATTGTGAGTCCCCCGGCCCCACCCCGGCCTCAAGCAAAAGTCCAGATTTCCCCCCTTAGTAACACCTCGGAGTGCCAGAGGGAGCGGAGGGGCGTGCGTTAACGGAATGCTTCAACCGTGGAAGGTATTTCACGAGACACTGTGCACTCACGTTCGTTGTAACAACTGTCAAAGGGCACTCACTGTATGCCTTCCAACTCCTCGGCCGCGTTGGAGCCCCAGGAAGTAAATGCGTTCGTTTGACTAAGCTCCGTGAACGCGCAACGGCGATGGCGAAGCGCTGCCCTGTTCGCTCGAAAGCTCTCGTTCGTGCGGCCTTCACACGGCCTCAAGGTACGCAGTTCTAAACAGCCTTCCATTCCATGCTGGTGTGCCAAGCCCCCCACCCACCCGCAGGGAGGAATTTGGGCTCTTCTGAGAAACACCAGTGTGCGCCACAAGTGAAACCAGGGCGTCTCCCCCAGGACGTGGCCGACCGGCAGCCGGATGCCAGAGGTGTACTTCCAGCCGGAAAAAGAGGGAAAAGGACAGCTTTCCCAGGGACAGTTCTGGACCCTTGGGACCATCCAGAATCACCAAGGCCTCACCTTTGCACGGCCTGGGGAACGCTCTTCCGCCTGTCCAGCAATCCCCACGTCAAAACCTTTCTCAGCAGAGGCAGGCACTCTCTCCCTTGTACCAGATAGCTCGGCAGAGCCTTCCGAGAAACATGCTGCGTCATTCAGCTTGAACGTGGGACGCGGAGGGGAGAGTACGCTTTCTCCCCGTTTGGAGGCGCCTTGCGCTTGGCTTCAAAGCTGCCTTGAACAGCACTAGCGGCCCGACGTCTCTGCACGGCAGGGCTGTCGTTGTGGGCCGAGGCTGCGTGTTCTCCCAAAGCGAAAACCGTGCTGGCAATCCCTTTCTAGGAACTCCTCCCACGGCACCCCAGGTTCAGCTCCGGCCGAACGAAAGGTGACCTCAGGCCTCAAGGTGAAGTTCCAGCGTTTCACGTCAGGGGAGCTGGGTGTGCAGGGCTCTCCGATGAGGCCATACTCCACCACGGAGTGCCTTAACCCTGCGACGCTCCTGGGGACACACAGGGTAAGGAGCCCATTCACCAGTTTCGCCTGATGACCTCTCTCCGTGCCGGAACGGCGGCCTCTGGCTTCTGAGGAGCCTTAGCGTAAGCAGGCCCCTGGAGACAGCTCTTCACATTCATAGCTAGGGCAGTGTACTCCTCTCTGGGTTGCCCAGGTTGAGTGGCCCAGTCGTCAGAGAGACTGGCGAAAGCAGCGCTGGGCGGACTCCCTTTGCCGGTCAGTCGAACGGCCTCCTTGACTGAAAGAGAACTGCAGTGCCAAAAGACACCGCGCTGACGACTGGCTCCGGGAAGAGACTCGGGGCAGCACTCTCACAGAAGCGAAAGCTAGGCCGTGGGCCCAGCCTGAGGAGCAGTACGTACGTTTGCCACACTTCTTTACACAGCTAGGCGTGAGCCAGAGAGCCTTGGTCACTGAGGCCTACCTAAGGTACTGCCATACTCACCCAGTAGATCCCACGCAGAGGTCCCTGTGCCCCAAAGGGCCTCCACGGAAGGGCCCTGTTCCTCCCGTTGTGTTTCCTTGAGGTAATCAGAAACCGCTGAGGATACCTGTAGGAGCTCAGGTATGAAGCTGGGCGACCCTGGCCAAACCTGATTCCCCTCCGTGCTAGACGAGACAGTGGCGGGTCCTCAGCTGCCTGAAGCACACTCCTCGCGCGCACCTTCTCTTTGCTGCCGGAAGGCCTCACGTAAGAAGTCTGAGTTGACTCGTGACAGAAGAAGTCTGGGTTGACTCGTGTGAGGCCTGCTGCTCTCCGTTCCTTGCTGGGAGCTTCAGCAGGAGCGCTCTGGAGCTCGCCGGCAGGAGAATTGTGAGTCCCCCGGCCCCACCCCGGCCTCAAGCAAAAGTCCAGATTTCCCCCCTTAGTAACACCTCGGAGTGCCAGAGGGAGCGGAGGGGCGTGCGTTAACGGAATGCTTCAACCGTGGAAGGTATTTCACGAGACACTGTGCACTCACGTTCGTTGTAACAACTGTCAAAGGGCACTCACTGTATGCCTTCCAACTCCTCGGCCGCGTTGGAGCCCCAGGAAGTAAATGCGTTCGTTTGACTAAGCTCCGTGAACGCGCAACGGTGATGGCGAAGCGCTGCCCTGTTCGCTCGAAAGCTCTCGTTCGTGCGGCCTTCACACGGCCTCAAGGTACGCAGTTCTAAACAGCCTTCCATTCCATGCTGGTGTGCCAAGCCCCCCACCCACCCGCAGGGAGGAATTTGGGCTCTTCTGAGAAACACCAGTGTGCGCCACAAGTGAAACCAGGGCGTCTCCCCCAGGACGTCGCCGACCGGCAGCCGGATGCCAGAGGTGTACTTCCAGCCGGAAAAAGAGGGAAAAGGACAGCTTTCCCAGGGACAGTTCTGGACCCTTGGGACCATCCAGAATCACCAAGGCCTCACCTTTGCACGGCCTGGGGAACGCTCTTCCTCACGTCCAGCAATCCCCACGTCAAAACCTTTCTCAGCAGAGGCAGGCACTCTCTCCCGTGTACTAGCTAGCTCGGCAGAGCCTTCCGAGAAACATGCTGCGTCATTCAGCTTGAACGTGGGACGCGGAGGGGAGAGTACGCTTTCTCCCCGTTTGGAGGCGCCTTGCGCTTGGCTTCGAAGCTGCCTTGAACAGCACTAGCGGCCCGACGTCTCTGCACGGCAGGGCTGTCGTTGTGGGCCGAGGCTGCGTGTTCTCCCAAAGCGAAAACCGTGCTGGCAATCCCTTTCTAGGAACTCCTCCCACGGCACCCCAGGTTCAGCTCCGGCCGAACGAAAGGTGACCTCAGGCCTCAAGGTGAAGTTCCAGCGTTTCACGTCAGGGGAGCTGGGTGTGCAGGGGTCTCCGATGAGGCCATACTCCACCACGGAGTGCCTTAACCCTGCGACGCTCCTGGGGACACACAGGGTAAGGAGCCCATTCACCAGTTTCGCCTGATGACCTCTCTCCGTGCCGGAACGGCGGCCTCTGGCTTCTGAGGAGCCTTAGCGTAAGCAGGCCCCTGGAGACAGCTCTTCACATTCATAGCTAGGGCAGTGTACTCCTCTCTGGGTTGCCCAGGTTGAGTGGCCCAGTCGTCAGAGAGACTGGCGAAAGCAGCGCTGGGCGGACTCCCTTTGCCGGTCAGTCGAACGGCCTCCTTGACTGAAAGAGAACTGCAGTGCCAAAAGACACCGCGCTGACGACTGGCTCCGGGAAGAGACTCGGGGCAGCACTCTCACAGAAGCGAAAGCTAGGCCGTGGGCCCAGCCTGAGGAGCAGTACGTACGTTTGCCACACTTCTTTACACAGCTAGGCGTGAGCCAGAGAGCCTTGGTCACTGAGGCCTACCTAAGGTACTGCCATACTCACCCAGTAGATCCCACGCAGAGGTCCCTGTGCCCCAAAGGGCCTCCACGGAAGGGCCCTGTTGCTCCCGTTGTGTTTCCTTGAGGTAATCAGAAACCGCTGAGGATACCTGTAGGAGCTCAGGTATGAAGCTGGGCGACCCTGGCCAAACCTGATTCCCCTCCGTGCTAGACGAGACAGTGGCGGGTCCTCAGCTGCCTGAAGCACACTCCTCGCGCGCACCTTCTCTTTGCTGCCGGAAGGCCTCACGTAAGAAGTCTGAGTTGACTCGTGACAGAAGAAGTCTGGGTTGACTCGTGTGAGGCCTGCTGCTCTCCGTTCCTTGCTGGGAGCTTCAGCAGGAGCGCTCTGGAGCTCGCCGGCAGGAGAATTTTGAGTCCCCCGGCCCCACCCCGGCCTCAAGCAAAAGTCCAGATTTCCCCCCTTAGTAACACCTCGGAGTGCCAGAGGGAGCGGAGGGGCGTGCGTTAACGGAATGCTTCAACCGTGGAAGGTATTTCACGAGACACTGTGCACTCACGTTCGTTGTAACAACTGTCAAAGGGCACTCACTGTATGCCTTCCAACTCCTCGGCCGCGTTGGAGCCCCAGGAAGTAAATGCGTTCGTTTGACTAAGCTCCGTGAACGCGCAACGGCGATGGCGAAGCGCTGCCCTGTTCGCTCGAAAGCTCTCGTTCGTGCGGCCTTCACATGGCCTCAAGGTACGCAGTTCTAAACAGCCTTCCATTCCATGCTGGTGTGCCAAGCCCCCCACCCACCCGCAGGGAGGAATTTGGGCTCTTCTGAGAAACACCAGTGTGCGCCACAAGTGAAACCAGGGCGTCTCCCCCAGGACGTCGCCGACCGGCAGCCGGATGCCAGAGGTGTACTTCCAGCCGGAAAAAGAGGGAAAAGGACTGCTTTCCCAGGGACAGTTCTGGACCCTTGGGACCATCCAGAATCACCAAGGCCTCACCTTTGCACGGCCTGGGGAACGCTCTTCCGCCTGTCCAGCAATCCCCACGTCAAAACCTTTCTCAGCAGAGGCAGGCACTCTCTCCCTTGTACCAGATAGCTCGGCAGAGCCTTCCGAGAAACATGCTGCGTCATTCAGCTTGAACGTGGGACGCGGAGGGGAGAGTACGCTTTCTCCCCGTTTGGAGGCGCCTTGCGCTTGGCTTCGAAGCTGCCTTGAACAGCACTAGCGGCCCGACGTCTCTGCACGGCAGGGCTGTCGTTGTGGGCCGAGGCTGCGTGTTCTCCCAAAGCGAAAACCGTGCTGGCAATCCCTTTCTAGGAACTCCTCCCACGGCACCCCAGGTTCAGCTCCGGCCGAACGAAAGGTGACCTCAGGCCTCAAGGTGAAGTTCCAGCGTTTCACGTCAGGGGAGCTGGGTGTGCAGGGGTCTCCGATGAGGCCATACTCCACCACGGAGTGCCTTAACCCTGCGACGCTCCTGGGGACACACAGGGTAAGGAGCCCATTCACCAGTTTCGCCTGATGACCTCTCTCCGTGCCGGAACGGCGGCCTCTGGCTCCTGAGGAGCCTTAGCGTAAGCAGGCCCCTGGAGACAGCTCTTCACATTCATAGCTAGGGCAGTGTACTCCTCTCTGGGTTGCCCAGGTTGAGTGGCCCAGTCGTCAGAGAGACTGGCGAAAGCAGCGCTGGGCGGACTCCCTTTGCCGGTCAGTCGAACGGCCTCCTTGACTGAAAGAGAACTGCAGTGCCAAAAGGCACCGCGCTGACGACTGGCTCCGGGAAGAGACTCGGGGCAGCGCTCTCACAGAAGCGAAAGCTAGGCCGTGGGCCCAGCCTGAGGAGCAGTACGTACGTTTGCCACACTTCTTTACACAGCTAGGCGTGAGCCAGAGAGCCTTGGTCACTGAGGCCTACCTAAGGTACTGCCATACTCACCCAGTAGATCCCACGCAGAGGTCCCTGTGCCCCAAAGGGCCTCCACGGAAGGGCCCTGTTCCTCCCGTTGTGTTTCCTTGAGGTAATCAGAAACCGCTGAGGATACCTGTAGGAGCTCAGGTATGAAGCTGGGCGACCCTGGCCAAACCTGATTCCCCTCCGTGCTAGACGAGACAGTGGCGGGTCCTCAGCTGCCTGAAGCACACTCCTCGCGCGCACCTTCTCTTTGCTGCCGGAAGGCCTCACGTAAGAAGTCTGAGTTGACTCGTGACAGAAGAAGTCTGGATTGACTCGTGTGAGGCCTGCTGCTCTCCGTTCCTTGCTGGGAGCTTCAGCAGGAGCGCTCTGGAGCTCGCCGGCAGGAGAATTGTGAGTCCCCCGGCCCCACCCCGGCCTCAAGCAAAAGTCCAGATTTCCCCCCTTAGTAACACCTCGGAGTGCCAGAGGGAGCGGAGGGGCGTGCGTTAACGGAATGCTTCAACCGTGGAAGGTATTTCACGAGACACTGTGCACTCACGTTCGTTGTAACAACTGTCAAAGGGCACTCACTGTATGCCTTCCAACTCCTCGGCCGCGTTGGAGCCCCAGGAAGTAAATGCGTTCGTTTGACTAAGCTCCGTGAACGCGCAACGGCGATGGCGAAGCGCTGCCCTGTTCGCTCGAAAGCTCTCGTTCGTGCGGCCTTCACACGGCCTCAAGGTACGCAGTTCTAAACAGCCTTCCATTCCATGCTGGTGTGCCAAGCCCCCCACCCACCCGCAGGGAGGAATTTGGGCTCTTCTGAGAAACACCAGTGTGCGCCACAAGTGAAACCAGGGCGTCTCCCCCAGGACGTGGCCGACCGGCAGCCGGATGCCAGAGGTGTACTTCCAGCCGGAAAAAGAGGGAAAAGGACAGCTTTCCCAGGGACAGTTCTGGACCCTTGGGACCATCCAGAATCACCAAGGCCTCACCTTTGCACGGCCTGGGGAACGCTCTTCCGCCTGTCCAGCAATCCCCACGTCAAAACCTTTCTCAGCAGAGGCAGGCACTCTCTCCCTTGTACCAGATAGCTCGGCAGAGCCTTCCGAGAAACATGCTGCGTCATTCAGCTTGAACGTGGGACGCGGAGGGGAGAGTACGCTTTCTCCCCGTTTGGAGGCGCCTTGCGCTTGGCTTCGAAGCTGCCTTGAACAGCACTAGCGGCCCGACGTCTCTGCACGGCAGGGCTGTCGTTGTGGGCCGAGGCTGCGTGTTCTCCCAAAGCGAAAACCGTGCTGGCAATCCCTTTCTAGGAACTCCTCCCACGGCACCCCAGGTTCAGCTCCGGCCGAACGAAAGGTGACCTCAGGCCTCAAGGTGAAGTTCCAGCGTTTCACGTCAGGGGAGCTGGGTGTGCAGGGGTCTCCGATGAGGCCATACTCCACCACGGAGTGCCTTAACCCTGCGACGCTCCTGGGGACACACAGGGTAAGGAGCCCATTCACCAGTTTCGCCTGATGACCTCTCTCCGTGCCGGAACGGCGGCCTCTGGCTTCTGAGGAGCCTTAGCGTAAGCAGGCCCCTGGAGACAGCTCTTCACATTCATAGCTAGGGCAGTGTACTCCTCTCTGGGTTGCCCAGGTTGAGTGGCCCAGTCGTCAGAGAGACTGGCGAAAGCAGCGCTGGGCGGACTCCCTTTGCCGGTCAGTCGAACGGCCTCCTTGACTGAAAGAGAACTGCAGTGCCAAAAGACACCGCGCTGACGACTGGCTCCGGGAAGAGACTCGGGGCAGCACTCTCACAGAAGCGAAAGCTAGGCCGTGGGCCCAGCCTGAGGAGCAGTACGTACGTTTGCCACACTTCTTTACACAGCTAGGCGTGAGCCAGAGAGCCTTGGTCACTGAGGCCTACCTAAGGTACTGCCATACTCACCCAGTAGATCCCACGCAGAGGTCCCTGTGCCCCAAAGGGCCTCCACGGAAGGGCCCTGTTGCTCCCGTTGTGTTTCCTTGAGGTAATCAGAAACCGCTGAGGATACCTGTAGGAGCTCAGGTATGAAGCTGGGCGACCCTGGCCAAACCTGATTCCCCTCCGTGCTAGACGAGACAGTGGCGGGTCCTCAGCTGCCTGAAGCACACTCCTCGCGCGCACCTTCTCTTTGCTGCCGGAAGGCCTCACGTAAGAAGTCTGAGTTGACTCGTGACAGAAGAAGTCTGGGTTGACTCGTGTGAGGCCTGCTGCTCTCCGTTCCTTGCTGGGAGCTTCAGCAGGAGCGCTCTGGAGCTCGCCGGCAGGAGAATTGTGAGTCCCCCGGCCCCACCCCGGCCTCAAGCAAAAGTCCAGATTTCCCCCCTTAGTAACACCTCGGAGTGCCAGAGGGAGCGGAGGGGCGTGCGTTAACGGAATGCTTCAACCGTGGAAGGTATTTCACGAGACACTGTGCACTCACGTTCGTTGTAACAACTGTCAAAGGGCACTCACTGTATGCCTTCCAACTCCTCGGCCGCGTTGGAGCCCCAGGAAGTAAATGCGTTCGTTTGACTAAGCTCCGTGAACGCGCAACGGCGATGGCGAAGCGCTGCCCTGTTCGCTCGAAAGCTCTCGTTCGTGCGGCCTTCACATGGCCTCAAGGTACGCAGTTCTAAACAGCCTTCCATTCCATGCTGGTGTGCCAAGCCCCCCACCCACCCGCAGGGAGGAATTTGGGCTCTTCTGAGAAACACCAGTGTGCGCCACAAGTGAAACCAGGGCGTCTCCCCCAGGACGTCGCCGACCGGCAGCCGGATGCCAGAGGTGTACTTCCAGCCGGAAAAAGAGGGAAAAGGACTGCTTTCCCAGGGACAGTTCTGGACCCTTGGGACCATCCAGAATCACCAAGGCCTCACCTTTGCACGGCCTGGGGAACGCTCTTCCGCCTGTCCAGCAATCCCCACGTCAAAACCTTTCTCAGCAGAGGCAGGCACTCTCTCCCTTGTACCAGATAGCTCGGCAGAGCCTTCCGAGAAACATGCTGCGTCATTCAGCTTGAACGTGGGACGCGGAGGGGAGAGTACGCTTTCTCCCCGTTTGGAGGCGCCTTGCGCTTGGCTTCGAAGCTGCCTTGAACAGCACTAGCGGCCCGACGTCTCTGCACGGCAGGGCTGTCGTTGTGGGCCGAGGCTGCGTGTTCTCCCAAAGCGAAAACCGTGCTGGCAATCCCTTTCTAGGAACTCCTCCCACGGCACCCCAGGTTCAGCTCCGGCCGAACGAAAGGTGACCTCAGGCCTCAAGGTGAAGTTCCAGCGTTTCACGTCAGGGGAGCTGGGTGTGCAGGGGTCTCCGATGAGGCCATACTCCACCACGGAGTGCCTTAACCCGGCGACGCTCCTGGGGACACACAGGGTAAGGAGCCCATTCACCAGTTTCGCCTGATGACCTCTCTCCGTGCCGGAACGGCGGCCTCTGGCTTCTGAGGAGCCTTAGCGTAAGCAGGCCCCTGGAGACAGCTCTTCACATTCATAGCTAGGGCAGTGTACTCCTCTCTGGGTTGCCCAGGTTGAGTGGCCCAGTCGTCAGAGAGACTGGCGAAAGCAGCGCTGGGCGGACTCCCTTTGCCGGTCAGTCGAACGGCCTCCTTGACTGAAAGAGAACTGCAGTGCCAAAAGACACCGCGCTGACGACTGGCTCCGGGAAGAGACTCGGGGCAGCACTCTCACAGAAGCGAAAGCTAGGCCGTGGGCCCAGCCTGAGGAGCAGTACGTACGTTTGCCACACTTCTTTACACAGCTAGGCGTGAGCCAGAGAGCCTTGGTCACTGAGGCCTACCTAAGGTACTGCCATACTCACCCAGTAGATCCCACGCAGAGGTCCCTGTGCCCCAAAGGGCCTCCACGGAAGGGCCCTGTTCCTCCCGTTGTGTTTCCTTGAGGTAATCAGAAACCGCTGAGGATACCTGTAGGAGCTCAGGTATGAAGCTGGGCGACCCTGGCCAAACCTGATTCCCCTCCGTGCTAGACGAGACAGTGGCGGGTCCTCAGCTGCCTGAAGCACACTCCTCGCGCGCACCTTCTCTTTGCTGCCGGAAGGCCTCACGTAAGAAGTCTGAGTTGACTCGTGACAGAAGAAGTCTGGGTTGACTCGTGTGAGGCCTGCTGCTCTCCGTTCCTTGCTGGGAGCTTCAGCAGGAGCGCTCTGGAGCTCGCCGGCAGGAGAATTGTGAGTCCCCCGGCCCCACCCCGGCCTCAAGCAAAAGTCCAGATTTCCCCCCTTAGTAACACCTCGGAGTGCCAGAGGGAGCGGAGGGGCGTGCGTTAACGGAATGCTTCAACCGTGGAAGGTATTTCACGAGACACTGTGCACTCACGTTCGTTGTAACAACTGTCAAAGGGCACTCACTGTATGCCTTCCAACTCCTCGGCCGCGTTGGAGCCCCAGGAAGTAAATGCGTTCGTTTGACTAAGCTCCGTGAACGCGCAACGGCGATGGCGAAGCGCTGCCCTGTTCGCTCGAAAGCTCTCGTTCGTGCGGCCTTCACACGGCCTCAAGGTACGCAGTTCTAAACAGCCTTCCATTCCATGCTGGTGTGCCAAGCCCCCCACCCACCCGCAGGGAGGAATTTGGGCTCTTCTGAGAAACACCAGTGTGCGCCACAAGTGAAACCAGGGCGTCTCCCCCAGGACGTCGCCGACCGGCAGCCGGATGCCAGAGGTGTACTTCCAGCCGGAAAAAGAGGGAAAAGGACAGCTTTCCCAGGGACAGTTCTGGACCCTTGGGACCATCCAGAATCACCAAGGCCTCACCTTTGCACGGCCTGGGGAACGCTCTTCCGCCTGTCCAGCAATCCCCACGTCAAAACCTTTCTCAGCAGAGGCAGGCACTCTCTCCCTTGTACCAGATAGCTCGGCAGAGCCTTCCGAGAAACATGCTGCGTCATTCAGCTTGAACGTGGGACGCGGAGGGGAGAGTACGCTTTCTCCCCGTTTGGAGGCGCCTTGCGCTTGGCTTCGAAGCTGCCTTGAACAGCACTAGCGGCCCGACGTCTCTGCACGGCAGGGCTGTCGTTGTGGGCCGAGGCTGCGTGTTCTCCCAAAGCGAAAACCGTGCTGGCAATCCCTTTCTAGGAACTCCTCCCACGGCACCCCAGGTTCAGCTCCGGCCGAACGAAAGGTGACCTCAGGCCTCAAGGTGAAGTTCCAGCGTTTCACGTCAGGGGAGCTGGGTGTGCAGGGGTCTCCGATGAGGCCATACTCCACCACGGAGTGCCTTAACCCGGCGACGCTCCTGGGGACACACAGGGTAAGGAGCCCATTCACCAGTTTCGCCTGATGACCTCTCTCCGTGCCGGAACGGCGGCCTCTGGCTTCTGAGGAGCCTTAGCGTAAGCAGGCCCCTGGAGACAGCTCTTCACATTCATAGCTAGGGCAGTGTACTCCTCTCTGGGTTGCCCAGGTTGAGTGGCCCAGTCGTCAGAGAGACTGGCGAAAGCAGCGCTGGGCGGACTCCCTTTGCCGGTCAGTCGAACGGCCTCCTTGACTGAAAGAGAACTGCAGTGCCAAAAGACACCGCGCTGACGACTGGCTCCGGGAAGAGACTCGGGGCAGCACTCTCACAGAAGCGAAAGCTAGGCCGTGGGCCCAGCCTGAGGAGCAGTACGTACGTTTGCCACACTTCTTTACACAGCTAGGCGTGAGCCAGAGAGCCTTGGTCACTGAGGCCTACCTAAGGTACTGCCATACTCACCCAGTAGATCCCACGCAGAGGTCCCTGTGCCCCAAAGGGCCTCCACGGAAGGGCCCTGTTCCTCCCGTTGTGTTTCCTTGAGGTAATCAGAAACCGCTGAGGATACCTGTAGGAGCTCAGGTATGAAGCTGGGCGACCCTGGCCAAACCTGATTCCCCTCCGTGCTAGACGAGACAGTGGCGGGTCCTCAGCTGCCTGAAGCACACTCCTCGCGCGCACCTTCTCTTTGCTGCCGGAAGGCCTCACGTAAGAAGTCTGAGTTGACTCGTGACAGAAGAAGTCTGGGTTGACTCGTGTGAGGCCTGCTGCTCTCCGTTCCTTGCTGGGAGCTTCAGCAGGAGCGCTCTGGAGCTCGCCGGCAGGAGAATTGTGAGTCCCCCGGCCCCACCCCGGCCTCAAGCAAAAGTCCAGATTTCCCCCCTTAGTAACACCTCGGAGTGCCAGAGGGAGCGGAGGGGCGTGCGTTAACGGAATGCTTCAACCGTGGAAGGTATTTCACGAGACACTGTGCACTCACGTTCGTTGTAACAACTGTCAAAGGGCACTCACTGTATGCCTTCCAACTCCTCGGCCGCGTTGGAGCCCCAGGAAGTAAATGCGTTCGTTTGACTAAGCTCCGTGAACGCGCAACGGTGATGGCGAAGCGCTGCCCTGTTCGCTCGAAAGCTCTCGTTCGTGCGGCCTTCACACGGCCTCAAGGTACGCAGTTCTAAACAGCCTTCCATTCCATGCTGGTGTGCCAAGCCCCCCACCCACCCGCAGGGAGGAATTTGGGCTCTTCTGAGAAACACCAGTGTGCGCCACAAGTGAAACCAGGGCGTCTCCCCCAGGACGTGGCCGACCGGCAGCCGGATGCCAGAGGTGTACTTCCAGCCGGAAAAAGAGGGAAAAGGACAGCTTTCCCAGGGACAGTTCTGGACCCTTGGGACCATCCAGAATCACCAAGGCCTCACCTTTGCACGGCCTGGGGAACGCTCTTCCGCCTGTCCAGCAATCCCCACGTCAAAACCTTTCTCAGCAGAGGCAGGCACTCTCTCCCTTGTACCAGATAGCTCGGCAGAGCCTTCCGAGAAACATGCTGCGTCATTCAGCTTGAACGTGGGACGCGGAGGGGAGAGTACGCTTTCTCCCCGTTTGGAGGCGCCTTGCGCTTGGCTTCAAAGCTGCCTTGAACAGCACTAGCGGCCCGACGTCTCTGCACGGCAGGGCTGTCGTTGTGGGCCGAGGCTGCGTGTTCTCCCAAAGCGAAAACCGTGCTGGCAATCCCTTTCTAGGAACTCCTCCCACGGCACCCCAGGTTCAGCTCCGGCCGAACGAAAGGTGACCTCAGGCCTCAAGGTGAAGTTCCAGCGTTTCACGTCAGGGGAGCTGGGTGTGCAGGGGTCTCCGATGAGGCCATACTCCACCACGGAGTGCCTTAACCCTGCGACGCTCCTGGGGACACACAGGGTAAGGAGCCCATTCACCAGTTTCGCCTGATGACCTCTCTCCGTGCCGGAACGGCGGCCTCTGGCTTCTGAGGAGCCTTAGCGTAAGCAGGCCCCTGGAGACAGCTCTTCACATTCATAGCTAGGGCAGTGTACTCCTCTCTGGGTTGCCCAGGTTGAGTGGCCCAGTCGTCAGAGAGACTGGCGAAAGCAGCGCTGGGCGGACTCCCTTTGCCGGTCAGTCGAACGGCCTCCTTGACTGAAAGAGAACTGCAGTGCCAAAAGACACCGCGCTGACGACTGGCTCCGGGAAGAGACTCGGGGCAGCACTCTCACAGAAGCGAAAGCTAGGCCGTGGGCCCAGCCTGAGGAGCAGTACGTACGTTTGCCACACTTCTTTACACAGCTAGGCGTGAGCCAGAGAGCCTTGGTCACTGAGGCCTACCTAAGGTACTGCCATACTCACCCAGTAGATCCCACGCAGAGGTCCCTGTGCCCCAAAGGGCCTCCACGGAAGGGCCCTGTTCCTCCCGTTGTGTTTCCTTGAGGTAATCAGAAACCGCTGAGGATACCTGTAGGAGCTCAGGTATGAAGCTGGGCGACCCTGGCCAAACCTGATTCCCCTCCGTGCTAGACGAGACAGTGGCGGGTCCTCAGCTGCCTGAAGCACACTCCTCGCGCGCACCTTCTCTTTGCTGCCGGAAGGCCTCACGTAAGAAGTCTGAGTTGACTCGTGACAGAAGAAGTCTGGGTTGACTCGTGTGAGGCCTGCTGCTCTCCGTTCCTTGCTGGGAGCTTCAGCAGGAGCGCTCTGGAGCTCGCCGGCAGGAGAATTGTGAGTCCCCCGGCCCCACCCCGGCCTCAAGCAAAAGTCCAGATTTCCCCCCTTAGTAACACCTCGGAGTGCCAGAGGGAGCGGAGGGGCGTGCGTTAACGGAATGCTTCAACCGTGGAAGGTATTTCACGAGACACTGTGCACTCACGTTCGTTGTAACAACTGTCAAAGGGCACTCACTGTATGCCTTCCAACTCCTCGGCCGCGTTGGAGCCCCAGGAAGTAAATGCGTTCGTTTGACTAAGCTCCGTGAACGCGCAACGGCGATGGCGAAGCGCTGCCCTGTTCGCTCGAAAGCTCTCGTTCGTGCGGCCTTCACACGGCCTCAAGGTACGCAGTTCTAAACAGCCTTCCATTCCATGCTGGTGTGCCAAGCCCCCCACCCACCCGCAGGGAGGAATTTGGGCTCTTCTGAGAAACACCAGTGTGCGCCACAAGTGAAACCAGGGCGTCTCCCCCAGGACGTGGCCGACCGGCAGCCGGATGCCAGAGGTGTACTTCCAGCCGGAAAAAGAGGGAAAAGGACAGCTTTCCCAGGGACAGTTCTGGACCCTTGGGACCATCCAGAATCACCAAGGCCTCACCTTTGCACGGCCTGGGGAACGCTCTTCCGCCTGTCCAGCAATCCCCACGTCAAAACCTTTCTCAGCAGAGGCAGGCACTCTCTCCCTTGTACCAGATAGCTCGGCAGAGCCTTCCGAGAAACATGCTGCGTCATTCAGCTTGAACGTGGGACGCGGAGGGGAGAGTACGCTTTCTCCCCGTTTGGAGGCGCCTTGCGCTTGGCTTCAAAGCTGCCTTGAACAGCACTAGCGGCCCGACGTCTCTGCACGGCAGGGCTGTCGTTGTGGGCCGAGGCTGCGTGTTCTCCCAAAGCGAAAACCGTGCTGGCAATCCCTTTCTAGGAACTCCTCCCACGGCACCCCAGGTTCAGCTCCGGCCGAACGAAAGGTGACCTCAGGCCTCAAGGTGAAGTTCCAGCGTTTCACGTCAGGGGAGCTGGGTGTGCAGGGCTCTCCGATGAGGCCATACTCCACCACGGAGTGCCTTAACCCTGCGACGCTCCTGGGGACACACAGGGTAAGGAGCCCATTCACCAGTTTCGCCTGATGACCTCTCTCCGTGCCGGAACGGCGGCCTCTGGCTTCTGAGGAGCCTTAGCGTAAGCAGGCCCCTGGAGACAGCTCTTCACATTCATAGCTAGGGCAGTGTACTCCTCTCTGGGTTGCCCAGGTTGAGTGGCCCAGTCGTCAGAGAGACTGGCGAAAGCAGCGCTGGGCGGACTCCCTTTGCCGGTCAGTCGAACGGCCTCCTTGACTGAAAGAGAACTGCAGTGCCAAAAGACACCGCGCTGACGACTGGCTCCGGGAAGAGACTCGGGGCAGCACTCTCACAGAAGCGAAAGCTAGGCCGTGGGCCCAGCCTGAGGAGCAGTACGTACGTTTGCCACACTTCTTTACACAGCTAGGCGTGAGCCAGAGAGCCTTGGTCACTGAGGCCTACCTAAGGTACTGCCATACTCACCCAGTAGATCCCACGCAGAGGTCCCTGTGCCCCAAAGGGCCTCCACGGAAGGGCCCTGTTCCTCCCGTTGTGTTTCCTTGAGGTAATCAGAAACCGCTGAGGATACCTGTAGGAGCTCAGGTATGAAGCTGGGCGACCCTGGCCAAACCTGATTCCCCTCCGTGCTAGACGAGACAGTGGCGGGTCCTCAGCTGCCTGAAGCACACTCCTCGCGCGCACCTTCTCTTTGCTGCCGGAAGGCCTCACGTAAGAAGTCTGAGTTGACTCGTGACAGAAGAAGTCTGGGTTGACTCGTGTGAGGCCTGCTGCTCTCCGTTCCTTGCTGGGAGCTTCAGCAGGAGCGCTCTGGAGCTCGCCGGCAGGAGAATTGTGAGTCCCCCGGCCCCACCCCGGCCTCAAGCAAAAGTCCAGATTTCCCCCCTTAGTAACACCTCGGAGTGCCAGAGGGAGCGGAGGGGCGTGCGTTAACGGAATGCTTCAACCGTGGAAGGTATTTCACGAGACACTGTGCACTCACGTTCGTTGTAACAACTGTCAAAGGGCACTCACTGTATGCCTTCCAACTCCTCGGCCGCGTTGGAGCCCCAGGAAGTAAATGCGTTCGTTTGACTAAGCTCCGTGAACGCGCAACGGTGATGGCGAAGCGCTGCCCTGTTCGCTCGAAAGCTCTCGTTCGTGCGGCCTTCACACGGCCTCAAGGTACGCAGTTCTAAACAGCCTTCCATTCCATGCTGGTGTGCCAAGCCCCCCACCCACCCGCAGGGAGGAATTTGGGCTCTTCTGAGAAACACCAGTGTGCGCCACAAGTGAAACCAGGGCGTCTCCCCCAGGACGTGGCCGACCGGCAGCCGGATGCCAGAGGTGTACTTCCAGCCGGAAAAAGAGGGAAAAGGACAGCTTTCCCAGGGACAGTTCTGGACCCTTGGGACCATCCAGAATCACCAAGGCCTCACCTTTGCACGGCCTGGGGAACGCTCTTCCTCACGTCCAGCAATCCCCACGTCAAAACCTTTCTCAGCAGAGGCAGGCACTCTCTCCCGTGTACTAGCTAGCTCGGCAGAGCCTTCCGAGAAACATGCTGCGTCATTCAGCTTGAACGTGGGACGCGGAGGGGAGAGTACGCTTTCTCCCCGTTTGGAGGCGCCTTGCGCTTGGCTTCGAAGCTGCCTTGAACAGCACTAGCGGCCCGACGTCTCTGCACGGCAGGGCTGTCGTTGTGGGCCGAGGCTGCGTGTTCTCCCAAAGCGAAAACCGTGCTGGCAATCCCTTTCTAGGAACTCCTCCCACGGCACCCCAGGTTCAGCTCCGGCCGAACGAAAGGTGACCTCAGGCCTCAAGGTGAAGTTCCAGCGTTTCACGTCAGGGGAGCTGGGTGTGCAGGGGTCTCCGATGAGGCCATACTCCACCACGGAGTGCCTTAACCCTGCGACGCTCCTGGGGACACACAGGGTAAGGAGCCCATTCACCAGTTTCGCCTGATGACCTCTCTCCGTGCCGGAACGGCGGCCTCTGGCTTCTGAGGAGCCTTAGCGTAAGCAGGCCCCTGGAGACAGCTCTTCACATTCATAGCTAGGGCAGTGTACTCCTCTCTGGGTTGCCCAGGTTGAGTGGCCCAGTCGTCAGAGAGACTGGCGAAAGCAGCGCTGGGCGGACTCCCTTTGCCGGTCAGTCGAACGGCCTCCTTGACTGAAAGAGAACTGCAGTGCCAAAAGACACCGCGCTGACGACTGGCTCCGGGAAGAGACTCGGGGCAGCACTCTCACAGAAGCGAAAGCTAGGCCGTGGGCCCAGCCTGAGGAGCAGTACGTACGTTTGCCACACTTCTTTACACAGCTAGGCGTGAGCCAGAGAGCCTTGGTCACTGAGGCCTACCTAAGGTACTGCCATACTCACCCAGTAGATCCCACGCAGAGGTCCCTGTGCCCCAAAGGGCCTCCACGGAAGGGCCCTGTTGCTCCCGTTGTGTTTCCTTGAGGTAATCAGAAACCGCTGAGGATACCTGTAGGAGCTCAGGTATGAAGCTGGGCGACCCTGGCCAAACCTGATTCCCCTCCGTGCTAGACGAGACAGTGGCGGGTCCTCAGCTGCCTGAAGCACACTCCTCGCGCGCACCTTCTCTTTGCTGCCGGAAGGCCTCACGTAAGAAGTCTGAGTTGACTCGTGACAGAAGAAGTCTGGGTTGACTCGTGTGAGGCCTGCTGCTCTCCGTTCCTTGCTGGGAGCTTCAGCAGGAGCGCTCTGGAGCTCGCCGGCAGGAGAATTTTGAGTCCCCCGGCCCCACCCCGGCCTCAAGCAAAAGTCCAGATTTCCCCCCTTAGTAACACCTCGGAGTGCCAGAGGGAGCGGAGGGGCGTGCGTTAACGGAATGCTTCAACCGTGGAAGGTATTTCACGAGACACTGTGCACTCACGTTCGTTGTAACAACTGTCAAAGGGCACTCACTGTATGCCTTCCAACTCCTCGGCCGCGTTGGAGCCCCAGGAAGTAAATGCGTTCGTTTGACTAAGCTCCGTGAACGCGCAACGGCGATGGCGAAGCGCTGCCCTGTTCGCTCGAAAGCTCTCGTTCGTGCGGCCTTCACATGGCCTCAAGGTACGCAGTTCTAAACAGCCTTCCATTCCATGCTGGTGTGCCAAGCCCCCCACCCACCCGCAGGGAGGAATTTGGGCTCTTCTGAGAAACACCAGTGTGCGCCACAAGTGAAACCAGGGCGTCTCCCCCAGGACGTCGCCGACCGGCAGCCGGATGCCAGAGGTGTACTTCCAGCCGGAAAAAGAGGGAAAAGGACTGCTTTCCCAGGGACAGTTCTGGACCCTTGGGACCATCCAGAATCACCAAGGCCTCACCTTTGCACGGCCTGGGGAACGCTCTTCCGCCTGTCCAGCAATCCCCACGTCAAAACCTTTCTCAGCAGAGGCAGGCACTCTCTCCCTTGTACCAGATAGCTCGGCAGAGCCTTCCGAGAAACATGCTGCGTCATTCAGCTTGAACGTGGGACGCGGAGGGGAGAGTACGCTTTCTCCCCGTTTGGAGGCGCCTTGCGCTTGGCTTCGAAGCTGCCTTGAACAGCACTAGCGGCCCGACGTCTCTGCACGGCAGGGCTGTCGTTGTGGGCCGAGGCTGCGTGTTCTCCCAAAGCGAAAACCGTGCTGGCAATCCCTTTCTAGGAACTCCTCCCACGGCACCCCAGGTTCAGCTCCGGCCGAACGAAAGGTGACCTCAGGCCTCAAGGTGAAGTTCCAGCGTTTCACGTCAGGGGAGCTGGGTGTGCAGGGGTCTCCGATGAGGCCATACTCCACCACGGAGTGCCTTAACCCTGCGACGCTCCTGGGGACACACAGGGTAAGGAGCCCATTCACCAGTTTCGCCTGATGACCTCTCTCCGTGCCGGAACGGCGGCCTCTGGCTCCTGAGGAGCCTTAGCGTAAGCAGGCCCCTGGAGACAGCTCTTCACATTCATAGCTAGGGCAGTGTACTCCTCTCTGGGTTGCCCAGGTTGAGTGGCCCAGTCGTCAGAGAGACTGGCGAAAGCAGCGCTGGGCGGACTCCCTTTGCCGGTCAGTCGAACGGCCTCCTTGACTGAAAGAGAACTGCAGTGCCAAAAGGCACCGCGCTGACGACTGGCTCCGGGAAGAGACTCGGGGCAGCGCTCTCACAGAAGCGAAAGCTAGGCCGTGGGCCCAGCCTGAGGAGCAGTACGTACGTTTGCCACACTTCTTTACACAGCTAGGCGTGAGCCAGAGAGCCTTGGTCACTGAGGCCTACCTAAGGTACTGCCATACTCACCCAGTAGATCCCACGCAGAGGTCCCTGTGCCCCAAAGGGCCTCCACGGAAGGGCCCTGTTCCTCCCGTTGTGTTTCCTTGAGGTAATCAGAAACCGCTGAGGATACCTGTAGGAGCTCAGGTATGAAGCTGGGCGACCCTGGCCAAACCTGATTCCCCTCCGTGCTAGACGAGACAGTGGCGGGTCCTCAGCTGCCTGAAGCACACTCCTCGCGCGCACCTTCTCTTTGCTGCCGGAAGGCCTCACGTAAGAAGTCTGAGTTGACTCGTGACAGAAGAAGTCTGGATTGACTCGTGTGAGGCCTGCTGCTCTCCGTTCCTTGCTGGGAGCTTCAGCAGGAGCGCTCTGGAGCTCGCCGGCAGGAGAATTGTGAGTCCCCCGGCCCCACCCCGGCCTCAAGCAAAAGTCCAGATTTCCCCCCTTAGTAACACCTCGGAGTGCCAGAGGGAGCGGAGGGGCGTGCGTTAACGGAATGCTTCAACCGTGGAAGGTATTTCACGAGACACTGTGCACTCACGTTCGTTGTAACAACTGTCAAAGGGCACTCACTGTATGCCTTCCAACTCCTCGGCCGCGTTGGAGCCCCAGGAAGTAAATGCGTTCGTTTGACTAAGCTCCGTGAACGCGCAACGGCGATGGCGAAGCGCTGCCCTGTTCGCTCGAAAGCTCTCGTTCGTGCGGCCTTCACACGGCCTCAAGGTACGCAGTTCTAAACAGCCTTCCATTCCATGCTGGTGTGCCAAGCCCCCCACCCACCCGCAGGGAGGAATTTGGGCTCTTCTGAGAAACACCAGTGTGCGCCACAAGTGAAACCAGGGCGTCTCCCCCAGGACGTGGCCGACCGGCAGCCGGATGCCAGAGGTGTACTTCCAGCCGGAAAAAGAGGGAAAAGGACAGCTTTCCCAGGGACAGTTCTGGACCCTTGGGACCATCCAGAATCACCAAGGCCTCACCTTTGCACGGCCTGGGGAACGCTCTTCCGCCTGTCCAGCAATCCCCACGTCAAAACCTTTCTCAGCAGAGGCAGGCACTCTCTCCCTTGTACCAGATAGCTCGGCAGAGCCTTCCGAGAAACATGCTGCGTCATTCAGCTTGAACGTGGGACGCGGAGGGGAGAGTACGCTTTCTCCCCGTTTGGAGGCGCCTTGCGCTTGGCTTCAAAGCTGCCTTGAACAGCACTAGCGGCCCGACGTCTCTGCACGGCAGGGCTGTCGTTGTGGGCCGAGGCTGCGTGTTCTCCCAAAGCGAAAACCGTGCTGGCAATCCCTTTCTAGGAACTCCTCCCACGGCACCCCAGGTTCAGCTCCGGCCGAACGAAAGGTGACCTCAGGCCTCAAGGTGAAGTTCCAGCGTTTCACGTCAGGGGAGCTGGGTGTGCAGGGGTCTCCGATGAGGCCATACTCCACCACGGAGTGCCTTAACCCTGCGACGCTCCTGGGGACACACAGGGTAAGGAGCCCATTCACCAGTTTCGCCTGATGACCTCTCTCCGTGCCGGAACGGCGGCCTCTGGCTTCTGAGGAGCCTTAGCGTAAGCAGGCCCCTGGAGACAGCTCTTCACATTCATAGCTAGGGCAGTGTACTCCTCTCTGGGTTGCCCAGGTTGAGTGGCCCAGTCGTCAGAGAGACTGGCGAAAGCAGCGCTGGGCGGACTCCCTTTGCCGGTCAGTCGAACGGCCTCCTTGACTGAAAGAGAACTGCAGTGCCAAAAGACACCGCGCTGACGACTGGCTCCGGGAAGAGACTCGGGGCAGCACTCTCACAGAAGCGAAAGCTAGGCCGTGGGCCCAGCCTGAGGAGCAGTACGTACGTTTGCCACACTTCTTTACACAGCTAGGCGTGAGCCAGAGAGCCTTGGTCACTGAGGCCTACCTAAGGTACTGCCATACTCACCCAGTAGATCCCACGCAGAGGTCCCTGTGCCCCAAAGGGCCTCCACGGAAGGGCCCTGTTGCTCCCGTTGTGTTTCCTTGAGGTAATCAGAAACCGCTGAGGATACCTGTAGGAGCTCAGGTATGAAGCTGGGCGACCCTGGCCAAACCTGATTCCCCTCCGTGCTAGACGAGACAGTGGCGGGTCCTCAGCTGCCTGAAGCACACTCCTCGCGCGCACCTTCTCTTTGCTGCCGGAAGGCCTCACGTAAGAAGTCTGAGTTGACTCGTGACAGAAGAAGTCTGGGTTGACTCGTGTGAGGCCTGCTGCTCTCCGTTCCTTGCTGGGAGCTTCAGCAGGAGCGCTCTGGAGCTCGCCGGCAGGAGAATTGTGAGTCCCCCGGCCCCACCCCGGCCTCAAGCAAAAGTCCAGATTTCCCCCCTTAGTAACACCTCGGAGTGCCAGAGGGAGCGGAGGGGCGTGCGTTAACGGAATGCTTCAACCGTGGAAGGTATTTCACGAGACACTGTGCACTCACGTTCGTTGTAACAACTGTCAAAGGGCACTCACTGTATGCCTTCCAACTCCTCGGCCGCGTTGGAGCCCCAGGAAGTAAATGCGTTCGTTTGACTAAGCTCCGTGAACGCGCAACGGCGATGGCGAAGCGCTGCCCTGTTCGCTCGAAAGCTCTCGTTCGTGCGGCCTTCACATGGCCTCAAGGTACGCAGTTCTAAACAGCCTTCCATTCCATGCTGGTGTGCCAAGCCCCCCACCCACCCGCAGGGAGGAATTTGGGCTCTTCTGAGAAACACCAGTGTGCGCCACAAGTGAAACCAGGGCGTCTCCCCCAGGACGTGGCCGACCGGCAGCCGGATGCCAGAGGTGTACTTCCAGCCGGAAAAAGAGGGAAAAGGACTGCTTTCCCAGGGACAGTTCTGGACCCTTGGGACCATCCAGAATCACCAAGGCCTCACCTTTGCACGGCCTGGGGAACGCTCTTCCGCCTGTCCAGCAATCCCCACGTCAAAACCTTTCTCAGCAGAG
This sequence comes from Globicephala melas, assembly GCF_963455315.2. Classification (NCBI taxonomy): domain Eukaryota; kingdom Metazoa; phylum Chordata; class Mammalia; order Artiodactyla; family Delphinidae; genus Globicephala; species Globicephala melas. Next base: position 492,539 of record NW_027207322.1, read on the forward strand.
GCAGGCACTCTCTCCCTTGTACCAGATAGCTCGGCAGAGCCTTCCGAGAAACATGCTGCGTCATTCAGCTTGAACGTGGGACGCGGAGGGGAGAGTACGCTTTCTCCCCGTTTGGAGGCGCCTTGCGCTTGGCTTCGAAGCTGCCTTGAACAGCACTAGCGGCCCGACGTCTCTGCACGGCAGGGCTGTCGTTGTGGGCCGAGGCTGCGTGTTCTCCCAAAGCGAAAACCGTGCTGGCAATCCCTTTCTAGGAACTCCTCCCACGGCACCCCAGGTTCAGCTCCGGCCGAACGAAAGGTGACCTCAGGCCTCAAGGTGAAGTTCCAGCGTTTCACGTCAGGGGAGCTGGGTGTGCAGGGGTCTCCGATGAGGCCATACTCCACCACGGAGTGCCTTAACCCTGCGACGCTCCTGGGGACACACAGGGTAAGGAGCCCATTCACCAGTTTCGCCTGATGACCTCTCTCCGTGCCGGAACGGCGGCCTCTGGCTCCTGAGGAGCCTTAGCGTAAGCAGGCCCCTGGAGACAGCTCTTCACATTCATAGCTAGGGCAGTGTACTCCTCTCTGGGTTGCCCAGGTTGAGTGGCCCAGTCGTCAGAGAGACTGGCGAAAGCAGCGCTGGGCGGACTCCCTTTGCCGGTCAGTCGAACGGCCTCCTTGACTGAAAGAGAACTGCAGTGCCAAAAGGCACCGCACTGACGACTGGCTCCGGGAAGAGACTCGGGGCAGCGCTCTCACAGAAGCGAAAGCTAGGCCGTGGGCCCAGCCTGAGGAGCAGTACGTACGTTTGCCACACTTCTTTACACAGCTAGGCGTGAGCCAGAGAGCCTTGGTCACTGAGGCCTACCTAAGGTACTGCCATACTCACCCAGTAGATCCCACGCAGAGGTCCCTGTGCCCCAAAGGGCCTCCACGGAAGGGCCCTGTTCCTCCCGTTGTGTTTCCTTGAGGTAATCAGAAACCGCTGAGGATACCTGTAGGAGCTCAGGTATGAAGCTGGGCGACCCTGGCCAAACCTGATTCCCCTCCGTGCTAGACGAGACAGTGGCGGGTCCTCAGCTGCCTGAAGCACACTCCTCGCGCGCACCTTCTCTTTGCTGCCGGAAGGCCTCACGTAAGAAGTCTGAGTTGACTCGTGACAGAAGAAGTCTGGATTGACTCGTGTGAGGCCTGCTGCTCTCCGTTCCTTGCTGGGAGCTTCAGCAGGAGCGCTCTGGAGCTCGCCGGCAGGAGAATTGTGAGTCCCCCGGCCCCACCCCGGCCTCAAGCAAAAGTCCAGATTTCCCCCCTTAGTAACACCTCGGAGTGCCAGAGGGAGCGGAGGGGCGTGCGTTAACGGAATGCTTCAACCGTGGAAGGTATTTCACGAGACACTGTGCACTCACGTTCGTTGTAACAACTGTCAAAGGGCACTCACTGTATGCCTTCCAACTCCTCGGCCGCGTTGGAGCCCCAGGAAGTAAATGCGTTCGTTTGACTAAGCTCCGTGAACGCGCAACGGCGATGGCGAAGCGCTGCCCTGTTCGCTCGAAAGCTCTCGTTCGTGCGGCCTTCACACGGCCTCAAGGTACGCAGTTCTAAACAGCCTTCCATTCCATGCTGGTGTGCCAAGCCCCCCACCCACCCGCAGGGAGGAATTTGGGCTCTTCTGAGAAACACCAGTGTGCGCCACAAGTGAAACCAGGGCGTCTCCCCCAGGACGTGGCCGACCGGCAGCCGGATGCCAGAGGTGTACTTCCAGCCGGAAAAAGAGGGAAAAGGACAGCTTTCCCAGGGACAGTTCTGGACCCTTGGGACCATCCAGAATCACCAAGGCCTCACCTTTGCACGGCCTGGGGAACGCTCTTCCGCCTGTCCAGCAATCCCCACGTCAAAACCTTTCTCAGCAGAGGCAGGCACTCTCTCCCTTGTACCAGATAGCTCGGCAGAGCCTTCCGAGAAACATGCTGCGTCATTCAGCTTGAACGTGGGACGCGGAGGGGAGAGTACGCTTTCTCCCCGTTTGGAGGCGCCTTGCGCTTGGCTTCAAAGCTGCCTTGAACAGCACTAGCGGCCCGACGTCTCTGCACGGCAGGGCTGTCGTTGTGGGCCGAGGCTGCGTGTTCTCCCAAAGCGAAAACCGTGCTGGCAATCCCTTTCTAGGAACTCCTCCCACGGCACCCCAGGTTCAGCTCCGGCCGAACGAAAGGTGACCTCAGGCCTCAAGGTGAAGTTCCAGCGTTTCACGTCAGGGGAGCTGGGTGTGCAGGGGTCTCCGATGAGGCCATACTCCACCACGGAGTGCCTTAACCCTGCGACGCTCCTGGGGACACACAGGGTAAGGAGCCCATTCACCAGTTTCGCCTGATGACCTCTCTCCGTGCCGGAACGGCGGCCTCTGGCTTCTGAGGAGCCTTAGCGTAAGCAGGCCCCTGGAGACAGCTCTTCACATTCATAGCTAGGGCAGTGTACTCCTCTCTGGGTTGCCCAGGTTGAGTGGCCCAGTCGTCAGAGAGACTGGCGAAAGCAGCGCTGGGCGGACTCCCTTTGCCGGTCAGTCGAACGGCCTCCTTGACTGAAAGAGAACTGCAGTGCCAAAAGACACCGCGCTGACGACTGGCTCCGGGAAGAGACTCGGGGCAGCACTCTCACAGAAGCGAAAGCTAGGCCGTGGGCCCAGCCTGAGGAGCAGTACGTACGTTTGCCACACTTCTTTACACAGCTAGGCGTGAGCCAGAGAGCCTTGGTCACTGAGGCCTACCTAAGGTACTGCCATACTCACCCAGTAGATCCCACGCAGAGGTCCCTGTGCCCCAAAGGGCCTCCACGGAAGGGCCCTGTTGCTCCCGTTGTGTTTCCTTGAGGTAATCAGAAACCGCTGAGGATACCTGTAGGAGCTCAGGTATGAAGCTGGGCGACCCTGGCCAAACCTGATTCCCCTCCGTGCTAGACGAGACAGTGGCGGGTCCTCAGCTGCCTGAAGCACACTCCTCGCGCGCACCTTCTCTTTGCTGCCGGAAGGCCTCACGTAAGAAGTCTGAGTTGACTCGTGACAGAAGAAGTCTGGGTTGACTCGTGTGAGGCCTGCTGCTCTCCGTTCCTTGCTGGGAGCTTCAGCAGGAGCGCTCTGGAGCTCGCCGGCAGGAGAATTGTGAGTCCCCCGGCCCCACCCCGGCCTCAAGCAAAAGTCCAGATTTCCCCCCTTAGTAACACCTCGGAGTGCCAGAGGGAGCGGAGGGGCGTGCGTTAACGGAATGCTTCAACCGTGGAAGGTATTTCACGAGACACTGTGCACTCACGTTCGTTGTAACAACTGTCAAAGGGCACTCACTGTATGCCTTCCAACTCCTCGGCCGCGTTGGAGCCCCAGGAAGTAAATGCGTTCGTTTGACTAAGCTCCGTGAACGCGCAACGGCGATGGCGAAGCGCTGCCCTGTTCGCTCGAAAGCTCTCGTTCGTGCGGCCTTCACATGGCCTCAAGGTACGCAGTTCTAAACAGCCTTCCATTCCATGCTGGTGTGCCAAGCCCCCCACCCACCCGCAGGGAGGAATTTGGGCTCTTCTGAGAAACACCAGTGTGCGCCACAAGTGAAACCAGGGCGTCTCCCCCAGGACGTCGCCGACCGGCAGCCGGATGCCAGAGGTGTACTTCCAGCCGGAAAAAGAGGGAAAAGGACTGCTTTCCCAGGGACAGTTCTGGACCCTTGGGACCATCCAGAATCACCAAGGCCTCACCTTTGCACGGCCTGGGGAACGCTCTTCCGCCTGTCCAGCAATCCCCACGTCAAAACCTTTCTCAGCAGAGGCAGGCACTCTCTCCCTTGTACCAGATAGCTCGGCAGAGCCTTCCGAGAAACATGCTGCGTCATTCAGCTTGAACGTGGGACGCGGAGGGGAGAGTACGCTTTCTCCCCGTTTGGAGGCGCCTTGCGCTTGGCTTCGAAGCTGCCTTGAACAGCACTAGCGGCCCGACGTCTCTGCACGGCAGGGCTGTCGTTGTGGGCCGAGGCTGCGTGTTCTCCCAAAGCGAAAACCGTGCTGGCAATCCCTTTCTAGGAACTCCTCCCACGGCACCCCAGGTTCAGCTCCGGCCGAACGAAAGGTGACCTCAGGCCTCAAGGTGAAGTTCCAGCGTTTCACGTCAGGGGAGCTGGGTGTGCAGGGGTCTCCGATGAGGCCATACTCCACCACGGAGTGCCTTAACCCGGCGACGCTCCTGGGGACACACAGGGTAAGGAGCCCATTCACCAGTTTCGCCTGATGACCTCTCTCCGTGCCGGAACGGCGGCCTCTGGCTTCTGAGGAGCCTTAGCGTAAGCAGGCCCCTGGAGACAGCTCTTCACATTCATAGCTAGGGCAGTGTACTCCTCTCTGGGTTGCCCAGGTTGAGTGGCCCAGTCGTCAGAGAGACTGGCGAAAGCAGCGCTGGGCGGACTCCCTTTGCCGGTCAGTCGAACGGCCTCCTTGACTGAAAGAGAACTGCAGTGCCAAAAGACACCGCGCTGACGACTGGCTCCGGGAAGAGACTCGGGGCAGCACTCTCACAGAAGCGAAAGCTAGGCCGTGGGCCCAGCCTGAGGAGCAGTACGTACGTTTGCCACACTTCTTTACACAGCTAGGCGTGAGCCAGAGAGCCTTGGTCACTGAGGCCTACCTAAGGTACTGCCATACTCACCCAGTAGATCCCACGCAGAGGTCCCTGTGCCCCAAAGGGCCTCCACGGAAGGGCCCTGTTCCTCCCGTTGTGTTTCCTTGAGGTAATCAGAAACCGCTGAGGATACCTGTAGGAGCTCAGGTATGAAGCTGGGCGACCCTGGCCAAACCTGATTCCCCTCCGTGCTAGACGAGACAGTGGCGGGTCCTCAGCTGCCTGAAGCACACTCCTCGCGCGCACCTTCTCTTTGCTGCCGGAAGGCCTCACGTAAGAAGTCTGAGTTGACTCGTGACAGAAGAAGTCTGGGTTGACTCGTGTGAGGCCTGCTGCTCTCCGTTCCTTGCTGGGAGCTTCAGCAGGAGCGCTCTGGAGCTCGCCGGCAGGAGAATTGTGAGTCCCCCGGCCCCACCCCGGCCTCAAGCAAAAGTCCAGATTTCCCCCCTTAGTAACACCTCGGAGTGCCAGAGGGAGCGGAGGGGCGTGCGTTAACGGAATGCTTCAACCGTGGAAGGTATTTCACGAGACACTGTGCACTCACGTTCGTTGTAACAACTGTCAAAGGGCACTCACTGTATGCCTTCCAACTCCTCGGCCGCGTTGGAGCCCCAGGAAGTAAATGCGTTCGTTTGACTAAGCTCCGTGAACGCGCAACGGCGATGGCGAAGCGCTGCCCTGTTCGCTCGAAAGCTCTCGTTCGTGCGGCCTTCACACGGCCTCAAGGTACGCAGTTCTAAACAGCCTTCCATTCCATGCTGGTGTGCCAAGCCCCCCACCCACCCGCAGGGAGGAATTTGGGCTCTTCTGAGAAACACCAGTGTGCGCCACAAGTGAAACCAGGGCGTCTCCCCCAGGACGTCGCCGACCGGCAGCCGGATGCCAGAGGTGTACTTCCAGCCGGAAAAAGAGGGAAAAGGACAGCTTTCCCAGGGACAGTTCTGGACCCTTGGGACCATCCAGAATCACCAAGGCCTCACCTTTGCACGGCCTGGGGAACGCTCTTCCGCCTGTCCAGCAATCCCCACGTCAAAACCTTTCTCAGCAGAGGCAGGCACTCTCTCCCTTGTACCAGATAGCTCGGCAGAGCCTTCCGAGAAACATGCTGCGTCATTCAGCTTGAACGTGGGACGCGGAGGGGAGAGTACGCTTTCTCCCCGTTTGGAGGCGCCTTGCGCTTGGCTTCGAAGCTGCCTTGAACAGCACTAGCGGCCCGACGTCTCTGCACGGCAGGGCTGTCGTTGTGGGCCGAGGCTGCGTGTTCTCCCAAAGCGAAAACCGTGCTGGCAATCCCTTTCTAGGAACTCCTCCCACGGCACCCCAGGTTCAGCTCCGGCCGAACGAAAGGTGACCTCAGGCCTCAAGGTGAAGTTCCAGCGTTTCACGTCAGGGGAGCTGGGTGTGCAGGGGTCTCCGATGAGGCCATACTCCACCACGGAGTGCCTTAACCCGGCGACGCTCCTGGGGACACACAGGGTAAGGAGCCCATTCACCAGTTTCGCCTGATGACCTCTCTCCGTGCCGGAACGGCGGCCTCTGGCTTCTGAGGAGCCTTAGCGTAAGCAGGCCCCTGGAGACAGCTCTTCACATTCATAGCTAGGGCAGTGTACTCCTCTCTGGGTTGCCCAGGTTGAGTGGCCCAGTCGTCAGAGAGACTGGCGAAAGCAGCGCTGGGCGGACTCCCTTTGCCGGTCAGTCGAACGGCCTCCTTGACTGAAAGAGAACTGCAGTGCCAAAAGACACCGCGCTGACGACTGGCTCCGGGAAGAGACTCGGGGCAGCACTCTCACAGAAGCGAAAGCTAGGCCGTGGGCCCAGCCTGAGGAGCAGTACGTACGTTTGCCACACTTCTTTACACAGCTAGGCGTGAGCCAGAGAGCCTTGGTCACTGAGGCCTACCTAAGGTACTGCCATACTCACCCAGTAGATCCCACGCAGAGGTCCCTGTGCCCCAAAGGGCCTCCACGGAAGGGCCCTGTTCCTCCCGTTGTGTTTCCTTGAGGTAATCAGAAACCGCTGAGGATACCTGTAGGAGCTCAGGTATGAAGCTGGGCGACCCTGGCCAAACCTGATTCCCCTCCGTGCTAGACGAGACAGTGGCGGGTCCTCAGCTGCCTGAAGCACACTCCTCGCGCGCACCTTCTCTTTGCTGCCGGAAGGCCTCACGTAAGAAGTCTGAGTTGACTCGTGACAGAAGAAGTCTGGGTTGACTCGTGTGAGGCCTGCTGCTCTCCGTTCCTTGCTGGGAGCTTCAGCAGGAGCGCTCTGGAGCTCGCCGGCAGGAGAATTGTGAGTCCCCCGGCCCCACCCCGGCCTCAAGCAAAAGTCCAGATTTCCCCCCTTAGTAACACCTCGGAGTGCCAGAGGGAGCGGAGGGGCGTGCGTTAACGGAATGCTTCAACCGTGGAAGGTATTTCACGAGACACTGTGCACTCACGTTCGTTGTAACAACTGTCAAAGGGCACTCACTGTATGCCTTCCAACTCCTCGGCCGCGTTGGAGCCCCAGGAAGTAAATGCGTTCGTTTGACTAAGCTCCGTGAACGCGCAACGGTGATGGCGAAGCGCTGCCCTGTTCGCTCGAAAGCTCTCGTTCGTGCGGCCTTCACACGGCCTCAAGGTACGCAGTTCTAAACAGCCTTCCATTCCATGCTGGTGTGCCAAGCCCCCCACCCACCCGCAGGGAGGAATTTGGGCTCTTCTGAGAAACACCAGTGTGCGCCACAAGTGAAACCAGGGCGTCTCCCCCAGGACGTGGCCGACCGGCAGCCGGATGCCAGAGGTGTACTTCCAGCCGGAAAAAGAGGGAAAAGGACAGCTTTCCCAGGGACAGTTCTGGACCCTTGGGACCATCCAGAATCACCAAGGCCTCACCTTTGCACGGCCTGGGGAACGCTCTTCCGCCTGTCCAGCAATCCCCACGTCAAAACCTTTCTCAGCAGAGGCAGGCACTCTCTCCCTTGTACCAGATAGCTCGGCAGAGCCTTCCGAGAAACATGCTGCGTCATTCAGCTTGAACGTGGGACGCGGAGGGGAGAGTACGCTTTCTCCCCGTTTGGAGGCGCCTTGCGCTTGGCTTCAAAGCTGCCTTGAACAGCACTAGCGGCCCGACGTCTCTGCACGGCAGGGCTGTCGTTGTGGGCCGAGGCTGCGTGTTCTCCCAAAGCGAAAACCGTGCTGGCAATCCCTTTCTAGGAACTCCTCCCACGGCACCCCAGGTTCAGCTCCGGCCGAACGAAAGGTGACCTCAGGCCTCAAGGTGAAGTTCCAGCGTTTCACGTCAGGGGAGCTGGGTGTGCAGGGGTCTCCGATGAGGCCATACTCCACCACGGAGTGCCTTAACCCTGCGACGCTCCTGGGGACACACAGGGTAAGGAGCCCATTCACCAGTTTCGCCTGATGACCTCTCTCCGTGCCGGAACGGCGGCCTCTGGCTTCTGAGGAGCCTTAGCGTAAGCAGGCCCCTGGAGACAGCTCTTCACATTCATAGCTAGGGCAGTGTACTCCTCTCTGGGTTGCCCAGGTTGAGTGGCCCAGTCGTCAGAGAGACTGGCGAAAGCAGCGCTGGGCGGACTCCCTTTGCCGGTCAGTCGAACGGCCTCCTTGACTGAAAGAGAACTGCAGTGCCAAAAGACACCGCGCTGACGACTGGCTCCGGGAAGAGACTCGGGGCAGCACTCTCACAGAAGCGAAAGCTAGGCCGTGGGCCCAGCCTGAGGAGCAGTACGTACGTTTGCCACACTTCTTTACACAGCTAGGCGTGAGCCAGAGAGCCTTGGTCACTGAGGCCTACCTAAGGTACTGCCATACTCACCCAGTAGATCCCACGCAGAGGTCCCTGTGCCCCAAAGGGCCTCCACGGAAGGGCCCTGTTCCTCCCGTTGTGTTTCCTTGAGGTAATCAGAAACCGCTGAGGATACCTGTAGGAGCTCAGGTATGAAGCTGGGCGACCCTGGCCAAACCTGATTCCCCTCCGTGCTAGACGAGACAGTGGCGGGTCCTCAGCTGCCTGAAGCACACTCCTCGCGCGCACCTTCTCTTTGCTGCCGGAAGGCCTCACGTAAGAAGTCTGAGTTGACTCGTGACAGAAGAAGTCTGGGTTGACTCGTGTGAGGCCTGCTGCTCTCCGTTCCTTGCTGGGAGCTTCAGCAGGAGCGCTCTGGAGCTCGCCGGCAGGAGAATTGTGAGTCCCCCGGCCCCACCCCGGCCTCAAGCAAAAGTCCAGATTTCCCCCCTTAGTAACACCTCGGAGTGCCAGAGGGAGCGGAGGGGCGTGCGTTAACGGAATGCTTCAACCGTGGAAGGTATTTCACGAGACACTGTGCACTCACGTTCGTTGTAACAACTGTCAAAGGGCACTCACTGTATGCCTTCCAACTCCTCGGCCGCGTTGGAGCCCCAGGAAGTAAATGCGTTCGTTTGACTAAGCTCCGTGAACGCGCAACGGCGATGGCGAAGCGCTGCCCTGTTCGCTCGAAAGCTCTCGTTCGTGCGGCCTTCACACGGCCTCAAGGTACGCAGTTCTAAACAGCCTTCCATTCCATGCTGGTGTGCCAAGCCCCCCACCCACCCGCAGGGAGGAATTTGGGCTCTTCTGAGAAACACCAGTGTGCGCCACAAGTGAAACCAGGGCGTCTCCCCCAGGACGTGGCCGACCGGCAGCCGGATGCCAGAGGTGTACTTCCAGCCGGAAAAAGAGGGAAAAGGACAGCTTTCCCAGGGACAGTTCTGGACCCTTGGGACCATCCAGAATCACCAAGGCCTCACCTTTGCACGGCCTGGGGAACGCTCTTCCGCCTGTCCAGCAATCCCCACGTCAAAACCTTTCTCAGCAGAGGCAGGCACTCTCTCCCTTGTACCAGATAGCTCGGCAGAGCCTTCCGAGAAACATGCTGCGTCATTCAGCTTGAACGTGGGACGCGGAGGGGAGAGTACGCTTTCTCCCCGTTTGGAGGCGCCTTGCGCTTGGCTTCAAAGCTGCCTTGAACAGCACTAGCGGCCCGACGTCTCTGCACGGCAGGGCTGTCGTTGTGGGCCGAGGCTGCGTGTTCTCCCAAAGCGAAAACCGTGCTGGCAATCCCTTTCTAGGAACTCCTCCCACGGCACCCCAGGTTCAGCTCCGGCCGAACGAAAGGTGACCTCAGGCCTCAAGGTGAAGTTCCAGCGTTTCACGTCAGGGGAGCTGGGTGTGCAGGGCTCTCCGATGAGGCCATACTCCACCACGGAGTGCCTTAACCCTGCGACGCTCCTGGGGACACACAGGGTAAGGAGCCCATTCACCAGTTTCGCCTGATGACCTCTCTCCGTGCCGGAACGGCGGCCTCTGGCTTCTGAGGAGCCTTAGCGTAAGCAGGCCCCTGGAGACAGCTCTTCACATTCATAGCTAGGGCAGTGTACTCCTCTCTGGGTTGCCCAGGTTGAGTGGCCCAGTCGTCAGAGAGACTGGCGAAAGCAGCGCTGGGCGGACTCCCTTTGCCGGTCAGTCGAACGGCCTCCTTGACTGAAAGAGAACTGCAGTGCCAAAAGACACCGCGCTGACGACTGGCTCCGGGAAGAGACTCGGGGCAGCACTCTCACAGAAGCGAAAGCTAGGCCGTGGGCCCAGCCTGAGGAGCAGTACGTACGTTTGCCACACTTCTTTACACAGCTAGGCGTGAGCCAGAGAGCCTTGGTCACTGAGGCCTACCTAAGGTACTGCCATACTCACCCAGTAGATCCCACGCAGAGGTCCCTGTGCCCCAAAGGGCCTCCACGGAAGGGCCCTGTTCCTCCCGTTGTGTTTCCTTGAGGTAATCAGAAACCGCTGAGGATACCTGTAGGAGCTCAGGTATGAAGCTGGGCGACCCTGGCCAAACCTGATTCCCCTCCGTGCTAGACGAGACAGTGGCGGGTCCTCAGCTGCCTGAAGCACACTCCTCGCGCGCACCTTCTCTTTGCTGCCGGAAGGCCTCACGTAAGAAGTCTGAGTTGACTCGTGACAGAAGAAGTCTGGGTTGACTCGTGTGAGGCCTGCTGCTCTCCGTTCCTTGCTGGGAGCTTCAGCAGGAGCGCTCTGGAGCTCGCCGGCAGGAGAATTGTGAGTCCCCCGGCCCCACCCCGGCCTCAAGCAAAAGTCCAGATTTCCCCCCTTAGTAACACCTCGGAGTGCCAGAGGGAGCGGAGGGGCGTGCGTTAACGGAATGCTTCAACCGTGGAAGGTATTTCACGAGACACTGTGCACTCACGTTCGTTGTAACAACTGTCAAAGGGCACTCACTGTATGCCTTCCAACTCCTCGGCCGCGTTGGAGCCCCAGGAAGTAAATGCGTTCGTTTGACTAAGCTCCGTGAACGCGCAACGGTGATGGCGAAGCGCTGCCCTGTTCGCTCGAAAGCTCTCGTTCGTGCGGCCTTCACACGGCCTCAAGGTACGCAGTTCTAAACAGCCTTCCATTCCATGCTGGTGTGCCAAGCCCCCCACCCACCCGCAGGGAGGAATTTGGGCTCTTCTGAGAAACACCAGTGTGCGCCACAAGTGAAACCAGGGCGTCTCCCCCAGGACGTGGCCGACCGGCAGCCGGATGCCCGAGGTGTACTTCCAGCCGGAAAAAGAGGGAAAAGGACAGCTTTCCCAGGGACAGTTCTGGACCCTTGGGACCATCCAGAATCACCAAGGCCTCACCTTTGCACGGCCTGGGGAACGCTCTTCCGCCTGTCCAGCAATCCCCACGTCAAAACCTTTCTCAGCAGAGGCAGGCACTCTCTCCCTTGTACTAGCTAGCTCGGCAGAGGCTTCCGAGAAACATGCTGCGTCATTCAGCTTGAACGTGGGACGCGGAGGGGAGAGTACGCTTTCTCCCCGTTTGGAGGCGCCTTGCGCTTGGCTTCGAAGCTGCCTTGAACAGCACTAGCGGCCCGACGTCTCTGCACGGCAGGGCTGTCGTTGTGGGCCGAGGCTGCGTGTTCTCCCAAAGCGAAAACCGTGCTGGCAATCCCTTTCTAGGAACTCCTCCCACGGCACCCCAGGTTCAGCTCCGGCCGAACGAAAGGTGACCTCAGGCCTCAAGGTGAAGTTCCAGCGTTTCACGTCAGGGGAGCTGGGTGTGCAGGGGTCTCCGATGAGGCCATACTCCACCACGGAGTGCCTTAACCCTGCGACGCTCCTGGGGACACACAGGGTAAGGAGCCCATTCACCAGTTTCGCCTGATGACCTCTCTCCGTGCCGGAACGGCGGCCTCTGGCTTCTGAGGAGCCTTAGCGTAAGCAGGCCCCTGGAGACAGCTCTTCACATTCATAGCTAGGGCAGTGTACTCCTCTCTGGGTTGCCCAGGTTGAGTGGCCCAGTCGTCAGAGAGACTGGCGAAAGCAGCGCTGGGCGGACTCCCTTTGCCGGTCAGTCGAACGGCCTCCTTGACTGAAAGAGAACTGCAGTGCCAAAAGACACCGCGCTGACGACTGGCTCCGGGAAGAGACTCGGGGCAGCACTCTCACAGAAGCGAAAGCTAGGCCGTGGGCCCAGCCTGAGGAGCAGTACGTACGTTTGCCACACTTCTTTACACAGCTAGGCGTGAGCCAGAGAGCCTTGGTCACTGAGGCCTACCTAAGGTACTGCCATACTCACCCAGTAGATCCCACGCAGAGGTCCCTGTGCCCCAAAGGGCCTCCACGGAAGGGCCCTGTTCCTCCCGTTGTGTTTCCTTGAGGTAATCAGAAACCGCTGAGGATACCTGTAGGAGCTCAGGTATGAAGCTGGGCGACCCTGGCCAAACCTGATTCCCCTCCGTGCTAGACGAGACAGTGGCGGGTCCTCAGCTGCCTGAAGCACACTCCTCGCGCGCACCTTCTCTTTGCTGCCGGAAGGCCTCACGTAAGAAGTCTGAGTTGACTCGTGACAGAAGAAGTCTGGGTTGACTCGTGTGAGGCCTGCTGCTCTCCGTTCCTTGCTGGGAGCTTCAGCAGGAGCGCTCTGGAGCTCGCCGGCAGGAGAATTGTGAGTCCCCCGGCCCCACCCCGGCCTCAAGCAAAAGTCCAGATTTCCCCCCTTAGTAACACCTCGGAGTGCCAGAGGGAGCGGAGGGGCATGCGTTAACGGAATGCTTCAACCGTGGAAGGTATTTCACGAGACACTGTGCACTCACGTTCGTTGTAACAACTGTCAAAGGGCACTCACTGTATGCCTTCCAACTCCTCGGCCGCGTTGGAGCCCCAGGAAGTAAATGCGTTCGTTTGACTAAGCTCCGTGAACGCGCAACGGTGATGGCGAAGCGCTGCCCTGTTCGCTCGAAAGCTCTCGTTCGTGCGGCCTTCACACGGCCTCAAGGTACGCAGTTCTAAACAGCCTTCCATTCCATGCTGGTGTGCCAAGCCCCCCACCCACCCGCAGGGAGGAATTTGGGCTCTTCTGAGAAACACCAGTGTGCGCCACAAGTGAAACCAGGGCGTCTCCCCCAGGACGTGGCCGACCGGCAGCCGGATGCCAGAGGTGTACTTCCAGCCGGAAAAAGAGGGAAAAGGACAGCTTTCCCAGGGACAGTTCTGGACCCTTGGGACCATCCAGAATCACCAAGGCCTCACCTTTGCACGGCCTGGGGAACGCTCTTCCGCCTGTCCAGCAATCCCCACGTCAAAACCTTTCTCAGCAGAGGCAGGCACTCTCTCCCTTGTACCAGATAGCTCGGCAGAGCCTTCCGAGAAACATGCTGCGTCATTCAGCTTGAACGTGGGACGCGGAGGGGAGAGTACGCTTTCTCCCCGTTTGGAGGCGCCTTGCGCTTGGCTTCAAAGCTGCCTTGAACAGCACTAGCGGCCCGACGTCTCTGCACGGCAGGGCTGTCGTTGTGGGCCGAGGCTGCGTGTTCTCCCAAAGCGAAAACCGTGCTGGCAATCCCTTTCTAGGAACTCCTCCCACGGCACCCCAGGTTCAGCTCCGGCCGAACGAAAGGTGACCTCAGGCCTCAAGGTGAAGTTCCAGCGTTTCACGTCAGGGGAGCTGGGTGTGCAGGGGTCTCCGATGAGGCCATACTCCACCACGGAGTGCCTTAACCCTGCGACGCTCCTGGGGACACACAGGGTAAGGAGCCCATTCACCAGTTTCGCCTGATGACCTCTCTCCGTGCCGGAACGGCGGCCTCTGGCTTCTGAGGAGCCTTAGCGTAAGCAGGCCCCTGGAGACAGCTCTTCACATTCATAGCTAGGGCAGTGTACTCCTCTCTGGGTTGCCCAGGTTGAGTGGCCCAGTCGTCAGAGAGACTGGCGAAAGCAGCGCTGGGCGGACTCCCTTTGCCGGTCAGTCGAACGGCCTCCTTGACTGAAAGAGAACTGCAGTGCCAAAAGACACCGCGCTGACGACTGGCTCCGGGAAGAGACTCGGGGCAGCGCTCTCACAGAAGCGAAAGCTAGGCCGTGGGCCCAGCCTGAGGAGCAGTACGTACGTTTGCCACACTTCTTTACACAGCTAGGCGTGAGCCAGAGAGCCTTGGTCACTGAGGCCTACCTAAGGTACTGCCATACTCACCCAGTAGATCCCACGCAGAGGTCCCTGTGCCCCAAAGGGCCTCCACGGAAGGGCCCTGTTCCTCCCGTTGTGTTTCCTTGAGGTAATCAGAAACCGCTGAGGATACCTGTAGGAGCTCAGGTATGAAGCTGGGCGACCCTGGCCAAACCTGATTCCCCTCCGTGCTAGACGAGACAGTGGCGGGTCCTCAGCTGCCTGAAGCACACTCCTCACGCGCACCTTCTCTTTGCTGCCGGAAGGCCTCACGTAAGAAGTCTGAGTTGACTCGTGACAGAAGAAGTCTGGGTTGACTCGTGTGAGGCCTGCTGCTCTCCGTTCCTTGCTGGGAGCTTCAGCAGGAGCGCTCTGGAGCTCGCCGGCAGGAGAATTGTGAGTCCCCCGGCCCCACCCCGGCCTCAAGCAAAAGTCCAGATTTCCCCCCTTAGTAACACCTCGGAGTGCCAGAGGGAGCGGAGGGGCGTGCGTTAACGGAATGCTTCAACCGTGGAAGGTATTTCACGAGACACTGTGCACTCACGTTCGTTGTAACAACTGTCAAAGGGCACTCACTGTATGCCTTCCAACTCCTCGGCCGCGTTGGAACCCCAGGAAGTAAATGCGTTCGTTTGACTAAGCTCCGTGAACGCGCAACGGTGATGGCGAAGCGCTGCCCTGTTCGCTCGAAAGCTCTCGTTCGTGCGGCCTTCACACGGCCTCAAGGTACGCAGTTCTAAACAGCCTTCCATTCCATGCTGGTGTGCCAAGCCCCCCACCCACCCGCAGGGAGGAATTTGGGCTCTTCTGAGAAACACCAGTGTGCGCCACAAGTGAAACCAGGGCGTCTCCCCCAGGACGTGGCCGACCGGCAGCCGGATGCCAGAGGTGTACTTCCAGCCGGAAAAAGAGGGAAAAGGACAGCTTTCCCAGGGACAGTTCTGGACCCTTGGGACCATCCAGAATCACCAAGGCCTCACCTTTGCACGGCCTGGGGAACGCTCTTCCGCCTGTCCAGCAATCCCCACGTCAAAACCTTTCTCAGCAGAGGCAGGCACTCTCTCCCTTGTACCAGATAGCTCGGCAGAGCCTTCCGAGAAACATGCTGCGTCATTCAGCTTGAACGTGGGACGCGGAGGGGAGAGTACGCTTTCTCCCCGTTTGGAGGCGCCTTGCGCTTGGCTTCGAAGCTGCCTTGAACAGCACTAGCGGCCCGACGTCTCTGCACGGCAGGGCTGTCGTTGTGGGCCGAGGCTGCGTGTTCTCCCAAAGCGAAAACCGTGCTGGCAATCCCTTTCTAGGAACTCCTCCCACGGCACCCCAGGTTCAGCTCCGGCCGAACGAAAGGTGACCTCAGGCCTCAAGGTGAAGTTCCAGCGTTTCACGTCAGGGGAGCTGGGTGTGCAGGGGTCTCCGATGAGGCCATACTCCACCACGGAGTGCCTTAACCCGGCGACGCTCCTGGGGACACACAGGGTAAGGAGCCCATTCACCAGTTTCGCCTGATGACCTCTCTCCGTGCCGGAACGGCGGCCTCTGGCTTCTGAGGAGCCTTAGCGTAAGCAGGCCCCTGGAGACAGCTCTTCACATTCATAGCTAGGGCAGTGTACTCCTCTCTGGGTTGCCCAGGTTGAGTGGCCCAGTCGTCAGAGAGACTGGCGAAAGCAGCGCTGGGCGGACTCCCTTTGCCGGTCAGTCGAACGGCCTCCTTGACTGAAAGAGAACTGCAGTGCCAAAAGACACCGCGCTGACGACTGGCTCCGGGAAGAGACTCGGGGCAGCACTCTCACAGAAGCGAAAGCTAGGCCGTGGGCCCAGCCTGAGGAGCAGTACGTACGTTTGCCACACTTCTTTACACAGCTAGGCGTGAGCCAGAGAGCCTTGGTCACTGAGGCCTACCTAAGGTACTGCCATACTCACCCAGTAGATCCCACGCAGAGGTCCCTGTGCCCCAAAGGGCCTCCACGGAAGGGCCCTGTTCCTCCCGTTGTGTTTCCTTGAGGTAATCAGAAACCGCTGAGGATACCTGTAGGAGCTCAGGTATGAAGCTGGGCGACCCTGGCCAAACCTGATTCCCCTCCGTGCTAGACGAGACAGTGGCGGGTCCTCAGCTGCCTGAAGCACACTCCTCGCGCGCACCTTCTCTTTGCTGCCGGAAGGCCTCACGTAAGAAGTCTGAGTTGACTCGTGACAGAAGAAGTCTGGGTTGACTCGTGTGAGGCCTGCTGCTCTCCGTTCCTTGCTGGGAGCTTCAGCAGGAGCGCTCTGGAGCTCGCCGGCAGGAGAATTGTGAGTCCCCCGGCCCCACCCCGGCCTCAAGCAAAAGTCCAGATTTCCCCCCTTAGTAACACCTCGGAGTGCCAGAGGGAGCGGAGGGGCGTGCGTTAACGGAATGCTTCAACCGTGGAAGGTATTTCACGAGACACTGTGCACTCACGTTCGTTGTAACAACTGTCAAAGGGCACTCACTGTATGCCTTCCAACTCCTCGGCCGCGTTGGAGCCCCAGGAAGTAAATGCGTTCGTTTGACTAAGCTCCGTGAACGCGCAACGGCGATGGCGAAGCGCTGCCCTGTTCGCTCGAAAGCTCTCGTTCGTGCGGCCTTCACACGGCCTCAAGGTACGCAGTTCTAAACAGCCTTCCATTCCATGCTGGTGTGCCAAGCCCCCCACCCACCCGCAGGGAGGAATTTGGGCTCTTCTGAGAAACACCAGTGTGCGCCACAAGTGAAACCAGGGCGTCTCCCCCAGGACGTCGCCGACCGGCAGCCGGATGCCAGAGGTGTACTTCCAGCCGGAAAAAGAGGGAAAAGGACAGCTTTCCCAGGGACAGTTCTGGACCCTTGGGACCATCCAGAATCACCAAGGCCTCACCTTTGCACGGCCTGGGGAACGCTCTTCCGCCTGTCCAGCAATCCCCACGTCAAAACCTTTCTCAGCAGAGGCAGGCACTCTCTCCCTTGTACCAGATAGCTCGGCAGAGCCTTCCGAGAAACATGCTGCGTCATTCAGCTTGAACGTGGGACGCGGAGGGGAGAGTACGCTTTCTCCCCGTTTGGAGGCGCCTTGCGCTTGGCTTCGAAGCTGCCTTGAACAGCACTAGCGGCCCGACGTCTCTGCACGGCAGGGCTGTCGTTGTGGGCCGAGGCTGCGTGTTCTCCCAAAGCGAAAACCGTGCTGGCAATCCCTTTCTAGGAACTCCTCCCACGGCACCCCAGGTTCAGCTCCGGCCGAACGAAAGGTGACCTCAGGCCTCAAGGTGAAGTTCCAGCGTTTCACGTCAGGGGAGCTGGGTGTGCAGGGGTCTCCGATGAGGCCATACTCCACCACGGAGTGCCTTAACCCGGCGACGCTCCTGGGGACACACAGGGTAAGGAGCCCATTCACCAGTTTCGCCTGATGACCTCTCTCCGTGCCGGAACGGCGGCCTCTGGCTTCTGAGGAGCCTTAGCGTAAGCAGGCCCCTGGAGACAGCTCTTCACATTCATAGCTAGGGCAGTGTACTCCTCTCTGGGTTGCCCAGGTTGAGTGGCCCAGTCGTCAGAGAGACTGGCGAAAGCAGCGCTGGGCGGACTCCCTTTGCCGGTCAGTCGAACGGCCTCCTTGACTGAAAGAGAACTGCAGTGCCAAAAGACACCGCGCTGACGACTGGCTCCGGGAAGAGACTCGGGGCAGCACTCTCACAGAAGCGAAAGCTAGGCCGTGGGCCCAGCCTGAGGAGCAGTACGTACGTTTGCCACACTTCTTTACACAGCTAGGCGTGAGCCAGAGAGCCTTGGTCACTGAGGCCTACCTAAGGTACTGCCATACTCACCCAGTAGATCCCACGCAGAGGTCCCTGTGCCCCAAAGGGCCTCCACGGAAGGGCCCTGTTCCTCCCGTTGTGTTTCCTTGAGGTAATCAGAAACCGCTGAGGATACCTGTAGGAGCTCAGGTATGAAGCTGGGCGACCCTGGCCAAACCTGATTCCCCTCCGTGCTAGACGAGACAGTGGCGGGTCCTCAGCTGCCTGAAGCACACTCCTCGCGCGCACCTTCTCTTTGCTGCCGGAAGGCCTCACGTAAGAAGTCTGAGTTGACTCGTGACAGAAGAAGTCTGGGTTGACTCGTGTGAGGCCTGCTGCTCTCCGTTCCTTGCTGGGAGCTTCAGCAGGAGCGCTCTGGAGCTCGCCGGCAGGAGAATTGTGAGTCCCCCGGCCCCACCCCGGCCTCAAGCAAAAGTCCAGATTTCCCCCCTTAGTAACACCTCGGAGTGCCAGAGGGAGCGGAGGGGCGTGCGTTAACGGAATGCTTCAACCGTGGAAGGTATTTCACGAGACACTGTGCACTCACGTTCGTTGTAACAACTGTCAAAGGGCACTCACTGTATGCCTTCCAACTCCTCGGCCGCGTTGGAGCCCCAGGAAGTAAATGCGTTCGTTTGACTAAGCTCCGTGAACGCGCAACGGTGATGGCGAAGCGCTGCCCTGTTCGCTCGAAAGCTCTCGTTCGTGCGGCCTTCACACGGCCTCAAGGTACGCAGTTCTAAACAGCCTTCCATTCCATGCTGGTGTGCCAAGCCCCCCACCCACCCGCAGGGAGGAATTTGGGCTCTTCTGAGAAACACCAGTGTGCGCCACAAGTGAAACCAGGGCGTCTCCCCCAGGACGTGGCCGACCGGCAGCCGGATGCCAGAGGTGTACTTCCAGCCGGAAAAAGAGGGAAAAGGACAGCTTTCCCAGGGACAGTTCTGGACCCTTGGGACCATCCAGAATCACCAAGGCCTCACCTTTGCACGGCCTGGGGAACGCTCTTCCGCCTGTCCAGCAATCCCCACGTCAAAACCTTTCTCAGCAGAGGCAGGCACTCTCTCCCTTGTACCAGATAGCTCGGCAGAGCCTTCCGAGAAACATGCTGCGTCATTCAGCTTGAACGTGGGACGCGGAGGGGAGAGTACGCTTTCTCCCCGTTTGGAGGCGCCTTGCGCTTGGCTTCAAAGCTGCCTTGAACAGCACTAGCGGCCCGACGTCTCTGCACGGCAGGGCTGTCGTTGTGGGCCGAGGCTGCGTGTTCTCCCAAAGCGAAAACCGTGCTGGCAATCCCTTTCTAGGAACTCCTCCCACGGCACCCCAGGTTCAGCTCCGGCCGAACGAAAGGTGACCTCAGGCCTCAAGGTGAAGTTCCAGCGTTTCACGTCAGGGGAGCTGGGTGTGCAGGGGTCTCCGATGAGGCCATACTCCACCACGGAGTGCCTTAACCCTGCGACGCTCCTGGGGACACACAGGGTAAGGAGCCCATTCACCAGTTTCGCCTGATGACCTCTCTCCGTGCCGGAACGGCGGCCTCTGGCTTCTGAGGAGCCTTAGCGTAAGCAGGCCCCTGGAGACAGCTCTTCACATTCATAGCTAGGGCAGTGTACTCCTCTCTGGGTTGCCCAGGTTGAGTGGCCCAGTCGTCAGAGAGACTGGCGAAAGCAGCGCTGGGCGGACTCCCTTTGCCGGTCAGTCGAACGGCCTCCTTGACTGAAAGAGAACTGCAGTGCCAAAAGACACCGCGCTGACGACTGGCTCCGGGAAGAGACTCGGGGCAGCACTCTCACAGAAGCGAAAGCTAGGCCGTGGGCCCAGCCTGAGGAGCAGTACGTACGTTTGCCACACTTCTTTACACAGCTAGGCGTGAGCCAGAGAGCCTTGGTCACTGAGGCCTACCTAAGGTACTGCCATACTCACCCAGTAGATCCCACGCAGAGGTCCCTGTGCCCCAAAGGGCCTCCACGGAAGGGCCCTGTTCCTCCCGTTGTGTTTCCTTGAGGTAATCAGAAACCGCTGAGGATACCTGTAGGAGCTCAGGTATGAAGCTGGGCGACCCTGGCCAAACCTGATTCCCCTCCGTGCTAGACGAGACAGTGGCGGGTCCTCAGCTGCCTGAAGCACACTCCTCGCGCGCACCTTCTCTTTGCTGCCGGAAGGCCTCACGTAAGAAGTCTGAGTTGACTCGTGACAGAAGAAGTCTGGGTTGACTCGTGTGAGGCCTGCTGCTCTCCGTTCCTTGCTGGGAGCTTCAGCAGGAGCGCTCTGGAGCTCGCCGGCAGGAGAATTGTGAGTCCCCCGGCCCCACCCCGGCCTCAAGCAAAAGTCCAGATTTCCCCCCTTAGTAACACCTCGGAGTGCCAGAGGGAGCGGAGGGGCGTGCGTTAACGGAATGCTTCAACCGTGGAAGGTATTTCACGAGACACTGTGCACTCACGTTCGTTGTAACAACTGTCAAAGGGCACTCACTGTATGCCTTCCAACTCCTCGGCCGCGTTGGAGCCCCAGGAAGTAAATGCGTTCGTTTGACTAAGCTCCGTGAACGCGCAACGGCGATGGCGAAGCGCTGCCCTGTTCGCTCGAAAGCTCTCGTTCGTGCGGCCTTCACACGGCCTCAAGGTACGCAGTTCTAAACAGCCTTCCATTCCATGCTGGTGTGCCAAGCCCCCCACCCACCCGCAGGGAGGAATTTGGGCTCTTCTGAGAAACACCAGTGTGCGCCACAAGTGAAACCAGGGCGTCTCCCCCAGGACGTGGCCGACCGGCAGCCGGATGCCAGAGGTGTACTTCCAGCCGGAAAAAGAGGGAAAAGGACAGCTTTCCCAGGGACAGTTCTGGACCCTTGGGACCATCCAGAATCACCAAGGCCTCACCTTTGCACGGCCTGGGGAACGCTCTTCCGCCTGTCCAGCAATCCCCACGTCAAAACCTTTCTCAGCAGAGGCAGGCACTCTCTCCCTTGTACCAGATAGCTCGGCAGAGCCTTCCGAGAAACATGCTGCGTCATTCAGCTTGAACGTGGGACGCGGAGGGGAGAGTACGCTTTCTCCCCGTTTGGAGGCGCCTTGCGCTTGGCTTCAAAGCTGCCTTGAACAGCACTAGCGGCCCGACGTCTCTGCACGGCAGGGCTGTCGTTGTGGGCCGAGGCTGCGTGTTCTCCCAAAGCGAAAACCGTGCTGGCAATCCCTTTCTAGGAACTCCTCCCACGGCACCCCAGGTTCAGCTCCGGCCGAACGAAAGGTGACCTCAGGCCTCAAGGTGAAGTTCCAGCGTTTCACGTCAGGGGAGCTGGGTGTGCAGGGCTCTCCGATGAGGCCATACTCCACCACGGAGTGCCTTAACCCTGCGACGCTCCTGGGGACACACAGGGTAAGGAGCCCATTCACCAGTTTCGCCTGATGACCTCTCTCCGTGCCGGAACGGCGGCCTCTGGCTTCTGAGGAGCCTTAGCGTAAGCAGGCCCCTGGAGACAGCTCTTCACATTCATAGCTAGGGCAGTGTACTCCTCTCTGGGTTGCCCAGGTTGAGTGGCCCAGTCGTCAGAGAGACTGGCGAAAGCAGCGCTGGGCGGACTCCCTTTGCCGGTCAGTCGAACGGCCTCCTTGACTGAAAGAGAACTGCAGTGCCAAAAGACACCGCGCTGACGACTGGCTCCGGGAAGAGACTCGGGGCAGCACTCTCACAGAAGCGAAAGCTAGGCCGTGGGCCCAGCCTGAGGAGCAGTACGTACGTTTGCCACACTTCTTTACACAGCTAGGCGTGAGCCAGAGAGCCTTGGTCACTGAGGCCTACCTAAGGTACTGCCATACTCACCCAGTAGATCCCACGCAGAGGTCCCTGTGCCCCAAAGGGCCTCCACGGAAGGGCCCTGTTCCTCCCGTTGTGTTTCCTTGAGGTAATCAGAAACCGCTGAGGATACCTGTAGGAGCTCAGGTATGAAGCTGGGCGACCCTGGCCAAACCTGATTCCCCTCCGTGCTAGACGAGACAGTGGCGGGTCCTCAGCTGCCTGAAGCACACTCCTCGCGCGCACCTTCTCTTTGCTGCCGGAAGGCCTCACGTAAGAAGTCTGAGTTGACTCGTGACAGAAGAAGTCTGGGTTGACTCGTGTGAGGCCTGCTGCTCTCCGTTCCTTGCTGGGAGCTTCAGCAGGAGCGCTCTGGAGCTCGCCGGCAGGAGAATTGTGAGTCCCCCGGCCCCACCCCGGCCTCAAGCAAAAGTCCAGATTTCCCCCCTTAGTAACACCTCGGAGTGCCAGAGGGAGCGGAGGGGCGTGCGTTAACGGAATGCTTCAACCGTGGAAGGTATTTCACGAGACACTGTGCACTCACGTTCGTTGTAACAACTGTCAAAGGGCACTCACTGTATGCCTTCCAACTCCTCGGCCGCGTTGGAGCCCCAGGAAGTAAATGCGTTCGTTTGACTAAGCTCCGTGAACGCGCAACGGTGATGGCGAAGCGCTGCCCTGTTCGCTCGAAAGCTCTCGTTCGTGCGGCCTTCACACGGCCTCAAGGTACGCAGTTCTAAACAGCCTTCCATTCCATGCTGGTGTGCCAAGCCCCCCACCCACCCGCAGGGAGGAATTTGGGCTCTTCTGAGAAACACCAGTGTGCGCCACAAGTGAAACCAGGGCGTCTCCCCCAGGACGTGGCCGACCGGCAGCCGGATGCCCGAGGTGTACTTCCAGCCGGAAAAAGAGGGAAAAGGACAGCTTTCCCAGGGACAGTTCTGGACCCTTGGGACCATCCAGAATCACCAAGGCCTCACCTTTGCACGGCCTGGGGAACGCTCTTCCGCCTGTCCAGCAATCCCCACGTCAAAACCTTTCTCAGCAGAGGCAGGCACTCTCTCCCTTGTACTAGCTAGCTCGGCAGAGGCTTCCGAGAAACATGCTGCGTCATTCAGCTTGAACGTGGGACGCGGAGGGGAGAGTACGCTTTCTCCCCGTTTGGAGGCGCCTTGCGCTTGGCTTCGAAGCTGCCTTGAACAGCACTAGCGGCCCGACGTCTCTGCACGGCAGGGCTGTCGTTGTGGGCCGAGGCTGCGTGTTCTCCCAAAGCGAAAACCGTGCTGGCAATCCCTTTCTAGGAACTCCTCCCACGGCACCCCAGGTTCAGCTCCGGCCGAACGAAAGGTGACCTCAGGCCTCAAGGTGATGTTCCAGCGTTTCACGTCAGGGGAGCTGGGTGTGCAGGGGTCTCCGATGAGGCCATACTCCACCACGGAGTGCCTTAACCCTGCGACGCTCCTGGGGACACACAGGGTAAGGAGCCCATTCACCAGTTTCGCCTGATGACCTCTCTCCGTGCCGGAACGGCGGCCTCTGGCTTCTGAGGAGCCTTAGCGTAAGCAGGCCCCTGGAGACAGCTCTTCACATTCATAGCTAGGGCAGTGTACTCCTCTCTGGGTTGCCCAGGTTGAGTGGCCCAGTCGTCAGAGAGACTGGCGAAAGCAGCGCTGGGCGGACTCCCTTTGCCGGTCAGTCGAACGGCCTCCTTGACTGAAAGAGAACTGCAGTGCCAAAAGACACCGCGCTGACGACTGGCTCCGGGAAGAGACTCGGGGCAGCACTCTCACAGAAGCGAAAGCTAGGCCGTGGGCCCAGCCTGAGGAGCAGTACGTACGTTTGCCACACTTCTTTACACAGCTAGGCGTGAGCCAGAGAGCCTTGGTCACTGAGGCCTACCTAAGGTACTGCCATACTCACCCAGTAGATCCCACGCAGAGGTCCCTGTGCCCCAAAGGGCCTCCACGGAAGGGCCCTGTTCCTCCCGTTGTGTTTCCTTGAGGTAATCAGAAACCGCTGAGGATACCTGTAGGAGCTCAGGTATGAAGCTGGGCGACCCTGGCCAAACCTGATTCCCCTCCGTGCTAGACGAGACAGTGGCGGGTCCTCAGCTGCCTGAAGCACACTCCTCGCGCGCACCTTCTCTTTGCTGCCGGAAGGCCTCACGTAAGAAGTCTGAGTTGACTCGTGACAGAAGAAGTCTGGGTTGACTCGTGTGAGGCCTGCTGCTCTCCGTTCCTTGCTGGGAGCTTCAGCAGGAGCGCTCTGGAGCTCGCCGGCAGGAGAATTGTGAGTCCCCCGGCCCCACCCCGGCCTCAAGCAAAAGTCCAGATTTCCCCCCTTAGTAACACCTCGGAGTGCCAGAGGGAGCGGAGGGGCATGCGTTAACGGAATGCTTCAACCGTGGAAGGTATTTCACGAGACACTGTGCACTCACGTTCGTTGTAACAACTGTCAAAGGGCACTCACTGTATGCCTTCCAACTCCTCGGCCGCGTTGGAGCCCCAGGAAGTAAATGCGTTCGTTTGACTAAGCTCCGTGAACGCGCAACGGTGATGGCGAAGCGCTGCCCTGTTCGCTCGAAAGCTCTCGTTCGTGCGGCCTTCACACGGCCTCAAGGTACGCAGTTCTAAACAGCCTTCCATTCCATGCTGGTGTGCCAAGCCCCCCACCCACCCGCAGGGAGGAATTTGGGCTCTTCTGAGAAACACCAGTGTGCGCCACAAGTGAAACCAGGGCGTCTCCCCCAGGACGTGGCCGACCGGCAGCCGGATGCCAGAGGTGTACTTCCAGCCGGAAAAAGAGGGAAAAGGACAGCTTTCCCAGGGACAGTTCTGGACCCTTGGGACCATCCAGAATCACCAAGGCCTCACCTTTGCACGGCCTGGGGAACGCTCTTCCGCCTGTCCAGCAATCCCCACGTCAAAACCTTTCTCAGCAGAGGCAGGCACTCTCTCCCTTGTACCAGATAGCTCGGCAGAGCCTTCCGAGAAACATGCTGCGTCATTCAGCTTGAACGTGGGACGCGGAGGGGAGAGTACGCTTTCTCCCCGTTTGGAGGCGCCTTGCGCTTGGCTTCAAAGCTGCCTTGAACAGCACTAGCGGCCCGACGTCTCTGCACGGCAGGGCTGTCGTTGTGGGCCGAGGCTGCGTGTTCTCCCAAAGCGAAAACCGTGCTGGCAATCCCTTTCTAGGAACTCCTCCCACGGCACCCCAGGTTCAGCTCCGGCCGAACGAAAGGTGACCTCAGGCCTCAAGGTGAAGTTCCAGCGTTTCACGTCAGGGGAGCTGGGTGTGCAGGGGTCTCCGATGAGGCCATACTCCACCACGGAGTGCCTTAACCCTGCGACGCTCCTGGGGACACACAGGGTAAGGAGCCCATTCACCAGTTTCGCCTGATGACCTCTCTCCGTGCCGGAACGGCGGCCTCTGGCTTCTGAGGAGCCTTAGCGTAAGCAGGCCCCTGGAGACAGCTCTTCACATTCATAGCTAGGGCAGTGTACTCCTCTCTGGGTTGCCCAGGTTGAGTGGCCCAGTCGTCAGAGAGACTGGCGAAAGCAGCGCTGGGCGGACTCCCTTTGCCGGTCAGTCGAACGGCCTCCTTGACTGAAAGAGAACTGCAGTGCCAAAAGACACCGCGCTGACGACTGGCTCCGGGAAGAGACTCGGGGCAGCGCTCTCACAGAAGCGAAAGCTAGGCCGTGGGCCCAGCCTGAGGAGCAGTACGTACGTTTGCCACACTTCTTTACACAGCTAGGCGTGAGCCAGAGAGCCTTGGTCACTGAGGCCTACCTAAGGTACTGCCATACTCACCCAGTAGATCCCACGCAGAGGTCCCTGTGCCCCAAAGGGCCTCCACGGAAGGGCCCTGTTCCTCCCGTTGTGTTTCCTTGAGGTAATCAGAAACCGCTGAGGATACCTGTAGGAGCTCAGGTATGAAGCTGGGCGACCCTGGCCAAACCTGATTCCCCTCCGTGCTAGACGAGACAGTGGCGGGTCCTCAGCTGCCTGAAGCACACTCCTCACGCGCACCTTCTCTTTGCTGCCGGAAGGCCTCACGTAAGAAGTCTGAGTTGACTCGTGACAGAAGAAGTCTGGGTTGACTCGTGTGAGGCCTGCTGCTCTCCGTTCCTTGCTGGGAGCTTCAGCAGGAGCGCTCTGGAGCTCGCCGGCAGGAGAATTGTGAGTCCCCCGGCCCCACCCCGGCCTCAAGCAAAAGTCCAGATTTCCCCCCTTAGTAACACCTCGGAGTGCCAGAGGGAGCGGAGGGGCGTGCGTTAACGGAATGCTTCAACCGTGGAAGGTATTTCACGAGACACTGTGCACTCACGTTCGTTGTAACAACTGTCAAAGGGCACTCACTGTATGCCTTCCAACTCCTCGGCCGCGTTGGAGCCCCAGGAAGTAAATGCGTTCGTTTGACTAAGCTCCGTGAACGCGCAACGGTGATGGCGAAGCGCTGCCCTGTTCGCTCGAAAGCTCTCGTTCGTGCGGCCTTCACACGGCCTCAAGGTACGCAGTTCTAAACAGCCTTCCATTCCATGCTGGTGTGCCAAGCCCCCCACCCACCCGCAGGGAGGAATTTGGGCTCTTCTGAGAAACACCAGTGTGCGCCACAAGTGAAACCAGGGCGTCTCCCCCAGGACGTGGCCGACCGGCAGCCGGATGCCAGAGGTGTACTTCCAGCCGGAAAAAGAGGGAAAAGGACAGCTTTCCCAGGGACAGTTCTGGACCCTTGGGACCATCCAGAATCACCAAGGCCTCACCTTTGCACGGCCTGGGGAACGCTCTTCCGCCTGTCCAGCAATCCCCACGTCAAAACCTTTCTCAGCAGAGGCAGGCACTCTCTCCCTTGTACCAGATAGCTCGGCAGAGCCTTCCGAGAAACATGCTGCGTCATTCAGCTTGAACGTGGGACGCGGAGGGGAGAGTACGCTTTCTCCCCGTTTGGAGGCGCCTTGCGCTTGGCTTCAAAGCTGCCTTGAACAGCACTAGCGGCCCGACGTCTCTGCACGGCAGGGCTGTCGTTGTGGGCCGAGGCTGCGTGTTCTCCCAAAGCGAAAACCGTGCTGGCAATCCCTTTCTAGGAACTCCTCCCACGGCACCCCAGGTTCAGCTCCGGCCGAACGAAAGGTGACCTCAGGCCTCAAGGTGAAGTTCCAGCGTTTCACGTCAGGGGAGCTGGGTGTGCAGGGGTCTCCGATGAGGCCATACTCCACCACGGAGTGCCTTAACCCTGCGACGCTCCTGGGGACACACAGGGTAAGGAGCCCATTCACCAGTTTCGCCTGATGACCTCTCTCCGTGCCGGAACGGCGGCCTCTGGCTTCTGAGGAGCCTTAGCGTAAGCAGGCCCCTGGAGACAGCTCTTCACATTCATAGCTAGGGCAGTGTACTCCTCTCTGGGTTGCCCAGGTTGAGTGGCCCAGTCGTCAGAGAGACTGGCGAAAGCAGCGCTGGGCGGACTCCCTTTGCCGGTCAGTCGAACGGCCTCCTTGACTGAAAGAGAACTGCAGTGCCAAAAGACACCGCGCTGACGACTGGCTCCGGGAAGAGACTCGGGGCAGCACTCTCACAGAAGCGAAAGCTAGGCCGTGGGCCCAGCCTGAGGAGCAGTACGTACGTTTGCCACACTTCTTTACACAGCTAGGCGTGAGCCAGAGAGCCTTGGTCACTGAGGCCTACCTAAGGTACTGCCATACTCACCCAGTAGATCCCACGCAGAGGTCCCTGTGCCCCAAAGGGCCTCCACGGAAGGGCCCTGTTCCTCCCGTTGTGTTTCCTTGAGGTAATCAGAAACCGCTGAGGATACCTGTAGGAGCTCAGGTATGAAGCTGGGCGACCCTGGCCAAACCTGATTCCCCTCCGTGCTAGACGAGACAGTGGCGGGTCCTCAGCTGCCTGAAGCACACTCCTCGCGCGCACCTTCTCTTTGCTGCCGGAAGGCCTCACGTAAGAAGTCTGAGTTGACTCGTGACAGAAGAAGTCTGGGTTGACTCGTGTGAGGCCTGCTGCTCTCCGTTCCTTGCTGGGAGCTTCAGCAGGAGCGCTCTGGAGCTCGCCGGCAGGAGAATTGTGAGTCCCCCGGCCCCACCCCGGCCTCAAGCAAAAGTCCAGATTTCCCCCCTTAGTAACACCTCGGAGTGCCAGAGGGAGCGGAGGGGCGTGCGTTAACGGAATGCTTCAACCGTGGAAGGTATTTCACGAGACACTGTGCACTCACGTTCGTTGTAACAACTGTCAAAGGGCACTCACTGTATGCCTTCCAACTCCTCGGCCGCGTTGGAGCCCCAGGAAGTAAATGCGTTCGTTTGACTAAGCTCCGTGAACGCGCAACGGTGATGGCGAAGCGCTGCCCTGTTCGCTCGAAAGCTCTCGTTCGTGCGGCCTTCACACGGCCTCAAGGTACGCAGTTCTAAACAGCCTTCCATTCCATGCTGGTGTGCCAAGCCCCCCACCCACCCGCAGGGAGGAATTTGGGCTCTTCTGAGAAACACCAGTGTGCGCCACAAGTGAAACCAGGGCGTCTCCCCCAGGACGTGGCCGACCGGCAGCCGGATGCCAGAGGTGTACTTCCAGCCGGA
This sequence comes from Globicephala melas, assembly GCF_963455315.2. NCBI lineage: Eukaryota > Metazoa > Chordata > Mammalia > Artiodactyla > Delphinidae > Globicephala > Globicephala melas. The sequence continues at coordinate 520,789 of NW_027207322.1, forward strand.
AAAAGAGGGAAAAGGACAGCTTTCCCAGGGACAGTTCTGGACCCTTGGGACCATCCAGAATCACCAAGGCCTCACCTTTGCACGGCCTGGGGAACGCTCTTCCGCCTGTCCAGCAATCCCCACGTCAAAACCTTTCTCAGCAGAGGCAGGCACTCTCTCCCTTGTACCAGATAGCTCGGCAGAGCCTTCCGAGAAACATGCTGCGTCATTCAGCTTGAACGTGGGACGCGGAGGGGAGAGTACGCTTTCTCCCCGTTTGGAGGCGCCTTGCGCTTGGCTTCAAAGCTGCCTTGAACAGCACTAGCGGCCCGACGTCTCTGCACGGCAGGGCTGTCGTTGTGGGCCGAGGCTGCGTGTTCTCCCAAAGCGAAAACCGTGCTGGCAATCCCTTTCTAGGAACTCCTCCCACGGCACCCCAGGTTCAGCTCCGGCCGAACGAAAGGTGACCTCAGGCCTCAAGGTGAAGTTCCAGCGTTTCACGTCAGGGGAGCTGGGTGTGCAGGGGTCTCCGATGAGGCCATACTCCACCACGGAGTGCCTTAACCCTGCGACGCTCCTGGGGACACACAGGGTAAGGAGCCCATTCACCAGTTTCGCCTGATGACCTCTCTCCGTGCCGGAACGGCGGCCTCTGGCTTCTGAGGAGCCTTAGCGTAAGCAGGCCCCTGGAGACAGCTCTTCACATTCATAGCTAGGGCAGTGTACTCCTCTCTGGGTTGCCCAGGTTGAGTGGCCCAGTCGTCAGAGAGACTGGCGAAAGCAGCGCTGGGCGGACTCCCTTTGCCGGTCAGTCGAACGGCCTCCTTGACTGAAAGAGAACTGCAGTGCCAAAAGACACCGCGCTGACGACTGGCTCCGGGAAGAGACTCGGGGCAGCACTCTCACAGAAGCGAAAGCTAGGCCGTGGGCCCAGCCTGAGGAGCAGTACGTACGTTTGCCACACTTCTTTACACAGCTAGGCGTGAGCCAGAGAGCCTTGGTCACTGAGGCCTACCTAAGGTACTGCCATACTCACCCAGTAGATCCCACGCAGAGGTCCCTGTGCCCCAAAGGGCCTCCACGGAAGGGCCCTGTTCCTCCCGTTGTGTTTCCTTGAGGTAATCAGAAACCGCTGAGGATACCTGTAGGAGCTCAGGTATGAAGCTGGGCGACCCTGGCCAAACCTGATTCCCCTCCGTGCTAGACGAGACAGTGGCGGGTCCTCAGCTGCCTGAAGCACACTCCTCGCGCGCACCTTCTCTTTGCTGCCGGAAGGCCTCACGTAAGAAGTCTGAGTTGACTCGTGACAGAAGAAGTCTGGGTTGACTCGTGTGAGGCCTGCTGCTCTCCGTTCCTTGCTGGGAGCTTCAGCAGGAGCGCTCTGGAGCTCGCCGGCAGGAGAATTGTGAGTCCCCCGGCCCCACCCCGGCCTCAAGCAAAAGTCCAGATTTCCCCCCTTAGTAACACCTCGGAGTGCCAGAGGGAGCGGAGGGGCGTGCGTTAACGGAATGCTTCAACCGTGGAAGGTATTTCACGAGACACTGTGCACTCACGTTCGTTGTAACAACTGTCAAAGGGCACTCACTGTATGCCTTCCAACTCCTCGGCCGCGTTGGAGCCCCAGGAAGTAAATGCGTTCGTTTGACTAAGCTCCGTGAACGCGCAACGGTGATGGCGAAGCGCTGCCCTGTTCGCTCGAAAGCTCTCGTTCGTGCGGCCTTCACACGGCCTCAAGGTACGCAGTTCTAAACAGCCTTCCATTCCATGCTGGTGTGCCAAGCCCCCCACCCACCCGCAGGGAGGAATTTGGGCTCTTCTGAGAAACACCAGTGTGCGCCACAAGTGAAACCAGGGCGTCTCCCCCAGGACGTGGCCGACCGGCAGCCGGATGCCAGAGGTGTACTTCCAGCCGGAAAAAGAGGGAAAAGGACAGCTTTCCCAGGGACAGTTCTGGACCCTTGGGACCATCCAGAATCACCAAGGCCTCACCTTTGCACGGCCTGGGGAACGCTCTTCCGCCTGTCCAGCAATCCCCACGTCAAAACCTTTCTCAGCAGAGGCAGGCACTCTCTCCCTTGTACCAGATAGCTCGGCAGAGCCTTCCGAGAAACATGCTGCGTCATTCAGCTTGAACGTGGGACGCGGAGGGGAGAGTACGCTTTCTCCCCGTTTGGAGGCGCCTTGCGCTTGGCTTCAAAGCTGCCTTGAACAGCACTAGCGGCCCGACGTCTCTGCACGGCAGGGCTGTCGTTGTGGGCCGAGGCTGCGTGTTCTCCCAAAGCGAAAACCGTGCTGGCAATCCCTTTCTAGGAACTCCTCCCACGGCACCCCAGGTTCAGCTCCGGCCGAACGAAAGGTGACCTCAGGCCTCAAGGTGAAGTTCCAGCGTTTCACGTCAGGGGAGCTGGGTGTGCAGGGGTCTCCGATGAGGCCATACTCCACCACGGAGTGCCTTAACCCTGCGACGCTCCTGGGGACACACAGGGTAAGGAGCCCATTCACCAGTTTCGCCTGATGACCTCTCTCCGTGCCGGAACGGCGGCCTCTGGCTTCTGAGGAGCCTTAGCGTAAGCAGGCCCCTGGAGACAGCTCTTCACATTCATAGCTAGGGCAGTGTACTCCTCTCTGGGTTGCCCAGGTTGAGTGGCCCAGTCGTCAGAGAGACTGGCGAAAGCAGCGCTGGGCGGACTCCCTTTGCCGGTCAGTCGAACGGCCTCCTTGACTGAAAGAGAACTGCAGTGCCAAAAGACACCGCGCTGACGACTGGCTCCGGGAAGAGACTCGGGGCAGCACTCTCACAGAAGCGAAAGCTAGGCCGTGGGCCCAGCCTGAGGAGCAGTACGTACGTTTGCCACACTTCTTTACACAGCTAGGCGTGAGCCAGAGAGCCTTGGTCACTGAGGCCTACCTAAGGTACTGCCATACTCACCCAGTAGATCCCACGCAGAGGTCCCTGTGCCCCAAAGGGCCTCCACGGAAGGGCCCTGTTCCTCCCGTTGTGTTTCCTTGAGGTAATCAGAAACCGCTGAGGATACCTGTAGGAGCTCAGGTATGAAGCTGGGCGACCCTGGCCAAACCTGATTCCCCTCCGTGCTAGACGAGACAGTGGCGGGTCCTCAGCTGCCTGAAGCACACTCCTCGCGCGCACCTTCTCTTTGCTGCCGGAAGGCCTCACGTAAGAAGTCTGAGTTGACTCGTGACAGAAGAAGTCTGGGTTGACTCGTGTGAGGCCTGCTGCTCTCCGTTCCTTGCTGGGAGCTTCAGCAGGAGCGCTCTGGAGCTCGCCGGCAGGAGAATTGTGAGTCCCCCGGCCCCACCCCGGCCTCAAGCAAAAGTCCAGATTTCCCCCCTTAGTAACACCTCGGAGTGCCAGAGGGAGCGGAGGGGCGTGCGTTAACGGAATGCTTCAACCGTGGAAGGTATTTCACGAGACACTGTGCACTCACGTTCGTTGTAACAACTGTCAAAGGGCACTCACTGTATGCCTTCCAACTCCTCGGCCGCGTTGGAGCCCCAGGAAGTAAATGCGTTCGTTTGACTAAGCTCCGTGAACGCGCAACGGTGATGGCGAAGCGCTGCCCTGTTCGCTCGAAAGCTCTCGTTCGTGCGGCCTTCACACGGCCTCAAGGTACGCAGTTCTAAACAGCCTTCCATTCCATGCTGGTGTGCCAAGCCCCCCACCCACCCGCAGGGAGGAATTTGGGCTCTTCTGAGAAACACCAGTGTGCGCCACAAGTGAAACCAGGGCGTCTCCCCCAGGACGTGGCCGACCGGCAGCCGGATGCCAGAGGTGTACTTCCAGCCGGAAAAAGAGGGAAAAGGACAGCTTTCCCAGGGACAGTTCTGGACCCTTGGGACCATCCAGAATCACCAAGGCCTCACCTTTGCACGGCCTGGGGAACGCTCTTCCGCCTGTCCAGCAATCCCCACGTCAAAACCTTTCTCAGCAGAGGCAGGCACTCTCTCCCTTGTACCAGATAGCTCGGCAGAGCCTTCCGAGAAACATGCTGCGTCATTCAGCTTGAACGTGGGACGCGGAGGGGAGAGTACGCTTTCTCCCCGTTTGGAGGCGCCTTGCGCTTGGCTTCAAAGCTGCCTTGAACAGCACTAGCGGCCCGACGTCTCTGCACGGCAGGGCTGTCGTTGTGGGCCGAGGCTGCGTGTTCTCCCAAAGCGAAAACCGTGCTGGCAATCCCTTTCTAGGAACTCCTCCCACGGCACCCCAGGTTCAGCTCCGGCCGAACGAAAGGTGACCTCAGGCCTCAAGGTGAAGTTCCAGCGTTTCACGTCAGGGGAGCTGGGTGTGCAGGGGTCTCCGATGAGGCCATACTCCACCACGGAGTGCCTTAACCCTGCGACGCTCCTGGGGACACACAGGGTAAGGAGCCCATTCACCAGTTTCGCCTGATGACCTCTCTCCGTGCCGGAACGGCGGCCTCTGGCTTCTGAGGAGCCTTAGCGTAAGCAGGCCCCTGGAGACAGCTCTTCACATTCATAGCTAGGGCAGTGTACTCCTCTCTGGGTTGCCCAGGTTGAGTGGCCCAGTCGTCAGAGAGACTGGCGAAAGCAGCGCTGGGCGGACTCCCTTTGCCGGTCAGTCGAACGGCCTCCTTGACTGAAAGAGAACTGCAGTGCCAAAAGACACCGCGCTGACGACTGGCTCCGGGAAGAGACTCGGGGCAGCACTCTCACAGAAGCGAAAGCTAGGCCGTGGGCCCAGCCTGAGGAGCAGTACGTACGTTTGCCACACTTCTTTACACAGCTAGGCGTGAGCCAGAGAGCCTTGGTCACTGAGGCCTACCTAAGGTACTGCCATACTCACCCAGTAGATCCCACGCAGAGGTCCCTGTGCCCCAAAGGGCCTCCACGGAAGGGCCCTGTTGCTCCCGTTGTGTTTCCTTGAGGTAATCAGAAACCGCTGAGGATACCTGTAGGAGCTCAGGTATGAAGCTGGGCGACCCTGGCCAAACCTGATTCCCCTCCGTGCTAGACGAGACAGTGGCGGGTCCTCAGCTGCCTGAAGCACACTCCTCGCGCGCACCTTCTCTTTGCTGCCGGAAGGCCTCACGTAAGAAGTCTGAGTTGACTCGTGACAGAAGAAGTCTGGGTTGACTCGTGTGAGGCCTGCTGCTCTCCGTTCCTTGCTGGGAGCTTCAGCAGGAGCGCTCTGGAGCTCGCCGGCAGGAGAATTGTGAGTCCCCCGGCCCCACCCCGGCCTCAAGCAAAAGTCCAGATTTCCCCCCTTAGTAACACCTCGGAGTGCCAGAGGGAGCGGAGGGGCGTGCGTTAACGGAATGCTTCAACCGTGGAAGGTATTTCACGAGACACTGTGCACTCACGTTCGTTGTAACAACTGTCAAAGGGCACTCACTGTATGCCTTCCAACTCCTCGGCCGCGTTGGAGCCCCAGGAAGTAAATGCGTTCGTTTGACTAAGCTCCGTGAACGCGCAACGGTGATGGCGAAGCGCTGCCCTGTTCGCTCGAAAGCTCTCGTTCGTGCGGCCTTCACACGGCCTCAAGGTACGCAGTTCTAAACAGCCTTCCATTCCATGCTGGTGTGCCAAGCCCCCCACCCACCCGCAGGGAGGAATTTGGGCTCTTCTGAGAAACACCAGTGTGCGCCACAAGTGAAACCAGGGCGTCTCCCCCAGGACGTCGCCGACCGGCAGCCGGACGCCAGAGGTGTACTTCCAGCCGGAAAAAGAGGGAAAAGGACAGCTTTCCCAGGGACAGTTCTGGACCCTTGGGACCATCCAGAATCACCAAGGCCACACCTTTGCACGGCCTGGGGAACGCTCTTCCGCCTGTCCAGCAATCCCCACGTCAAAACCTTTCTCAGCAGAGGCAGGCACTCTCTCCCTTGTACTAGCTAGCTCGGCAGAGGCTTCCGAGAAACATGCTGCGTCATTCAGCTTGAACGTGGGACGCGGAGGGGAGAGTACGCTTTCTCCCCGTTTGGAGGCGCCTTGCGCTTGGCTTCAAAGCTGCCTTGAACAGCACTAGCGGCCCGACGTCTCTGCACGGCAGGGCTGTCGTTGTGGGCCGAGGCTGCGTGTTCTCCCAAAGCGAAAACCGTGCTGGCAATCCCTTTCTAGGAACTCCTCCCACGGCACCCCAGGTTCAGCTCCGGCCGAACGAAAGGTGACCTCAGGCCTCAAGGTGAAGTTCCAGCGTTTCACGTCAGGGGAGCTGGGTGTGCAGGGGTCTCCGATGAGGCCATACTCCACCACGGAGTGCCTTAACCCTGCGACGCTCCTGGGGACACACAGGGTAAGGAGCCCATTCACCAGTTTCGCCTGATGACCTCTCTCCGTGCCGGAACGGCGGCCTCTGGCTTCTGAGGAGCCTTAGCGAAAGCAGGCCCCTGGAGACAGCTCTTCACATTCATAGCTAGGGCAGTGTACTCCTCTCTGGGTTGCCCAGGTTGAGTGGCCCAGTCGTCAGAGAGACTGGCGAAAGCAGCGCTGGGCGGACTCCCTTTGCCGGTCAGTCGAACGGCCTCCTTGACTGAAAGAGGACTGCAGTGCCAAAAGACACCGCGCTGACGACTGGCTCCGGGAAGAGACTCGGGGCAGCACTCTCACAGAAGCGAAAGCTAGGCCGTGGGCCCAGCCTGAGGCGCAGTACGTACGTTTGCCACACTTCTTTACACAGCTAGGCGTGAGCCAGAGAGCCTTGGTCACTGAGGCCTACCTAAGGTACTGCCATACTCACCCAGTAGATCCCACGCAGAGGTCCCTGTGCCCCAAAGGGCCTCCACGGAAGGGCCCTGTTCCTCCCGTTGTGTTTCCTTGAGGTAATCAGAAACCGCTGAGGATACCTGTAGGAGCTCAGGTATGAAGCTGGGCGACCCTGGCCAAACCTGATTCCCCTCCGTGCTAGACGAGACAGTGGCGGGTCCTCAGCTGCCTGAAGCACACTCCTCGCGCGCACCTTCTCTTTGCTGCCGGAAGGCCTCACGTAAGAAGTCTGAGTTGACTCGTGACAGAAGAAGTCTGGGTTGACTCGTGTGAGGCCTGCTGCTCTCCGTTCCTTGCTGGGAGCTTCAGCAGGAGCGCTCTGGAGCTCGCCGGCAGGAGAATTGTGAGTCCCCCGGCCCCACCCCGGCCTCAAGCAAAAGTCCAGATTTCCCCCCTTAGTAACACCTCGGAGTGCCAGAGGGAGCGGAGGGGCGTGCGTTAACGGAATGCTTCAACCGTGGAAGGTATTTCACGAGACACTGTGCACTCACGTTCGTTGTAACAACTGTCAAAGGGCACTCACTGTATGCCTTCCAACTCCTCGGCCGCGTTGGAGCCCCAGGAAGTAAATGCGTTCGTTTGACTAAGCTCCGTGAACGCGCAACGGTGATGGCGAAGCGCTGCCCTGTTCGCTCGAAAGCTCTCGTTCGTGCGGCCTTCACACGGCCTCAAGGTACGCAGTTCTAAACAGCCTTCCATTCCATGCTGGTGTGCCAAGCCCCCCACCCACCCGCAGGGAGGAATTTGGGCTCTTCTGAGAAACACCAGTGTGCGCCACAAGTGAAACCAGGGCGTCTCCCCCAGGACGTGGCCGACCGGCAGCCGGATGCCAGAGGTGTACTTCCAGCCGGAAAAAGAGGGAAAAGGACAGCTTTCCCAGGGACAGTTCTGGACCCTTGGGACCATCCAGAATCACCAAGGCCTCACCTTTGCACGGCCTGGGGAACGCTCTTCCGCCTGTCCAGCAATCCCCACGTCAAAACCTTTCTCAGCAGAGGCAGGCACTCTCTCCCTTGTACCAGATAGCTCGGCAGAGCCTTCCGAGAAACATGCTGCGTCATTCAGCTTGAACGTGGGACGCGGAGGGGAGAGTACGCTTTCTCCCCGTTTGGAGGCGCCTTGCGCTTGGCTTCAAAGCTGCCTTGAACAGCACTAGCGGCCCGACGTCTCTGCACGGCAGGGCTGTCGTTGTGGGCCGAGGCTGCGTGTTCTCCCAAAGCGAAAACCGTGCTGGCAATCCCTTTCTAGGAACTCCTCCCACGGCACCCCAGGTTCAGCTCCGGCCGAACGAAAGGTGACCTCAGGCCTCAAGGTGAAGTTCCAGCGTTTCACGTCAGGGGAGCTGGGTGTGCAGGGGTCTCCGATGAGGCCATACTCCACCACGGAGTGCCTTAACCCTGCGACGCTCCTGGGGACACACAGGGTAAGGAGCCCATTCACCAGTTTCGCCTGATGACCTCTCTCCGTGCCGGAACGGCGGCCTCTGGCTTCTGAGGAGCCTTAGCGTAAGCAGGCCCCTGGAGACAGCTCTTCACATTCATAGCTAGGGCAGTGTACTCCTCTCTGGGTTGCCCAGGTTGAGTGGCCCAGTCGTCAGAGAGACTGGCGAAAGCAGCGCTGGGCGGACTCCCTTTGCCGGTCAGTCGAACGGCCTCCTTGACTGAAAGAGAACTGCAGTGCCAAAAGACACCGCGCTGACGACTGGCTCCGGGAAGAGACTCGGGGCAGCACTCTCACAGAAGCGAAAGCTAGGCCGTGGGCCCAGCCTGAGGAGCAGTACGTACGTTTGCCACACTTCTTTACACAGCTAGGCGTGAGCCAGAGAGCCTTGGTCACTGAGGCCTACCTAAGGTACTGCCATACTCACCCAGTAGATCCCACGCAGAGGTCCCTGTGCCCCAAAGGGCCTCCACGGAAGGGCCCTGTTCCTCCCGTTGTGTTTCCTTGAGGTAATCAGAAACCGCTGAGGATACCTGTAGGAGCTCAGGTATGAAGCTGGGCGACCCTGGCCAAACCTGATTCCCCTCCGTGCTAGACGAGACAGTGGCGGGTCCTCAGCTGCCTGAAGCACACTCCTCGCGCGCACCTTCTCTTTGCTGCCGGAAGGCCTCACGTAAGAAGTCTGAGTTGACTCGTGACAGAAGAAGTCTGGGTTGACTCGTGTGAGGCCTGCTGCTCTCCGTTCCTTGCTGGGAGCTTCAGCAGGAGCGCTCTGGAGCTCGCCGGCAGGAGAATTGTGAGTCCCCCGGCCCCACCCCGGCCTCAAGCAAAAGTCCAGATTTCCCCCCTTAGTAACACCTCGGAGTGCCAGAGGGAGCGGAGGGGCGTGCGTTAACGGAATGCTTCAACCGTGGAAGGTATTTCACGAGACACTGTGCACTCACGTTCGTTGTAACAACTGTCAAAGGGCACTCACTGTATGCCTTCCAACTCCTCGGCCGTGTTGGAGCCCCAGGAAGTAAATGCGTTCGTTTGACTAAGCTCCGTGAACGCGCAACGGTGATGGCGAAGCGCTGCCCTGTTCGCTCGAAAGCTCTCGTTCGTGCGGCCTTCACACGGCCTCAAGGTACGCAGTTCTAAACAGCCTTCCATTCCATGCTGGTGTGCCAAGCCCCCCACCCACCCGCAGGGAGGAATTTGGGCTCTTCTGAGAAACACCAGTGTGCGCCACAAGTGAAACCAGGGCGTCTCCCCCAGGACGTCGCCGACCGGCAGCCGGATGCCAGAGGTGTACTTCCAGCCGGAAAAAGAGGGAAAAGGACAGCTTTCCCAGGGACAGTTCTGGACCCTTGGGACCATCCAGAATCACCAAGGCCTCACCTTTGCACGGCCTGGGGAACGCTCTTCCGCCTGTCCAGCAATCCCCACGTCAAAACCTTTCTCAGCAGAGGCAGGCACTCTCTCCCTTGTACCAGATAGCTCGGCAGAGCCTTCCGAGAAACATGCTGCGTCATTCAGCTTGAACGTGGGACGCGGAGGGGAGAGTACGCTTTCTCCCCGTTTGGAGGCGCCTTGCGCTTGGCTTCAAAGCTGCCTTGAACAGCACTAGCGGCCCGACGTCTCTGCACGGCAGGGCTGTCGTTGTGGGCCGAGGCTGCGTGTTCTCCCAAAGCGAAAACCGTGCTGGCAATCCCTTTCTAGGAACTCCTCCCACGGCACCCCAGGTTCAGCTCCGGCCGAACGAAAGGTGACCTCAGGCCTCAAGGTGAAGTTCCAGCGTTTCACGTCAGGGGAGTTGGGTGTGCAGGGGTCTCCGATGAGGCCATACTCCACCACGGAGTGCCTTAACCCTGCGACGCTCCTGGGGACACACAGGGTAAGGAGCCCATTCACCAGTTTCGCCTGATGACCTCTCTCCGTGCCGGAACGGCGGCCTCTGGCTTCTGAGGAGCCTTAGCGTAAGCAGGCCCCTGGAGACAGCTCTTCACATTCATAGCTAGGGCAGTGTACTCCTCTCTGGGTTGCCCAGGTTGAGTGGCCCAGTCGTCAGAGAGACTGGCGAAAGCAGCGCTGGGCGGACTCCCTTTGCCGGTCAGTCGAACGGCCTCCTTGACTGAAAGAGAACTGCAGTGCCAAAAGACACCGCGCTGACGACTGGCTCCAGGAAGAGACTCGGGGCAGCACTCTCACAGAAGCGAAAGCTAGGCCGTGGGCCCAGCCTGAGGAGCAGTACGTACGTTTGCCACACTTCTTTACACAGCTAGGCGTGAGCCAGAGAGCCTTGGTCACTGAGGCCTACCTAAGGTACTGCCATACTCACCCAGTAGATCCCACGCAGAGGTCCCTGTGCCCCAAAGGGCCTCCACGGAAGGGCCCTGTTCCTCCCGTTGTGTTTCCTTGAGGTAATCAGAAACCGCTGAGGATACCTGTAGGAGCTCAGGTATGAAGCTGGGCGACCCTGGCCAAACCTGATTCCCCTCCGTGCTAGACGAGACAGTGGCGGGTCCTCAGCTGCCTGAAGCACACTCCTCGCGCGCACCTTCTCTTTGCTGCCGGAAGGCCTCACGTAAGAAGTCTGAGTTGACTCGTGACAGAAGAAGTCTGGGTTGACTCGTGTGAGGCCTGCTGCTCTCCGTTCCTTGCTGGGAGCTTCAGCAGGAGCGCTCTGGAGCTCGCCGGCAGGAGAATTGTGAGTCCCCCGGCCCCACCCCGGCCTCAAGCAAAAGTCCAGATTTCCCCCCTTAGTAACACCTCGGAGTGCCAGAGGGAGCGGAGGGGCGTGCGTTAACGGAATGCTTCAACCGTGGAAGGTATTTCACGAGACACTGTGCACTCACGTTCGTTGTAACAACTGTCAAAGGGCACTCACTGTTTGCCTTCCAACTCCTCGGCCGCGTTGGAGCCCCAGGAAGTAAATGCGTTCGTTTGACTAAGCTCCGTGAACGCGCAACGGTGATGGCGAAGCGCTGCCCTGTTCGCTCGAAAGCTCTCGTTCGTGCGGCCTTCACACGGCCTCAAGGTACGCAGTTCTAAACAGCCTTCCATTCCATGCTGGTGTGCCAAGCCCCCCACCCACCCGCAGGGAGGAATTTGGGCTCTTCTGAGAAACACCAGTGTGCGCCACAAGTGAAACCAGGGCGTCTCCCCCAGGACGTGGCCGACCGGCAGCCGGATGCCAGAGGTGTACTTCCAGCCGGAAAAAGAGGGAAAAGGACAGCTTTCCCAGGGACAGTTCTGGACCCTTGGGACCATCCAGAATCACCAAGGCCTCACCTTTGCACGGCCTGGGGAACGCTCTTCCGCCTGTCCAGCAATCCCCACGTCAAAACCTTTCTCAGCAGAGGCAGGCACTCTCTCCCTTGTACCAGATAGCTCGGCAGAGCCTTCCGAGAAACATGCTGCGTCATTCAGCTTGAACGTGGGACGCGGAGGGGAGAGTACGCTTTCTCCCCGTTTGGAGGCGCCTTGCGCTTGGCTTCAAAGCTGCCTTGAACAGCACTAGCGGCCCGACGTCTCTGCACGGCAGGGCTGTCGTTGTGGGCCGAGGCTGCGTGTTCTCCCAAAGCGAAAACCGTGCTGGCAATCCCTTTCTAGGAACTCCTCCCACGGCACCCCAGGTTCAGCTCCGGCCGAACGAAAGGTGACCTCAGGCCTCAAGGTGAAGTTCCAGCGTTTCACGTCAGGGGAGCTGGGTGTGCAGGGGTCTCCGATGAGGCCATACTCCACCACGGAGTGCCTTAACCCTGCGACGCTCCTGGGGACACACAGGGTAAGGAGCCCATTCACCAGTTTCGCCTGATGACCTCTCTCCGTGCCGGAACGGCGGCCTCTGGCTTCTGAGGAGCCTTAGCGTAAGCAGGCCCCTGGAGACAGCTCTTCACATTCATAGCTAGGGCAGTGTACTCCTCTCTGGGTTGCCCAGGTTGAGTGGCCCAGTCGTCAGAGAGACTGGCGAAAGCAGCGCTGGGCGGACTCCCTTTGCCGGTCAGTCGAACGGCCTCCTTGACTGAAAGAGAACTGCAGTGCCAAAAGACACCGCGCTGACGACTGGCTCCGGGAAGAGACTCGGGGCAGCACTCTCACAGAAGCGAAAGCTAGGCCGTGGGCCCAGCCTGAGGAGCAGTACGTACGTTTGCCACACTTCTTTACACAGCTAGGCGTGAGCCAGAGAGCCTTGGTCACTGAGGCCTACCTAAGGTACTGCCATACTCACCCAGTAGATCCCACGCAGAGGTCCCTGTGCCCCAAAGGGCCTCCACGGAAGGGCCCTGTTCCTCCCGTTGTGTTTCCTTGAGGTAATCAGAAACCGCTGAGGATACCTGTAGGAGCTCAGGTATGAAGCTGGGCGACCCTGGCCAAACCTGATTCCCCTCCGTGCTAGACGAGACAGTGGCGGGTCCTCAGCTGCCTGAAGCACACTCCTCGCGCGCACCTTCTCTTTGCTGCCGGAAGGCCTCACGTAAGAAGTCTGAGTTGACTCGTGACAGAAGAAGTCTGGGTTGACTCGTGTGAGGCCTGCTGCTCTCCGTTCCTTGCTGGGAGCTTCAGCAGGAGCGCTCTGGAGCTCGCCGGCAGGAGAATTGTGAGTCCCCCGGCCCCACCCCGGCCTCAAGCAAAAGTCCAGATTTCTCCCCTTAGTAACACCTCGGAGTGCCAGAGGGAGCGGAGGGGCGTGCGTTAACGGAATGCTTCAACCGTGGAAGGTATTTCACGAGACACTGTGCACTCACGTTCGTTGTAACAACTGTCAAAGGGCACTCACTGTATGCCTTCCAACTCCTCGGCCGCGTTGGAGCCCCAGGAAGTAAATGCGTTCGTTTGACTAAGCTCCGTGAACGCGCAACGGCGATGGCGAAGCGCTGCCCTGTTCGCTCGAAAGCTCTCGTTCGTGCGGCCTTCACACGGCCTCAAGGTACGCAGTTCTAAACAGCCTTCCATTCCATGCTGGTGTGCCAAGCCCCCCACCCACCCGCAGGGAGGAATTTGGGCTCTTCTGAGAAACACCAGTGTGCGCCACAAGTGAAACCAGGGCGTCTCCCCCAGGACGTCGCCGACCGGCAGCCGGATGCCAGAGGTGTACTTCCAGCCGGAAAAAGAGGGAAAAGGACAGCTTTCCCAGGGACAGTTCTGGACCCTTGGGACCATCCAGAATCACCAAGGCCTCACCTTTGCACGGCCTGGGGAACGCTCTTCCGCCTGTCCAGCAATCCCCACGTCAAAACCTTTCTCAGCAGAGGCAGGCACTCTCTCCCTTGTACCAGATAGCTCGGCAGAGCCTTCCGAGAAACATGCTGCGTCATTCAGCTTGAACGTGGGACGCGGAGGGGAGAGTACGCTTTCTCCCCGTTTGGAGGCGCCTTGCGCTTGGCTTCAAAGCTGCCTTGAACAGCACTAGCGGCCCGACGTCTCTGCACGGCAGGGCTGTCGTTGTGGGCCGAGGCTGCGTGTTCTCCCAAAGCGAAAACCGTGCTGGCAATCCCTTTCTAGGAACTCCTCCCACGGCACCCCAGGTTCAGCTCCGGCCGAACGAAAGGTGACCTCAGGCCTCAAGGTGAAGTTCCAGCGTTTCACGTCAGGGGAGTTGGGTGTGCAGGGGTCTCCGATGAGGCCATACTCCACCACGGAGTGCCTTAACCCTGCGACGCTCCTGGGGACACACAGGGTAAGGAGCCCATTCACCAGTTTCGCCTGATGACCTCTCTCCGTGCCGGAACGGCGGCCTCTGGCTTCTGAGGAGCCTTAGCGTAAGCAGGCCCCTGGAGACAGCTCTTCACATTCATAGCTAGGGCAGTGTACTCCTCTCTGGGTTGCCCAGGTTGAGTGGCCCAGTCGTCAGAGAGACTGGCGAAAGCAGCGCTGGGCGGACTCCCTTTGCCGGTCAGTCGAACGGCCTCCTTGACTGAAAGAGAACTGCAGTGCCAAAAGACACCGCGCTGACGACTGGCTCCGGGAAGAGACTCGGGGCAGCACTCTCACAGAAGCGAAAGCTAGGCCGTGGGCCCAGCCTGAGGAGCAGTACGTACGTTTGCCACACTTCTTTACACAGCTAGGCGTGAGCCAGAGAGCCTTGGTCACTGAGGCCTACCTAAGGTACTGCCATACTCACCCAGTAGATCCCACGCAGAGGTCCCTGTGCCCCAAAGGGCCTCCACGGAAGGGCCCTGTTCCTCCCGTTGTGTTTCCTTGAGGTAATCAGAAACCGCTGAGGATACCTGTAGGAGCTCAGGTATGAAGCTGGGCGACCCTGGCCAAACCTGATTCCCCTCCGTGCTAGACGAGACAGTGGCGGGTCCTCAGCTGCCTGAAGCACACTCCTCGCGCGCACCTTCTCTTTGCTGCCGGAAGGCCTCACGTAAGAAGTCTGAGTTGACTCGTGACAGAAGAAGTCTGGGTTGACTCGTGTGAGGCCTGCTGCTCTCCGTTCCTTGCTGGGAGCTTCAGCAGGAGCGCTCTGGAGCTCGCCGGCAGGAGAATTGTGAGTCCCCCGGCCCCACCCCGGCCTCAAGCAAAAGTCCAGATTTCCCCCCTTAGTAACACCTCGGAGTGCCAGAGGGAGCGGAGGGGCATGCGTTAACGGAATGCTTCAACCGTGGAAGGTATTTCACGAGACACTGTGCACTCACGTTCGTTGTAACAACTGTCAAAGGGCACTCACTGTATGCCTTCCAACTCCTCGGCCGCGTTGGAGCCCCAGGAAGTAAATGCGTTCGTTTGACTAAGCTCCGTGAACGCGCAACGGTGATGGCGAAGCGCTGCCCTGTTCGCTCGAAAGCTCTCGTTCGTGCGGCCTTCACACGGCCTCAAGGTACGCAGTTCTAAACAGCCTTCCATTCCATGCTGGTGTGCCAAGCCCCCCACCCACCCGCAGGGAGGAATTTGGGCTCTTCTGAGAAACACCAGTGTGCGCCACAAGTGAAACCAGGGCGTCTCCCCCAGGACGTGGCCGACCGGCAGCCGGATGCCAGAGGTGTACTTCCAGCCGGAAAAAGAGGGAAAAGGACAGCTTTCCCAGGGACAGTTCTGGACCCTTGGGACCATCCAGAATCACCAAGGCCTCACCTTTGCACGGCCTGGGGAACGCTCTTCCGCCTGTCCAGCAATCCCCACGTCAAAACCTTTCTCAGCAGAGGCAGGCACTCTCTCCCTTGTACCAGATAGCTCGGCAGAGCCTTCCGAGAAACATGCTGCGTCATTCAGCTTGAACGTGGGACGCGGAGGGGAGAGTACGCTTTCTCCCCGTTTGGAGGCGCCTTGCGCTTGGCTTCAAAGCTGCCTTGAACAGCACTAGCGGCCCGACGTCTCTGCACGGCAGGGCTGTCGTTGTGGGCCGAGGCTGCGTGTTCTCCCAAAGCGAAAACCGTGCTGGCAATCCCTTTCTAGGAACTCCTCCCACGGCACCCCAGGTTCAGCTCCGGCCGAACGAAAGGTGACCTCAGGCCTCAAGGTGAAGTTCCAGCGTTTCACGTCAGGGGAGCTGGGTGTGCAGGGGTCTCCGATGAGGCCATACTCCACCACGGAGTGCCTTAACCCTGCGACGCTCCTGGGGACACACAGGGTAAGGAGCCCATTCACCAGTTTTGCCTGATGACCTCTCTCCGTGCCGGAACGGCGGCCTCTGGCTTCTGAGGAGCCTTAGCGTAAGCAGGCCCCTGGAGACAGCTCTTCACATTCATAGCTAGGGCAGTGTACTCCTCTCTGGGTTGCCCAGGTTGAGTGGCCCAGTCGTCAGAGAGACTGGCGAAAGCAGCGCTGGGCGGACTCCCTTTGCCGGTCAGTCGAACGGCCTCCTTGACTGAAAGAGAACTGCAGTGCCGAAAGACACCGCGCTGACGACTGGCTCCGGGAAGAGACTCGGGGCAGCACTCTCACAGAAGCGAAAGCTAGGCCGTGGGCCCAGCCTGAGGAGCAGTACGTACGTTTGCCACACTTCTTTACACAGCTAGGCGTGAGCCAGAGAGCCTTGGTCACTGAGGCCTACCTAAGGTAGTGCCATACTCACCCAGTAGATCCCACGCAGAGGTCCCTGTGCCCCAAAGGGCCTCCACGGAAGGGCCCTGTTCCTCCCGTTGTGTTTCCTTGAGGTAATCAGAAACCGCTGAGGATACCTGTAGGAGCTCAGGTATGAAGCTGGGCGACCCTGGCCAAACCTGATTCCCCTCCGTGCTAGACGAGACAGTGGCGGGTCCTCAGCTGCCTGAAGCACACTCCTCGCGCGCACCTTCTCTTTGCTGCCGGAAGGCCTCACGTAAGAAGTCTGAGTTGACTCGTGACAGAAGAAGTCTGGGTTGACTCGTGTGAGGCCTGCTGCTCTCCGTTCCTTGCTGGGAGCTTCAGCAGGAGCGCTCTGGAGCTCGCCGGCAGGAGAATTGTGAGTCCCCCGGCCCCACCCCGGCCTCAAGCAAAAGTCCAGATTTCCCCCCTTAGTAACACCTCGGAGTGCCAGAGGGAGCGGAGGGGCATGCGTTAACGGAATGCTTCAACCGTGGAAGGTATTTCACGAGACACTGTGCACTCACGTTCGTTGTAACAACTGTCAAAGGGCACTCACTGTATGCCTTCCAACTCCTCGGCCGCGTTGGAGCCCCAGGAAGTAAATGCGTTCGTTTGACTAAGCTCCGTGAACGCGCAACGGTGATGGCGAAGCGCTGCCCTGTTCGCTCGAAAGCTCTCGTTCGTGCGGCCTTCACACGGCCTCAAGGTACGCAGTTCTAAACAGCCTTCCATTCCATGCTGGTGTGCCAAGCCCCCCACCCACCCGCAGGGAGGAATTTGGGCTCTTCTGAGAAACACCAGTGTGCGCCACAAGTGAAACCAGGGCGTCTCCCCCAGGACGTCGCCGACCGGCAGCCGGACGCCAGAGGTGTACTTCCAGCCGGAAAAAGAGGGAAAAGGACAGCTTTCCCAGGGACAGTTCTGGACCCTTGGGACCATCCAGAATCACCAAGGCCTCACCTTTGCACGGCCTGGGGAACGCTCTTCCGCCTGTCCAGCAATCCCCACGTCAAAACCTTTCTCAGCAGAGGCAGGCACTCTCTCCCTTGTACCAGATAGCTCGGCAGAGCCTTCCGAGAAACATGCTGCGTCATTCAGCTTGAACGTGGGACGCGGAGGGGAGAGTACGCTTTCTCCCCGTTTGGAGGCGCCTTGCGCTTGGCTTCAAAGCTGCCTTGAACAGCACTAGCGGCCCGACGCCTCTGCACGGCAGGGCTGTCGTTGTGGGCCGAGGCTGCGTGTTCTCCCAAAGCGAAAACCGTGCTGGCAATCCCTTTCTAGGAACTCCTCCCACGGCACCCCAGGTTCAGCTCCGGCCGAACGAAAGGTGACCTCAGGCCTCAAGGTGAAGTTCCAGCGTTTCACGTCAGGGGAGCTGGGTGTGCAGGGGTCTCCGATGAGGCCATACTCCACCACGGAGTGCCTTAACCCTGCGACGCTCCTGGGGACACACAGGGTAAGGAGCCCATTCACCAGTTTCGCCTGATGACCTCTCTCCGTGCCGGAACGGCGGCCTCTGGCTTCTGAGGAGCCTTAGCGTAAGCAGGCCCCTGGAGACAGCTCTTCACATTCATAGCTAGGGCAGTGTACTCCTCTCTGGGTTGCCCAGGTTGAGTGGCCCAGTCGTCAGAGAGACTGGCGAAAGCAGCGCTGGGCGGACTCCCTTTGCCGGTCAGTCGAACGGCCTCCTTGACTGAAAGAGAACTGCAGTGCCGAAAGACACCGCGCTGACGACTGGCTCCGGGAAGAGACTCGGGGCAGCACTCTCACAGAAGCGAAAGCTAGGCCGTGGGCCCAGCCTGAGGAGCAGTACGTACGTTTGCCACACTTCTTTACACAGCTAGGCGTGAGCCAGAGAGCCTTGGTCACTGAGGCCTACCTAAGGTAGTGCCATACTCACCCAGTAGATCCCACGCAGAGGTCCCTGTGCCCCAAAGGGCCTCCACGGAAGGGCCCTGTTCCTCCCGTTGTGTTTCCTTGAGGTAATCAGAAACCGCTGAGGATACCTGTAGGAGCTCAGGTATGAAGCTGGGCGACCCTGGCCAAACCTGATTCCCCTCCGTGCTAGACGAGACAGTGGCGGGTCCTCAGCTGCCTGAAGCACACTCCTCGCGCGCACCTTCTCTTTGCTGCCGGAAGGCCTCACGTAAGAAGTCTGAGTTGACTCGTGACAGAAGAAGTCTGGGTTGACTCGTGTGAGGCCTGCTGCTCTCCGTTCCTTGCTGGGAGCTTCAGCAGGAGCGCTCTGGAGCTCGCCGGCAGGAGAATTGTGAGTCCCCCGGCCCCACCCCGGCCTCAAGCAAAAGTCCAGATTTCCCCCCTTAGTAACACCTCGGAGTGCCAGAGGGAGCGGAGGGGCATGCGTTAACGGAATGCTTCAACCGTGGAAGGTATTTCACGAGACACTGTGCACTCACGTTCGTTGTAACAACTGTCAAAGGGCACTCACTGTATGCCTTCCAACTCCTCGGCCGCGTTGGAGCCCCAGGAAGTAAATGCGTTCGTTTGACTAAGCTCCGTGAACGCGCAACGGTGATGGCGAAGCGCTGCCCTGTTCGCTCGAAAGCTCTCGTTCGTGCGGCCTTCACACGGCCTCAAGGTACGCAGTTCTAAACAGCCTTCCATTCCATGCTGGTGTGCCAAGCCCCCCACCCACCCGCAGGGAGGAATTTGGGCTCTTCTGAGAAACACCAGTGTGCGCCACAAGTGAAACCAGGGCGTCTCCCCCAGGACGTGGCCGACCGGCAGCCGGATGCCAGAGGTGTACTTCCAGCCGGAAAAAGAGGGAAAAGGACAGCTTTCCCAGGGACAGTTCTGGACCCTTGGGACCATCCAGAATCACCAAGGCCTCACCTTTGCACGGCCTGGGGAACGCTCTTCCGCCTGTCCAGCAATCCCCACGTCAAAACCTTTCTCAGCAGAGGCAGGCACTCTCTCCCTTGTACCAGATAGCTCGGCAGAGCCTTCCGAGAAACATGCTGCGTCATTCAGCTTGAACGTGGGACGCGGAGGGGAGAGTACGCTTTCTCCCCGTTTGGAGGCGCCTTGCGCTTGGCTTCAAAGCTGCCTTGAACAGCACTAGCGGCCCGACGTCTCTGCACGGCAGGGCTGTCGTTGTGGGCCGAGGCTGCGTGTTCTCCCAAAGCGAAAACCGTGCTGGCAATCCCTTTCTAGGAACTCCTCCCACGGCACCCCAGGTTCAGCTCCGGCCGAACGAAAGGTGACCTCAGGCCTCAAGGTGAAGTTCCAGCGTTTCACGTCAGGGGAGCTGGGTGTGCAGGGGTCTCCGATGAGGCCATACTCCACCACGGAGTGCCTTAACCCTGCGACGCTCCTGGGGACACACAGGGTAAGGAGCCCATTCACCAGTTTCGCCTGATGACCTCTCTCCGTGCCGGAACGGCGGCCTCTGGCTTCTGAGGAGCCTTAGCGTAAGCAGGCCCCTGGAGACAGCTCTTCACATTCATAGCTAGGGCAGTGTACTCCTCTCTGGGTTGCCCAGGTTGAGTGGCCCAGTCGTCAGAGAGACTGGCGAAAGCAGCGCTGGGCGGACTCCCTTTGCCGGTCAGTCGAACGGCCTCCTTGACTGAAAGAGAACTGCAGTGCCAAAAGACACCGCGCTGACGACTGGCTCCGGGAAGAGACTCGGGGCAGCACTCTCACAGAAGCGAAAGCTAGGCCGTGGGCCCAGCCTGAGGAGCAGTACGTACGTTTGCCACACTTCTTTACACAGCTAGGCGTGAGCCAGAGAGCCTTGGTCACTGAGGCCTACCTAAGGTACTGCCATACTCACCCAGTAGATCCCACGCAGAGGTCCCTGTGCCCCAAAGGGCCTCCACGGAAGGGCCCTGTTCCTCCCGTTGTGTTTCCTTGAGGTGATCAGAAACCGCTGAGGATACCTGTAGGAGCTCAGGTATGAAGCTGGGCGACCCTGGCCAAACCTGATTCCCCTCCGTGCTAGACGAGACAGTGGCGGGTCCTCAGCTGCCTGAAGCACACTCCTCGCGCGCACCTTCTCTTTGCTGCCGGAAGGCCTCACGTAAGAAGTCTGAGTTGACTCGTGACAGAAGAAGTCTGGGTTGACTCGTGTGAGGCCTGCTGCTCTCCGTTCCTTGCTGGGAGCTTCAGCAGGAGCGCTCTGGAGCTCGCCGGCAGGAGAATTGTGAGTCCCCCGGCCCCACCCCGGCCTCAAGCAAAAGTCCAGATTTCCCCCCTTAGTAACACCTCGGAGTGCCAGAGGGAGCGGAGGGGCATGCGTTAACGGAATGCTTCAACCGTGGAAGGTATTTCACGAGACACTGTGCACTCACGTTCGTTGTAACAACTGTCAAAGGGCACTCACTGTATGCCTTCCAACTCCTCGGCCGCGTTGGAGCCCCAGGAAGTAAATGCGTTCGTTTGACTAAGCTCCGTGAACGCGCAACGGTGATGGCGAAGCGCTGCCCTGTTCGCTCGAAAGCTCTCGTTCGTGCGGCCTTCACACGGCCTCAAGGTACGCAGTTCTAAACAGCCTTCCATTCCATGCTGGTGTGCCAAGCCCCCCACCCACCCGCAGGGAGGAATTTGGGCTCTTCTGAGAAACACCAGTGTGCGCCACAAGTGAAACCAGGGCGTCTCCCCCAGGACGTGGCCGACCGGCAGCCGGATGCCAGAGGTGTACTTCCAGCCGGAAAAAGAGGGAAAAGGACAGCTTTCCCAGGGACAGTTCTGGACCCTTGGGACCATCCAGAATCACCAAGGCCTCACCTTTGCACGGCCTGGGGAACGCTCTTCCGCCTGTCCAGCAATCCCCACGTCAAAACCTTTCTCAGCAGAGGCAGGCACTCTCTCCCTTGTACCAGATAGCTCGGCAGAGCCTTCCGAGAAACATGCTGCGTCATTCAGCTTGAACGTGGGACGCGGAGGGGAGAGTACGCTTTCTCCCCGTTTGGAGGCGCCTTGCGCTTGGCTTCAAAGCTGCCTTGAACAGCACTAGCGGCCCGACGTCTCTGCACGGCAGGGCTGTCGTTGTGGGCCGAGGCTGCGTGTTCTCCCAAAGCGAAAACCGTGCTGGCAATCCCTTTCTAGGAACTCCTCCCACGGCACCCCAGGTTCAGCTCCGGCCGAACGAAAGGTGACCTCAGGCCTCAAGGTGAAGTTCCAGCGTTTCACGTCAGGGGAGCTGGGTGTGCAGGGGTCTCCGATGAGGCCATACTCCACCACGGAGTGCCTTAACCCTGCGACGCTCCTGGGGACACACAGGGTAAGGAGCCCATTCACCAGTTTCGCCTGATGACCTCTCTCCGTGCCGGAACGGCGGCCTCTGGCTTCTGAGGAGCCTTAGCGTAAGCAGGCCCCTGGAGACAGCTCTTCACATTCATAGCTAGGGCAGTGTACTCCTCTCTGGGTTGCCCAGGTTGAGTGGCCCAGTCGTCAGAGAGACTGGCGAAAGCAGCGCTGGGCGGACTCCCTTTGCCGGTCAGTCGAACGGCCTCCTTGACTGAAAGAGAACTGCAGTGCCGAAAGACACCGCGCTGACGACTGGCTCCGGGAAGAGACTCGGGGCAGCACTCTCACAGAAGCGAAAGCTAGGCCGTGGGCCCAGCCTGAGGAGCAGTACGTACGTTTGCCACACTTCTTTACACAGCTAGGCGTGAGCCAGAGAGCCTTGGTCACTGAGGCCTACCTAAGGTAGTGCCATACTCACCCAGTAGATCCCACGCAGAGGTCCCTGTGCCCCAAAGGGCCTCCACGGAAGGGCCCTGTTCCTCCCGTTGTGTTTCCTTGAGGTAATCAGAAACCGCTGAGGATACCTGTAGGAGCTCAGGTATGAAGCTGGGCGACCCTGGCCAAACCTGATTCCCCTCCGTGCTAGACGAGACAGTGGCGGGTCCTCAGCTGCCTGAAGCACACTCCTCGCGCGCACCTTCTCTTTGCTGCCGGAAGGCCTCACGTAAGAAGTCTGAGTTGACTCGTGACAGAAGAAGTCTGGGTTGACTCGTGTGAGGCCTGCTGCTCTCCGTTCCTTGCTGGGAGCTTCAGCAGGAGCGCTCTGGAGCTCGCCGGCAGGAGAATTGTGAGTCCCCCGGCCCCACCCCGGCCTCAAGCAAAAGTCCAGATTTCCCCCCTTAGTAACACCTCGGAGTGCCAGAGGGAGCGGAGGGGCATGCGTTAACGGAATGCTTCAACCGTGGAAGGTATTTCACGAGACACTGTGCACTCACGTTCGTTGTAACAACTGTCAAAGGGCACTCACTGTATGCCTTCCAACTCCTCGGCCGCGTTGGAGCCCCAGGAAGTAAATGCGTTCGTTTGACTAAGCTCCGTGAACGCGCAACGGTGATGGCGAAGCGCTGCCCTGTTCGCTCGAAAGCTCTCGTTCGTGCGGCCTTCACACGGCCTCAAGGTACGCAGTTCTAAACAGCCTTCCATTCCATGCTGGTGTGCCAAGCCCCCCACCCACCCGCAGGGAGGAATTTGGGCTCTTCTGAGAAACACCAGTGTGCGCCACAAGTGAAACCAGGGCGTCTCCCCCAGGACGTCGCCGACCGGCAGCCGGACGCCAGAGGTGTACTTCCAGCCGGAAAAAGAGGGAAAAGGACAGCTTTCCCAGGGACAGTTCTGGACCCTTGGGACCATCCAGAATCACCAAGGCCTCACCTTTGCACGGCCTGGGGAACGCTCTTCCGCCTGTCCAGCAATCCCCACGTCAAAACCTTTCTCAGCAGAGGCAGGCACTCTCTCCCTTGTACCAGATAGCTCGGCAGAGCCTTCCGAGAAACATGCTGCGTCATTCAGCTTGAACGTGGGACGCGGAGGGGAGAGTACGCTTTCTCCCCGTTTGGAGGCGCCTTGCGCTTGGCTTCAAAGCTGCCTTGAACAGCACTAGCGGCCCGACGTCTCTGCACGGCAGGGCTGTCGTTGTGGGCCGAGGCTGCGTGTTCTCCCAAAGCGAAAACCGTGCTGGCAATCCCTTTCTAGGAACTCCTCCCACGGCACCCCAGGTTCAGCTCCGGCCGAACGAAAGGTGACCTCAGGCCTCAAGGTGAAGTTCCAGCGTTTCACGTCAGGGGAGCTGGGTGTGCAGGGGTCTCCGATGAGGCCATACTCCACCACGGAGTGCCTTAACCCTGCGACGCTCCTGGGGACACACAGGGTAAGGAGCCCATTCACCAGTTTCGCCTGATGACCTCTCTCCGTGCCGGAACGGCGGCCTCTGGCTTCTGAGGAGCCTTAGCGTAAGCAGGCCCCTGGAGACAGCTCTTCACATTCATAGCTAGGGCAGTGTACTCCTCTCTGGGTTGCCCAGGTTGAGTGGCCCAGTCGTCAGAGAGACTGGCGAAAGCAGCGCTGGGCGGACTCCCTTTGCCGGTCAGTCGAACGGCCTCCTTGACTGAAAGAGAACTGCAGTGCCAAAAGACACCGCGCTGACGACTGGCTCCGGGAAGAGACTCGGGGCAGCACTCTCACAGAAGCGAAAGCTAGGCCGTGGGCCCAGCCTGAGGAGCAGTACGTACGTTTGCCACACTTCTTTACACAGCTAGGCGTGAGCCAGAGAGCCTTGGTCACTGAGGCCTACCTAAGGTAGTGCCATACTCACCCAGTAGATCCCACGCAGAGGTCCCTGTGCCCCAAAGGGCCTCCACGGAAGGGCCCTGTTCCTCCCGTTGTGTTTCCTTGAGGTAATCAGAAATCGCTGAGGATACCTGTAGGAGCTCAGGTATGAAGCTGGGCGACCCTGGCCAAACCTGATTCCCCTCCGTGCTAGACGAGACAGTGGCGGGTCCTCAGCTGCCTGAAGCACACTCCTCGCGCGCACCTTCTCTTTGCTGCCGGAAGGCCTCACGTAAGAAGTCTGAGTTGACTCGTGACAGAAGAAGTCTGGGTTGACTCGTGTGAGGCCTGCTGCTCTCCGTTCCTTGCTGGGAGCTTCAGCAGGAGCGCTCTGGAGCTCGCCGGCAGGAGAATTGTGAGTCCCCCGGCCCCACCCCGGCCTCAAGCAAAAGTCCAGATTTCCCCCCTTAGTAACACCTCGGAGTGCCAGAGGGAGCGGAGGGGCATGCGTTAACGGAATGCTTCAACCGTGGAAGGTATTTCACGAGACACTGTGCACTCACGTTCGTTGTAACAACTGTCAAAGGGCACTCACTGTATGCCTTCCAACTCCTCGGCCGCGTTGGAGCCCCAGGAAGTAAATGCGTTCGTTTGACTAAGCTCCGTGAACGCGCAACGGTGATGGCGAAGCGCTGCCCTGTTCGCTCGAAAGCTCTCGTTCGTGCGGCCTTCACACGGCCTCAAGGTACGCAGTTCTAAACAGCCTTCCATTCCATGCTGGTGTGCCAAGCCCCCCACCCACCCGCAGGGAGGAATTTGGGCTCTTCTGAGAAACACCAGTGTGCGCCACAAGTGAAACCAGGGCGTCTCCCCCAGGACGTGGCCGACCGGCAGCCGGATGCCAGAGGTGTACTTCCAGCCGGAAAAAGAGGGAAAAGGACAGCTTTCCCAGGGACAGTTCTGGACCCTTGGGACCATCCAGAATCACCAAGGCCTCACCTTTGCACGGCCTGGGGAACGCTCTTCCGCCTGTCCAGCAATCCCCACGTCAAAACCTTTCTCAGCAGAGGCAGGCACTCTCTCCCTTGTACCAGATAGCTCGGCAGAGCCTTCCGAGAAACATGCTGCGTCATTCAGCTTGAACGTGGGACGCGGAGGGGAGAGTACGCTTTCTCCCCGTTTGGAGGCGCCTTGCGCTTGGCTTCAAAGCTGCCTTGAACAGCACTAGCGGCCCGACGTCTCTGCACGGCAGGGCTGTCGTTGTGGGCCGAGGCTGCGTGTTCTCCCAAAGCGAAAACCGTGCTGGCAATCCCTTTCTAGGAACTCCTCCCACGGCACCCCAGGTTCAGCTCCGGCCGAACGAAAGGTGACCTCAGGCCTCAAGGTGAAGTTCCAGCGTTTCACGTCAGGGGAGCTGGGTGTGCAGGGGTCTCCGATGAGGCCATACTCCACCACGGAGTGCCTTAACCCTGCGACGCTCCTGGGGACACACAGGGTAAGGAGCCCATTCACCAGTTTCGCCTGATGACCTCTCTCCGTGCCGGAACGGCGGCCTCTGGCTTCTGAGGAGCCTTAGCGTAAGCAGGCCCCTGGAGACAGCTCTTCACATTCATAGCTAGGGCAGTGTACTCCTCTCTGGGTTGCCCAGGTTGAGTGGCCCAGTCGTCAGAGAGACTGGCGAAAGCAGCGCTGGGCGGACTCCCTTTGCCGGTCAGTCGAACGGCCTCCTTGACTGAAAGAGAACTGCAGTGCCAAAAGACACCGCGCTGACGACTGGCTCCGGGAAGAGACTCGGGGCAGCACTCTCACAGAAGCGAAAGCTAGGCCGTGGGCCCAGGCTGAGGAGCAGTACGTACGTTTGCCACACTTCTTTACACAGCTAGGCGTGAGCCAGAGAGCCTTGGTCACTGAGGCCTACCTAAGGTACTGCCATACTCACCCAGTAGATCCCACGCAGAGGTCCCTGTGCCCCAAAGGGCCTCCACGGAAGGGCCCTGTTCCTCCCGTTGTGTTTCCTTGAGGTGATCAGAAACCGCTGAGGATACCTGTAGGAGCTCAGGTATGAAGCTGGGCGACCCTGGCCAAACCTGATTCCCCTCCGTGCTAGACGAGACAGTGGCGGGTCCTCAGCTGCCTGAAGCACACTCCTCGCGCGCACCTTCTCTTTGCTGCCGGAAGGCCTCACGTAAGAAGTCTGAGTTGACTCGTGACAGAAGAAGTCTGGGTTGACTCGTGTGAGGCCTGCTGCTCTCCGTTCCTTGCTGGGAGCTTCAGCAGGAGCGCTCTGGAGCTCGCCGGCAGGAGAATTGTGAGTCCCCCGGCCCCACCCCGGCCTCAAGCAAAAGTCCAGATTTCCCCCCTTAGTAACACCTCGGAGTGCCAGAGGGAGCGGAGGGGCATGCGTTAACGGAATGCTTCAACCGTGGAAGGTATTTCACGAGACACTGTGCACTCACGTTCGTTGTAACAACTGTCAAAGGGCACTCACTGTATGCCTTCCAACTCCTCGGCCGCGTTGGAGCCCCAGGAAGTAAATGCGTTCGTTTGACTAAGCTCCGTGAACGCGCAACGGTGATGGCGAAGCGCTGCCCTGTTCGCTCGAAAGCTCTCGTTCGTGCGGCCTTCACACGGCCTCAAGGTACGCAGTTCTAAACAGCCTTCCATTCCATGCTGGTGTGCCAAGCCCCCCACCCACCCGCAGGGAGGAATTTGGGCTCTTCTGAGAAACACCAGTGTGCGCCACAAGTGAAACCAGGGCGTCTCCCCCAGGACGTCGCCGACCGGCAGCCGGATGCCAGAGGTGTACTTCCAGCCGGAAAAAGAGGGAAAAGGACAGCTTTCCCAGGGACAGTTCTGGACCCTTGGGACCATCCAGAATCACCAAGGCCTCACCTTTGCACGGCCTGGGGAACGCTCTTCCGCCTGTCCAGCAATCCCCACGTCAAAACCTTTCTCAGCAGAGGCAGGCACTCTCTCCCTTGTACCAGATAGCTCGGCAGAGCCTTCCGAGAAACATGCTGCGTCATTCAGCTTGAACGTGGGACGCGGAGGGGAGAGTACGCTTTCTCCCCGTTTGGAGGCGCCTTGCGCTTGGCTTCAAAGCTGCCTTGAACAGCACTAGCGGCCCGACGTCTCTGCACGGCAGGGCTGTCGTTGTGGGCCGAGGCTGCGTGTTCTCCCAAAGCGAAAACCGTGCTGGCAATCCCTTTCTAGGAACTCCTCCCACGGCACCCCAGGTTCAGCTCCGGCCGAACGAAAGGTGACCTCAGGCCTCAAGGTGAAGTTCCAGCGTTTCACGTCAGGGGAGTTGGGTGTGCAGGGGTCTCCGATGAGGCCATACTCCACCACGGAGTGCCTTAACCCTGCGACGCTCCTGGGGACACACAGGGTAAGGAGCCCATTCACCAGTTTCGCCTGATGACCTCTCTCCGTGCCGGAACGGCGGCCTCTGGCTTCTGAGGAGCCTTAGCGTAAGCAGGCCCCTGGAGACAGCTCTTCACATTCATAGCTAGGGCAGTGTACTCCTCTCTGGGTTGCCCAGGTTGAGTGGCCCAGTCGTCAGAGAGACTGGCGAAAGCAGCGCTGGGCGGACTCCCTTTGCCAGTCAGTCGAACGGCCTCCTTGACTGAAAGAGAACTGCAGTGCCAAAAGACACCGCGCTGACGACTGGCTCCGGGAAGAGACTCGGGACAGCGCTCTCACAGAAGCGAAAGCTAGGCCGTGGGCCCAGCCTGAGGAGCAGTACGTACGTTTGCCACACTTCTTTACACAGCTAGGCGTGAGCCAGAGAGCCTTGGTCACTGAGGCCTACCTAAGGTACTGCCATACTCACCCAGTAGATCCCACGCAGAGGTCCCTGTGCCCCAAAGGGCCTCCACGGAAGGGCCCTGTTCCTCCCGTTGTGTTTCCTTGAGGTAATCAGAAACCGCTGAGGATACCTGTAGGAGCTCAGGTATGAAGCTGGGCGACCCTGGCCAAACCTGATTCCCCTCCGTGCTAGACGAGACAGTGGCGGGTCCTCAGCTGCCTGAAGCACACTCCTCGCGCACACCTTCTCTTTGCTGCCGGAAGGCCTCACGTAAGAAGTCTGAGTTGACTCGTGACAGAAGAAGTCTGGGTTGACTCGTGTGAGGCCTGCTGCTCTCCGTTCCTTGCTGGGAGCTTCAGCAGGAGCGCTCTGGAGCTCGCCGGCAGGAGAATTGTGAGTCCCCCGGCCCCACCCCGGCCTCAAGCAAAAGTCCAGATTTCCCCCCTTAGTAACACCTCGGAGTGCCAGAGGGAGCGGAGGGGCATGCGTTAACGGAATGCTTCAACCGTGGAAGGTATTTCACGAGACACTGTGCACTCACGTTCGTTGTAACAACTGTCAAAGGGCACTCACTGTATGCCTTCCAACTCCTCGGCCGCGTTGGAGCCCCAGGAAGTAAATGCGTTCGTTTGACTAAGCTCCGTGAACGCGCAACGGCGATGACGAAGCGCTGCCCTGTTCGCTCGAAAGCTCTCGTTCGTGCGGCCTTCACACGGCCTCAAGGTACGCAGTTCTAAACAGCCTTCCATTCCATGCTGGTGTGCCAAGCCCCCCACCCACCCGCAGGGAGGAATTTGGGCTCTTCTGAGAAACACCAGTGTGCGCCACAAGTGAAACCAGGGCGTCTCCCCCAGGACGTGGCCGACCGGCAGCCGGATGCCAGAGGTGTACTTCCAGCCGGAAAAAGAGGGAAAAGGACAGCTTTCCCAGGGACAGTTCTGGACCCTTGGGACCATCCAGAATCACCAAGGCCTCACCTTTGCACGGCCTGGGGAACGCTCTTCCGCCTGTCCAGCAATCCCCACGTCAAAACCTTTCTCAGCAGAGGCAGGCACTCTCTCCCTTGTACCAGATAGCTCGGCAGAGCCTTCCGAGAAACATGCTGCGTCATTCAGCTTGAACGTGGGACGCGGAGGGGAGAGTACGCTTTCTCCCCGTTTGGAGGCGCCTTGCGCTTGGCTTCAAAGCTGCCTTGAACAGCACTAGCGGCCCGACGTCTCTGCACGGCAGGGCTGTCGTTGTGGGCCGAGGCTGCGTGTTCTCCCAAAGCGAAAACCGTGCTGGCAATCCCTTTCTAGGAACTCCTCCCACGGCACCCCAGGTTCAGCTCCGGCCGAACGAAAGGTGACCTCAGGCCTCAAGGTGAAGTTCCAGCGTTTCACGTCAGGGGAGCTGGGTGTGCAGGGGTCTCCGATGAGGCCATACTCCACCACGGAGTGCCTTAACCCTGCGACGCTCCTGGGGACACACAGGGTAAGGAGCCCATTCACCAGTTTCGCCTGATGACCACTCTCCGTGCCGGAACGGCGGCCTCTGGCTTCTGAGGAGCCTTAGCGTAAGCAGGCCCCTGGAGACAGCTCTTCACATTCATAGCTAGGGCAGTGTACTCCTCTCTGGGTTGCCCAGGTTGAGTGGCCCAGTCGTCAGAGAGACTGGCGAAAGCAGCGCTGGGCGGACTCCCTTTGCCGGTCAGTCGAACGGCCTCCTTGACTGAAAGAGAACTGCAGTGCCAAAAGACACCGCGCTGACGACTGGCTCCGGGAAGAGACTCGGGGCAGCACTCTCACAGAAGCGAAAGCTAGGCCGTGGGCCCAGCCTGAGGAGCAGTACGTACGTTTGCCACACTTCTTTACACAGCTAGGCGTGAGCCAGAGAGCCTTGGTCACTGAGGCCTACCTAAGGTACTGCCATACTCACCCAGTAGATCCCACGCAGAGGTCCCTGTGCCCCAAAGGGCCTCCACGGAAGGGCCCTGTTCCTCCCGTTGTGTTTCCTTGAGGTGATCAGAAACCGCTGAGGATACCTGTAGGAGCTCAGGTATGAAGCTGGGCGACCCTGGCCAAACCTGATTCCCCTCCGTGCTAGACGAGACAGTGGCGGGTCCTCAGCTGCCTGAAGCACACTCCTCGCGCGCACCTTCTCTTTGCTGCCGGAAGGCCTCACGTAAGAAGTCTGAGTTGACTCGTGACAGAAGAAGTCTGGGTTGACTCGTGTGAGGCCTGCTGCTCTCCGTTCCTTGCTGGGAGCTTCAGCAGGAGCGCTCTGGAGCTCGCCGGCAGGAGAATTGTGAGTCCCCCGGCCCCACCCCGGCCTCAAGCAAAAGTCCAGATTTCCCCCCTTAGTAACACCTCGGAGTGCCAGAGGGAGCGGAGGGGCATGCGTTAACGGAATGCTTCAACCGTGGAAGGTATTTCACGAGACACTGTGCACTCACGTTCGTTGTAACAACTGTCAAAGGGCACTCACTGTATGCCTTCCAACTCCTCGGCCGCGTTGGAGCCCCAGGAAGTAAATGCGTTCGTTTGACTAAGCTCCGTGAACGCGCAACGGTGATGGCGAAGCGCTGCCCTGTTCGCTCGAAAGCTCTCGTTCGTGCGGCCTTCACACGGCCTCAAGGTACGCAGTTCTAAACAGCCTTCCATTCCATGCTGGTGTGCCAAGCCCCCCACCCACCCGCAGGGAGGAATTTGGGCTCTTCTGAGAAACACCAGTGTGCGCCACAAGTGAAACCAGGGCGTCTCCCCCAGGACGTCGCCGACCGGCAGCCGGATGCCAGAGGTGTACTTCCAGCCGGAAAAAGAGGGAAAAGGACAGCTTTCCCAGGGACAGTTCTGGACCCTTGGGACCATCCAGAATCACCAAGGCCTCACCTTTGCACGGCCTGGGGAACGCTCTTCCTCACGTCCAGCAATCCCCACGTCAAAACCTTTCTCAGCAGAGGCAGGCACTCTCTCCCTTGTACTAGCTAGCTCGGCAGAGCCTTCCGAGAAACATGCTGCGTCATTCAGCTTGAACGTGGGACGCGGAGGGGAGAGTACGCTTTCTCCCCGTTTGGAGGCGCCTTGCGCTTGGCTTCAAAGCTGCCTTGAACAGCACTAGCGGCCCGACGTCTCTGCACGGCAGGGCTGTCGTTGTGGGCCGAGGCTGCGTGTTCTCCCAAAGCGAAAACCGTGCTGGCAATCCCTTTCTAGGAACTCCTCCCACGGCACCCCAGGTTCAGCTCCGGCCGAACGAAAGGTGACCTCAGGCCTCAAGGTGAAGTTCCAGCGTTTCACGTCAGGGGAGTTGGGTGTGCAGGGGTCTCCGATGAGGCCATACTCCACCACGGAGTGCCTTAACCCTGCGACGCTCCTGGGGACACACAGGGTAAGGAGCCCATTCACCAGTTTCGCCTGATGACCTCTCTCCGTGCCGGAACGGCGGCCTCTGGCTTCTGAGGAGCCTTAGCGTAAGCAGGCCCCTGGAGACAGCTCTTCACATTCATAGCTAGGGCAGTGTACTCCTCTCTGGGTTGCCCAGGTTGAGTGGCCCAGTCGTCAGAGAGACTGGCGAAAGCAGCGCTGGGCGGACTCCCTTTGCCAGTCAGTCGAACGGCCTCCTTGACTGAAAGAGAACTGCAGTGCCAAAAGACACCGCGCTGACGACTGGCTCCGGGAAGAGACTCGGGACAGCGCTCTCACAGAAGCGAAAGCTAGGCCGTGGGCCCAGCCTGAGGAGCAGTACGTACGTTTGCCACACTTCTTTACACAGCTAGGCGTGAGCCAGAGAGCCTTGGTCACTGAGGCCTACCTAAGGTACTGCCATACTCACCCAGTAGATCCCACGCAGAGGTCCCTGTGCCCCAAAGGGCCTCCACGGAAGGGCCCTGTTCCTCCCGTTGTGTTTCCTTGAGGTAATCAGAAACCGCTGAGGATACCTGTAGGAGCTCAGGTATGAAGCTGGGCGACCCTGGCCAAACCTGATTCCCCTCCGTGCTAGACGAGACAGTGGCGGGTCCTCAGCTGCCTGAAGCACACTCCTCGCGCGCACCTTCTCTTTGCTGCCGGAAGGCCTCACGTAAGAAGTCTGAGTTGACTCGTGACAGAAGAAGTCTGGGTTGACTCGTGTGAGGCCTGCTGCTCTCCGTTCCTTGCTGGGAGCTTCAGCAGGAGCGCTCTGGAGCTCGCCGGCAGGAGAATTGTGAGTCCCCCGGCCCCACCCCGGCCTCAAGCAAAAGTCCAGATTTCCCCCCTTAGTAACACCTCGGAGTGCCAGAGGGAGCGGAGGGGCATGCGTTAACGGAATGCTTCAACCGTGGAAGGTATTTCACGAGACACTGTGCACTCACGTTCGTTGTAACAACTGTCAAAGGGCACTCACTGTATGCCTTCCAACTCCTCGGCCGCGTTGGAGCCCCAGGAAGTAAATGCGTTCGTTTGACTAAGCTCCGTGAACGCGCAACGGTGATGGCGAAGCGCTGCCCTGTTCGCTCGAAAGCTCTCGTTCGTGCGGCCTTCACACGGCCTCAAGGTACGCAGTTCTAAACAGCCTTCCATTCCATGCTGGTGTGCCAAGCCCCCCACCCACCCGCAGGGAGGAATTTGGGCTCTTCTGAGAAACACCAGTGTGCGCCACAAGTGAAACCAGGGCGTCTCCCCCAGGACGTGGCCGACCGGCAGCCGGATGCCAGAGGTGTACTTCCAGCCGGAAAAAGAGGGAAAAGGACAGCTTTCCCAGGGACAGTTCTGGACCCTTGGGACCATCCAGAATCACCAAGGCCTCACCTTTGCACGGCCTGGGGAACGCTCTTCCGCCTGTCCAGCAATCCCCACGTCAAAACCTTTCTCAGCAGAGGCAGGCACTCTCTCCCTTGTACCAGATAGCTCGGCAGAGCCTTCCGAGAAACATGCTGCGTCATTCAGCTTGAACGTGGGACGCGGAGGGGAGAGTACGCTTTCTCCCCGTTTGGAGGCGCCTTGCGCTTGGCTTCAAAGCTGCCTTGAACAGCACTAGCGGCCCGACGTCTCTGCACGGCAGGGCTGTCGTTGTGGGCCGAGGCTGCGTGTTCTCCCAAAGCGAAAACCGTGCTGGCAATCCCTTTCTAGGAACTCCTCCCACGGCACCCCAGGTTCAGCTCCGGCCGAACGAAAGGTGACCTCAGGCCTCAAGGTGAAGTTCCAGCGTTTCACGTCAGGGGAGCTGGGTGTGCAGGGGTCTCCGATGAGGCCATACTCCACCACGGAGTGCCTTAACCCTGCGACGCTCCTGGGGACACACAGGGTAAGGAGCCCATTCACCAGTTTCGCCTGATGACCTCTCTCCGTGCCGGAACGGCGGCCTCTGGCTTCTGAGGAGCCTTAGCGTAAGCAGGCCCCTGGAGACAGCTCTTCACATTCATAGCTAGGGCAGTGTACTCCTCTCTGGGTTGCCCAGGTTGAGTGGCCCAGTCGTCAGAGAGACTGGCGAAAGCAGCGCTGGGCGGACTCCCTTTGCCGGTCAGTCGAACGGCCTCCTTGACTGAAAGAGAACTGCAGTGCCGAAAGACACCGCGCTGACGACTGGCTCCGGGAAGAGACTCGGGGCAGCACTCTCACAGAAGCGAAAGCTAGGCCGTGGGCCCAGCCTGAGGAGCAGTACGTACGTTTGCCACACTTCTTTACACAGCTAGGCGTGAGCCAGAGAGCCTTGGTCACTGAGGCCTACCTAAGGTACTGCCATACTCACCCAGTAGATCCCACGCAGAGGTCCCTGTGCCCCAAAGGGCCTCCACGGAAGGGCCCTGTTCCTCCCGTTGTGTTTCCTTGAGGTAATCAGAAACCGCTGAGGATACCTGTAGGAGCTCAGGTATGAAGCTGGGCGACCCTGGCCAAACCTGATTCCCCTCCGTGCTAGACGAGACAGTGGCGGGTCCTCAGCTGCCTGAAGCACACTCCTCGCGCGCACCTTCTCTTTGCTGCCGGAAGGCCTCACGTAAGAAGTCTGAGTTGACTCGTGACAGAAGAAGTCTGGGTTGACTCGTGTGAGGCCTGCTGCTCTCCGTTCCTTGCTGGGAGCTTCAGCAGGAGCGCTCTGGAGCTCGCCGGCAGGAGAATTGTGAGTCCCCCGGCCCCACCCCGGCCTCAAGCAAAAGTCCAGATTTCCCCCCTTAGTAACACCTCGGAGTGCCAGAGGGAGCGGAGGGGCGTGCGTTAACGGAATGCTTCAACCGTGGAAGGTATTTCACGAGACACTGTGCACTCACGTTCGTTGTAACAACTGTCAAAGGGCACTCACTGTATGCCTTCCAACTCCTCGGCCGCGTTGGAGCCCCAGGAAGTAAATGCGTTCGTTTGACTAAGCTCCGTGAACGCGCAACGGTGATGGCGAAGCGCTGCCCTGTTCGCTCGAAAGCTCTCGTTCGTGCGGCCTTCACACGGCCTCAAGGTACGCAGTTCTAAACAGCCTTCCATTCCATGCTGGTGTGCCAAGCCCCCCACCCACCCGCAGGGAGGAATTTGGGCTCTT
This sequence comes from Globicephala melas, assembly GCF_963455315.2. Classification (NCBI taxonomy): domain Eukaryota; kingdom Metazoa; phylum Chordata; class Mammalia; order Artiodactyla; family Delphinidae; genus Globicephala; species Globicephala melas. Next base: position 554,765 of record NW_027207322.1, read on the forward strand.
CTGAGAAACACCAGTGTGCGCCACAAGTGAAACCAGGGCGTCTCCCCCAGGACGTGGCCGACCGGCAGCCGGATGCCAGAGGTGTACTTCCAGCCGGAAAAAGAGGGAAAAGGACAGCTTTCCCAGGGACAGTTCTGGACCCTTGGGACCATCCAGAATCACCAAGGCCTCACCTTTGCACGGCCTGGGGAACGCTCTTCCGCCTGTCCAGCAATCCCCACGTCAAAACCTTTCTCAGCAGAGGCAGGCACTCTCTCCCTTGTACCAGATAGCTCGGCAGAGCCTTCCGAGAAACATGCTGCGTCATTCAGCTTGAACGTGGGACGCGGAGGGGAGAGTACGCTTTCTCCCCGTTTGGAGGCGCCTTGCGCTTGGCTTCAAAGCTGCCTTGAACAGCACTAGCGGCCCGACGTCTCTGCACGGCAGGGCTGTCGTTGTGGGCCGAGGCTGCGTGTTCTCCCAAAGCGAAAACCGTGCTGGCAATCCCTTTCTAGGAACTCCTCCCACGGCACCCCAGGTTCAGCTCCGGCCGAACGAAAGGTGACCTCAGGCCTCAAGGTGAAGTTCCAGCGTTTCACGTCAGGGGAGCTGGGTGTGCAGGGGTCTCCGATGAGGCCATACTCCACCACGGAGTGCCTTAACCCTGCGACGCTCCTGGGGACACACAGGGTAAGGAGCCCATTCACCAGTTTCGCCTGATGACCTCTCTCCGTGCCGGAACGGCGGCCTCTGGCTTCTGAGGAGCCTTAGCGTAAGCAGGCCCCTGGAGACAGCTCTTCACATTCATAGCTAGGGCAGTGTACTCCTCTCTGGGTTGCCCAGGTTGAGTGGCCCAGTCGTCAGAGAGACTGGCGAAAGCAGCGCTGGGCGGACTCCCTTTGCCGGTCAGTCGAACGGCCTCCTTGACTGAAAGAGAACTGCAGTGCCGAAAGACACCGCGCTGACGACTGGCTCCGGGAAGAGACTCGGGGCAGCACTCTCACAGAAGCGAAAGCTAGGCCGTGGGCCCAGCCTGAGGAGCAGTACGTACGTTTGCCACACTTCTTTACACAGCTAGGCGTGAGCCAGAGAGCCTTGGTCACTGAGGCCTACCTAAGGTAGTGCCATACTCACCCAGTAGATCCCACGCAGAGGTCCCTGTGCCCCAAAGGGCCTCCACGGAAGGGCCCTGTTCCTCCCGTTGTGTTTCCTTGAGGTAATCAGAAACCGCTGAGGATACCTGTAGGAGCTCAGGTATGAAGCTGGGCGACCCTGGCCAAACCTGTTTCCCCTCCGTGCTAGACGAGACAGTGGCGGGTCCTCAGCTGCCTGAAGCACACTCCTCGCGCGCACCTTCTCTTTGCTGCCGGAAGGCCTCACGTAAGAAGTCTGAGTTGACTCGTGACAGAAGAAGTCTGGGTTGACTCGTGTGAGGCCTGCTGCTCTCCGTTCCTTGCTGGGAGCTTCAGCAGGAGCGCTCTGGAGCTCGCCGGCAGGAGAATTGTGAGTCCCCCGGCCCCACCCCGGCCTCAAGCAAAAGTCCAGATTTCCCCCCTTAGTAACACCTCGGAGTGCCAGAGGGAGCGGAGGGGCATGCGTTAACGGAATGCTTCAACCGTGGAAGGTATTTCACGAGACACTGTGCACTCACGTTCGTTGTAACAACTGTCAAAGGGCACTCACTGTATGCCTTCCAACTCCTCGGCCGCGTTGGAGCCCCAGGAAGTAAATGCGTTCGTTTGACTAAGCTCCGTGAACGCGCAACGGTGATGGCGAAGCGCTGCCCTGTTCGCTCGAAAGCTCTCGTTCGTGCGGCCTTCACACGGCCTCAAGGTACGCAGTTCTAAACAGCCTTCCATTCCATGCTGGTGTGCCAAGCCCCCCACCCACCCGCAGGGAGGAATTTGGGCTCTTCTGAGAAACACCAGTGTGCGCCACAAGTGAAACCAGGGCGTCTCCCCCAGGACGTCGCCGACCGGCAGCCGGATGCCAGAGGTGTACTTCCAGCCGGAAAAAGAGGGAAAAGGACAGCTTTCCCAGGGACAGTTCTGGACCCTTGGGACCATCCAGAATCACCAAGGCCTCACCTTTGCACGGCCTGGGGAACGCTCTTCCTCACGTCCAGCAATCCCCACGTCAAAACCTTTCTCAGCAGAGGCAGGCACTCTCTCCCTTGTACTAGCTAGCTCGGCAGAGCCTTCCGAGAAACATGCTGCGTCATTCAGCTTGAACGTGGGACGCGGAGGGGAGAGTACGCTTTCTCCCCGTTTGGAGGCGCCTTGCGCTTGGCTTCAAAGCTGCCTTGAACAGCACTAGCGGCCCGACGTCTCTGCACGGCAGGGCTGTCGTTGTGGGCCGAGGCTGCGTGTTCTCCCAAAGCGAAAACCGTGCTGGCAATCCCTTTCTAGGAACTCCTCCCACGGCACCCCAGGTTCAGCTCCGGCCGAACGAAAGGTGACCTCAGGCCTCAAGGTGAAGTTCCAGCGTTTCACGTCAGGGGAGCTGGGTGTGCAGGGGTCTCCGATGAGGCCATACTCCACCACGGAGTGCCTTAACCCTGCGACGCTCCTGGGGACACACAGGGTAAGGAGCCCATTCACCAGTTTCGCCTGATGACCTCTCTCCGTGCCGGAACGGCGGCCTCTGGCTTCTGAGGAGCCTTAGCGTAAGCAGGCCCCTGGAGACAGCTCTTCACATTCATAGCTAGGGCAGTGTACTCCTCTCTGGGTTGCCCAGGTTGAGTGGCCCAGTCGTCAGAGAGACTGGCGAAAGCAGCGCTGGGCGGACTCCCTTTGCCGGTCAGTCGAACGGCCTCCTTGACTGAAAGAGAACTGCAGTGCCGAAAGACACCGCGCTGACGACTGGCTCCGGGAAGAGACTCGGGGCAGCACTCTCACAGAAGCGAAAGCTAGGCCGTGGGCCCAGCCTGAGGAGCAGTACGTACGTTTGCCACACTTCTTTACACAGCTAGGCGTGAGCCAGAGAGCCTTGGTCACTGAGGCCTACCTAAGGTACTGCCATACTCACCCAGTAGATCCCACGCAGAGGTCCCTGTGCCCCAAAGGGCGTCCACGGAAGGGCCCTGTTCCTCCCGTTGTGTTTCCTTGAGGTAATCAGAAACCGCTGAGGATACCTGTAGGAGCTCAGGTATGAAGCTGGGCGACCCTGGCCAAACCTGATTCCCCTCCGTGCTAGACGAGACAGTGGCGGGTCCTCAGCTGCCTGAAGCACACTCCTCGCGCGCACCTTCTCTTTGCTGCCGGAAGGCCTCACGTAAGAAGTCTGAGTTGACTCGTGACAGAAGAAGTCTGGGTTGACTCGTGTGAGGCCTGCTGCTCTCCGTTCCTTGCTGGGAGCTTCAGCAGGAGCGCTCTGGAGCTCGCCGGCAGGAGAATTGTGAGTCCCCCGGCCCCACCCCGGCCTCAAGCAAAAGTCCAGATTTCTCCCCTTAGTAACACCTCGGAGTGCCAGAGGGAGCGGAGGGGCGTGCGTTAACGGAATGCTTCAACCGTGGAAGGTATTTCACGAGACACTGTGCACTCACGTTCGTTGTAACAACTGTCAAAGGGCACTCACTGTATGCCTTCCAACTCCTCGGCCGCGTTGGAGCCCCAGGAAGTAAATGCGTTCGTTTGACTAAGCTCCGTGAACGCGCAACGGCGATGGCGAAGCGCTGCCCTGTTCGCTCGAAAGCTCTCGTTCGTGCGGCCTTCACACGGCCTCAAGGTACGCAGTTCTAAACAGCCTTCCATTCCATGCTGGTGTGCCAAGCCCCCCACCCACCCGCAGGGAGGAATTTGGGCTCTTCTGAGAAACACCAGTGTGCGCCACAAGTGAAACCAGGGCGTCTCCCCCAGGACGTCGCCGACCGGCAGCCGGATGCCAGAGGTGTACTTCCAGCCGGAAAAAGAGGGAAAAGGACAGCTTTCCCAGGGACAGTTCTGGACCCTTGGGACCATCCAGAATCACCAAGGCCTCACCTTTGCACGGCCTGGGGAACGCTCTTCCGCCTGTCCAGCAATCCCCACGTCAAAACCTTTCTCAGCAGAGGCAGGCACTCTCTCCCTTGTACCAGATAGCTCGGCAGAGCCTTCCGAGAAACATGCTGCGTCATTCAGCTTGAACGTGGGACGCGGAGGGGAGAGTACGCTTTCTCCCCGTTTGGAGGCGCCTTGCGCTTGGCTTCAAAGCTGCCTTGAACAGCACTAGCGGCCCGACGTCTCTGCACGGCAGGGCTGTCGTTGTGGGCCGAGGCTGCGTGTTCTCCCAAAGCGAAAACCGTGCTGGCAATCCCTTTCTAGGAACTCCTCCCACGGCACCCCAGGTTCAGCTCCGGCCGAACGAAAGGTGACCTCAGGCCTCAAGGTGAAGTTCCAGCGTTTCACGTCAGGGGAGCTGGGTGTGCAGGGGTCTCCGATGAGGCCATACTCCACCACGGAGTGCCTTAACCCTGCGACGCTCCTGGGGACACACAGGGTAAGGAGCCCATTCACCAGTTTCGCCTGATGACCTCTCTCCGTGCCGGAACGGCGGCCTCTGGCTTCTGAGGAGCCTTAGCGTAAGCAGGCCCCTGGAGACAGCTCTTCACATTCATAGCTAGGGCAGTGTACTCCTCTCTGGGTTGCCCAGGTTGAGTGGCCCAGTCGTCAGAGAGACTGGCGAAAGCAGCGCTGGGCGGACTCCCTTTGCCGGTCAGTCGAACGGCCTCCTTGACTGAAAGAGAACTGCAGTGCCGAAAGACACCGCGCTGACGACTGGCTCCGGGAAGAGACTCGGGGCAGCACTCTCACAGAAGCGAAAGCTAGGCCGTGGGCCCAGCCTGAGGAGCAGTACGTACGTTTGCCACACTTCTTTACACAGCTAGGCGTGAGCCAGAGAGCCTTGGTCACTGAGGCCTACCTAAGGTAGTGCCATACTCACCCAGTAGATCCCACGCAGAGGTCCCTGTGCCCCAAAGGGCCTCCACGGAAGGGCCCTGTTCCTCCCGTTGTGTTTCCTTGAGGTAATCAGAAACCGCTGAGGATACCTGTAGGAGCTCAGGTATGAAGCTGGGCGACCCTGGCCAAACCTGTTTCCCCTCCGTGCTAGACGAGACAGTGGCGGGTCCTCAGCTGCCTGAAGCACACTCCTCGCGCGCACCTTCTCTTTGCTGCCGGAAGGCCTCACGTAAGAAGTCTGAGTTGACTCGTGACAGAAGAAGTCTGGGTTGACTCGTGTGAGGCCTGCTGCTCTCCGTTCCTTGCTGGGAGCTTCAGCAGGAGCGCTCTGGAGCTCGCCGGCAGGAGAATTGTGAGTCCCCCGGCCCCACCCCGGCCTCAAGCAAAAGTCCAGATTTCCCCCCTTAGTAACACCTCGGAGTGCCAGAGGGAGCGGAGGGGCATGCGTTAACGGAATGCTTCAACCGTGGAAGGTATTTCACGAGACACTGTGCACTCACGTTCGTTGTAACAACTGTCAAAGGGCACTCACTGTATGCCTTCCAACTCCTCGGCCGCGTTGGAGCCCCAGGAAGTAAATGCGTTCGTTTGACTAAGCTCCGTGAACGCGCAACGGTGATGGCGAAGCGCTGCCCTGTTCGCTCGAAAGCTCTCGTTCGTGCGGCCTTCACACGGCCTCAAGGTACGCAGTTCTAAACAGCCTTCCATTCCATGCTGGTGTGCCAAGCCCCCCACCCACCCGCAGGGAGGAATTTGGGCTCTTCTGAGAAACACCAGTGTGCGCCACAAGTGAAACCAGGGCGTCTCCCCCAGGACGTGGCCGACCGGCAGCCGGATGCCAGAGGTGTACTTCCAGCCGGAAAAAGAGGGAAAAGGACAGCTTTCCCAGGGACAGTTCTGGACCCTTGGGACCATCCAGAATCACCAAGGCCTCACCTTTGCACGGCCTGGGGAACGCTCTTCCGCCTGTCCAGCAATCCCCACGTCAAAACCTTTCTCAGCAGAGGCAGGCACTCTCTCCCTTGTACCAGATAGCTCGGCAGAGCCTTCCGAGAAACATGCTGCGTCATTCAGCTTGAACGTGGGACGCGGAGGGGAGAGTACGCTTTCTCCCCGTTTGGAGGCGCCTTGCACTTGGCTTCAAAGCTGCCTTGAACAGCACTAGCGGCCCGACGTCTCTGCACGGCAGGGCTGTCGTTGTGGGCCGAGGCTGCGTGTTCTCCCAAAGCGAAAACCGTGCTGGCAATCCCTTTCTAGGAACTCCTCCCACGGCACCCCAGGTTCAGCTCCGGCCGAACGAAAGGTGACCTCAGGCCTCAAGGTGAAGTTCCAGCGTTTCACGTCAGGGGAGCTGGGTGTGCAGGGGTCTCCGATGAGGCCATACTCCACCACGGAGTGCCTTAACCCTGCGACGCTCCTGGGGACACACAGGGTAAGGAGCCCATTCACCAGTTTCGCCTGATGACCTCTCTCCGTGCCGGAACGGCGGCCTCTGGCTTCTGAGGAGCCTTAGCGTAAGCAGGCCCCTGGAGACAGCTCTTCACATTCATAGCTAGGGCAGTGTACTCCTCTCTGGGTTGCCCAGGTTGAGTGGCCCAGTCGTCAGAGAGACTGGCGAAAGCAGCGCTGGGCGGACTCCCTTTGCCGGTCAGTCGAACGGCCTCCTTGACTGAAAGAGAACTGCAGTGCCGAAAGACACCGCGCTGACGACTGGCTCCGGGAAGAGACTCGGGGCAGCACTCTCACAGAAGCGAAAGCTAGGCCGTGGGCCCAGCCTGAGGAGCAGTACGTACGTTTGCCACACTTCTTTACACAGCTAGGCGTGAGCCAGAGAGCCTTGGTCACTGAGGCCTACCTAAGGTACTGCCATACTCACCCAGTAGATCCCACGCAGAGGTCCCTGTGCCCCAAAGGGCCTCCACGGAAGGGCCCTGTTCCTCCCGTTGTGTTTCCTTGAGGTAATCAGAAACCGCTGAGGATACCTGTAGGAGCTCAGGTATGAAGCTGGGCGACCCTGGCCAAACCTGTTTCCCCTCCGTGCTAGACGAGACAGTGGCGGGTCCTCAGCTGCCTGAAGCACACTCCTCGCGCGCACCTTCTCTTTGCTGCCGGAAGGCCTCACGTAAGAAGTCTGAGTTGACTCGTGACAGAAGAAGTCTGGGTTGACTCGTGTGAGGCCTGCTGCTCTCCGTTCCTTGCTGGGAGCTTCAGCAGGAGCGCTCTGGAGCTCGCCGGCAGGAGAATTGTGAGTCCCCCGGCCCCACCCCGGCCTCAAGCAAAAGTCCAGATTTCCCCCCTTAGTAACACCTCGGAGTGCCAGAGGGAGCGGAGGGGCATGCGTTAACGGAATGCTTCAACCGTGGAAGGTATTTCACGAGACACTGTGCACTCACGTTCGTTGTAACAACTGTCAAAGGGCACTCACTGTATGCCTTCCAACTCCTCGGCCGCGTTGGAGCCCCAGGAAGTAAATGCGTTCGTTTGACTAAGCTCCGTGAACGCGCAACGGTGATGGCGAAGCGCTGCCCTGTTCGCTCGAAAGCTCTCGTTCGTGCGGCCTTCACACGGCCTCAAGGTACGCAGTTCTAAACAGCCTTCCATTCCATGCTGGTGTGCCAAGCCCCCCACCCACCCGCAGGGAGGAATTTGGGCTCTTCTGAGAAACACCAGTGTGCGCCACAAGTGAAACCAGGGCGTCTCCCCCAGGACGTGGCCGACCGGCAGCCGGATGCCAGAGGTGTACTTCCAGCCGGAAAAAGAGGGAAAAGGACAGCTTTCCCAGGGACAGTTCTGGACCCTTGGGACCATCCAGAATCACCAAGGCCTCACCTTTGCACGGCCTGGGGAACGCTCTTCCGCCTGTCCAGCAATCCCCACGTCAAAACCTTTCTCAGCAGAGGCAGGCACTCTCTCCCTTGTACCAGATAGCTCGGCAGAGCCTTCCGAGAAACATGCTGCGTCATTCAGCTTGAACGTGGGACGCGGAGGGGAGAGTACGCTTTCTCCCCGTTTGGAGGCGCCTTGCACTTGGCTTCAAAGCTGCCTTGAACAGCACTAGCGGCCCGACGTCTCTGCACGGCAGGGCTGTCGTTGTGGGCCGAGGCTGCGTGTTCTCCCAAAGCGAAAACCGTGCTGGCAATCCCTTTCTAGGAACTCCTCCCACGGCACCCCAGGTTCAGCTCCGGCCGAACGAAAGGTGACCTCAGGCCTCAAGGTGAAGTTCCAGCGTTTCACGTCAGGGGAGCTGGGTGTGCAGGGGTCTCCGATGAGGCCATACTCCACCACGGAGTGCCTTAACCCTGCGACGCTCCTGGGGACACACAGGGTAAGGAGCCCATTCACCAGTTTCGCCTGATGACCACTCTCCGTGCCGGAACGGCGGCCTCTGGCTTCTGAGGAGCCTTAGCGTAAGCAGGCCCCTGGAGACAGCTCTTCACATTCATAGCTAGGGCAGTGTACTCCTCTCTGGGTTGCCCAGGTTGAGTGGCCCAGTCGTCAGAGAGACTGGCGAAAGCAGCGCTGGGCGGACTCCCTTTGCCGGTCAGTCGAACGGCCTCCTTGACTGAAAGAGAACTGCAGTGCCGAAAGACACCGCGCTGACGACTGGCTCCGGGAAGAGACTCGGGGCAGCACTCTCACAGAAGCGAAAGCTAGGCCGTGGGCCCAGCCTGAGGAGCAGTACGTACGTTTGCCACACTTCTTTACACAGCTAGGCGTGAGCCAGAGAGCCTTGGTCACTGAGGCCTACCTAAGGTACTGCCATACTCACCCAGTAGATCCCACGCAGAGGTCCCTGTGCCCCAAAGGGCCTCCACGGAAGGGCCCTGTTCCTCCCGTTGTGTTTCCTTGAGGTGATCAGAAACCGCTGAGGATACCTGTAGGAGCTCAGGTATGAAGCTGGGCGACCCTGGCCAAACCTGATTCCCCTCCGTGCTAGACGAGACAGTGGCGGGTCCTCAGCTGCCTGAAGCACACTCCTCGCGCGCACCTTCTCTTTGCTGCCGGAAGGCCTCACGTAAGAAGTCTGAGTTGACTCGTGACAGAAGAAGTCTGGGTTGACTCGTGTGAGGCCTGCTGCTCTCCGTTCCTTGCTGGGAGCTTCAGCAGGAGCGCTCTGGAGCTCGCCGGCAGGAGAATTGTGAGTCCCCCGGCCCCACCCCGGCCTCAAGCAAAAGTCCAGATTTCCCCCCTTAGTAACACCTCGGAGTGCCAGAGGGAGCGGAGGGGCATGCGTTAACGGAATGCTTCAACCGTGGAAGGTATTTCACGAGACACTGTGCACTCACGTTCGTTGTAACAACTGTCAAAGGGCACTCACTGTATGCCTTCCAACTCCTCGGCCGCGTTGGAGCCCCAGGAAGTAAATGCGTTCGTTTGACTAAGCTCCGTGAACGCGCAACGGTGATGGCGAAGCGCTGCCCTGTTCGCTCGAAAGCTCTCGTTCGTGCGGCCTTCACACGGCCTCAAGGTACGCAGTTCTAAACAGCCTTCCATTCCATGCTGGTGTGCCAAGCCCCCCACCCACCCGCAGGGAGGAATTTGGGCTCTTCTGAGAAACACCAGTGTGCGCCACAAGTGAAACCAGGGCGTCTCCCCCAGGACGTCGCCGACCGGCAGCCGGATGCCAGAGGTGTACTTCCAGCCGGAAAAAGAGGGAAAAGGACAGCTTTCCCAGGGACAGTTCTGGACCCTTGGGACCATCCAGAATCACCAAGGCCTCACCTTTGCACGGCCTGGGGAACGCTCTTCCTCACGTCCAGCAATCCCCACGTCAAAACCTTTCTCAGCAGAGGCAGGCACTCTCTCCCTTGTACTAGCTAGCTCGGCAGAGCCTTCCGAGAAACATGCTGCGTCATTCAGCTTGAACGTGGGACGCGGAGGGGAGAGTACGCTTTCTCCCCGTTTGGAGGCGCCTTGCGCTTGGCTTCAAAGCTGCCTTGAACAGCACTAGCGGCCCGACGTCTCTGCACGGCAGGGCTGTCGTTGTGGGCCGAGGCTGCGTGTTCTCCCAAAGCGAAAACCGTGCTGGCAATCCCTTTCTAGGAACTCCTCCCACGGCACCCCAGGTTCAGCTCCGGCCGAACGAAAGGTGACCTCAGGCCTCAAGGTGAAGTTCCAGCGTTTCACGTCAGGGGAGCTGGGTGTGCAGGGGTCTCCGATGAGGCCATACTCCACCACGGAGTGCCTTAACCCTGCGACGCTCCTGGGGACACACAGGGTAAGGAGCCCATTCACCAGTTTCGCCTGATGACCTCTCTCCGTGCCGGAACGGCGGCCTCTGGCTTCTGAGGAGCCTTAGCGTAAGCAGGCCCCTGGAGACAGCTCTTCACATTCATAGCTAGGGCAGTGTACTCCTCTCTGGGTTGCCCAGGTTGAGTGGCCCAGTCGTCAGAGAGACTGGCGAAAGCAGCGCTGGGCGGACTCCCTTTGCCGGTCAGTCGAACGGCCTCCTTGACTGAAAGAGAACTGCAGTGCCGAAAGACACCGCGCTGACGACTGGCTCCGGGAAGAGACTCGGGGCAGCACTCTCACAGAAGCGAAAGCTAGGCCGTGGGCCCAGCCTGAGGAGCAGTACGTACGTTTGCCACACTTCTTTACACAGCTAGGCGTGAGCCAGAGAGCCTTGGTCACTGAGGCCTACCTAAGGTACTGCCATACTCACCCAGTAGATCCCACGCAGAGGTCCCTGTGCCCCAAAGGGCGTCCACGGAAGGGCCCTGTTCCTCCCGTTGTGTTTCCTTGAGGTAATCAGAAACCGCTGAGGATACCTGTAGGAGCTCAGGTATGAAGCTGGGCGACCCTGGCCAAACCTGATTCCCCTCCGTGCTAGACGAGACAGTGGCGGGTCCTCAGCTGCCTGAAGCACACTCCTCGCGCGCACCTTCTCTTTGCTGCCGGAAGGCCTCACGTAAGAAGTCTGAGTTGACTCGTGACAGAAGAAGTCTGGGTTGACTCGTGTGAGGCCTGCTGCTCTCCGTTCCTTGCTGGGAGCTTCAGCAGGAGCGCTCTGGAGCTCGCCGGCAGGAGAATTGTGAGTCCCCCGGCCCCACCCCGGCCTCAAGCAAAAGTCCAGATTTCTCCCCTTAGTAACACCTCGGAGTGCCAGAGGGAGCGGAGGGGCGTGCGTTAACGGAATGCTTCAACCGTGGAAGGTATTTCACGAGACACTGTGCACTCACGTTCGTTGTAACAACTGTCAAAGGGCACTCACTGTATGCCTTCCAACTCCTCGGCCGCGTTGGAGCCCCAGGAAGTAAATGCGTTCGTTTGACTAAGCTCCGTGAACGCGCAACGGCGATGGCGAAGCGCTGCCCTGTTCGCTCGAAAGCTCTCGTTCGTGCGGCCTTCACACGGCCTCAAGGTACGCAGTTCTAAACAGCCTTCCATTCCATGCTGGTGTGCCAAGCCCCCCACCCACCCGCAGGGAGGAATTTGGGCTCTTCTGAGAAACACCAGTGTGCGCCACAAGTGAAACCAGGGCGTCTCCCCCAGGACGTCGCCGACCGGCAGCCGGATGCCAGAGGTGTACTTCCAGCCGGAAAAAGAGGGAAAAGGACAGCTTTCCCAGGGACAGTTCTGGACCCTTGGGACCATCCAGAATCACCAAGGCCTCACCTTTGCACGGCCTGGGGAACGCTCTTCCGCCTGTCCAGCAATCCCCACGTCAAAACCTTTCTCAGCAGAGGCAGGCACTCTCTCCCTTGTACCAGATAGCTCGGCAGAGCCTTCCGAGAAACATGCTGCGTCATTCAGCTTGAACGTGGGACGCGGAGGGGAGAGTACGCTTTCTCCCCGTTTGGAGGCGCCTTGCGCTTGGCTTCAAAGCTGCCTTGAACAGCACTAGCGGCCCGACGTCTCTGCACGGCAGGGCTGTCGTTGTGGGCCGAGGCTGCGTGTTCTCCCAAAGCGAAAACCGTGCTGGCAATCCCTTTCTAGGAACTCCTCCCACGGCACCCCAGGTTCAGCTCCGGCCGAACGAAAGGTGACCTCAGGCCTCAAGGTGAAGTTCCAGCGTTTCACGTCAGGGGAGCTGGGTGTGCAGGGGTCTCCGATGAGGCCATACTCCACCACGGAGTGCCTTAACCCTGCGACGCTCCTGGGGACACACAGGGTAAGGAGCCCATTCACCAGTTTCGCCTGATGACCTCTCTCCGTGCCGGAACGGCGGCCTCTGGCTTCTGAGGAGCCTTAGCGTAAGCAGGCCCCTGGAGACAGCTCTTCACATTCATAGCTAGGGCAGTGTACTCCTCTCTGGGTTGCCCAGGTTGAGTGGCCCAGTCGTCAGAGAGACTGGCGAAAGCAGCGCTGGGCGGACTCCCTTTGCCGGTCAGTCGAACGGCCTCCTTGACTGAAAGAGAACTGCAGTGCCGAAAGACACCGCGCTGACGACTGGCTCCGGGAAGAGACTCGGGGCAGCACTCTCACAGAAGCGAAAGCTAGGCCGTGGGCCCAGCCTGAGGAGCAGTACGTACGTTTGCCACACTTCTTTACACAGCTAGGCGTGAGCCAGAGAGCCTTGGTCACTGAGGCCTACCTAAGGTAGTGCCATACTCACCCAGTAGATCCCACGCAGAGGTCCCTGTGCCCCAAAGGGCCTCCACGGAAGGGCCCTGTTCCTCCCGTTGTGTTTCCTTGAGGTAATCAGAAACCGCTGAGGATACCTGTAGGAGCTCAGGTATGAAGCTGGGCGACCCTGGCCAAACCTGTTTCCCCTCCGTGCTAGACGAGACAGTGGCGGGTCCTCAGCTGCCTGAAGCACACTCCTCGCGCGCACCTTCTCTTTGCTGCCGGAAGGCCTCACGTAAGAAGTCTGAGTTGACTCGTGACAGAAGAAGTCTGGGTTGACTCGTGTGAGGCCTGCTGCTCTCCGTTCCTTGCTGGGAGCTTCAGCAGGAGCGCTCTGGAGCTCGCCGGCAGGAGAATTGTGAGTCCCCCGGCCCCACCCCGGCCTCAAGCAAAAGTCCAGATTTCCCCCCTTAGTAACACCTCGGAGTGCCAGAGGGAGCGGAGGGGCATGCGTTAACGGAATGCTTCAACCGTGGAAGGTATTTCACGAGACACTGTGCACTCACGTTCGTTGTAACAACTGTCAAAGGGCACTCACTGTATGCCTTCCAACTCCTCGGCCGCGTTGGAGCCCCAGGAAGTAAATGCGTTCGTTTGACTAAGCTCCGTGAACGCGCAACGGTGATGGCGAAGCGCTGCCCTGTTCGCTCGAAAGCTCTCGTTCGTGCGGCCTTCACACGGCCTCAAGGTACGCAGTTCTAAACAGCCTTCCATTCCATGCTGGTGTGCCAAGCCCCCCACCCACCCGCAGGGAGGAATTTGGGCTCTTCTGAGAAACACCAGTGTGCGCCACAAGTGAAACCAGGGCGTCTCCCCCAGGACGTGGCCGACCGGCAGCCGGATGCCAGAGGTGTACTTCCAGCCGGAAAAAGAGGGAAAAGGACAGCTTTCCCAGGGACAGTTCTGGACCCTTGGGACCATCCAGAATCACCAAGGCCTCACCTTTGCACGGCCTGGGGAACGCTCTTCCGCCTGTCCAGCAATCCCCACGTCAAAACCTTTCTCAGCAGAGGCAGGCACTCTCTCCCTTGTACCAGATAGCTCGGCAGAGCCTTCCGAGAAACATGCTGCGTCATTCAGCTTGAACGTGGGACGCGGAGGGGAGAGTACGCTTTCTCCCCGTTTGGAGGCGCCTTGCACTTGGCTTCAAAGCTGCCTTGAACAGCACTAGCGGCCCGACGTCTCTGCACGGCAGGGCTGTCGTTGTGGGCCGAGGCTGCGTGTTCTCCCAAAGCGAAAACCGTGCTGGCAATCCCTTTCTAGGAACTCCTCCCACGGCACCCCAGGTTCAGCTCCGGCCGAACGAAAGGTGACCTCAGGCCTCAAGGTGAAGTTCCAGCGTTTCACGTCAGGGGAGCTGGGTGTGCAGGGGTCTCCGATGAGGCCATACTCCACCACGGAGTGCCTTAACCCTGCGACGCTCCTGGGGACACACAGGGTAAGGAGCCCATTCACCAGTTTCGCCTGATGACCACTCTCCGTGCCGGAACGGCGGCCTCTGGCTTCTGAGGAGCCTTAGCGTAAGCAGGCCCCTGGAGACAGCTCTTCACATTCATAGCTAGGGCAGTGTACTCCTCTCTGGGTTGCCCAGGTTGAGTGGCCCAGTCGTCAGAGAGACTGGCGAAAGCAGCGCTGGGCGGACTCCCTTTGCCGGTCAGTCGAACGGCCTCCTTGACTGAAAGAGAACTGCAGTGCCGAAAGACACCGCGCTGACGACTGGCTCCGGGAAGAGACTCGGGGCAGCACTCTCACAGAAGCGAAAGCTAGGCCGTGGGCCCAGCCTGAGGAGCAGTACGTACGTTTGCCACACTTCTTTACACAGCTAGGCGTGAGCCAGAGAGCCTTGGTCACTGAGGCCTACCTAAGGTACTGCCATACTCACCCAGTAGATCCCACGCAGAGGTCCCTGTGCCCCAAAGGGCCTCCACGGAAGGGCCCTGTTCCTCCCGTTGTGTTTCCTTGAGGTGATCAGAAACCGCTGAGGATACCTGTAGGAGCTCAGGTATGAAGCTGGGCGACCCTGGCCAAACCTGATTCCCCTCCGTGCTAGACGAGACAGTGGCGGGTCCTCAGCTGCCTGAAGCACACTCCTCGCGCGCACCTTCTCTTTGCTGCCGGAAGGCCTCACGTAAGAAGTCTGAGTTGACTCGTGACAGAAGAAGTCTGGGTTGACTCGTGTGAGGCCTGCTGCTCTCCGTTCCTTGCTGGGAGCTTCAGCAGGAGCGCTCTGGAGCTCGCCGGCAGGAGAATTGTGAGTCCCCCGGCCCCACCCCGGCCTCAAGCAAAAGTCCAGATTTCCCCCCTTAGTAACACCTCGGAGTGCCAGAGGGAGCGGAGGGGCATGCGTTAACGGAATGCTTCAACCGTGGAAGGTATTTCACGAGACACTGTGCACTCACGTTCGTTGTAACAACTGTCAAAGGGCACTCACTGTATGCCTTCCAACTCCTCGGCCGCGTTGGAGCCCCAGGAAGTAAATGCGTTCGTTTGACTAAGCTCCGTGAACGCGCAACGGTGATGGCGAAGCGCTGCCCTGTTCGCTCGAAAGCTCTCGTTCGTGCGGCCTTCACACGGCCTCAAGGTACGCAGTTCTAAACAGCCTTCCATTCCATGCTGGTGTGCCAAGCCCCCCACCCACCCGCAGGGAGGAATTTGGGCTCTTCTGAGAAACACCAGTGTGCGCCACAAGTGAAACCAGGGCGTCTCCCCCAGGACGTGGCCGACCGGCAGCCGGATGCCAGAGGTGTACTTCCAGCCGGAAAAAGAGGGAAAAGGACAGCTTTCCCAGGGACAGTTCTGGACCCTTGGGACCATCCAGAATCACCAAGGCCTCACCTTTGCACGGCCTGGGGAACGCTCTTCCTCACGTCCAGCAATCCCCACGTCAAAACCTTTCTCAGCAGAGGCAGGCACTCTCTCCCTTGTACTAGCTAGCTCGGCAGAGCCTTCCGAGAAACATGCTGCGTCATTCAGCTTGAACGTGGGACGCGGAGGGGAGAGTACGCTTTCTCCCCGTTTGGAGGCGCCTTGCGCTTGGCTTCAAAGCTGCCTTGAACAGCACTAGCGGCCCGACGTCTCTGCACGGCAGGGCTGTCGTTGTGGGCCGAGGCTGCGTGTTCTCCCAAAGCGAAAACCGTGCTGGCAATCCCTTTCTAGGAACTCCTCCCACGGCACCCCAGGTTCAGCTCCGGCCGAACGAAAGGTGACCTCAGGCCTCAAGGTGAAGTTCCAGCGTTTCACGTCAGGGGAGCTGGGTGTGCAGGGGTCTCCGATGAGGCCATACTCCACCACGGAGTGCCTTAACCCTGCGACGCTCCTGGGGACACACAGGGTAAGGAGCCCATTCACCAGTTTCGCCTGATGACCTCTCTCCGTGCCGGAACGGCGGCCTCTGGCTTCTGAGGAGCCTTAGCGTAAGCAGGCCCCTGGAGACAGCTCTTCACATTCATAGCTAGGGCAGTGTACTCCTCTCTGGGTTGCCCAGGTTGAGTGGCCCAGTCGTCAGAGAGACTGGCGAAAGCAGCGCTGGGCGGACTCCCTTTGCCGGTCAGTCGAACGGCCTCCTTGACTGAAAGAGAACTGCAGTGCCGAAAGACACCGCGCTGACGACTGGCTCCGGGAAGAGACTCGGGGCAGCACTCTCACAGAAGCGAAAGCTAGGCCGTGGGCCCAGCCTGAGGAGCAGTACGTACGTTTGCCACACTTCTTTACACAGCTAGGCGTGAGCCAGAGAGCCTTGGTCACTGAGGCCTACCTAAGGTAGTGCCATACTCACCCAGTAGATCCCACGCAGAGGTCCCTGTGCCCCAAAGGGCCTCCACGGAAGGGCCCTGTTCCTCCCGTTGTGTTTCCTTGAGGTAATCAGAAACCGCTGAGGATACCTGTAGGAGCTCAGGTATGAAGCTGGGCGACCCTGGCCAAACCTGTTTCCCCTCCGTGCTAGACGAGACAGTGGCGGGTCCTCAGCTGCCTGAAGCACACTCCTCGCGCGCACCTTCTCTTTGCTGCCGGAAGGCCTCACGTAAGAAGTCTGAGTTGACTCGTGACAGAAGAAGTCTGGGTTGACTCGTGTGAGGCCTGCTGCTCTCCGTTCCTTGCTGGGAGCTTCAGCAGGAGCGCTCTGGAGCTCGCCGGCAGGAGAATTGTGAGTCCCCCGGCCCCACCCCGGCCTCAAGCAAAAGTCCAGATTTCCCCCCTTAGTAACACCTCGGAGTGCCAGAGGGAGCGGAGGGGCATGCGTTAACGGAATGCTTCAACCGTGGAAGGTATTTCACGAGACACTGTGCACTCACGTTCGTTGTAACAACTGTCAAAGGGCACTCACTGTATGCCTTCCAACTCCTCGGCCGCGTTGGAGCCCCAGGAAGTAAATGCGTTCGTTTGACTAAGCTCCGTGAACGCGCAACGGTGATGGCGAAGCGCTGCCCTGTTCGCTCGAAAGCTCTCGTTCGTGCGGCCTTCACACGGCCTCAAGGTACGCAGTTCTAAACAGCCTTCCATTCCATGCTGGTGTGCCAAGCCCCCCACCCACCCGCAGGGAGGAATTTGGGCTCTTCTGAGAAACACCAGTGTGCGCCACAAGTGAAACCAGGGCGTCTCCCCCAGGACGTGGCCGACCGGCAGCCGGATGCCAGAGGTGTACTTCCAGCCAGAAAAAGAGGGAAAAGGACAGCTTTCCCAGGGACAGTTCTGGACCCTTGGGACCATCCAGAATCACCAAGGCCTCACCTTTGCACGGCCTGGGGAACGCTCTTCCGCCTGTCCAGCAATCCCCACGTCAAAACCTTTCTCAGCAGAGGCAGGCACTCTCTCCCTTGTACCAGATAGCTCGGCAGAGCCTTCCGAGAAACATGCTGCGTCATTCAGCTTGAACGTGGGACGCGGAGGGGAGAGTACGCTTTCTCCCCGTTTGGAGGCGCCTTGCACTTGGCTTCAAAGCTGCCTTGAACAGCACTAGCGGCCCGACGTCTCTGCACGGCAGGGCTGTCGTTGTGGGCCGAGGCTGCGTGTTCTCCCAAAGCGAAAACCGTGCTGGCAATCCCTTTCTAGGAACTCCTCCCACGGCACCCCAGGTTCAGCTCCGGCCGAACGAAAGGTGACCTCAGGCCTCAAGGTGAAGTTCCAGCGTTTCACGTCAGGGGAGCTGGGTGTGCAGGGGTCTCCGATGAGGCCATACTCCACCACGGAGTGCCTTAACCCTGCGACGCTCCTGGGGACACACAGGGTAAGGAGCCCATTCACCAGTTTCGCCTGATGACCACTCTCCGTGCCGGAACGGCGGCCTCTGGCTTCTGAGGAGCCTTAGCGTAAGCAGGCCCCTGGAGACAGCTCTTCACATTCATAGCTAGGGCAGTGTACTCCTCTCTGGGTTGCCCAGGTTGAGTGGCCCAGTCGTCAGAGAGACTGGCGAAAGCAGCGCTGGGCGGACTCCCTTTGCCGGTCAGTCGAACGGCCTCCTTGACTGAAAGAGAACTGCAGTGCCGAAAGACACCGCGCTGACGACTGGCTCCGGGAAGAGACTCGGGGCAGCACTCTCACAGAAGCGAAAGCTAGGCCGTGGGCCCAGCCTGAGGAGCAGTACGTACGTTTGCCACACTTCTTTACACAGCTAGGCGTGAGCCAGAGAGCCTTGGTCACTGAGGCCTACCTAAGGTACTGCCATACTCACCCAGTAGATCCCACGCAGAGGTCCCTGTGCCCCAAAGGGCGTCCACGGAAGGGCCCTGTTCCTCCCGTTGTGTTTCCTTGAGGTAATCAGAAACCGCTGAGGATACCTGTAGGAGCTCAGGTATGAAGCTGGGCGACCCTGGCCAAACCTGATTCCCCTCCGTGCTAGACGAGACAGTGGCGGGTCCTCAGCTGCCTGAAGCACACTCCTCGCGCGCACCTTCTCTTTGCTGCCGGAAGGCCTCACGTAAGAAGTCTGAGTTGACTCGTGACAGAAGAAGTCTGGGTTGACTCGTGTGAGGCCTGCTGCTCTCCGTTCCTTGCTGGGAGCTTCAGCAGGAGCGCTCTGGAGCTCGCCGGCAGGAGAATTGTGAGTCCCCCGGCCCCACCCCGGCCTCAAGCAAAAGTCCAGATTTCTCCCCTTAGTAACACCTCGGAGTGCCAGAGGGAGCGGAGGGGCGTGCGTTAACGGAATGCTTCAACCGTGGAAGGTATTTCACGAGACACTGTGCACTCACGTTCGTTGTAACAACTGTCAAAGGGCACTCACTGTATGCCTTCCAACTCCTCGGCCGCGTTGGAGCCCCAGGAAGTAAATGCGTTCGTTTGACTAAGCTCCGTGAACGCGCAACGGCGATGGCGAAGCGCTGCCCTGTTCGCTCGAAAGCTCTCGTTCGTGCGGCCTTCACACGGCCTCAAGGTACGCAGTTCTAAACAGCCTTCCATTCCATGCTGGTGTGCCAAGCCCCCCACCCACCCGCAGGGAGGAATTTGGGCTCTTCTGAGAAACACCAGTGTGCGCCACAAGTGAAACCAGGGCGTCTCCCCCAGGACGTCGCCGACCGGCAGCCGGATGCCAGAGGTGTACTTCCAGCCGGAAAAAGAGGGAAAAGGACAGCTTTCCCAGGGACAGTTCTGGACCCTTGGGACCATCCAGAATCACCAAGGCCTCACCTTTGCACGGCCTGGGGAACGCTCTTCCGCCTGTCCAGCAATCCCCACGTCAAAACCTTTCTCAGCAGAGGCAGGCACTCTCTCCCTTGTACCAGATAGCTCGGCAGAGCCTTCCGAGAAACATGCTGGGTCATTCAGCTTGAACGTGGGACGCGGAGGGGAGAGTACGCTTTCTCCCCTTTTGGAGGCGCCTTGCGCTTGGCTTCAAAGCTGCCTTGAACAGCACTAGCGGCCCGACGTCTCTGCACGGCAGGGCTGTCGTTGTGGGCCGAGGCTGCGTGTTCTCCCAAAGCGAAAACCGTGCTGGCAATCCCTTTCTAGGAACTCCTCCCACGGCACCCCAGGTTCAGCTCCGGCCGAACGAAAGGTGACCTCAGGCCTCAAGGTGAAGTTCCAGCGTTTCACGTCAGGGGAGCTGGGTGTGCAGGGGTCTCCGATGAGGCCATACTCCACCACGGAGTGCCTTAACCCGGCGACGCTCCTGGGGACACACAGGGTAAGGAGCCCATTCACCAGTTTCGCCTGATGACCTCTCTCCGTGCCGGAACGGCGGCCTCTGGCTTCTGAGGAGCCTTAGCGTAAGCAGGCCCCTGGAGACAGCTCTTCACATTCATAGCTAGGGCAGTGTACTCCTCTCTGGGTTGCCCAGGTTGAGTGGCCCAGTCGTCAGAGAGACTGGCGAAAGCAGCGCTGGGCGGACTCCCTTTGCCGGTCAGTCGAACGGCCTCCTTGACTGAAAGAGAACTGCAGTGCCGAAAGACACCGCGCTGACGACTGGCTCCGGGAAGAGACTCGGGGCAGCACTCTCACAGAAGCGAAAGCTAGGCCGTGGGCCCAGCCTGAGGAGCAGTACGTACGTTTGCCACACTTCTTTACACAGCTAGGCGTGAGCCAGAGAGCCTTGGTCACTGAGGCCTACCTAAGGTACTGCCATACTCACCCAGTAGATCCCACGCAGAGGTCCCTGTGCCCCAAAGGGCCTCCACGGAAGGGCCCTGTTCCTCCCGTTGTGTTTCCTTGAGGTAATCAGAAACCGCTGAGGATACCTGTAGGAGCTCAGGTATGAAGCTGGGCGACCCTGGCCAAACCTGATTCCCCTCCGTGCTAGACGAGACAGTGGCGGGTCCTCAGCTGCCTGAAGCACACTCCTCGCGCGCACCTTCTCTTTGCTGCCGGAAGGCCTCACGTAAGAAGTCTGAGTTGACTCGTGACAGAAGAAGTCTGGGTTGACTCGTGTGAGGCCTGCTGCTCTCCGTTCCTTGCTGGGAGCTTCAGCAGGAGCGCTCTGGAGCTCGCCGGCAGGAGAATTGTGAGTCCCCCGGCCCCACCCCGGCCTCAAGCAAAAGTCCAGATTTCCCCCCTTAGTAACACCTCGGAGTGCCAGAGGGAGCGGAGGGGCGTGCGTTAACGGAATGCTTCAACCGTGGAAGGTATTTCACGAGACACTGTGCACTCACGTTCGTTGTAACAACTGTCAAAGGGCACTCACTGTATGCCTTCCAACTCCTCGGCCGCGTTGGAGCCCCAGGAAGTAAATGCGTTCGTTTGACTAAGCTCCGTGAACGCGCAACGGTGATGGCGAAGCGCTGCCCTGTTCGCTCGAAAGCTCTCGTTCGTGCGGCCTTCACACGGCCTCAAGGTACGCAGTTCTAAACAGCCTTCCATTCCATGCTGGTGTGCCAAGCCCCCCACCCACCCGCAGGGAGGAATTTGGGCTCTTCTGAGAAACACCAGTGTGCGCCACAAGTGAAACCAGGGCGTCTCCCCCAGGACGTCGCCGACCGGCAGCCGGATGCCAGAGGTGTACTTCCAGCCGGAAAAAGAGGGAAAAGGACAGCTTTCCCAGGGACAGTTCTGGACCCTTGGGACCATCCAGAATCACCAAGGCCTCACCTTTGCACGGCCTGGGGAACGCTCTTCCGCCTGTCCAGCAATCCCCACGTCAAAACCTTTCTCAGCAGAGGCAGGCACTCTCTCCCTTGTACCAGATAGCTCGGCAGAGCCTTCCGAGAAACATGCTGGGTCATTCAGCTTGAACGTGGGACGCGGAGGGGAGAGTACGCTTTCTCCCCGTTTGGAGGCGCCTTGCGCTTGGCTTCAAAGCTGCCTTGAACAGCACTAGCGGCCCGACGTCTCTGCACGGCAGGGCTGTCGTTGTGGGCCGAGGCTGCGTGTTCTCCCAAAGCGAAAACCGTGCTGGCAATCCCTTTCTAGGAACTCCTCCCACGGCACCCCAGGTTCAGCTCCGGCCGAACGAAAGGTGACCTCAGGCCTCAAGGTGAAGTTCCAGCGTTTCACGTCAGGGGAGCTGGGTGTGCAGGGGTCTCCGATGAGGCCATACTCCACCACGGAGTGCCTTAACCCGGCGACGCTCCTGGGGACACACAGGGTAAGGAGCCCATTCACCAGTTTCGCCTGATGACCTCTCTCCGTGCCGGAACGGCGGCCTCTGGCTTCTGAGGAGCCTTAGCGTAAGCAGGCCCCTGGAGACAGCTCTTCACATTCATAGCTAGGGCAGTGTACTCCTCTCTGGGTTGCCCAGGTTGAGTGGCCCAGTCGTCAGAGAGACTGGCGAAAGCAGCGCTGGGCGGACTCCCTTTGCCGGTCAGTCGAACGGCCTCCTTGACTGAAAGAGAACTGCAGTGCCGAAAGACACCGCGCTGACGACTGGCTCCGGGAAGAGACTCGGGGCAGCACTCTCACAGAAGCGAAAGCTAGGTCGTGGGCCCAGCCTGAGGAGCAGTACGTACGTTTGCCACACTTCTTTACACAGCTAGGCGTGAGCCAGAGAGCCTTGGTCACTGAGGCCTACCTAAGGTACTGCCATACTCACCCAGTAGATCCCACGCAGAGGTCCCTGTGCCCCAAAGGGCCTCCACGGAAGGGCCCTGTTCCTCCCGTTGTGTTTCCTTGAGGTAATCAGAAACCGCTGAGGATACCTGTAGGAGCTCAGGTATGAAGCTGGGCGACCCTGGCCAAACCTGATTCCCCTCCGTGCTAGACGAGACAGTGGCGGGTCCTCAGCTGCCTGAAGCACACTCCTCGCGCGCACCTTCTCTTTGCTGCCGGAAGGCCTCACGTAAGAAGTCTGAGTTGACTCGTGACAGAAGAAGTCTGGGTTGACTCGTGTGAGGCCTGCTGCTCTCCGTTCCTTGCTGGGAGCTTCAGCAGGAGCGCTCTGGAGCTCGCCGGCAGGAGAATTGTGAGTCCCCCGGCCCCACCCCGGCCTCAAGCAAAAGTCCAGATTTCCCCCCTTAGTAACACCTCGGAGTGCCAGAGGGAGCGGAGGGGCGTGCGTTAACGGAATGCTTCAACCGTGGAAGGTATTTCACGAGACACTGTGCACTCACGTTCGTTGTAACAACTGTCAAAGGGCACTCACTGTATGCCTTCCAACTCCTCGGCCGCGTTGGAGCCCCAGGAAGTAAATGCGTTCGTTTGACTAAGCTCCGTGAACGCGCAACGGTGATGGCGAAGCGCTGCCCTGTTCGCTCGAAAGCTCTCGTTCGTGCGGCCTTCACACGGCCTCAAGGTACGCAGTTCTAAACAGCCTTCCATTCCATGCTGGTGTGCCAAGCCCCCCACCCACCCGCAGGGAGGAATTTGGGCTCTTCTGAGAAACACCAGTGTGCGCCACAAGTGAAACCAGGGCGTCTCCCCCAGGACGTCGCCGACCGGCAGCCGGATGCCAGAGGTGTACTTCCAGCCGGAAAAAGAGGGAAAAGGACAGCTTTCCCAGGGACAGTTCTGGACCCTTGGGACCATCCAGAATCACCAAGGCCTCACCTTTGCACGGCCTGGGGAACGCTCTTCCTCACGTCCAGCAATCCCCACGTCAAAACCTTTCTCAGCAGAGGCAGGCACTCTCTCCCTTGTACTAGCTAGCTCGGCAGAGCCTTCCGAGAAACATGCTGCGTCATTCAGCTTGAACGTGGGACGCGGAGGGGAGAGTACGCTTTCTCCCCGTTTGGAGGCGCCTTGCGCTTGGCTTCAAAGCTGCCTTGAACAGCACTAGCGGCCCGACGTCTCTGCACGGCAGGGCTGTCGTTGTGGGCCGAGGCTGCGTGTTCTCCCAAAGCGAAAACCGTGCTGGCAATCCCTTTCTAGGAACTCCTCCGACGGCACCCCAGGTTCAGCTCCGGCCGAACGAAAGGTGACCTCAGGCCTCAAGGTGAAGTTCCAGCGTTTCACGTCAGGGGAGTTGGGTGTGCAGGGGTCTCCGATGAGGCCATACTCCACCACGGAGTGCCTTAACCCTGCGACGCTCCTGGGGACACACAGGGTAAGGAGCCCATTCACCAGTTTCGCCTGATGACCTCTCTCCGTGCCGGAACGGCGGCCTCTGGCTTCTGAGGAGCCTTAGCGTAAGCAGGCCCCTGGAGACAGCTCTTCACATTCATAGCTAGGGCAGTGTACTCCTCTCTGGGTTGCCCAGGTTGAGTGGCCCAGTCGTCAGAGAGACTGGCGAAAGCAGCGCTGGGCGGACTCCCTTTGCCGGTCAGTCGAACGGCCTCCTTGACTGAAAGAGAACTGCAGTGCCAAAAGACACCGCGCTGACGACTGGCTCCGGGAAGAGACTCGGGACAGCGCTCTCACAGAAGCGAAAGCTAGGCCGTGGGCCCAGCCTGAGGAGCAGTACGTACGTTTGCCACACTTCTTTACACAGCTAGGCGTGAGCCAGAGAGCCTTGGTCACTGAGGCCTACCTAAGGTACTGCCATACTCACCCAGTAGATCCCACGCAGAGGTCCCTGTGCCCCAAAGGGCCTCCACGGAAGGGCCCTGTTCCTCCCGTTGTGTTTCCTTGAGGTAATCAGAAACCGCTGAGGATACCTGTAGGAGCTCAGGTATGAAGCTGGGCGACCCTGGCCAAACCTGATTCCCCTCCGTGCTAGACGAGACAGTGGCGGGTCCTCAGCTGCCTGAAGCACACTCCTCGCGCGCACCTTCTCTTTGCTGCCGGAAGGCCTCACGTAAGAAGTCTGAGTTGACTCGTGACAGAAGAAGTCTGGGTTGACTCGTGTGAGGCCTGCTGCTCTCCGTTCCTTGCTGGGAGCTTCAGCAGGAGCGCTCTGGAGCTCGCCGGCAGGAGAATTGTGAGTCCCCCGGCCCCACCCCGGCCTCAAGCAAAAGTCCAGATTTCCCCCCTTAGTAACACCTCGGAGTGCCAGAGGGAGCGGAGGGGCGTGCGTTAACGGAATGCTTCAACCGTGGAAGGTATTTCACGAGACACTGTGCACTCACGTTCGTTGTAACAACTGTCAAAGGGCACTCACTGTATGCCTTCCAACTCCTCGGCCGCGTTGGAGCCCCAGGAAGTAAATGCGTTCGTTTGACTAAGCTCCGTGAACGCGCAACGGTGATGGCGAAGCGCTGCCCTGTTCGCTCGAAAGCTCTCGTTCGTGCGGCCTTCACACGGCCTCAAGGTACGCAGTTCTAAACAGCCTTCCATTCCATGCTGGTGTGCCAAGCCCCCCACCCACCCGCAGGGAGGAATTTGGGCTCTTCTGAGAAACACCAGTGTGCGCCACAAGTGAAACCAGGGCGTCTCCCCCAGGACGTCGCCGACCGGCAGCCGGATGCCAGAGGTGTACTTCCAGCCGGAAAAAGAGGGAAAAGGACAGCTTTCCCAGGGACAGTTCTGGACCCTTGGGACCATCCAGAATCACGAAGGCCTCACCTTTGCACGGCCTGGGGAACGCTCTTCCTCACGTCCAGCAATCCCCACGTCAAAACCTTTCTCAGCAGAGGCAGGCACTCTCTCCCTTGTACTAGCTAGCTCGGCAGAGCCTTCCGAGAAACATGCTGCGTCATTCAGCTTGAACGTGGGACGCGGAGGGGAGAGTACGCTTTCTCCCCGTTTGGAGGCGCCTTGCGCTTGGCTTCAAAGCTGCCTTGAACAGCACTAGCGGCCCGACGTCTCTGCACGGCAGGGCTGTCGTTGTGGGCCGAGGCTGCGTGTTCTCCCAAAGCGAAAACCGTGCTGGCAATCCCTTTCTAGGAACTCCTCCCACGGCACCCCAGGTTCAGCTCCGGCCGAACGAAAGGTGACCTCAGGCCTCAAGGTGAAGTTCCAGCGTTTCACGTCAGGGGAGCTGGGTGTGCAGGGGTCTCCGATGAGGCCATACTCCACCACGGAGTGCCTTAACCCGGCGACGCTCCTGGGGACACACAGGGTAAGGAGCCCATTCACCAGTTTCGCCTGATGACCTCTCTCCGTGCCGGAACGGCGGCCTCTGGCTTCTGAGGAGCCTTAGCGTAAGCAGGCCCCTGGAGACAGCTCTTCACATTCATAGCTAGGGCAGTGTACTCCTCTCTGGGTTGCCCAGGTTGAGTGGCCCAGTCGTCAGAGAGACTGGCGAAAGCAGCGCTGGGCGGACTCCCTTTGCCGGTCAGTCGAACGGCCTCCTTGACTGAAAGAGAACTGCA
Organism: Globicephala melas; assembly: GCF_963455315.2. Lineage (NCBI taxonomy): Eukaryota > Metazoa > Chordata > Mammalia > Artiodactyla > Delphinidae > Globicephala > Globicephala melas. Next base: position 580,296 of record NW_027207322.1, read on the forward strand.
GTGCCAAAAGACACCGCGCTGACGACTGGCTCCGGGAAGAGACTCGGGGCAGCGCTCTCACAGAAGCGAAAGCTAGGCCGTGGGCCCAGCCTGAGGAGCAGTACGTACGTTTGCCACACTTCTTTACACAGCTAGGCGTGAGCCAGAGAGCCTTGGTCACTGAGGCCTACCTAAGGTACTGCCATACTCACCCAGTAGATCCCACGCAGAGGTCCCTGTGCCCCAAAGGGCCTCCACGGAAGGGCCCTGTTCCTCCCGTTGTGTTTCCTTGAGGTAATCAGAAACCGCTGAGGATACCTGTAGGAGCTCAGGTATGAAGCTGGGCGACCCTGGCCAAACCTGATTCCCCTCCGTGCTAGACGAGACAGTGGCGGGTCCTCAGCTGCCTGAAGCACACTCCTCGCGCGCACCTTCTCTTTGCTGCCGGAAGGCCTCACGTAAGAAGTCTGAGTTGACTCGTGACAGAAGAAGTCTGGGTTGACTCGTGTGAGGCCTGCTGCTCTCCGTTCCTTGCTGGGAGCTTCAGCAGGAGCGCTCTGGAGCTCGCCGGCAGGAGAATTGTGAGTCCCCCGGCCCCACCCCGGCCTCAAGCAAAAGTCCAGATTTCCCCCCTTAGTAACACCTCGGAGTGCCAGAGGGAGCGGAGGGGCGTGCGTTAACGGAATGCTTCAACCGTGGAAGGTATTTCACGAGACACTGTGCACTCACGTTCGTTGTAACAACTGTCAAAGGGCACTCACTGTATGCCTTCCAACTCCTCGGCCGCGTTGGAGCCCCAGGAAGTAAATGCGTTCGTTTGACTAAGCTCCGTGAACGCGCAACGGTGATGGCGAAGCGCTGCCCTGTTCGCTCGAAAGCTCTCGTTCGTGCGGCCTTCACACGGCCTCAAGGTACGCAGTTCTAAACAGCCTTCCATTCCATGCTGGTGTGCCAAGCCCCCCACCCACCCGCAGGGAGGAATTTGGGCTCTTCTGAGAAACACCAGTGTGCGCCACAAGTGAAACCAGGGCGTCTCCCCCAGGACGTCGCCGACCGGCAGCCGGATGCCAGAGGTGTACTTCCAGCCGGAAAAAGAGGGAAAAGGACAGCTTTCCCAGGGACAGTTCTGGACCCTTGGGACCATCCAGAATCACCAAGGCCTCACCTTTGCACGGCCTGGGGAACGCTCTTCCTCACGTCCAGCAATCCCCACGTCAAAACCTTTCTCAGCAGAGGCAGGCACTCTCTCCCTTGTACTAGCTAGCTCGGCAGAGCCTTCCGAGAAACATGCTGCGTCATTCAGCTTGAACGTGGGACGCGGAGGGGAGAGTACGCTTTCTCCCCGTTTGGAGGCGCCTTGCGCTTGGCTTCAAAGCTGCCTTGAACAGCACTAGCGGCCCGACGTCTCTGCACGGCAGGGCTGTCGTTGTGGGCCGAGGCTGCGTGTTCTCCCAAAGCGAAAACCGTGCTGGCAATCCCTTTCTAGGAACTCCTCCGACGGCACCCCAGGTTCAGCTCCGGCCGAACGAAAGGTGACCTCAGGCCTCAAGGTGAAGTTCCAGCGTTTCACGTCAGGGGAGTTGGGTGTGCAGGGGTCTCCGATGAGGCCATACTCCACCACGGAGTGCCTTAACCCTGCGACGCTCCTGGGGACACACAGGGTAAGGAGCCCATTCACCAGTTTCGCCTGATGACCTCTCTCCGTGCCGGAACGGCGGCCTCTGGCTTCTGAGGAGCCTTAGCGTAAGCAGGCCCCTGGAGACAGCTCTTCACATTCATAGCTAGGGCAGTGTACTCCTCTCTGGGTTGCCCAGGTTGAGTGGCCCAGTCGTCAGAGAGACTGGCGAAAGCAGCGCTGGGCGGACTCCCTTTGCCGGTCAGTCGAACGGCCTCCTTGACTGAAAGAGAACTGCAGTGCCAAAAGACACCGCGCTGACGACTGGCTCCGGGAAGAGACTCGGGACAGCGCTCTCACAGAAGCGAAAGCTAGGCCGTGGGCCCAGCCTGAGGAGCAGTACGTACGTTTGCCACACTTCTTTACACAGCTAGGCGTGAGCCAGAGAGCCTTGGTCACTGAGGCCTACCTAAGGTACTGCCATACTCACCCAGTAGATCCCACGCAGAGGTCCCTGTGCCCCAAAGGGCCTCCACGGAAGGGCCCTGTTCCTCCCGTTGTGTTTCCTTGAGGTAATCAGAAACCGCTGAGGATACCTGTAGGAGCTCAGGTATGAAGCTGGGCGACCCTGGCCAAACCTGATTCCCCTCCGTGCTAGACGAGACAGTGGCGGGTCCTCAGCTGCCTGAAGCACACTCCTCGCGCGCACCTTCTCTTTGCTGCCGGAAGGCCTCACGTAAGAAGTCTGAGTTGACTCGTGACAGAAGAAGTCTGGGTTGACTCGTGTGAGGCCTGCTGCTCTCCGTTCCTTGCTGGGAGCTTCAGCAGGAGCGCTCTGGAGCTCGCCGGCAGGAGAATTGTGAGTCCCCCGGCCCCACCCCGGCCTCAAGCAAAAGTCCAGATTTCCCCCCTTAGTAACACCTCGGAGTGCCAGAGGGAGCGGAGGGGCATGCGTTAACGGAATGCTTCAACCGTGGAAGGTATTTCACGAGACACTGTGCACTCACGTTCGTTGTAACAACTGTCAAAGGGCACTCACTGTATGCCTTCCAACTCCTCGGCCGCGTTGGAGCCCCAGGAAGTAAATGCGTTCGTTTGACTAAGCTCCGTGAACGCGCAACGGTGATGGCGAAGCGCTGCCCTGTTCGCTCGAAAGCTCTCGTTCGTGCGGCCTTCACACGGCCTCAAGGTACGCAGTTCTAAACAGCCTTCCATTCCATGCTGGTGTGCCAAGCCCCCCACCCACCCGCAGGGAGGAATTTGGGCTCTTCTGAGAAACACCAGTGTGCGCCACAAGTGAAACCAGGGCGTCTCCCCCAGGACGTCGCCGACCGGCAGCCGGATGCCAGAGGTGTACTTCCAGCCGGAAAAAGAGGGAAAAGGACAGCTTTCCCAGGGACAGTTCTGGACCCTTGGGACCATCCAGAATCACCAAGGCCTCACCTTTGCACGGCCTGGGGAACGCTCTTCCTCACGTCCAGCAATCCCCACGTCAAAACCTTTCTCAGCAGAGGCAGGCACTCTCTCCCTTGTACTAGCTAGCTCGGCAGAGCCTTCCGAGAAACATGCTGCGTCATTCAGCTTGAACGTGGGACGCGGAGGGGAGAGTACGCTTTCTCCCCGTTTGGAGGCGCCTTGCGCTTGGCTTCAAAGCTGCCTTGAACAGCACTAGCGGCCCGACGTCTCTGCACGGCAGGGCTGTCGTTGTGGGCCGAGGCTGCGTGTTCTCCCAAAGCGAAAACCGTGCTGGCAATCCCTTTCTAGGAACTCCTCCCACGGCACCCCAGGTTCAGCTCCGGCCGAACGAAAGGTGACCTCAGGCCTCAAGGTGAAGTTCCAGCGTTTCACGTCAGGGGAGCTGGGTGTGCAGGGGTCTCCGATGAGGCCATACTCCACCACGGAGTGCCTTAACCCGGCGACGCTCCTGGGGACACACAGGGTAAGGAGCCCATTCACCAGTTTCGCCTGATGACCTCTCTCCGTGCCGGAACGGCGGCCTCTGGCTTCTGAGGAGCCTTAGCGTAAGCAGGCCCCTGGAGACAGCTCTTCACATTCATAGCTAGGGCAGTGTACTCCTCTCTGGGTTGCCCAGGTTGAGTGGCCCAGTCGTCAGAGAGACTGGCGAAAGCAGCGCTGGGCGGACTCCCTTTGCCGGTCAGTCGAACGGCCTCCTTGACTGAAAGAGAACTGCAGTGCCAAAAGACACCGCGCTGACGACTGGCTCCGGGAAGAGACTCGGGGCAGCGCTCTCACAGAAGCGAAAGCTAGGCCGTGGGCCCAGCCTGAGGAGCAGTACGTACGTTTGCCACACTTCTTTACACAGCTAGGCGTGAGCCAGAGAGCCTTGGTCACTGAGGCCTACCTAAGGTACTGCCATACTCACCCAGTAGATCCCACGCAGAGGTCCCTGTGCCCCAAAGGGCCTCCACGGAAGGGCCCTGTTCCTCCCGTTGTGTTTCCTTGAGGTAATCAGAAACCGCTGAGGATACCTGTAGGAGCTCAGGTATGAAGCTGGGCGACCCTGGCCAAACCTGATTCCCCTCCGTGCTAGACGAGACAGTGGCGGGTCCTCAGCTGCCTGAAGCACACTCCTCGCGCGCACCTTCTCTTTGCTGCCGGAAGGCCTCACGTAAGAAGTCTGAGTTGACTCGTGACAGAAGAAGTCTGGGTTGACTCGTGTGAGGCCTGCTGCTCTCCGTTCCTTGCTGGGAGCTTCAGCAGGAGCGCTCTGGAGCTCGCCGGCAGGAGAATTGTGAGTCCCCCGGCCCCACCCCGGCCTCAAGCAAAAGTCCAGATTTCCCCCCTTAGTAACACCTCGGAGTGCCAGAGGGAGCGGAGGGGCGTGCGTTAACGGAATGCTTCAACCGTGGAAGGTATTTCACGAGACACTGTGCACTCACGTTCGTTGTAACAACTGTCAAAGGGCACTCACTGTATGCCTTCCAACTCCTCGGCCGCGTTGGAGCCCCAGGAAGTAAATGCGTTCGTTTGACTAAGCTCCGTGAACGCGCAACGGTGATGGCGAAGCGCTGCCCTGTTCGCTCGAAAGCTCTCGTTCGTGCGGCCTTCACACGGCCTCAAGGTACGCAGTTCTAAACAGCCTTCCATTCCATGCTGGTGTGCCAAGCCCCCCACCCACCCGCAGGGAGGAATTTGGGCTCTTCTGAGAAACACCAGTGTGCGCCACAAGTGAAACCAGGGCGTCTCCCCCAGGACGTCGCCGACCGGCAGCCGGATGCCAGAGGTGTACTTCCAGCCGGAAAAAGAGGGAAAAGGACAGCTTTCCCAGGGACAGTTCTGGACCCTTGGGACCATCCAGAATCACGAAGGCCTCACCTTTGCACGGCCTGGGGAACGCTCTTCCTCACGTCCAGCAATCCCCACGTCAAAACCTTTCTCAGCAGAGGCAGGCACTCTCTCCCTTGTACTAGCTAGCTCGGCAGAGCCTTCCGAGAAACATGCTGCGTCATTCAGCTTGAACGTGGGACGCGGAGGGGAGAGTACGCTTTCTCCCCGTTTGGAGGCGCCTTGCGCTTGGCTTCAAAGCTGCCTTGAACAGCACTAGCGGCCCGACGTCTCTGCACGGCAGGGCTGTCGTTGTGGGCCGAGGCTGCGTGTTCTCCCAAAGCGAAAACCGTGCTGGCAATCCCTTTCTAGGAACTCCTCCCACGGCACCCCAGGTTCAGCTCCGGCCGAACGAAAGGTGACCTCAGGCCTCAAGGTGAAGTTCCAGCGTTTCACGTCAGGGGAGCTGGGTGTGCAGGGGTCTCCGATGAGGCCATACTCCACCACGGAGTGCCTTAACCCGGCGACGCTCCTGGGGACACACAGGGTAAGGAGCCCATTCACCAGTTTCGCCTGATGACCTCTCTCCGTGCCGGAACGGCGGCCTCTGGCTTCTGAGGAGCCTTAGCGTAAGCAGGCCCCTGGAGACAGCTCTTCACATTCATAGCTAGGGCAGTGTACTCCTCTCTGGGTTGCCCAGGTTGAGTGGCCCAGTCGTCAGAGAGACTGGCGAAAGCAGCGCTGGGCGGACTCCCTTTGCCGGTCAGTCGAACGGCCTCCTTGACTGAAAGAGAACTGCAGTGCCAAAAGACACCGCGCTGACGACTGGCTCCGGGAAGAGACTCGGGGCAGCGCTCTCACAGAAGCGAAAGCTAGGCCGTGGGCCCAGCCTGAGGAGCAGTACGTACGTTTGCCACACTTCTTTACACAGCTAGGCGTGAGCCAGAGAGCCTTGGTCACTGAGGCCTACCTAAGGTACTGCCATACTCACCCAGTAGATCCCACGCAGAGGTCCCTGTGCCCCAAAGGGCCTCCACGGAAGGGCCCTGTTCCTCCCGTTGTGTTTCCTTGAGGTAATCAGAAACCGCTGAGGATACCTGTAGGAGCTCAGGTATGAAGCTGGGCGACCCTGGCCAAACCTGATTCCCCTCCGTGCTAGACGAGACAGTGGCGGGTCCTCAGCTGCCTGAAGCACACTCCTCGCGCGCACCTTCTCTTTGCTGCCGGAAGGCCTCACGTAAGAAGTCTGAGTTGACTCGTGACAGAAGAAGTCTGGGTTGACTCGTGTGAGGCCTGCTGCTCTCCGTTCCTTGCTGGGAGCTTCAGCAGGAGCGCTCTGGAGCTCGCCGGCAGGAGAATTGTGAGTCCCCCGGCCCCACCCCGGCCTCAAGCAAAAGTCCAGATTTCCCCCCTTAGTAACACCTCGGAGTGCCAGAGGGAGCGGAGGGGCGTGCGTTAACGGAATGCTTCAACCGTGGAAGGTATTTCACGAGACACTGTGCACTCACGTTCGTTGTAACAACTGTCAAAGGGCACTCACTGTATGCCTTCCAACTCCTCGGCCGCGTTGGAGCCCCAGGAAGTAAATGCGTTCGTTTGACTAAGCTCCGTGAACGCGCAACGGTGATGGCGAAGCGCTGCCCTGTTCGCTCGAAAGCTCTCGTTCGTGCGGCCTTCACACGGCCTCAAGGTACGCAGTTCTAAACAGCCTTCCATTCCATGCTGGTGTGCCAAGCCCCCCACCCACCCGCAGGGAGGAATTTGGGCTCTTCTGAGAAACACCAGTGTGCGCCACAAGTGAAACCAGGGCGTCTCCCCCAGGACGTCGCCGACCGGCAGCCGGATGCCAGAGGTGTACTTCCAGCCGGAAAAAGAGGGAAAAGGACAGCTTTCCCAGGGACAGTTCTGGACCCTTGGGACCATCCAGAATCACCAAGGCCTCACCTTTGCACGGCCTGGGGAACGCTCTTCCTCACGTCCAGCAATCCCCACGTCAAAACCTTTCTCAGCAGAGGCAGGCACTCTCTCCCTTGTACTAGCTAGCTCGGCAGAGCCTTCCGAGAAACATGCTGCGTCATTCAGCTTGAACGTGGGACGCGGAGGGGAGAGTACGCTTTCTCCCCGTTTGGAGGCGCCTTGCGCTTGGCTTCAAAGCTGCCTTGAACAGCACTAGCGGCCCGACGTCTCTGCACGGCAGGGCTGTCGTTGTGGGCCGAGGCTGCGTGTTCTCCCAAAGCGAAAACCGTGCTGGCAATCCCTTTCTAGGAACTCCTCCGACGGCACCCCAGGTTCAGCTCCGGCCGAACGAAAGGTGACCTCAGGCCTCAAGGTGAAGTTCCAGCGTTTCACGTCAGGGGAGTTGGGTGTGCAGGGGTCTCCGATGAGGCCATACTCCACCACGGAGTGCCTTAACCCTGCGACGCTCCTGGGGACACACAGGGTAAGGAGCCCATTCACCAGTTTCGCCTGATGACCTCTCTCCGTGCCGGAACGGCGGCCTCTGGCTTCTGAGGAGCCTTAGCGTAAGCAGGCCCCTGGAGACAGCTCTTCACATTCATAGCTAGGGCAGTGTACTCCTCTCTGGGTTGCCCAGGTTGAGTGGCCCAGTCGTCAGAGAGACTGGCGAAAGCAGCGCTGGGCGGACTCCCTTTGCCGGTCAGTCGAACGGCCTCCTTGACTGAAAGAGAACTGCAGTGCCAAAAGACACCGCGCTGACGACTGGCTCCGGGAAGAGACTCGGGACAGCGCTCTCACAGAAGCGAAAGCTAGGCCGTGGGCCCAGCCTGAGGAGCAGTACGTACGTTTGCCACACTTCTTTACACAGCTAGGCGTGAGCCAGAGAGCCTTGGTCACTGAGGCCTACCTAAGGTACTGCCATACTCACCCAGTAGATCCCACGCAGAGGTCCCTGTGCCCCAAAGGGCCTCCACGGAAGGGCCCTGTTCCTCCCGTTGTGTTTCCTTGAGGTAATCAGAAACCGCTGAGGATACCTGTAGGAGCTCAGGTATGAAGCTGGGCGACCCTGGCCAAACCTGATTCCCCTCCGTGCTAGACGAGACAGTGGCGGGTCCTCAGCTGCCTGAAGCACACTCCTCGCGCGCACCTTCTCTTTGCTGCCGGAAGGCCTCACGTAAGAAGTCTGAGTTGACTCGTGACAGAAGAAGTCTGGGTTGACTCGTGTGAGGCCTGCTGCTCTCCGTTCCTTGCTGGGAGCTTCAGCAGGAGCGCTCTGGAGCTCGCCGGCAGGAGAATTGTGAGTCCCCCGGCCCCACCCCGGCCTCAAGCAAAAGTCCAGATTTCCCCCCTTAGTAACACCTCGGAGTGCCAGAGGGAGCGGAGGGGCATGCGTTAACGGAATGCTTCAACCGTGGAAGGTATTTCACGAGACACTGTGCACTCACGTTCGTTGTAACAACTGTCAAAGGGCACTCACTGTATGCCTTCCAACTCCTCGGCCGCGTTGGAGCCCCAGGAAGTAAATGCGTTCGTTTGACTAAGCTCCGTGAACGCGCAACGGTGATGGCGAAGCGCTGCCCTGTTCGCTCGAAAGCTCTCGTTCGTGCGGCCTTCACACGGCCTCAAGGTACGCAGTTCTAAACAGCCTTCCATTCCATGCTGGTGTGCCAAGCCCCCCACCCACCCGCAGGGAGGAATTTGGGCTCTTCTGAGAAACACCAGTGTGCGCCACAAGTGAAACCAGGGCGTCTCCCCCAGGACGTCGCCGACCGGCAGCCGGATGCCAGAGGTGTACTTCCAGCCGGAAAAAGAGGGAAAAGGACAGCTTTCCCAGGGACAGTTCTGGACCCTTGGGACCATCCAGAATCACCAAGGCCTCACCTTTGCACGGCCTGGGGAACGCTCTTCCTCACGTCCAGCAATCCCCACGTCAAAACCTTTCTCAGCAGAGGCAGGCACTCTCTCCCTTGTACTAGCTAGCTCGGCAGAGCCTTCCGAGAAACATGCTGCGTCATTCAGCTTGAACGTGGGACGCGGAGGGGAGAGTACGCTTTCTCCCCGTTTGGAGGCGCCTTGCGCTTGGCTTCAAAGCTGCCTTGAACAGCACTAGCGGCCCGACGTCTCTGCACGGCAGGGCTGTCGTTGTGGGCCGAGGCTGCGTGTTCTCCCAAAGCGAAAACCGTGCTGGCAATCCCTTTCTAGGAACTCCTCCCACGGCACCCCAGGTTCAGCTCCGGCCGAACGAAAGGTGACCTCAGGCCTCAAGGTGAAGTTCCAGCGTTTCACGTCAGGGGAGCTGGGTGTGCAGGGGTCTCCGATGAGGCCATACTCCACCACGGAGTGCCTTAACCCGGCGACGCTCCTGGGGACACACAGGGTAAGGAGCCCATTCACCAGTTTCGCCTGATGACCTCTCTCCGTGCCGGAACGGCGGCCTCTGGCTTCTGAGGAGCCTTAGCGTAAGCAGGCCCCTGGAGACAGCTCTTCACATTCATAGCTAGGGCAGTGTACTCCTCTCTGGGTTGCCCAGGTTGAGTGGCCCAGTCGTCAGAGAGACTGGCGAAAGCAGCGCTGGGCGGACTCCCTTTGCCGGTCAGTCGAACGGCCTCCTTGACTGAAAGAGAACTGCAGTGCCAAAAGACACCGCGCTGACGACTGGCTCCGGGAAGAGACTCGGGGCAGCGCTCTCACAGAAGCGAAAGCTAGGCCGTGGGCCCAGCCTGAGGAGCAGTACGTACGTTTGCCACACTTCTTTACACAGCTAGGCGTGAGCCAGAGAGCCTTGGTCACTGAGGCCTACCTAAGGTACTGCCATACTCACCCAGTAGATCCCACGCAGAGGTCCCTGTGCCCCAAAGGGCCTCCACGGAAGGGCCCTGTTCCTCCCGTTGTGTTTCCTTGAGGTAATCAGAAACCGCTGAGGATACCTGTAGGAGCTCAGGTATGAAGCTGGGCGACCCTGGCCAAACCTGATTCCCCTCCGTGCTAGACGAGACAGTGGCGGGTCCTCAGCTGCCTGAAGCACACTCCTCGCGCGCACCTTCTCTTTGCTGCCGGAAGGCCTCACGTAAGAAGTCTGAGTTGACTCGTGACAGAAGAAGTCTGGGTTGACTCGTGTGAGGCCTGCTGCTCTCCGTTCCTTGCTGGGAGCTTCAGCAGGAGCGCTCTGGAGCTCGCCGGCAGGAGAATTGTGAGTCCCCCGGCCCCACCCCGGCCTCAAGCAAAAGTCCAGATTTCCCCCCTTAGTAACACCTCGGAGTGCCAGAGGGAGCGGAGGGGCGTGCGTTAACGGAATGCTTCAACCGTGGAAGGTATTTCACGAGACACTGTGCACTCACGTTCGTTGTAACAACTGTCAAAGGGCACTCACTGTATGCCTTCCAACTCCTCGGCCGCGTTGGAGCCCCAGGAAGTAAATGCGTTCGTTTGACTAAGCTCCGTGAACGCGCAACGGTGATGGCGAAGCGCTGCCCTGTTCGCTCGAAAGCTCTCGTTCGTGCGGCCTTCACACGGCCTCAAGGTACGCAGTTCTAAACAGCCTTCCATTCCATGCTGGTGTGCCAAGCCCCCCACCCACCCGCAGGGAGGAATTTGGGCTCTTCTGAGAAACACCAGTGTGCGCCACAAGTGAAACCAGGGCGTCTCCCCCAGGACGTGGCCGACCGGCAGCCGGATGCCAGAGGTGTACTTCCAGCCGGAAAAAGAGGGAAAAGGACAGCTTTCCCAGGGACAGTTCTGGACCCTTGGGACCATCCAGAATCACCAAGGCCTCACCTTTGCACGGCCTGGGGAACGCTCTTCCTCACGTCCAGCAATCCCCACGTCAAAACCTTTCTCAGCAGAGGCAGGCACTCTCTCCCTTGTACTAGCTAGCTCGGCAGAGCCTTCCGAGAAACATGCTGCGTCATTCAGCTTGAACGTGGGACGCGGAGGGGAGAGTACGCTTTCTCCCCGTTTGGAGGCGCCTTGCGCTTGGCTTCAAAGCTGCCTTGAACAGCACTAGCGGCCCGACGTCTCTGCACGGCAGGGCTGTCGTTGTGGGCCGAGGCTGCGTGTTCTCCCAAAGCGAAAACCGTGCTGGCAATCCCTTTCTAGGAACTCCTCCCACGGCACCCCAGGTTCAGCTCCGGCCGAACGAAAGGTGACCTCAGGCCTCAAGGTGAAGTTCCAGCGTTTCACGTCAGGGGAGCTGGGTGTGCAGGGGTCTCCGATGAGGCCATACTCCACCACGGAGTGCCTTAACCCTGCGACGCTCCTGGGGACACACAGGGTAAGGAGCCCATTCACCAGTTTCGCCTGATGACCTCTCTCCGTGCCGGAACGGCGGCCTCTGGCTTCTGAGGAGCCTTAGCGTAAGCAGGCCCCTGGAGACAGCTCTTCACATTCATAGCTAGGGCAGTGTACTCCTCTCTGGGTTGCCCAGGTTGAGTGGCCCAGTCGTCAGAGAGACTGGCGAAAGCAGCGCTGGGCGGACTCCCTTTGCCGGTCAGTCGAACGGCCTCCTTGACTGAAAGAGAACTGCAGTGCCAAAAGACACCGCGCTGACGACTGGCTCCGGGAAGAGACTCGGGGCAGCACTCTCACAGAAGCGAAAGCTAGGCCGTGGGCCCAGCCTGAGGAGCAGTACGTACGTTTGCCACACTTCTTTACACAGCTAGGCGTGAGCCAGAGAGCCTTGGTCACTGAGGCCTACCTAAGGTACTGCCATACTCACCCAGTAGATCCCACGCAGAGGTCCCTGTGCCCCAAAGGGCCTCCACGGAAGGGCCCTGTTCCTCCCGTTGTGTTTCCTTGAGGTAATCAGAAACCGCTGAGGATACCTGTAGGAGCTCAGGTATGAAGCTGGGCGACCCTGGCCAAACCTGATTCCCCTCCGTGCTAGACGAGACAGTGGCGGGTCCTCAGCTGCCTGAAGCACACTCCTCGCGCGCACCTTCTCTTTGCTGCCGGAAGGCCTCACGTAAGAAGTCTGAGTTGACTCGTGACAGAAGAAGTCTGGGTTGACTCGTGTGAGGCCTGCTGCTCTCCGTTCCTTGCTGGGAGCTTCAGCAGGAGCGCTCTGGAGCTCGCCGGCAGGAGAATTGTGAGTCCCCCGGCCCCACCCCGGCCTCAAGCAAAAGTCCAGATTTCCCCCCTTAGTAACACCTCGGAGTGCCAGAGGGAGCGGAGGGGCGTGCGTTAACGGAATGCTTCAACCGTGGAAGGTATTTCACGAGACACTGTGCACTCACGTTCGTTGTAACAACTGTCAAAGGGCACTCACTGTATGCCTTCCAACTCCTCGGCCGCGTTGGAGCCCCAGGAAGTAAATGCGTTCGTTTGACTAAGCTCCGTGAACGCGCAACGGTGATGGCGAAGCGCTGCCCTGTTCGCTCGAAAGCTCTCGTTCGTGCGGCCTTCACACGGCCTCAAGGTACGCAGTTCTAAACAGCCTTCCATTCCATGCTGGTGTGCCAAGCCCCCCACCCACCCGCAGGGAGGAATTTGGGCTCTTCTGAGAAACACCAGTGTGCGCCACAAGTGAAACCAGGGCGTCTCCCCCAGGACGTGGCCGACCGGCAGCCGGATGCCAGAGGTGTACTTCCAGCCGGAAAAAGAGGGAAAAGGACAGCTTTCCCAGGGACAGTTCTGGACCCTTGGGACCATCCAGAATCACCAAGGCCTCACCTTTGCACGGCCTGGGGAACGCTCTTCCTCACGTCCAGCAATCCCCACGTCAAAACCTTTCTCAGCAGAGGCAGGCACTCTCTCCCTTGTACTAGCTAGCTCGGCAGAGCCTTCCGAGAAACATGCTGGGTCATTCAGCTTGAACGTGGGACGCGGAGGGGAGAGTACGCTTTCTCCCCGTTTGGAGGCGCCTTGCGCTTGGCTTCAAAGCTGCCTTGAACAGCACTAGCGGCCCGACGTCTCTGCACGGCAGGGCTGTCGTTGTGGGCCGAGGCTGCGTGTTCTCCCAAAGCGAAAACCGTGCTGGCAATCCCTTTCTAGGAACTCCTCCCACGGCACCCCAGGTTCAGCTCCGGCCGAACGAAAGGTGACCTCAGGCCTCAAGGTGAAGTTCCAGCGTTTCACGTCAGGGGAGCTGGGTGTGCAGGGGTCTCCGATGAGGCCATACTCCACCACGGAGTGCCTTAACCCGGCGACGCTCCTGGGGACACACAGGGTAAGGAGCCCATTCACCAGTTTCGCCTGATGACCTCTCTCCGTGCCGGAACGGCGGCCTCTGGCTTCTGAGGAGCCTTAGCGTAAGCAGGCCCCTGGAGACAGCTCTTCACATTCATAGCTAGGGCAGTGTACTCCTCTCTGGGTTGCCCAGGTTGAGTGGCCCAGTCGTCAGAGAGACTGGCGAAAGCAGCGCTGGGCGGACTCCCTTTGCCGGTCAGTCGAACGGCCTCCTTGACTGAAAGAGAACTGCAGTGCCAAAAGACACCGCGCTGACGACTGGCTCCGGGAAGAGACTCGGGGCAGCGCTCTCACAGAAGCGAAAGCTAGGCCGTGGGCCCAGCCTGAGGAGCAGTACGTACGTTTGCCACACTTCTTTACACAGCTAGGCGTGAGCCAGAGAGCCTTGGTCACTGAGGCCTACCTAAGGTACTGCCATACTCACCCAGTAGATCCCACGCAGAGGTCCCTGTGCCCCAAAGGGCCTCCACGGAAGGGCCCTGTTCCTCCCGTTGTGTTTCCTTGAGGTAATCAGAAACCGCTGAGGATACCTGTAGGAGCTCAGGTATGAAGCTGGGCGACCCTGGCCAAACCTGATTCCCCTCCGTGTTAGACGAGACAGTGGCGGGTCCTCAGCTGCCTGAAGCACACTCCTCGCGCGCACCTTCTCTTTGCTGCCGGAAGGCCTCACGTAAGAAGTCTGAGTTGACTCGTGACAGAAGAAGTCTGGGTTGACTCGTGTGAGGCCTGCTGCTCTCCGTTCCTTGCTGGGAGCTTCAGCAGGAGCGCTCTGGAGCTCGCCGGCAGGAGAATTGTGAGTCCCCCGGCCCCACCCCGGCCTCAAGCAAAAGTCCAGATTTCCCCCCTTAGTAACACCTCGGAGTGCCAGAGGGAGCGGAGGGGCGTGCGTTAACGGAATGCTTCAACCGTGGAAGGTATTTCACGAGACACTGTGCACTCACGTTCGTTGTAACAACTGTCAAAGGGCACTCACTGTATGCCTTCCAACTCCTCGGCCGCGTTGGAGCCCCAGGAAGTAAATGCGTTCGTTTGACTAAGCTCCGTGAACGCGCAACGGTGATGGCGAAGCGCTGCCCTGTTCGCTCGAAAGCTCTCGTTCGTGCGGCCTTCACACGGCCTCAAGGTACGCAGTTCTAAACAGCCTTCCATTCCATGCTGGTGTGCCAAGCCCCCCACCCACCCGCAGGGAGGAATTTGGGCTCTTCTGAGAAACACCAGTGTGCGCCACAAGTGAAACCAGGGCGTCTCCCCCAGGACGTGGCCGACCGGCAGCCGGATGCCAGAGGTGTACTTCCAGCCGGAAAAAGAGGGAAAAGGACAGCTTTCCCAGGGACAGTTCTGGACCCTTGGGACCATCCAGAATCACCAAGGCCTCACCTTTGCACGGCCTGGGGAACGCTCTTCCTCACGTCCAGCAATCCCCACGTCAAAACCTTTCTCAGCAGAGGCAGGCACTCTCTCCCTTGTACTAGCTAGCTCGGCAGAGCCTTCCGAGAAACATGCTGCGTCATTCAGCTTGAACGTGGGACGCGGAGGGGAGAGTACGCTTTCTCCCCGTTTGGAGGCGCCTTGCGCTTGGCTTCAAAGCTGCCTTGAACAGCACTAGCGGCCCGACGTCTCTGCACGGCAGGGCTGTCGTTGTGGGCCGAGGCTGCGTGTTCTCCCAAAGCGAAAACCGTGCTGGCAATCCCTTTCTAGGAACTCCTCCCACGGCACCCCAGGTTCAGCTCCGGCCGAACGAAAGGTGACCTCAGGCCTCAAGGTGAAGTTCCAGCGTTTCACGTCAGGGGAGTTGGGTGTGCAGGGGTCTCCGATGAGGCCATACTCCACCACGGAGTGCCTTAACCCTGCGACGCTCCTGGGGACACACAGGGTAAGGAGCCCATTCACCAGTTTCGCCTGATGACCTCTCTCCGTGCCGGAACGGCGGCCTCTGGCTTCTGAGGAGCCTTAGCGTAAGCAGGCCCCTGGAGACAGCTCTTCACATTCATAGCTAGGGCAGTGTACTCCTCTCTGGGTTGCCCAGGTTGAGTGGCCCAGTCGTCAGAGAGACTGGCGAAAGCAGCGCTGGGCGGACTCCCTTTGCCAGTCAGTCGAACGGCCTCCTTGACTGAAAGAGAACTGCAGTGCCAAAAGACACCGCGCTGACGACTGGCTCCGGGAAGAGACTCGGGACAGCGCTCTCACAGAAGCGAAAGCTAGGCCGTGGGCCCAGCCTGAGGAGCAGTACGTACGTTTGCCACACTTCTTTACACAGCTAGGCGTGAGCCAGAGAGCCTTGGTCACTGAGGCCTACCTAAGGTACTGCCATACTCACCCAGTAGATCCCACGCAGAGGTCCCTGTGCCCCAAAGGGCCTCCACGGAAGGGCCCTGTTCCTCCCGTTGTGTTTCCTTGAGGTAATCAGAAACCGCTGAGGATACCTGTAGGAGCTCAGGTATGAAGCTGGGCGACCCTGGCCAAACCTGATTCCCCTCCGTGCTAGACGAGACAGTGGCGGGTCCTCAGCTGCCTGAAGCACACTCCTCGCGCGCACCTTCTCTTTGCTGCCGGAAGGCCTCACGTAAGAAGTCTGAGTTGACTCGTGACAGAAGAAGTCTGGGTTGACTCGTGTGAGGCCTGCTGCTCTCCGTTCCTTGCTGGGAGCTTCAGCAGGAGCGCTCTGGAGCTCGCCAGCAGGAGAATTGTGAGTCCCCCGGCCCCACCCCGGCCTCAAGCAAAAGTCCAGATTTCCCCCCTTAGTAACACCTCGGAGTGCCAGAGGGAGCGGAGGGGCGTGCGTTAACGGAATGCTTCAACCGTGGAAGGTATTTCACGAGACACTGTGCACTCACGTTCGTTGTAACAACTGTCAAAGGGCACTCACTGTATGCCTTCCAACTCCTCGGCCGCGTTGGAGCCCCAGGAAGTAAATGCGTTCGTTTGACTAAGCTCCGTGAACGCGCAACGGTGATGGCGAAGCGCTGCCCTGTTCGCTCGAAAGCTCTCGTTCGTGCGGCCTTCACACGGCCTCAAGGTACGCAGTTCTAAACAGCCTTCCATTCCATGCTGGTGTGCCAAGCCCCCCACCCACCCGCAGGGAGGAATTTGGGCTCTTCTGAGAAACACCAGTGTGCGCCACAAGTGAAACCAGGGCGTCTCCCCCAGGACGTGGCCGACCGGCAGCCGGATGCCAGAGGTGTACTTCCAGCCGGAAAAAGAGGGAAAAGGACAGCTTTCCCAGGGACAGTTCTGGACCCTTGGGACCATCCAGAATCACCAAGGCCTCACCTTTGCACGGCCTGGGGAACGCTCTTCCTCACGTCCAGCAATCCCCACGTCAAAACCTTTCTCAGCAGAGGCAGGCACTCTCTCCCTTGTACTAGCTAGCTCGGCAGAGCCTTCCGAGAAACATGCTGCGTCATTCAGCTTGAACGTGGGACGCGGAGGGGAGAGTACGCTTTCTCCCCGTTTGGAGGCGCCTTGCGCTTGGCTTCAAAGCTGCCTTGAACAGCACTAGCGGCCCGACGTCTCTGCACGGCAGGGCTGTCGTTGTGGGCCGAGGCTGCGTGTTCTCCCAAAGCGAAAACCGTGCTGGCAATCCCTTTCTAGGAACTCCTCCCACGGCACCCCAGGTTCAGCTCCGGCCGAACGAAAGGTGACCTCAGGCCTCAAGGTGAAGTTCCAGCGTTTCACGTCAGGGGAGCTGGGTGTGCAGGGGTCTCCGATGAGGCCATACTCCACCACGGAGTGCCTTAACCCTGCGACGCTCCTGGGGACACACAGGGTAAGGAGCCCATTCACCAGTTTCGCCTGATGACCTCTCTCCGTGCCGGAACGGCGGCCTCTGGCTTCTGAGGAGCCTTAGCGTAAGCAGGCCCCTGGAGACAGCTCTTCACATTCATAGCTAGGGCAGTGTACTCCTCTCTGGGTTGCCCAGGTTGAGTGGCCCAGTCGTCAGAGAGACTGGCGAAAGCAGCGCTGGGCGGACTCCCTTTGCCGGTCAGTCGAACGGCCTCCTTGACTGAAAGAGAACTGCAGTGCCAAAAGACACCGCGCTGACGACTGGCTCCGGGAAGAGACTCGGGGCAGCACTCTCACAGAAGCGAAAGCTAGGCCGTGGGCCCAGCCTGAGGAGCAGTACGTACGTTTGCCACACTTCTTTACACAGCTAGGCGTGAGCCAGAGAGCCTTGGTCACTGAGGCCTACCTAAGGTACTGCCATACTCACCCAGTAGATCCCACGCAGAGGTCCCTGTGCCCCAAAGGGCGTCCACGGAAGGGCCCTGTTCCTCCCGTTGTGTTTCCTTGAGGTAATCAGAAACCGCTGAGGATACCTGTAGGAGCTCAGGTATGAAGCTGGGCGACCCTGGCCAAACCTGATTCCCCTCCGTGCTAGACGAGACAGTGGCGGGTCCTCAGCTGCCTGAAGCACACTCCTCGCGCGCACCTTCTCTTTGCTGCCGGAAGGCCTCACGTAAGAAGTCTGAGTTGACTCGTGACAGAAGAAGTCTGGGTTGACTCGTGTGAGGCCTGCTGCTCTCCGTTCCTTGCTGGGAGCTTCAGCAGGAGCGCTCTGGAGCTCGCCGGCAGGAGAATTGTGAGTCCCCCGGCCCCACCCCGGCCTCAAGCAAAAGTCCAGATTTCCCCCCTTAGTAACACCTCGGAGTGCCAGAGGGAGCGGAGGGGCGTGCGTTAACGGAATGCTTCAACCGTGGAAGGTATTTCACGAGACACTGTGCACTCACGTTCGTTGTAACAACTGTCAAAGGGCACTCACTGTATGCCTTCCAACTCCTCGGCCGCGTTGGAGCCCCAGGAAGTAAATGCGTTCGTTTGACTAAGCTCCGTGAACGCGCAACGGTGATGGCGAAGCGCTGCCCTGTTCGCTCGAAAGCTCTCGTTCGTGCGGCCTTCACACGGCCTCAAGGTACGCAGTTCTAAACAGCCTTCCATTCCATGCTGGTGTGCCAAGCCCCCCACCCACCCGCAGGGAGGAATTTGGGCTCTTCTGAGAAACACCAGTGTGCGCCACAAGTGAAACCAGGGCGTCTCCCCCAGGACGTGGCCGACCGGCAGCCGGATGCCAGAGGTGTACTTCCAGCCGGAAAAAGAGGGAAAAGGACAGCTTTCCCAGGGACAGTTCTGGACCCTTGGGACCATCCAGAATCACCAAGGCCTCACCTTTGCACGGCCTGGGGAACGCTCTTCCTCACGTCCAGCAATCCCCACGTCAAAACCTTTCTCAGCAGAGGCAGGCACTCTCTCCCTTGTACTAGCTAGCTCGGCAGAGCCTTCCTAGAAACATGCTGGGTCATTCAGCTTGAACGTGGGACGCGGAGGGGAGAGTACGCTTTCTCCCCGTTTGGAGGCGCCTTGCGCTTGGCTTCAAAGCTGCCTTGAACAGCACTAGCGGCCCGACGTCTCTGCACGGCAGGGCTGTCGTTGTGGGCCGAGGCTGCGTGTTCTCCCAAAGCGAAAACCGTGCTGGCAATCCCTTTCTAGGAACTCCTCCCACGGCACCCCAGGTTCAGCTCCGGCCGAACGAAAGGTGACCTCAGGCCTCAAGGTGAAGTTCCAGCGTTTCACGTCAGGGGAGCTGGGTGTGCAGGGGTCTCCGATGAGGCCATACTCCACCACGGAGTGCCTTAACCCGGCGACGCTCCTGGGGACACACAGGGTAAGGAGCCCATTCACCAGTTTCGCCTGATGACCTCTCTCCGTGCCGGAACGGCGGCCTCTGGCTTCTGAGGAGCCTTAGCGTAAGCAGGCCCCTGGAGACAGCTCTTCACATTCATAGCTAGGGCAGTGTACTCCTCTCTGGGTTGCCCAGGTTGAGTGGCCCAGTCGTCAGAGAGACTGGCGAAAGCAGCGCTGGGCGGACTCCCTTTGCCGGTCAGTCGAACGGCCTCCTTGACTGAAAGAGAACTGCAGTGCCAAAAGACACCGCGCTGACGACTGGCTCCGGGAAGAGACTCGGGGCAGCACTCTCACAGAAGCGAAAGCTAGGCCGTGGGCCCAGCCTGAGGAGCAGTACGTACGTTTGCCACACTTCTTTACACAGCTAGGCGTGAGCCAGAGAGCCTTGGTCACTGAGGCCTACCTAAGGTACTGCCATACTCACCCAGTAGATCCCACGCAGAGGTCCCTGTGCCCCAAAGGGCCTCCACGGAAGGGCCCTGTTCCTCCCGTTGTGTTTCCTTGAGGTAATCAGAAACCGCTGAGGATACCTGTAGGAGCTCAGGTATGAAGCTGGGCGACCCTGGCCAAACCTGATTCCCCTCGGTGTTAGACGAGACAGTGGCGGGTCCTCAGCTGCCTGAAGCACACTCCTCGCGCGCACCTTCTCTTTGCTGCCGGAAGGCCTCACGTAAGAAGTCTGAGTTGACTCGTGACAGAAGAAGTCTGGGTTGACTCGTGTGAGGCCTGCTGCTCTCCGTTCCTTGCTGGGAGCTTCAGCAGGAGCGCTCTGGAGCTCGCCGGCAGGAGAATTGTGAGTCCCCCGGCCCCACCCCGGCCTCAAGCAAAAGTCCAGATTTCCCCCCTTAGTAACACCTCGGAGTGCCAGAGGGAGCGGAGGGGCGTGCGTTAACGGAATGCTTCAACCGTGGAAGGTATTTCACGAGACACTGTGCACTCACGTTCGTTGTAACAACTGTCAAAGGGCACTCACTGTATGCCTTCCAACTCCTCGGCCGCGTTGGAGCCCCAGGAAGTAAATGCGTTCGTTTGACTAAGCTCCGTGAACGCGCAACGGTGATGGCGAAGCGCTGCCCTGTTCGCTCGAAAGCTCTCCTTCGTGCGGCCTTCACACGGCCTCAAGGTACGCAGTTCTAAACAGCCTTCCATTCCATGCTGGTGTGCCAAGCCCCCCACCCACCCGCAGGGAGGAATTTGGGCTCTTCTGAGAAACACCAGTGTGCGCCACAAGTGAAACCAGGGCGTCTCCCCCAGGACGTCGCCGACCGGCAGCCGGATGCCAGAGGTGTACTTCCAGCCGGAAAAAGAGGGAAAAGGACAGCTTTCCCAGGGACAGTTCTGGACCCTTGGGACCATCCAGAATCACCAAGGCCTCACCTTTGCACGGCCTGGGGAACGCTCTTCCTCACGTCCAGCAATCCCCACGTCAAAACCTTTCTCAGCAGAGGCAGGCACTCTCTCCCTTGTACTAGCTAGCTCGGCAGAGCCTTCCGAGAAACATGCTGGGTCATTCAGCTTGAACGTGGGACGCGGAGGGGAGAGTACGCTTTCTCCCCGTTTGGAGGCGCCTTGCGCTTGGCTTCAAAGCTGCCTTGAACAGCACTAGCGGCCCGACGTCTCTGCACGGCAGGGCTGTCGTTGTGGGCCGAGGCTGCGTGTTCTCCCAAAGCGAAAACCGTGCTGGCAATCCCTTTCTAGGAACTCCTCCCACGGCACCCCAGGTTCAGCTCCGGCCGAACGAAAGGTGACCTCAGGCCTCAAGGTGAAGTTCCAGCGTTTCACGTCAGGGGAGCTGGGTGTGCAGGGGTCTCCGATGAGGCCATACTCCACCACGGAGTGCCTTAACCCGGCGACGCTCCTGGGGACACACAGGGTAAGGAGCCCATTCACCAGTTTCGCCTGATGACCTCTCTCCGTGCCGGAACGGCGGCCTCTGGCTTCTGAGGAGCCTTAGCGTAAGCAGGCCCCTGGAGACAGCTCTTCACATTCATAGCTAGGGCAGTGTACTCCTCTCTGGGTTGCCCAGGTTGAGTGGCCCAGTCGTCAGAGAGACTGGCGAAAGCAGCGCTGGGCGGACTCCCTTTGCCGGTCAGTCGAACGGCCTCCTTGACTGAAAGAGAACTGCAGTGCCAAAAGACACCGCGCTGACGACTGGCTCCGGGAAGAGACTCGGGGCAGCGCTCTCACAGAAGCGAAAGCTAGGCCGTGGGCCCAGCCTGAGGAGCAGTACGTACGTTTGCCACACTTCTTTACACAGCTAGGCGTGAGCCAGAGAGCCTTGGTCACTGAGGCCTACCTAAGGTACTGCCATACTCACCCAGTAGATCCCACGCAGAGGTCCCTGTGCCCCAAAGGGCCTCCACGGAAGGGCCCTGTTCCTCCCGTTGTGTTTCCTTGAGGTAATCAGAAACCGCTGAGGATACCTGTAGGAGCTCAGGTATGAAGCTGGGCGACCCTGGCCAAACCTGATTCCCCTCCGTGTTAGACGAGACAGTGGCGGGTCCTCAGCTGCCTGAAGCACACTCCTCGCGCGCACCTTCTCTTTGCTGCCGGAAGGCCTCACGTAAGAAGTCTGAGTTGACTCGTGACAGAAGAAGTCTGGGTTGACTCGTGTGAGGCCTGCTGCTCTCCGTTCCTTGCTGGGAGCTTCAGCAGGAGCGCTCTGGAGCTCGCCGGCAGGAGAATTGTGAGTCCCCCGGCCCCACCCCGGCCTCAAGCAAAAGTCCAGATTTCCCCCCTTAGTAACACCTCGGAGTGCCAGAGGGAGCGGAGGGGCGTGCGTTAACGGAATGCTTCAACCGTGGAAGGTATTTCACGAGACACTGTGCACTCACGTTCGTTGTAACAACTGTCAAAGGGCACTCACTGTATGCCTTCCAACTCCTCGGCCGCGTTGGAGCCCCAGGAAGTAAATGCGTTCGTTTGACTAAGCTCCGTGAACGCGCAACGGTGATGGCGAAGCGCTGCCCTGTTCGCTCGAAAGCTCTCGTTCGTGCGGCCTTCACACGGCCTCAAGGTACGCAGTTCTAAACAGCCTTCCATTCCATGCTGGTGTGCCAAGCCCCCCACCCACCCGCAGGGAGGAATTTGGGCTCTTCTGAGAAACACCAGTGTGCGCCACAAGTGAAACCAGGGCGTCTCCCCCAGGACGTGGCCGACCGGCAGCCGGATGCCAGAGGTGTACTTCCAGCCGGAAAAAGAGGGAAAAGGACAGCTTTCCCAGGGACAGTTCTGGACCCTTGGGACCATCCAGAATCACCAAGGCCTCACCTTTGCACGGCCTGGGGAACGCTCTTCCTCACGTCCAGCAATCCCCACGTCAAAACCTTTCTCAGCAGAGGCAGGCACTCTCTCCCTTGTACTAGCTAGCTCGGCAGAGCCTTCCGAGAAACATGCTGCGTCATTCAGCTTGAACGTGGGACGCGGAGGGGAGAGTACGCTTTCTCCCCGTTTGGAGGCGCCTTGCGCTTGGCTTCAAAGCTGCCTTGAACAGCACTAGCGGCCCGACGTCTCTGCACGGCAGGGCTGTCGTTGTGGGCCGAGGCTGCGTGTTCTCCCAAAGCGAAAACCGTGCTGGCAATCCCTTTCTAGGAACTCCTCCCACGGCACCCCAGGTTCAGCTCCGGCCGAACGAAAGGTGACCTCAGGCCTCAAGGTGAAGTTCCAGCGTTTCACGTCAGGGGAGTTGGGTGTGCAGGGGTCTCCGATGAGGCCATACTCCACCACGGAGTGCCTTAACCCTGCGACGCTCCTGGGGACACACAGGGTAAGGAGCCCATTCACCAGTTTCGCCTGATGACCTCTCTCCGTGCCGGAACGGCGGCCTCTGGCTTCTGAGGAGCCTTAGCGTAAGCAGGCCCCTGGAGACAGCTCTTCACATTCATAGCTAGGGCAGTGTACTCCTCTCTGGGTTGCCCAGGTTGAGTGGCCCAGTCGTCAGAGAGACTGGCGAAAGCAGCGCTGGGCGGACTCCCTTTGCCAGTCAGTCGAACGGCCTCCTTGACTGAAAGAGAACTGCAGTGCCAAAAGACACCGCGCTGACGACTGGCTCCGGGAAGAGACTCGGGACAGCGCTCTCACAGAAGCGAAAGCTAGGCCGTGGGCCCAGCCTGAGGAGCAGTACGTACGTTTGCCACACTTCTTTACACAGCTAGGCGTGAGCCAGAGAGCCTTGGTCACTGAGGCCTACCTAAGGTACTGCCATACTCACCCAGTAGATCCCACGCAGAGGTCCCTGTGCCCCAAAGGGCCTCCACGGAAGGGCCCTGTTCCTCCCGTTGTGTTTCCTTGAGGTAATCAGAAACCGCTGAGGATACCTGTAGGAGCTCAGGTATGAAGCTGGGCGACCCTGGCCAAACCTGATTCCCCTCCGTGCTAGACGAGACAGTGGCGGGTCCTCAGCTGCCTGAAGCACACTCCTCGCGCGCACCTTCTCTTTGCTGCCGGAAGGCCTCACGTAAGAAGTCTGAGTTGACTCGTGACAGAAGAAGTCTGGGTTGACTCGTGTGAGGCCTGCTGCTCTCCGTTCCTTGCTGGGAGCTTCAGCAGGAGCGCTCTGGAGCTCGCCGGCAGGAGAATTGTGAGTCCCCCGGCCCCACCCCGGCCTCAAGCAAAAGTCCAGATTTCCCCCCTTAGTAACACCTCGGAGTGCCAGAGGGAGCGGAGGGGCGTGCGTTAACGGAATGCTTCAACCGTGGAAGGTATTTCACGAGACACTGTGCACTCACGTTCGTTGTAACAACTGTCAAAGGGCACTCACTGTATGCCTTCCAACTCCTCGGCCGCGTTGGAGCCCCAGGAAGTAAATGCGTTCGTTTGACTAAGCTCCGTGAACGCGCAACGGTGATGGCGAAGCGCTGCCCTGTTCGCTCGAAAGCTCTCGTTCGTGCGGCCTTCACACGGCCTCAAGGTACGCAGTTCTAAACAGCCTTCCATTCCATGCTGGTGTGCCAAGCCCCCCACCCACCCGCAGGGAGGAATTTGGGCTCTTCTGAGAAACACCAGTGTGCGCCACAAGTGAAACCAGGGCGTCTCCCCCAGGACGTGGCCGACCGGCAGCCGGATGCCAGAGGTGTACTTCCAGCCGGAAAAAGAGGGAAAAGGACAGCTTTCCCAGGGACAGTTCTGGACCCTTGGGACCATCCAGAATCACCAAGGCCTCACCTTTGCACGGCCTGGGGAACGCTCTTCCTCACGTCCAGCAATCCCCACGTCAAAACCTTTCTCAGCAGAGGCAGGCACTCTCTCCCTTGTACTAGCTAGCTCGGCAGAGCCTTCCGAGAAACATGCTGCGTCATTCAGCTTGAACGTGGGACGCGGAGGGGAGAGTACGCTTTCTCCCCGTTTGGAGGCGCCTTGCGCTTGGCTTCAAAGCTGCCTTGAACAGCACTAGCGGCCCGACGTCTCTGCACGGCAGGGCTGTCGTTGTGGGCCGAGGCTGCGTGTTCTCCCAAAGCGAAAACCGTGCTGGCAATCCCTTTCTAGGAACTCCTCCCACGGCACCCCAGGTTCAGCTCCGGCCGAACGAAAGGTGACCTCAGGCCTCAAGGTGAAGTTCCAGCGTTTCACGTCAGGGGAGCTGGGTGTGCAGGGGTCTCCGATGAGGCCATACTCCACCACGGAGTGCCTTAACCCTGCGACGCTCCTGGGGACACACAGGGTAAGGAGCCCATTCACCAGTTTCGCCTGATGACCTCTCTCCGTGCCGGAACGGCGGCCTCTGGCTTCTGAGGAGCCTTAGCGTAAGCAGGCCCCTGGAGACAGCTCTTCACATTCATAGCTAGGGCAGTGTACTCCTCTCTGGGTTGCCCAGGTTGAGTGGCCCAGTCGTCAGAGAGACTGGCGAAAGCAGCGCTGGGCGGACTCCCTTTGCCGGTCAGTCGAACGGCCTCCTTGACTGAAAGAGAACTGCAGTGCCAAAAGACACCGCGCTGACGACTGGCTCCGGGAAGAGACTCGGGGCAGCACTCTCACAGAAGCGAAAGCTAGGCCGTGGGCCCAGCCTGAGGAGCAGTACGTACGTTTGCCACACTTCTTTACACAGCTAGGCGTGAGCCAGAGAGCCTTGGTCACTGAGGCCTACCTAAGGTACTGCCATACTCACCCAGTAGATCCCACGCAGAGGTCCCTGTGCCCCAAAGGGCGTCCACGGAAGGGCCCTGTTCCTCCCGTTGTGTTTCCTTGAGGTAATCAGAAACCGCTGAGGATACCTGTAGGAGCTCAGGTATGAAGCTGGGCGACCCTGGCCAAACCTGATTCCCCTCCGTGCTAGACGAGACAGTGGCGGGTCCTCAGCTGCCTGAAGCACACTCCTCGCGCGCACCTTCTCTTTGCTGCCGGAAGGCCTCACGTAAGAAGTCTGAGTTGACTCGTGACAGAAGAAGTCTGGGTTGACTCGTGTGAGGCCTGCTGCTCTCCGTTCCTTGCTGGGAGCTTCAGCAGGAGCGCTCTGGAGCTCGCCGGCAGGAGAATTGTGAGTCCCCCGGCCCCACCCCGGCCTCAAGCAAAAGTCCAGATTTCCCCCCTTAGTAACACCTCGGAGTGCCAGAGGGAGCGGAGGGGCGTGCGTTAACGGAATGCTTCAACCGTGGAAGGTATTTCACGAGACACTGTGCACTCACGTTCGTTGTAACAACTGTCAAAGGGCACTCACTGTATGCCTTCCAACTCCTCGGCCGCGTTGGAGCCCCAGGAAGTAAATGCGTTCGTTTGACTAAGCTCCGTGAACGCGCAACGGTGATGGCGAAGCGCTGCCCTGTTCGCTCGAAAGCTCTCGTTCGTGCGGCCTTCACACGGCCTCAAGGTACGCAGTTCTAAACAGCCTTCCATTCCATGCTGGTGTGCCAAGCCCCCCACCCACCCGCAGGGAGGAATTTGGGCTCTTCTGAGAAACACCAGTGTGCGCCACAAGTGAAACCAGGGCGTCTCCCCCAGGACGTGGCCGACCGGCAGCCGGATGCCAGAGGTGTACTTCCAGCCGGAAAAAGAGGGAAAAGGACAGCTTTCCCAGGGACAGTTCTGGACCCTTGGGACCATCCAGAATCACCAAGGCCTCACCTTTGCACGGCCTGGGGAACGCTCTTCCTCACGTCCAGCAATCCCCACGTCAAAACCTTTCTCAGCAGAGGCAGGCACTCTCTCCCTTGTACTAGCTAGCTCGGCAGAGCCTTCCTAGAAACATGCTGGGTCATTCAGCTTGAACGTGGGACGCGGAGGGGAGAGTACGCTTTCTCCCCGTTTGGAGGCGCCTTGCGCTTCGCTTCAAAGCTGCCTTGAACAGCACTAGCGGCCCGACGTCTCTGCACGGCAGGGCTGTCGTTGTGGGCCGAGGCTGCGTGTTCTCCCAAAGCGAAAACCGTGCTGGCAATCCCTTTCTAGGAACTCCTCCCACGGCACCCCAGGTTCAGCTCCGGCCGAACGAAAGGTGACCTCAGGCCTCAAGGTGAAGTTCCAGCGTTTCACGTCAGGGGAGCTGGGTGTGCAGGGGTCTCCGATGAGGCCATACTCCACCACGGAGTGCCTTAACCCGGCGACGCTCCTGGGGACACACAGGGTAAGGAGCCCATTCACCAGTTTCGCCTGATGACCTCTCTCCGTGCCGGAACGGCGGCCTCTGGCTTCTGAGGAGCCTTAGCGTAAGCAGGCCCCTGGAGACAGCTCTTCACATTCATAGCTAGGGCAGTGTACTCCTCTCTGGGTTGCCCAGGTTGAGTGGCCCAGTCGTCAGAGAGACTGGCGAAAGCAGCGCTGGGCGGACTCCCTTTGCCGGTCAGTCGAACGGCCTCCTTGACTGAAAGAGAACTGCAGTGCCAAAAGACACCGCGCTGACGACTGGCTCCGGGAAGAGACTCGGGGCAGCACTCTCACAGAAGCGAAAGCTAGGCCGTGGGCCCAGCCTGAGGAGCAGTACGTACGTTTGCCACACTTCTTTACACAGCTAGGCGTGAGCCAGAGAGCCTTGGTCACTGAGGCCTACCTAAGGTACTGCCATACTCACCCAGTAGATCCCACGCAGAGGTCCCTGTGCCCCAAAGGGCCTCCACGGAAGGGCCCTGTTCCTCCCGTTGTGTTTCCTTGAGGTAATCAGAAACCGCTGAGGATACCTGTAGGAGCTCAGGTATGAAGCTGGGCGACCCTGGCCAAACCTGATTCCCCTCGGTGTTAGACGAGACAGTGGCGGGTCCTCAGCTGCCTGAAGCACACTCCTCGCGCGCACCTTCTCTTTGCTGCCGGAAGGCCTCACGTAAGAAGTCTGAGTTGACTCGTGACAGAAGAAGTCTGGGTTGACTCGTGTGAGGCCTGCTGCTCTCCGTTCCTTGCTGGGAGCTTCAGCAGGAGCGCTCTGGAGCTCGCCGGCAGGAGAATTGTGAGTCCCCCGGCCCCACCCCGGCCTCAAGCAAAAGTCCAGATTTCCCCCCTTAGTAACACCTCGGAGTGCCAGAGGGAGCGGAGGGGCGTGCGTTAACGGAATGCTTCAACCGTGGAAGGTATTTCACGAGACACTGTGCACTCACGTTCGTTGTAACAACTGTCAAAGGGCACTCACTGTATGCCTTCCAACTCCTCGGCCGCGTTGGAGCCCCAGGAAGTAAATGCGTTCGTTTGACTAAGCTCCGTGAACGCGCAACGGTGATGGCGAAGCGCTGCCCTGTTCGCTCGAAAGCTCTCCTTCGTGCGGCCTTCACACGGCCTCAAGGTACGCAGTTCTAAACAGCCTTCCATTCCATGCTGGTGTGCCAAGCCCCCCACCCACCCGCAGGGAGGAATTTGGGCTCTTCTGAGAAACACCAGTGTGCGCCACAAGTGAAACCAGGGCGTCTCCCCCAGGACGTCGCCGACCGGCAGCCGGATGCCAGAGGTGTACTTCCAGCCGGAAAAAGAGGGAAAAGGACAGCTTTCCCAGGGACAGTTCTGGACCCTTGGGACCATCCAGAATCACCAAGGCCTCACCTTTGCACGGCCTGGGGAACGCTCTTCCTCACGTCCAGCAATCCCCACGTCAAAACCTTTCTCAGCAGAGGCAGGCACTCTCTCCCTTGTACTAGCTAGCTCGGCAGAGCCTTCCGAGAAACATGCTGGGTCATTCAGCTTGAACGTGGGACGCGGAGGGGAGAGTACGCTTTCTCCCCGTTTGGAGGCGCCTTGCGCTTGGCTTCAAAGCTGCCTTGAACAGCACTAGCGGCCCGACGTCTCTGCACGGCAGGGCTGTCGTTGTGGGCCGAGGCTGCGTGTTCTCCCAAAGCGAAAACCGTGCTGGCAATCCCTTTCTAGGAACTCCTCCCACGGCACCCCAGGTTCAGCTCCGGCCGAACGAAAGGTGACCTCAGGCCTCAAGGTGAAGTTCCAGCGTTTCACGTCAGGGGAGCTGGGTGTGCAGGGGTCTCCGATGAGGCCATACTCCACCACGGAGTGCCTTAACCCGGCGACGCTCCTGGGGACACACAGGGTAAGGAGCCCATTCACCAGTTTCGCCTGATGACCTCTCTCCGTGCCGGAACGGCGGCCTCTGGCTTCTGAGGAGCCTTAGCGTAAGCAGGCCCCTGGAGACAGCTCTTCACATTCATAGCTAGGGCAGTGTACTCCTCTCTGGGTTGCCCAGGTTGAGTGGCCCAGTCGTCAGAGAGACTGGCGAAAGCAGCGCTGGGCGGACTCCCTTT
This sequence comes from Globicephala melas, assembly GCF_963455315.2. Lineage (NCBI taxonomy): Eukaryota > Metazoa > Chordata > Mammalia > Artiodactyla > Delphinidae > Globicephala > Globicephala melas. The sequence goes on from NW_027207322.1 coordinate 608,649, forward strand.
GCCGGTCAGTCGAACGGCCTCCTTGACTGAAAGAGAACTGCAGTGCCAAAAGACACCGCGCTGACGACTGGCTCCGGGAAGAGACTCGGGGCAGCGCTCTCACAGAAGCGAAAGCTAGGCCGTGGGCCCAGCCTGAGGAGCAGTACGTACGTTTGCCACACTTCTTTACACAGCTAGGCGTGAGCCAGAGAGCCTTGGTCACTGAGGCCTACCTAAGGTACTGCCATACTCACCCAGTAGATCCCACGCAGAGGTCCCTGTGCCCCAAAGGGCCTCCACGGAAGGGCCCTGTTCCTCCCGTTGTGTTTCCTTGAGGTAATCAGAAACCGCTGAGGATACCTGTAGGAGCTCAGGTATGAAGCTGGGCGACCCTGGCCAAACCTGATTCCCCTCCGTGTTAGACGAGACAGTGGCGGGTCCTCAGCTGCCTGAAGCACACTCCTCGCGCGCACCTTCTCTTTGCTGCCGGAAGGCCTCACGTAAGAAGTCTGAGTTGACTCGTGACAGAAGAAGTCTGGGTTGACTCGTGTGAGGCCTGCTGCTCTCCGTTCCTTGCTGGGAGCTTCAGCAGGAGCGCTCTGGAGCTCGCCGGCAGGAGAATTGTGAGTCCCCCGGCCCCACCCCGGCCTCAAGCAAAAGTCCAGATTTCCCCCCTTAGTAACACCTCGGAGTGCCAGAGGGAGCGGAGGGGCGTGCGTTAACGGAATGCTTCAACCGTGGAAGGTATTTCACGAGACACTGTGCACTCACGTTCGTTGTAACAACTGTCAAAGGGCACTCACTGTATGCCTTCCAACTCCTCGGCCGCGTTGGAGCCCCAGGAAGTAAATGCGTTCGTTTGACTAAGCTCCGTGAACGCGCAACGGTGATGGCGAAGCGCTGCCCTGTTCGCTCGAAAGCTCTCGTTCGTGCGGCCTTCACACGGCCTCAAGGTACGCAGTTCTAAACAGCCTTCCATTCCATGCTGGTGTGCCAAGCCCCCCACCCACCCGCAGGGAGGAATTTGGGCTCTTCTGAGAAACACCAGTGTGCGCCACAAGTGAAACCAGGGCGTCTCCCCCAGGACGTGGCCGACCGGCAGCCGGATGCCAGAGGTGTACTTCCAGCCGGAAAAAGAGGGAAAAGGACAGCTTTCCCAGGGACAGTTCTGGACCCTTGGGACCATCCAGAATCACCAAGGCCTCACCTTTGCACGGCCTGGGGAACGCTCTTCCTCACGTCCAGCAATCCCCACGTCAAAACCTTTCTCAGCAGAGGCAGGCACTCTCTCCCTTGTACTAGCTAGCTCGGCAGAGCCTTCCGAGAAACATGCTGCGTCATTCAGCTTGAACGTGGGACGCGGAGGGGAGAGTACGCTTTCTCCCCGTTTGGAGGCGCCTTGCGCTTGGCTTCAAAGCTGCCTTGAACAGCACTAGCGGCCCGACGTCTCTGCACGGCAGGGCTGTCGTTGTGGGCCGAGGCTGCGTGTTCTCCCAAAGCGAAAACCGTGCTGGCAATCCCTTTCTAGGAACTCCTCCCACGGCACCCCAGGTTCAGCTCCGGCCGAACGAAAGGTGACCTCAGGCCTCAAGGTGAAGTTCCAGCGTTTCACGTCAGGGGAGTTGGGTGTGCAGGGGTCTCCGATGAGGCCATACTCCACCACGGAGTGCCTTAACCCTGCGACGCTCCTGGGGACACACAGGGTAAGGAGCCCATTCACCAGTTTCGCCTGATGACCTCTCTCCGTGCCGGAACGGCGGCCTCTGGCTTCTGAGGAGCCTTAGCGTAAGCAGGCCCCTGGAGACAGCTCTTCACATTCATAGCTAGGGCAGTGTACTCCTCTCTGGGTTGCCCAGGTTGAGTGGCCCAGTCGTCAGAGAGACTGGCGAAAGCAGCGCTGGGCGGACTCCCTTTGCCAGTCAGTCGAACGGCCTCCTTGACTGAAAGAGAACTGCAGTGCCAAAAGACACCGCGCTGACGACTGGCTCCGGGAAGAGACTCGGGACAGCGCTCTCACAGAAGCGAAAGCTAGGCCGTGGGCCCAGCCTGAGGAGCAGTACGTACGTTTGCCACACTTCTTTACACAGCTAGGCGTGAGCCAGAGAGCCTTGGTCACTGAGGCCTACCTAAGGTACTGCCATACTCACCCAGTAGATCCCACGCAGAGGTCCCTGTGCCCCAAAGGGCCTCCACGGAAGGGCCCTGTTCCTCCCGTTGTGTTTCCTTGAGGTAATCAGAAACCGCTGAGGATACCTGTAGGAGCTCAGGTATGAAGCTGGGCGACCCTGGCCAAACCTGATTCCCCTCCGTGCTAGACGAGACAGTGGCGGGTCCTCAGCTGCCTGAAGCACACTCCTCGCGCGCACCTTCTCTTTGCTGCCGGAAGGCCTCACGTAAGAAGTCTGAGTTGACTCGTGACAGAAGAAGTCTGGGTTGACTCGTGTGAGGCCTGCTGCTCTCCGTTCCTTGCTGGGAGCTTCAGCAGGAGCGCTCTGGAGCTCGCCGGCAGGAGAATTGTGAGTCCCCCGGCCCCACCCCGGCCTCAAGCAAAAGTCCAGATTTCCCCCCTTAGTAACACCTCGGAGTGCCAGAGGGAGCGGAGGGGCGTGCGTTAACGGAATGCTTCAACCGTGGAAGGTATTTCACGAGACACTGTGCACTCACGTTCGTTGTAACAACTGTCAAAGGGCACTCACTGTATGCCTTCCAACTCCTCGGCCGCGTTGGAGCCCCAGGAAGTAAATGCGTTCGTTTGACTAAGCTCCGTGAACGCGCAACGGTGATGGCGAAGCGCTGCCCTGTTCGCTCGAAAGCTCTCGTTCGTGCGGCCTTCACACGGCCTCAAGGTACGCAGTTCTAAACAGCCTTCCATTCCATGCTGGTGTGCCAAGCCCCCCACCCACCCGCAGGGAGGAATTTGGGCTCTTCTGAGAAACACCAGTGTGCGCCACAAGTGAAACCAGGGCGTCTCCCCCAGGACGTGGCCGACCGGCAGCCGGATGCCAGAGGTGTACTTCCAGCCGGAAAAAGAGGGAAAAGGACAGCTTTCCCAGGGACAGTTCTGGACCCTTGGGACCATCCAGAATCACCAAGGCCTCACCTTTGCACGGCCTGGGGAACGCTCTTCCTCACGTCCAGCAATCCCCACGTCAAAACCTTTCTCAGCAGAGGCAGGCACTCTCTCCCTTGTACTAGCTAGCTCGGCAGAGCCTTCCGAGAAACATGCTGGGTCATTCAGCTTGAACGTGGGACGCGGAGGGGAGAGTACGCTTTCTCCCCGTTTGGAGGCGCCTTGCGCTTGGCTTCAAAGCTGCCTTGAACAGCACTAGCGGCCCGACGTCTCTGCACGGCAGGGCTGTCGTTGTGGGCCGAGGCTGCGTGTTCTCCCAAAGCGAAAACCGTGCTGGCAATCCCTTTCTAGGAACTCCTCCCACGGCACCCCAGGTTCAGCTCCGGCCGAACGAAAGGTGACCTCAGGCCTCAAGGTGAAGTTCCAGCGTTTCACGTCAGGGGAGCTGGGTGTGCAGGGGTCTCCGATGAGGCCATACTCCACCACGGAGTGCCTTAACCCGGCGACGCTCCTGGGGACACACAGGGTAAGGAGCCCATTCACCAGTTTCGCCTGATGACCTCTCTCCGTGCCGGAACGGCGGCCTCTGGCTTCTGAGGAGCCTTAGCGTAAGCAGGCCCCTGGAGACAGCTCTTCACATTCATAGCTAGGGCAGTGTACTCCTCTCTGGGTTGCCCAGGTTGAGTGGCCCAGTCGTCAGAGAGACTGGCGAAAGCAGCGCTGGGCGGACTCCCTTTGCCGGTCAGTCGAACGGCCTCCTTGACTGAAAGAGAACTGCAGTGCCAAAAGACACCGCGCTGACGACTGGCTCCGGGAAGAGACTCGGGGCAGCACTCTCACAGAAGCGAAAGCTAGGCCGTGGGCCCAGCCTGAGGAGCAGTACGTACGTTTGCCACACTTCTTTACACAGCTAGGCGTGAGCCAGAGAGCCTTGGTCACTGAGGCCTACCTAAGGTACTGCCATACTCACCCAGTAGATCCCACGCAGAGGTCCCTGTGCCCCAAAGGGCCTCCACGGAAGGGCCCTGTTCCTCCCGTTGTGTTTCCTTGAGGTAATCAGAAACCGCTGAGGATACCTGTAGGAGCTCAGGTATGAAGCTGGGCGACCCTGGCCAAACCTGATTCCCCTCCGTGTTAGACGAGACAGTGGCGGGTCCTCAGCTGCCTGAAGCACACTCCTCGCGCGCACCTTCTCTTTGCTGCCGGAAGGCCTCACGTAAGAAGTCTGAGTTGACTCGTGACAGAAGAAGTCTGGGTTGACTCGTGTGAGGCCTGCTGCTCTCCGTTCCTTGCTGGGAGCTTCAGCAGGAGCGCTCTGGAGCTCGCCGGCAGGAGAATTGTGAGTCCCCCGGCCCCACCCCGGCCTCAAGCAAAAGTCCAGATTTCCCCCCTTAGTAACACCTCGGAGTGCCAGAGGGAGCGGAGGGGCGTGCGTTAACGGAATGCTTCAACCGTGGAAGGTATTTCACGAGACACTGTGCACTCACGTTCGTTGTAACAACTGTCAAAGGGCACTCACTGTATGCCTTCCAACTCCTCGGCCGCGTTGGAGCCCCAGGAAGTAAATGCGTTCGTTTGACTAAGCTCCGTGAACGCGCAACGGTGATGGCGAAGCGCTGCCCTGTTCGCTCGAAAGCTCTCGTTCGTGCGGCCTTCACACGGCCTCAAGGTACGCAGTTCTAAACAGCCTTCCATTCCATGCTGGTGTGCCAAGCCCCCCACCCACCCGCAGGGAGGAATTTGGGCTCTTCTGAGAAACACCAGTGTGCGCCACAAGTGAAACCAGGGCGTCTCCCCCAGGACGTGGCCGACCGGCAGCCGGATGCCAGAGGTGTACTTCCAGCCGGAAAAAGAGGGAAAAGGACAGCTTTCCCAGGGACAGTTCTGGACCCTTGGGACCATCCAGAATCACCAAGGCCTCACCTTTGCACGGCCTGGGGAACGCTCTTCCTCACGTCCAGCAATCCCCACGTCAAAACCTTTCTCAGCAGAGGCAGGCACTCTCTCCCTTGTACTAGCTAGCTCGGCAGAGCCTTCCGAGAAACATGCTGGGTCATTCAGCTTGAACGTGGGACGCGGAGGGGAGAGTACGCTTTCTCCCCGTTTGGAGGCGCCTTGCGCTTGGCTTCAAAGCTGCCTTGAACAGCACTAGCGGCCCGACGTCTCTGCACGGCAGGGCTGTCGTTGTGGGCCGAGGCTGCGTGTTCTCCCAAAGCGAAAACCGTGCTGGCAATCCCTTTCTAGGAACTCCTCCCACGGCACCCCAGGTTCAGCTCCGGCCGAACGAAAGGTGACCTCAGGCCTCAAGGTGAAGTTCCAGCGTTTCACGTCAGGGGAGCTGGGTGTGCAGGGGTCTCCGATGAGGCCATACTCCACCACGGAGTGCCTTAACCCTGCGACGCTCCTGGGGACACACAGGGTAAGGAGCCCATTCACCAGTTTCGCCTGATGACCTCTCTCCGTGCCGGAACGGCGGCCTCTGGCTTCTGAGGAGCCTTAGCGTAAGCAGGCCCCTGGAGACAGCTCTTCACATTCATAGCTAGGGCAGTGTACTCCTCTCTGGGTTGCCCAGGTTGAGTGGCCCAGTCGTCAGAGAGACTGGCGAAAGCAGCGCTGGGCGGACTCCCTTTGCCGGTCAGTCGAACGGCCTCCTTGACTGAAAGAGAACTGCAGTGCCAAAAGACACCGCGCTGACGACTGGCTCCGGGAAGAGACTCGGGGCAGCACTCTCACAGAAGCGAAAGCTAGGCCGTGGGCCCAGCCTGAGGAGCAGTACGTACGTTTGCCACACTTCTTTACACAGCTAGGCGTGAGCCAGAGAGCCTTGGTCACTGAGGCCTACCTAAGGTACTGCCATACTCACCCAGTAGATCCCACGCAGAGGTCCCTGTGCCCCAAAGGGCGTCCACGGAAGGGCCCTGTTCCTCCCGTTGTGTTTCCTTGAGGTAATCAGAAACCGCTGAGGATACCTGTAGGAGCTCAGGTATGAAGCTGGGCGACCCTGGCCAAACCTGATTCCCCTCCGTGCTAGACGAGACAGTGGCGGGTCCTCAGCTGCCTGAAGCACACTCCTCGCGCGCACCTTCTCTTTGCTGCCGGAAGGCCTCACGTAAGAAGTCTGAGTTGACTCGGGACAGAAGAAGTCTGGGTTGACTCGTGTGAGGCCTGCTGCTCTCCGTTCCTTGCTGGGAGCTTCAGCAGGAGCGCTCTGGAGCTCGCCGGCAGGAGAATTGTGAGTCCCCCGGCCCCACCCCGGCCTCAAGCAAAAGTCCAGATTTCTCCCCTTAGTAACACCTCGGAGTGCCAGAGGGAGCGGAGGGGCGTGCGTTAACGGAATGCTTCAACCGTGGAAGGTATTTCACGAGACACTGTGCACTCACGTTCGTTGTAACAACTGTCAAAGGGCACTCACTGTATGCCTTCCAACTCCTCGGCCGCGTTGGAGCCCCAGGAAGTAAATGCGTTCGTTTGACTAAGCTCCGTGAACGCGCAACGGCGATGGCGAAGCGCTGCCCTGTTCGCTCGAAAGCTCTCGTTCGTGCGGCCTTCACACGGCCTCAAGGTACGCAGTTCTAAACAGCCTTCCATTCCATGCTGGTGTGCCAAGCCCCCCACCCACCCGCAGGGAGGAATTTGGGCTCTTCTGAGAAACACCAGTGTGCGCCACAAGTGAAACCAGGGCGTCTCCCCCAGGACGTCGCCGACCGGCAGCCGGATGCCAGAGGTGTACTTCCAGCCGGAAAAAGAGGGAAAAGGACAGCTTTCCCAGGGACAGTTCTGGACCCTTGGGACCATCCAGAATCACCAAGGCCTCACCTTTGCACGGCCTGGGGAACGCTCTTCCGCCTGTCCAGCAATCCCCACGTCAAAACCTTTCTCAGCAGAGGCAGGCACTCTCTCCCTTGTACCAGATAGCTCGGCAGAGCCTTCCGAGAAACATGCTGGGTCATTCAGCTTGAACGTGGGACGCGGAGGGGAGAGTACGCTTTCTCCCCGTTTGGAGGCGCCTTGCGCTTGGCTTCAAAGCTGCCTTGAACAGCACTAGCGGCCCGACGTCTCTGCACGGCAGGGCTGTCGTTGTGGGCCGAGGCTGCGTGTTCTCCCAAAGCGAAAACCGTGCTGGCAATCCCTTTCTAGGAACTCCTCCCACGGCACCCCAGGTTCAGCTCCGGCCGAACGAAAGGTGACCTCAGGCCTCAAGGTGAAGTTCCAGCGTTTCACGTCAGGGGAGCTGGGTGTGCAGGGGTCTCCGATGAGGCCATACTCCACCACGGAGTGCCTTAACCCGGCGACGCTCCTGGGGACACACAGGGTAAGGAGCCCATTCACCAGTTTCGCCTGATGACCTCTCTCCGTGCCGGAACGGCGGCCTCTGGCTTCTGAGGAGCCTTAGCGTAAGCAGGCCCCTGGAGACAGCTCTTCACATTCATAGCTAGGGCAGTGTACTCCTCTCTGGGTTGCCCAGGTTGAGTGGCCCAGTCGTCAGAGAGACTGGCGAAAGCAGCGCTGGGCGGACTCCCTTTGCCGGTCAGTCGAACGGCCTCCTTGACTGAAAGAGAACTGCAGTGCCAAAAGACACCGCGCTGACGACTGGCTCCGGGAAGAGACTCGGGGCAGCACTCTCACAGAAGCGAAAGCTAGGCCGTGGGCCCAGCCTGAGGAGCAGTACGTACGTTTGCCACACTTCTTTACACAGCTAGGCGTGAGCCAGAGAGCCTTGGTCACTGAGGCCTACCTAAGGTACTGCCATACTCACCCAGTAGATCCCACGCAGAGGTCCCTGTGCCCCAAAGGGCCTCCACGGAAGGGCCCTGTTCCTCCCGTTGTGTTTCCTTGAGGTAATCAGAAACCGCTGAGGATACCTGTAGGAGCTCAGGTATGAAGCTGGGCGACCCTGGCCAAACCTGATTCCCCTCCGTGTTAGACGAGACAGTGGCGGGTCCTCAGCTGCCTGAAGCACACTCCTCGCGCGCACCTTCTCTTTGCTGCCGGAAGGCCTCACGTAAGAAGTCTGAGTTGACTCGTGACAGAAGAAGTCTGGGTTGACTCGTGTGAGGCCTGCTGCTCTCCGTTCCTTGCTGGGAGCTTCAGCAGGAGCTCTCTGGAGCTCGCCGGCAGGAGAATTGTGAGTCCCCCGGCCCCACCCCGGCCTCAAGCAAAAGTCCAGATTTCCCCCCTTAGTAACACCTCGGAGTGCCAGAGGGAGCGGAGGGGCGTGCGTTAACGGAATGCTTCAACCGTGGAAGGTATTTCACGAGACACTGTGCACTCACGTTCGTTGTAACAACTGTCAAAGGGCACTCACTGTATGCCTTCCAACTCCTCGGCCGCGTTGGAGCCCCAGGAAGTAAATGCGTTCGTTTGACTAAGCTCCGTGAACGCGCAACGGTGATGGCGAAGCGCTGCCCTGTTCGCTCGAAAGCTCTCGTTCGTGCGGCCTTCACACGGCCTCAAGGTACGCAGTTCTAAACAGCCTTCCATTCCATGCTGGTGTGCCAAGCCCCCCACCCACCCGCAGGGAGGAATTTGGGCTCTTCTGAGAAACACCAGTGTGCGCCACAAGTGAAACCAGGGCGTCTCCCCCAGGACGTCGCCGACCGGCAGCCGGATGCCAGAGGTGTACTTCCAGCCGGAAAAAGAGGGAAAAGGACAGCTTTCCCAGGGACAGTTCTGGACCCTTGGGACCATCCAGAATCACCAAGGCCTCACCTTTGCACGGCCTGGGGAACGCTCTTCCTCACGTCCAGCAATCCCCACGTCAAAACCTTTCTCAGCAGAGGCAGGCACTCTCTCCCTTGTACTAGCTAGCTCGGCAGAGCCTTCCGAGAAACATGCTGCGTCATTCAGCTTGAACGTGGGACGCGGAGGGGAGAGTACGCTTTCTCCCCGTTTGGAGGCGCCTTGCGCTTGGCTTCAAAGCTGCCTTGAACAGCACTAGCGGCCCGACGTCTCTGCACGGCAGGGCTGTCGTTGTGGGCCGAGGCTGCGTGTTCTCCCAAAGCGAAAACCGTGCTGGCAATCCCTTTCTAGGAACTCCTCCCACGGCACCCCAGGTTCAGCTCCGGCCGAACGAAAGGTGACCTCAGGCCTCAAGGTGAAGTTCCAGCGTTTCACGTCAGGGGAGCTGGGTGTGCAGGGGTCTCCGATGAGGCCATACTCCACCACGGAGTGCCTTAACCCGGCGACGCTCCTGGGGACACACAGGGTAAGGAGCCCATTCACCAGTTTCGCCTGATGACCTCTCTCCGTGCCGGAACGGCGGCCTCTGGCTTCTGAGGAGCCTTAGCGTAAGCAGGCCCCTGGAGACAGCTCTTCACATTCATAGCTAGGGCAGTGTACTCCTCTCTGGGTTGCCCAGGTTGAGTGGCCCAGTCGTCAGAGAGACTGGCGAAAGCAGCGCTGGGCGGACTCCCTTTGCCGGTCAGTCGAACGGCCTCCTTGACTGAAAGAGAACTGCAGTGCCAAAAGACACCGCGCTGACGACTGGCTCCGGGAAGAGACTCGGGGCAGCACTCTCACAGAAGCGAAAGCTAGGCCGTGGGCCCAGCCTGAGGAGCAGTACGTACGTTTGCCACACTTCTTTACACAGCTAGGCGTGAGCCAGAGAGCCTTGGTCACTGAGGCCTACCTAAGGTACTGCCATACTCACCCAGTAGATCCCACGCAGAGGTCCCTGTGCCCCAAAGGGCCTCCACGGAAGGGCCCTGTTCCTCCCGTTGTGTTTCCTTGAGGTAATCAGAAACCGCTGAGGATACCTGTAGGAGCTCAGGTATGAAGCTGGGCGACCCTGGCCAAACCTGATTCCCCTCCGTGTTAGACGAGACAGTGGCGGGTCCTCAGCTGCCTGAAGCACACTCCTCGCGCGCACCTTCTCTTTGCTGCCGGAAGGCCTCACGTAAGAAGTCTGAGTTGACTCGTGACAGAAGAAGTCTGGGTTGACTCGTGTGAGGCCTGCTGCTCTCCGTTCCTTGCTGGGAGCTTCAGCAGGAGCGCTCTGGAGCTCGCCGGCAGGAGAATTGTGAGTCCCCCGGCCCCACCCCGGCCTCAAGCAAAAGTCCAGATTTCCCCCCTTAGTAACACCTCGGAGTGCCAGAGGGAGCGGAGGGGCGTGCGTTAACGGAATGCTTCAACCGTGGAAGGTATTTCACGAGACACTGTGCACTCACGTTCGTTGTAACAACTGTCAAAGGGCACTCACTGTATGCCTTCCAACTCCTCGGCCGCGTTGGAGCCCCAGGAAGTAAATGCGTTCGTTTGACTAAGCTCCGTGAACGCGCAACGGTGATGGCGAAGCGCTGCCCTGTTCGCTCGAAAGCTCTCGTTCGTGCGGCCTTCACACGGCCTCAAGGTACGCAGTTCTAAACAGCCTTCCATTCCATGCTGGTGTGCCAAGCCCCCCACCCACCCGCAGGGAGGAATTTGGGCTCTTCTGAGAAACACCAGTGTGCGCCACAAGTGAAACCAGGGCGTCTCCCCCAGGACGTGGCCGACCGGCAGCCGGATGCCAGAGGTGTACTTCCAGCCGGAAAAAGAGGGAAAAGGACAGCTTTCCCAGGGACAGTTCTGGACCCTTGGGACCATCCAGAATCACCAAGGCCTCACCTTTGCACGGCCTGGGGAACGCTCTTCCTCACGTCCAGCAATCCCCACGTCAAAACCTTTCTCAGCAGAGGCAGGCACTCTCTCCCTTGTACTAGCTAGCTCGGCAGAGCCTTCCGAGAAACATGCTGGGTCATTCAGCTTGAACGTGAGACGCGGAGGGGAGAGTACGCTTTCTCCCCGTTTGGAGGCGCCTTGCGCTTGGCTTCAAAGCTGCCTTGAACAGCACTAGCGGCCCGACGTCTCTGCACGGCAGGGCTGTCGTTGTGGGCCGAGGCTGCGTGTTCTCCCAAAGCGAAAACCGTGCTGGCAATCCCTTTCTAGGAACTCCTCCCACGGCACCCCAGGTTCAGCTCCGGCCGAACGAAAGGTGACCTCAGGCCTCAAGGTGAAGTTCCAGCGTTTCACGTCAGGGGAGCTGGGTGTGCAGGGGTCTCCGATGAGGCCATACTCCACCACGGAGTGCCTTAACCCGGCGACGCTCCTGGGGACACACAGGGTAAGGAACCCATTCACCAGTTTCGCCTGATGACCTCTCTCCGTGCCGGAACGGCGGCCTCTGGCTTCTGAGGAGCCTTAGCGTAAGCAGGCCCCTGGAGACAGCTCTTCACATTCATAGCTAGGGCAGTGTACTCCTCTCTGGGTTGCCCAGGTTGAGTGGCCCAGTCGTCAGAGAGACTGGCGAAAGCAGCGCTGGGCGGACTCCCTTTGCCGGTCAGTCGAACGGCCTCCTTGACTGAAAGAGAACTGCAGTGCCAAAAGACACCGCGCTGACGACTGGCTCCGGGAAGAGACTCGGGGCAGCACTCTCACAGAAGCGAAAGCTAGGCCGTGGGCCCAGCCTGAGGAGCAGTACGTACGTTTGCCACACTTCTTTACACAGCTAGGCGTGAGCCAGAGAGCCTTGGTCACTGAGGCCTACCTAAGGTACTGCCATACTCACCCAGTAGATCCCACGCAGAGGTCCCTGTGCCCCAAAGGGCCTCCACGGAAGGGCCCTGTTCCTCCCGTTGTGTTTCCTTGAGGTAATCAGAAACCGCTGAGGATACCTGTAGGAGCTCAGGTATGAAGCTGGGCGACCCTGGCCAAACCTGATTCCCCTCCGTGTTAGACGAGACAGTGGCGGGTCCTCAGCTGCCTGAAGCACACTCCTCGCGCGCACCTTCTCTTTGCTGCCGGAAGGCCTCACGTAAGAAGTCTGAGTTGACTCGTGACAGAAGAAGTCTGGGTTGACTCGTGTGAGGCCTGCTGCTCTCCGTTCCTTGCTGGGAGCTTCAGCAGGAGCGCTCTGGAGCTCGCCGGCAGGAGAATTGTGAGTCCCCCGGCCCCACCCCGGCCTCAAGCAAAAGTCCAGATTTCCCCCCTTAGTAACACCTCGGAGTGCCAGAGGGAGCGGAGGGGCGTGCGTTAACGGAATGCTTCAACCGTGGAAGGTATTTCACGAGACACTGTGCACTCACGTTCGTTGTAACAACTGTCAAAGGGCACTCACTGTATGCCTTCCAACTCCTCGGCCGCGTTGGAGCCCCAGGAAGTAAATGCGTTCGTTTGACTAAGCTCCGTGAACGCGCAACGGTGATGGCGAAGCGCTGCCCTGTTCGCTCGAAAGCTCTCGTTCGTGCGGCCTTCACACGGCCTCAAGGTACGCAGTTCTAAACAGCCTTCCATTCCATGCTGGTGTGCCAAGCCCCCCACCCACCCGCAGGGAGGAATTTGGGCTCTTCTGAGAAACACCAGTGTGCGCCACAAGTGAAACCAGGGCGTCTCCCCCAGGACGTCGCCGACCGGCAGCCGGATGCCAGAGGTGTACTTCCAGCCGGAAAAAGAGGGAAAAGGACAGCTTTCCCAGGGACAGTTCTGGACCCTTGGGCCATCCAGAATCACCAAGGCCTCACCTTTGCACGGCCTGGGGAACGCTCTTCCTCACGTCCAGCAATCCCCACGTCAAAACCTTTCTCAGCAGAGGCAGGCACTCTCTCCCTTGTACTAGCTAGCTCGGCAGAGCCTTCCGAGAAACATGCTGGGTCATTCAGCTTGAACGTGGGACGCGGAGGGGAGAGTACGCTTTCTCCCCGTTTGGAGGCGCCTTGCGCTTGGCTTCAAAGCTGCCTTGAACAGCACTAGCGGCCCGACGTCTCTGCACGGCAGGGCTGTCGTTGTGGGCCGAGGCTGCGTGTTCTCCCAAAGCGAAAACCGTGCTGGCAATCCCTTTCTAGGAACTCCTCCCACGGCACCCCAGGTTCAGCTCCGGCCGAACGAAAGGTGACCTCAGGCCTCAAGGTGAAGTTCCAGCGTTTCACGTCAGGGGAGCTGGGTGTGCAGGGGTCTCCGATGAGGCCATACTCCACCACGGAGTGCCTTAACCCGGCGACGCTCCTGGGGACACACAGGGTAAGGAGCCCATTCACCAGTTTCGCCTGATGACCTCTCTCCGTGCCGGAACGGCGGCCTCTGGCTTCTGAGGAGCCTTAGCGTAAGCAGGCCCCTGGAGACAGCTCTTCACATTCATAGCTAGGGCAGTGTACTCCTCTCTGGGTTGCCCAGGTTGAGTGGCCCAGTCGTCAGAGAGACTGGCGAAAGCAGCGCTGGGCGGACTCCCTTTGCCGGTCAGTCGAACGGCCTCCTTGACTGAAAGAGAACTGCAGTGCCAAAAGACACCGCGCTGACGACTGGCTCCGGGAAGAGACTCGGGGCAGCACTCTCACAGAAGCGAAAGCTAGGCCGTGGGCCCAGCCTGAGGAGCAGTACGTACGTTTGCCACACTTCTTTACACAGCTAGGCGTGAGCCAGAGAGCCTTGGTCACTGAGGCCTACCTAAGGTACTGCCATACTCACCCAGTAGATCCCACGCAGAGGTCCCTGTGCCCCAAAGGGCCTCCACGGAAGGGCCCTGTTCCTCCCGTTGTGTTTCCTTGAGGTAATCAGAAACCGCTGAGGATACCTGTAGGAGCTCAGGTATGAAGCTGGGCGACCCTGGCCAAACCTGATTCCCCTCCGTGTTAGACGAGACAGTGGCGGGTCCTCAGCTGCCTGAAGCACACTCCTCGCGCGCACCTTCTCTTTGCTGCCGGAAGGCCTCACGTAAGAAGTCTGAGTTGACTCGTGACAGAAGAAGTCTGGGTTGACTCGTGTGAGGCCTGCTGCTCTCCGTTCCTTGCTGGGAGCTTCAGCAGGAGCGCTCTGGAGCTCGCCGGCAGGAGAATTGTGAGTCCCCCGGCCCCACCCCGGCCTCAAGCAAAAGTCCAGATTTCCCCCCTTAGTAACACCTCGGAGTGCCAGAGGGAGCGGAGGGGCGTGCGTTAACGGAATGCTTCAACCGTGGAAGGTATTTCACGAGACACTGTGCACTCACGTTCGTTGTAACAACTGTCAAAGGGCACTCACTGTATGCCTTCCAACTCCTCGGCCGCGTTGGAGCCCCAGGAAGTAAATGCGTTCGTTTGACTAAGCTCCGTGAACGCGCAACGGTGATGGCGAAGCGCTGCCCTGTTCGCTCGAAAGCTCTCGTTCGTGCGGCCTTCACACGGCCTCAAGGTACGCAGTTCTAAACAGCCTTCCATTCCATGCTGGTGTGCCAAGCCCCCCACCCACCCGCAGGGAGGAATTTGGGCTCTTCTGAGAAACACCAGTGTGCGCCACAAGTGAAACCAGGGCGTCTCCCCCAGGACGTGGCCGACCGGCAGCCGGATGCCAGAGGTGTACTTCCAGCCGGAAAAAGAGGGAAAAGGACAGCTTTCCCAGGGACAGTTCTGGACCCTTGGGACCATCCAGAATCACCAAGGCCTCACCTTTGCACGGCCTGGGGAACGCTCTTCCTCACGTCCAGCAATCCCCACGTCAAAACCTTTCTCAGCAGAGGCAGGCACTCTCTCCCTTGTACTAGCTAGCTCGGCAGAGCCTTCCGAGAAACATGCTGGGTCATTCAGCTTGAACGTGGGACGCGGAGGGGAGAGTACGCTTTCTCCCCGTTTGGAGGCGCCTTGCGCTTGGCTTCAAAGCTGCCTTGAACAGCACTAGCGGCCCGACGTCTCTGCACGGCAGGGCTGTCGTTGTGGGCCGAGGCTGCGTGTTCTCCCAAAGCGAAAACCGTGCTGGCAATCCCTTTCTAGGAACTCCTCCCACGGCACCCCAGGTTCAGCTCCGGCCGAACGAAAGGTGACCTCAGGCCTCAAGGTGAAGTTCCAGCGTTTCACGTCAGGGGAGCTGGGTGTGCAGGGGTCTCCGATGAGGCCATACTCCACCACGGAGTGCCTTAACCCTGCGACGCTCCTGGGGACACACAGGGTAAGGAGCCCATTCACCAGTTTCGCCTGATGACCTCTCTCCGTGCCGGAACGGCGGCCTCTGGCTTCTGAGGAGCCTTAGCGTAAGCAGGCCCCTGGAGACAGCTCTTCACATTCATAGCTAGGGCAGTGTACTCCTCTCTGGGTTGCCCAGGTTGAGTGGCCCAGTCGTCAGAGAGACTGGCGAAAGCAGCGCTGGGCGGACTCCCTTTGCCGGTCAGTCGAACGGCCTCCTTGACTGAAAGAGAACTGCAGTGCCAAAAGACACCGCGCTGACGACTGGCTCCGGGAAGAGACTCGGGGCAGCACTCTCACAGAAGCGAAAGCTAGGCCGTGGGCCCAGCCTGAGGAGCAGTACGTACGTTTGCCACACTTCTTTACACAGCTAGGCGTGAGCCAGAGAGCCTTGGTCACTGAGGCCTACCTAAGGTACTGCCATACTCACCCAGTAGATCCCACGCAGAGGTCCCTGTGCCCCAAAGGGCCTCCACGGAAGGGCCCTGTTCCTCCCGTTGTGTTTCCTTGAGGTAATCAGAAACCGCTGAGGATACCTGTAGGAGCTCAGGTATGAAGCTGGGCGACCCTGGCCAAACCTGATTCCCCTCCGTGCTAGACGAGACAGTGGCGGGTCCTCAGCTGCCTGAAGCACACTCCTCGCGCGCACCTTCTCTTTGCTGCCGGAAGGCCTCACGTAAGAAGTCTGAGTTGACTCGGGACAGAAGAAGTCTGGGTTGACTCGTGTGAGGCCTGCTGCTCTCCGTTCCTTGCTGGGAGCTTCAGCAGGAGCGCTCTGGAGCTCGCCGGCAGGAGAATTGTGAGTCCCCCGGCCCCACCCCGGCCTCAAGCAAAAGTCCAGATTTCCCCCCTTAGTAACACCTCGGAGTGCCAGAGGGAGCGGAGGGGCATGCGTTAACGGAATGCTTCAACCGTGGAAGGTATTTCACGAGACACTGTGCACTCACGTTCGTTGTAACAACTGTCAAAGGGCACTCACTGTATGCCTTCCAACTCCTCGGCCGCGTTGGAGCCCCAGGAAGTAAATGCGTTCGTTTGACTAAGCTCCGTGAACGCGCAACGGTGATGGCGAAGCGCTGCCCTGTTCGCTCGAAAGCTCTCGTTCGTGCGGCCTTCACACGGCCTCAAGGTACGCAGTTCTAAACAGCCTTCCATTCCATGCTGGTGTGCCAAGCCCCCCACCCACCCGCAGGGAGGAATTTGGGCTCTTCTGAGAAACACCAGTGTGCGCCACAAGTGAAACCAGGGCGTCTCCCCCAGGACGTGGCCGACCGGCAGCCGGATGCCAGAGGTGTACTTCCAGCCGGAAAAAGAGGGAAAAGGACAGCTTTCCCAGGGACAGTTCTGGACCCTTGGGACCATCCAGAATCACCAAGGCCTCACCTTTGCACGGCCTGGGGAACGCTCTTCCGCCTGTCCAGCAATCCCCAGGTCAAAACCTTTCTCAGCAGAGGCAGGCACTCTCTCCCTTGTACCAGATAGCTCGGCAGAGCCTTCCGAGAAACATGCTGCGTCATTCAGCTTGAACGTGGGACGCGGAGGGGAGAGTACGCTTTCTCCCCGTTTGGAGGCGCCTTGCGCTTGGCTTCAAAGCTGCCTTGAACAGCACTAGCGGCCCGACGTCTCTGCACGGCAGGGCTGTCGTTGTGGGCCGAGGCTGCGTGTTCTCCCAAAGCGAAAACCGTGCTGGCAATCCCTTTCTAGGAACTCCTCCCACGGCACCCCAGGTTCAGCTCCGGCCGAACGAAAGGTGACCTCAGGCCTCAAGGTGAAGTTCCAGCGTTTCACGTCAGGGGAGCTGGGTGTGCAGGGGTCTCCGATGAGGCCATACTCCACCACGGAGTGCCTTAACCCTGCGACGCTCCTGGGGACACACAGGGTAAGGAGCCCATTCACCAGTTTCGCCTGATGACCTCTCTCCGTGCCGGAACGGCGGCCTCTGGCTTCTGAGGAGCCTTAGCGTAAGCAGGCCCCTGGAGACAGCTCTTCACATTCATAGCTAGGGCAGTGTACTCCTCTCTGGGTTGCCCAGGTTGAGTGGCCCAGTCGTCAGAGAGACTGGCGAAAGCAGCGCTGGGCGGACTCCCTTTGCCGGTCAGTCGAACGGCCTCCTTGACTGAAAGAGAACTGCAGTGCCAAAAGACACCGCGCTGACGACTGGCTCCGGGAAGAGACTCGGGGCAGCACTCTCACAGAAGCGAAAGCTAGGCCGTGGGCCCAGCCTGAGGAGCAGTACGTACGTTTGCCACACTTCTTTACACAGCTAGGCGTGAGCCAGAGAGCCTTGGTCACTGAGGCCTACCTAAGGTACTGCCATACTCACCCAGTAGATCCCACGCAGAGGTCCCTGTGCCCCAAAGGGCCTCCACGGAAGGGCCCTGTTCCTCCCGTTGTGTTTCCTTGAGGTAATCAGAAACCGCTGAGGATACCTGTAGGAGCTCAGGTATGAAGCTGGGCGACCCTGGCCAAACCTGATTCCCCTCCGTGCTAGACGAGACAGTGGCGGGTCCTCAGCTGCCTGAAGCACACTCCTCGCGCGCACCTTCTCTTTGCTGCCGGAAGGCCTCACGTAAGAAGTCTGAGTTGACTCGTGACAGAAGAAGTCTGGGTTGACTCGTGTGAGGCCTGCTGCTCTCCGTTCCTTGCTGGGAGCTTCAGCAGGAGCGCTCTGGAGCTCGCCGGCAGGAGAATTGTGAGTCCCCCGGCCCCACCCCGGCCTCAAGCAAAAGTCCAGATTTCTCCCCTTAGTAACACCTCGGAGTGCCAGAGGGAGCGGAGGGGCGTGCGTTAACGGAATGCTTCAACCGTGGAAGGTATTTCACGAGACACTGTGCACTCACGTTCGTTGTAACAACTGTCAAAGGGCACTCACTGTATGCCTTCCAACTCCTCGGCCGCGTTGGAGCCCCAGGAAGTAAATGCGTTCGTTTGACTAAGCTCCGTGAACGCGCAACGGCGATGGCGAAGCGCTGCCCTGTTCGCTCGAAAGCTCTCGTTCGTGCGGCCTTCACACGGCCTCAAGGTACGCAGTTCTAAACAGCCTTCCATTCCATGCTGGTGTGCCAAGCCCCCCACCCACCCGCAGGGAGGAATTTGGGCTCTTCTGAGAAACACCAGTGTGCGCCACAAGTGAAACCAGGGCGTCTCCCCCAGGACGTCGCCGACCGGCAGCCGGATGCCAGAGGTGTACTTCCAGCCGGAAAAAGAGGGAAAAGGACAGCTTTCCCAGGGACAGTTCTGGACCCTTGGGACCATCCAGAATCACCAAGGCCTCACCTTTGCACGGCCTGGGGAACGCTCTTCCGCCTGTCCAGCAATCCCCACGTCAAAACCTTTCTCAGCAGAGGCAGGCACTCTCTCCCTTGTACCAGATAGCTCGGCAGAGCCTTCCGAGAAACATGCTGGGTCATTCAGCTTGAACGTGGGACGCGGAGGGGAGAGTACGCTTTCTCCCCGTTTGGAGGCGCCTTGCGCTTGGCTTCAAAGCTGCCTTGAACAGCACTAGCGGCCCGACGTCTCTGCACGGCAGGGCTGTCGTTGTGGGCCGAGGCTGCGTGTTCTCCCAAAGCGAAAACCGTGCTGGCAATCCCTTTCTAGGAACTCCTCCCACGGCACCCCAGGTTCAGCTCCGGCCGAACGAAAGGTGACCTCAGGCCTCAAGGTGAAGTTCCAGCGTTTCACGTCAGGGGAGCTGGGTGTGCAGGGGTCTCCGATGAGGCCATACTCCACCACGGAGTGCCTTAACCCGGCGACGCTCCTGGGGACACACAGGGTAAGGAGCCCATTCACCAGTTTCGCCTGATGACCTCTCTCCGTGCCGGAACGGCGGCCTCTGGCTTCTGAGGAGCCTTAGCGTAAGCAGGCCCCTGGAGACAGCTCTTCACATTCATAGCTAGGGCAGTGTACTCCTCTCTGGGTTGCCCAGGTTGAGTGGCCCAGTCGTCAGAGAGACTGGCGAAAGCAGCGCTGGGCGGACTCCCTTTGCCGGTCAGTCGAACGGCCTCCTTGACTGAAAGAGAACTGCAGTGCCAAAAGACACCGCGCTGACGACTGGCTCCGGGAAGAGACTCGGGGCAGCACTCTCACAGAAGCGAAAGCTAGGCCGTGGGCCCAGCCTGAGGAGCAGTACGTACGTTTGCCACACTTCTTTACACAGCTAGGCGTGAGCCAGAGAGCCTTGGTCACTGAGGCCTACCTAAGGTACTGCCATACTCACCCAGTAGATCCCACGCAGAGGTCCCTGTGCCCCAAAGGGCCTCCACGGAAGGGCCCTGTTCCTCCCGTTGTGTTTCCTTGAGGTAATCAGAAACCGCTGAGGATACCTGTAGGAGCTCAGGTATGAAGCTGGGCGACCCTGGCCAAACCTGATTCCCCTCCGTGCTAGACGAGACAGTGGCGGGTCCTCAGCTGCCTGAAGCACACTCCTCGCGCGCACCTTCTCTTTGCTGCCGGAAGGCCTCACGTAAGAAGTCTGAGTTGACTCGTGACAGAAGAAGTCTGGGTTGACTCGTGTGAGGCCTGCTGCTCTCCGTTCCTTGCTGGGAGCTTCAGCAGGAGCGCTCTGGAGCTCGCCGGCAGGAGAATTGTGAGTCCCCCGGCCCCACCCCGGCCTCAAGCAAAAGTCCAGATTTCCCCCCTTAGTAACACCTCGGAGTGCCAGAGGGAGCGGAGGGGCGTGCGTTAACGGAATGCTTCAACCGTGGAAGGTATTTCACGAGACACTGTGCACTCACGTTCGTTGTAACAACTGTCAAAGGGCACTCACTGTATGCCTTCCAACTCCTCGGCCGCGTTGGAGCCCCAGGAAGTAAATGCGTTCGTTTGACTAAGCTCCGTGAACGCGCAACGGCGATGGCGAAGCGCTGCCCTGTTCGCTCGAAAGCTCTCGTTCGTGCGGCCTTCACACGGCCTCAAGGTACGCAGTTCTAAACAGCCTTCCATTCCATGCTGGTGTGCCAAGCCCCCCACCCACCCGCAGGGAGGAATTTGGGCTCCTCTGAGAAACACCAGTGTGCGCCACAAGTGAAACCAGGGCGTCTCCCCCAGGACGTGGCCGACCGGCAGCCGGATGCCAGAGGTGTACTTCCAGCCGGAAAAAGAGGGAAAAGGACAGCTTTCCCAGGGACAGTTCTGGACCCTTGGGACCATCCAGAATCACCAAGGCCTCACCTTTGCACGGCCTGGGGAACGCTCTTCCTCACGTCCAGCAATCCCCACGTCAAAACCTTTCTCAGCAGAGGCAGGCACTCTCTCCCTTGTACTAGCTAGCTCGGCAGAGCCTTCCGAGAAACATGCTGCGTCATTCAGCTTGAACGTGGGACGCGGAGGGGAGAGTACGCTTTCTCCCCGTTTGGAGGCGCCTTGCGCTTGGCTTCAAAGCTGCCTTGAACAGCACTAGCGGCCCGACGTCTCTGCACGGCAGGGCTGTCGTTGTGGGCCGAGGCTGCGTGTTCTCCCAAAGCGAAAACCGTGCTGGCAATCCCTTTCTAGGAACTCCTCCCACGGCTCCCCAGGTTCAGCTCCGGCCGAACGAAAGGTGACCTCAGGCCTCAAGGTGAAGTTCCAGCGTTTCACGTCAGGGGAGCTGGGTGTGCAGGGGTCTCCGATGAGGCCATACTCCACCACGGAGTGCCTTAACCCTGCGACGCTCCTGGGGACACACAGGGTAAGGAGCCCATTCACCAGTTTCGCCTGATGACCTCTCTCCGTGCCGGAACGGCGGCCTCTGGCTTCTGAGGAGCCTTAGCGTAAGCAGGCCCCTGGAGACAGCTCTTCACATTCATAGCTAGGGCAGTGTACTCCTCTCTGGGTTGCCCAGGTTGAGTGGCCCAGTCGTCAGAGAGACTGGCGAAAGCAGCGCTGGGCGGACTCCCTTTGCCGGTCAGTCGAACGGCCTCCTTGACTGAAAGAGAACTGCAGTGCCAAAAGACACCGCGCTGACGACTGGCTCCGGGAAGAGACTCGGGGCAGCACTCTCACAGAAGCGAAAGCTAGGCCGTGGGCCCAGCCTGAGGAGCAGTACGTACGTTTGCCACACTTCTTTACACAGCTAGGCGTGAGCCAGAGAGCCTTGGTCACTGAGGCCTACCTAAGGTACTGCCATACTCACCCAGTAGATCCCACGCAGAGGTCCCTGTGCCCCAAAGGGCCTCCACGGAAGGGCCCTGTTCCTCCCGTTGTGTTTCCTTGAGGTAATCAGAAACCGCTGAGGATACCTGTAGGAGCTCAGGTATGAAGCTGGGCGACCCTGGCCAAACCTGATTCCCCTCCGTGCTAGACGAGACAGTGGCGGGTCCTCAGCTGCCTGAAGCACACTCCTCGCGCGCACCTTCTCTTTGCTGCCGGAAGGCCTCACGTAAGAAGTCTGAGTTGACTCGTGACAGAAGAAGTCTGGGTTGACTCGTGTGAGGCCTGCTGCTCTCCGTTCCTTGCTGGGAGCTTCAGCAGGAGCGCTCTGGAGCTCGCCGGCAGGAGAATTGTGAGTCCCCCGGCCCCACCCCGGCCTCAAGCAAAAGTCCAGATTTCCCCCCTTAGTAACACCTCGGAGTGCCAGAGGGAGCGGAGGGGCATGCGTTAACGGAATGCTTCAACCGTGGAAGGTATTTCACGAGACACTGTGCACTCACGTTCGTTGTAACAACTGTCAAAGGGCACTCACTGTATGCCTTCCAACTCCTCGGCCGCGTTGGAGCCCCAGGAAGTAAATGCGTTCGTTTGACTAAGCTCCGTGAACGCGCAACGGCGATGGCGAAGCGCTGCCCTGTTCGCTCGAAAGCTCTCGTTCGTGCGGCCTTCACACGGCCTCAAGGTACGCAGTTCTAAACAGCCTTCCATTCCATGCTGGTGTGCCAAGCCCCCCACCCACCCGCAGGGAGGAATTTGGGCTCTTCTGAGAAACACCAGTGTGCGCCACAAGTGAAACCAGGGCGTCTCCCCCAGGACGTCGCCGACCGGCAGCCGGATGCCAGAGGTGTACTTCCAGCCGGAAAAAGAGGGAAAAGGACAGCTTTCCCAGGGACAGTTCTGGACCCTTGGGACCATCCAGAATCACCAAGGCCTCACCTTTGCACGGCCTGGGGAACGCTCTTCCGCCTGTCCAGCAATCCCCACGTCAAAACCTTTCTCAGCAGAGGCAGGCACTCTCTCCCTTGTACCAGATAGCTCGGCAGAGCCTTCCGAGAAACATGCTGCGTCATTCAGCTTGAACGTGGGACGCGGAGGGGAGAGTACGCTTTCTCCCCGTTTGGAGGCGCCTTGCGCTTGGCTTCAAAGCTGCCTTGAACAGCACTAGCGGCCCGACGTCTCTGCACGGCAGGGCTGTCGTTGTGGGCCGAGGCTGCGTGTTCTCCCAAAGCGAAAACCGTGCTGGCAATCCCTTTCTAGGAACTCCTCCCACGGCACCCCAGGTTCAGCTCCGGCCGAACGAAAGGTGACCTCAGGCCTCAAGGTGAAGTTCCAGCGTTTCACGTCAGGGGAGCTGGGTGTGCAGGGGTCTCCGATGAGGCCATACTCCACCACGGAGTGCCTTAACCCTGCGACGCTCCTGAGGACACACAGGGTAAGGAGCCCATTCACCAGTTTCGCCTGATGACCTCTCTCCGTGCCGGAACGGCGGCCTCTGGCTTCTGAGGAGCCTTAGCGTAAGCAGGCCCCTGGAGACAGCTCTTCACATTCATAGCTAGGGCAGTGTACTCCTCTCTGGGTTGCCCAGGTTGAGTGGCCCAGTCGTCAGAGAGACTGGCGAAAGCAGCGCTGGGCGGACTCCCTTTGCCGGTCAGTCGAACGGCCTCCTTGACTGAAAGAGAACTGCAGTGCCAAAAGACACCGCGCTGACGACTGGCTCCGGGAAGAGACTCGGGGCAGCACTCTCACAGAAGCGAAAGCTAGGCCGTGGGCCCAGCCTGAGGAGCAGTACGTACGTTTGCCACACTTCTTTACACAGCTAGGCGTGAGCCAGAGAGCCTTGGTCACTGAGGCCTACCTAAGGTACTGCCATACTCACCCAGTAGATCCCACGCAGAGGTCCCTGTGCCCCAAAGGGCCTCCACGGAAGGGCCCTGTTCCTCCCGTTGTGTTTCCTTGAGGTAATCAGAAACCGCTGAGGATACCTGTAGGAGCTCAGGTATGAAGCTGGGCGACCCTGGCCAAACCTGATTCCCCTCCGTGCTAGACGAGACAGTGGCGGGTCCTCAGCTGCCTGAAGCACACTCCTCGCGCGCACCTTCTCTTTGCTGCCGGAAGGCCTCACGTAAGAAGTCTGAGTTGACTCGTGACAGAAGAAGTCTGGGTTGACTCGTGTGAGGCCTGCTGCTCTCCGTTCCTTGCTGGGAGCTTCAGCAGGAGCGCTCTGGAGCTCGCCGGCAGGAGAATTGTGAGTCCCCCGGCCCCAACCCGGCCTCAAGCAAAAGTCCAGATTTCCCCCCTTAGTAACACCTCGGAGTGCCAGAGGGAGCGGAGGGGCGTGCGTTAACGGAATGCTTCAACCGTGGAAGGTATTTCACGAGACACTGTGCACTCACGTTCGTTGTAACAACTGTCAAAGGGCACTCACTGTATGCCTTCCAACTCCTCGGCCGCGTTGGAGCCCCAGGAAGTAAATGCGTTCGTTTGACTAAGCTCCGTGAACGCGCAACGTTGATGGCGAAGCGCTGCCCTGTTCGCTCGAAAGCTCTCGTTCGTGCGGCCTTCACACGGCCTCAAGGTACGCAGTTCTAAACAGCCTTCCATTCCATGCTGGTGTGCCAAGCCCCCCACCCACCCGCAGGGAGGAATTTGGGCTCTTCTGAGAAACACCAGTGTGCGCCACAAGTGAAACCAGGGCGTCTCCCCCAGGACGTCGCCGACCGGCAGCCGGATGCCAGAGGTGTACTTCCAGCCGGAAAAAGAGGGAAAAGGACAGCTTTCCCAGGGACAGTTCTGGACCCTTGGGACCATCCAGAATCACCAAGGCCTCACCTTTGCACGGCCTGGGGAACGCTCTTCCGCCTGTCCAGCAATCCCCAGGTCAAAACCTTTCTCAGCAGAGGCAGGCACTCTCTCCCTTGTACCAGATAGCTCGGCAGAGCCTTCCGAGAAACATGCTGCGTCATTCAGCTTGAACGTGGGACGCGGAGGGGAGAGTACGCTTTCTCCCCGTTTGGAGGCGCCTTGCGCTTGGCTTCAAAGCTGCCTTGAACAGCACTAGCGGCCCGACGTCTCTGCACGGCAGGGCTGTCGTTGTGGGCCGAGGCTGCGTGTTCTCCCAAAGCGAAAACCGTGCTGGCAATCCCTTTCTAGGAACTCCTCCCACGGCACCCCAGGTTCAGCTCCGGCCGAACGAAAGGTGACCTCAGGCCTCAAGGTGAAGTTCCAGCGTTTCACGTCAGGGGAGCTGGGTGTGCAGGGGTCTCCGATGAGGCCATACTCCACCACGGAGTGCCTTAACCCTGCGACGCTCCTGGGGACACACAGGGTAAGGAGCCCATTCACCAGTTTCGCCTGATGACCTCTCTCCGTGCCGGAACGGCGGCCTCTGGCTTCTGAGGAGCCTTAGCGTAAGCAGGCCCCTGGAGACAGCTCTTCACATTCATAGCTAGGGCAGTGTACTCCTCTCTGGGTTGCCCAGGTTGAGTGGCCCAGTCGTCAGAGAGACTGGCGAAAGCAGCGCTGGGCGGACTCCCTTTGCCGGTCAGTCGAACGGCCTCCTTGACTGAAAGAGAACTGCAGTGCCAAAAGACACCGCGCTGACGACTGGCTCCGGGAAGAGACTCGGGGCAGCACTCTCACAGAAGCGAAAGCTAGGCCGTGGGCCCAGCCTGAGGAGCAGTACGTACGTTTGCCACACTTCTTTACACAGCTAGGCGTGAGCCAGAGAGCCTTGGTCACTGAGGCCTACCTAAGGTACTGCCATACTCACCCAGTAGATCCCACGCAGAGGTCCCTGTGCCCCAAAGGGCCTCCACGGAAGGGCCCTGTTCCTCCCGTTGTGTTTCCTTGAGGTAATCAGAAACCGCTGAGGATACCTGTAGGAGCTCAGGTATGAAGCTGGGCGACCCTGGCCAAACCTGATTCCCCTCCGTGCTAGACGAGACAGTGGCGGGTCCTCAGCTGCCTGAAGCACACTCCTCGCGCGCACCTTCTCTTTGCTGCCGGAAGGCCTCACGTAAGAAGTCTGAGTTGACTCGTGACAGAAGAAGTCTGGGTTGACTCGTGTGAGGCCTGCTGCTCTCCGTTCCTTGCTGGGAGCTTCAGCAGGAGCGCTCTGGAGCTCGCCGGCAGGAGAATTGTGAGTCCCCCGGCCCCACCCCGGCCTCAAGCAAAAGTCCAGATTTCCCCCCTTAGTAACACCTCGGAGTGCCAGAGGGAGCGGAGGGGCGTGCGTTAACGGAATGCTTCAACCGTGGAAGGTATTTCACGAGACACTGTGCACTCACGTTCGTTGTAACAACTGTCAAAGGGCACTCACTGTATGCCTTCCAACTCCTCGGCCGCGTTGGAGCCCCAGGAAGTAAATGCGTTCGTTTGACTAAGCTCCGTGAACGCGCAACGGCGATGGCGAAGCGCTGCCCTGTTCGCTCGAAAGCTCTCGTTCGTGCGGCCTTCACACGGCCTCAAGGTACGCAGTTCTAAACAGCCTTCCATTCCATGCTGGTGTGCCAAGCCCCCCACCCACCCGCAGGGAGGAATTTGGGCTCTTCTGAGAAACACCAGTGTGCGCCACAAGTGAAACCAGGGCGTCTCCCCCAGGACGTCGCCGACCGGCAGCCGGATGCCAGAGGTGTACTTCCAGCCGGAAAAAGAGGGAAAAGGACAGCTTTCCCAGGGACAGTTCTGGACCCTTGGGACCATCCAGAATCACCAAGGCCTCACCTTTGCACGGCCTGGGGAACGCTCTTCCGCCTGTCCAGCAATCCCCACGTCAAAACCTTTCTCAGCAGAGGCAGGCACTCTCTCCCTTGTACCAGATAGCTCGGCAGAGCCTTCCGAGAAACATGCTGCGTCATTCAGCTTGAACGTGGGACGCGGAGGGGAGAGTACGCTTTCTCCCCGTTTGGAGGCGCCTTGCGCTTGGCTTCAAAGCTGCCTTGAACAGCACTAGCGGCCCGACGTCTCTGCACGGCAGGGCTGTCGTTGTGGGCCGAGGCTGCGTGTTCTCCCAAAGCGAAAACCGTGCTGGCAATCCCTTTCTAGGAACTCCTCCCACGGCACCCCAGGTTCAGCTCCGGCCGAACGAAAGGTGACCTCAGGCCTCAAGGTGAAGTTCCAGCGTTTCACGTCAGGGGAGCTGGGTGTGCAGGGGTCTCCGATGAGGCCATACTCCACCACGGAGTGCCTTAACCCTGCGACGCTCCTGGGGACACACAGGGTAAGGAGCCCATTCACCAGTTTCGCCTGATGACCTCTCTCCGTGCCGGAACGGCGGCCTCTGGCTTCTGAGGAGCCTTAGCGTAAGCAGGCCCCTGGAGACAGCTCTTCACATTCATAGCTAGGGCAGTGTACTCCTCTCTGGGTTGCCCAGGTTGAGTGGCCCAGTCGTCAGAGAGACTGGCGAAAGCAGCGCTGGGCGGACTCCCTTTGCCGGTCAGTCGAACGGCCTCCTTGACTGAAAGAGAACTGCAGTGCCAAAAGACACCGCGCTGACGACTGGCTCCGGGAAGAGACTCGGGGCAGCACTCTCACAGAAGCGAAAGCTAGGCCGTGGGCCCAGCCTGAGGAGCAGTACGTACGTTTGCCACACTTCTTTACACAGCTAGGCGTGAGCCAGAGAGCCTTGGTCACTGAGGCCTACCTAAGGTACTGCCATACTCACCCAGTAGATCCCACGCAGAGGTCCCTGTGCCCCAAAGGGCCTCCACGGAAGGGCCCTGTTCCTCCCGTTGTGTTTCCTTGAGGTAATCAGAAACCGCTGAGGATACCTGTAGGAGCTCAGGTATGAAGCTGGGCGACCCTGGCCAAACCTGATTCCCCTCCGTGCTAGACGAGACAGTGGCGGGTCCTCAGCTGCCTGAAGCACACTCCTCGCGCGCACCTTCTCTTTGCTGCCGGAAGGCCTCACGTAAGAAGTCTGAGTTGACTCGTGACAGAAGAAGTCTGGGTTGACTCGTGTGAGGCCTGCTGCTCTCCGTTCCTTGCTGGGAGCTTCAGCAGGAGCGCTCTGGAGCTCGCCGGCAGGAGAATTGTGAGTCCCCCGGCCCCACCCCGGCCTCAAGCAAAAGTCCAGATTTCCCCCCTTAGTAACACCTCGGAGTGCCAGAGGGAGCGGAGGGGCGTGCGTTAACGGAATGCTTCAACCGTGGAAGGTATTTCACGAGACACTGTGCACTCACGTTCGTTGTAACAACTGTCAAAGGGCACTCACTGTATGCCTTCCAACTCCTCGGCCGCGTTGGAGCCCCAGGAAGTAAATGCGTTCGTTTGACTAAGCTCCGTGAACGCGCAACGGCGATGGCGAAGCGCTGCCCTGTTCGCTCGAAAGCTCTCGTTCGTGCGGCCTTCACACGGCCTCAAGGTACGCAGTTCTAAACAGCCTTCCATTCCATGCTGGTGTGCCAAGCCCCCCACCCACCCGCAGGGAGGAATTTGGGCTCTTCTGAGAAACACCAGTGTGCGCCACAAGTGAAACCAGGGCGTCTCCCCCAGGACGTCGCCGACCGGCAGCCGGATGCCAGAGGTGTACTTCCAGCCGGAAAAAGAGGGAAAAGGACAGCTTTCCCAGGGACAGTTCTGGACCCTTGGGACCATCCAGAATCACCAAGGCCTCACCTTTGCACGGCCTGGGGAACGCTCTTCCGCCTGTCCAGCAATCCCCACGTCAAAACCTTTCTCAGCAGAGGCAGGCACTCTCTCCCTTGTACCAGATAGCTCGGCAGAGCCTTCCGAGAAACATGCTGCGTCATTCAGCTTGAACGTGGGACGCGGAGGGGAGAGTACGCTTTCTCCCCGTTTGGAGGCGCCTTGCGCTTGGCTTCAAAGCTGCCTTGAACAGCACTAGCGGCCCGACGTCTCTGCACGGCAGGGCTGTCGTTGTGGGCCGAGGCTGCGTGTTCTCCCAAAGCGAAAACCGTGCTGGCAATCCCTTTCTAGGAACTCCTCCCACGGCACCCCAGGTTCAGCTCCGGCCGAACGAAAGGTGACCTCAGGCCTCAAGGTGAAGTTCCAGCGTTTCACGTCAGGGGAGCTGGGTGTGCAGGGGTCTCCGATGAGGCCATACTCCACCACGGAGTGCCTTAACCCTGCGACGCTCCTGGGGACACACAGGGTAAGGAGCCCATTCACCAGTTTCGCCTGATGACCTCTCTCCGTGCCGGAACGGCGGCCTCTGGCTTCTGAGGAGCCTTAGCGTAAGCAGGCCCCTGGAGACAGCTCTTCACATTCATAGCTAGGGCAGTGTACTCCTCTCTGGGTTGCCCAGGTTGAGTGGCCCAGTCGTCAGAGAGACTGGCGAAAGCAGCGCTGGGCGGACTCCCTTTGCCGGTCAGTCGAACGGCCTCCTTGACTGAAAGAGAACTGCAGTGCCAAAAGACACCGCGCTGACGACTGGCTCCGGGAAGAGACTCGGGGCAGCACTCTCACAGAAGCGAAAGCTAGGCCGTGGGCCCAGCCTGAGGAGCAGTACGTACGTTTGCCACACTTCTTTACACAGCTAGGCGTGAGCCAGAGAGCCTTGGTCACTGAGGCCTACCTAAGGTACTGCCATACTCACCCAGTAGATCCCACGCAGAGGTCCCTGTGCCCCAAAGGGCCTCCACGGAAGGGCCCTGTTCCTCCCGTTGTGTTTCCTTGAGGTAATCAGAAACCGCTGAGGATACCTGTAGGAGCTCAGGTATGAAGCTGGGCGACCCTGGCCAAACCTGATTCCCCTCCGTGCTAGACGAGACAGTGGCGGGTCCTCAGCTGCCTGAAGCACACTCCTCGCGCGCACCTTCTCTTTGCTGCCGGAAGGCCTCACGTAAGAAGTCTGAGTTGACTCGTGACAGAAGAAGTCTGGGTTGACTCGTGTGAGGCCTGCTGCTCTCCGTTCCTTGCTGGGAGCTTCAGCAGGAGCGCTCTGGAGCTCGCCGGCAGGAGAATTGTGAGTGCCGCGGCCCCACCCCGGCCTCAAGCAAAAGTCCAGATTTCCCCCCTTAGTAACACCTCGGAGTGCCAGAGGGAGCGGAGGGGCGTGCGTTAACGGAATGCTTCAACCGTGGAAGGTATTTCACGAGACACTGTGCACTCACGTTCGTTGTAACAACTGTCAAAGGGCACTCACTGTATGCCTTCCAACTCCTCGGCCGCGTTGGAGCCCCAGGAAGTAAATGCGTTCGTTTGACTAAGCTCCGTGAACGCGCAACGGTGATGGCGAAGCGCTGCCCTGTTCGCTCGAAAGCTCTCGTTCGTGCGGCCTTCACACGGCCTCAAGGTACGCAGTTCTAAACAGCCTTCCATTCCATGCTGGTGTGCCAAGCCCCCCACCCACCCGCAGGGAGGAATTTGGGCTCTTCTGAGAAACACCAGTGTGCGCCACAAGTGAAACCAGGGCGTCTCCCCCAGGACGTCGCCGACCGGCAGCCGGATGCCAGAGGTGTACTTCCAGCCGGAAAAAGAGGGAAAAGGACAGCTTTCCCAGGGACAGTTCTGGACCCTTGGGACCATCCAGAATCACCAAGGCCTCACCTTTGCACGGCCTGGGGA
This sequence comes from Globicephala melas, assembly GCF_963455315.2. NCBI lineage: Eukaryota > Metazoa > Chordata > Mammalia > Artiodactyla > Delphinidae > Globicephala > Globicephala melas. Next base: position 638,247 of record NW_027207322.1, read on the forward strand.
ACGCTCTTCCGCCTGTCCAGCAATCCCCACGTCAAAACCTTTCTCAGCAGAGGCAGGCACTCTCTCCCTTGTACCAGATAGCTCGGCAGAGCCTTCCGAGAAACATGCTGGGTCATTCAGCTTGAACGTGGGACGCGGAGGGGAGAGTACGCTTTCTCCCCGTTTGGAGGCGCCTTGCGCTTGGCTTCAAAGCTGCCTTGAACAGCACTAGCGGCCCGACGTCTCTGCACGGCAGGGCTGTCGTTGTGGGCCGAGGCTGCGTGTTCTCCCAAAGCGAAAACCGTGCTGGCAATCCCTTTCTAGGAACTCCTCCCACGGCACCCCAGGTTCAGCTCCGGCCGAACGAAAGGTGACCTCAGGCCTCAAGGTGAAGTTCCAGCGTTTCACGTCAGGGGAGCTGGGTGTGCAGGGGTCTCCGATGAGGCCATACTCCACCACGGAGTGCCTTAACCCTGCGACGCTCCTGGGGACACACAGGGTAAGGAGCCCATTCACCAGTTTCGCCTGATGACCTCTCTCCGTGCCGGAACGGCGGCCTCTGGCTTCTGAGGAGCCTTAGCGTAAGCAGGCCCCTGGAGACAGCTCTTCACATTCATAGCTAGGGCAGTGTACTCCTCTCTGGGTTGCCCAGGTTGAGTGGCCCAGTCGTCAGAGAGACTGGCGAAAGCAGCGCTGGGCGGACTCCCTTTGCCGGTCAGTCGAACGGCCTCCTTGACTGAAAGAGAACTGCAGTGCCAAAAGACACCGCGCTGACGACTGGCTCCGGGAAGAGACTCGGGGCAGCACTCTCACAGAAGCGAAAGCTAGGCCGTGGGCCCAGCCTGAGGAGCAGTACGTACGTTTGCCACACTTCTTTACACAGCTAGGCGTGAGCCAGAGAGCCTTGGTCACTGAGGCCTACCTAAGGTACTGCCATACTCACCCAGTAGATCCCACGCAGAGGTCCCTGTGCCCCAAAGGGCCTCCACGGAAGGGCCCTGTTCCTCCCGTTGTGTTTCCTTGAGGTAATCAGAAACCGCTGAGGATACCTGTAGGAGCTCAGGTATGAAGCTGGGCGACCCTGGCCAAACCTGATTCCCCTCCGTGCTAGACGAGACAGTGGCGGGTCCTCAGCTGCCTGAAGCACACTCCTCGCGCGCACCTTCTCTTTGCTGCCGGAAGGCCTCACGTAAGAAGTCTGAGTTGACTCGTGACAGAAGAAGTCTGGGTTGACTCGTGTGAGGCCTGCTGCTCTCCGTTCCTTGCTGGGAGCTTCAGCAGGAGCGCTCTGGAGCTCGCCGGCAGGAGAATTGTGAGTCCCCCGGCCCCACCCCGGCCTCAAGCAAAAGTCCAGATTTCCCCCCTTAGTAACACCTCGGAGTGCCAGAGGGAGCGGAGGGGCGTGCGTTAACGGAATGCTTCAACCGTGGAAGGTATTTCACGAGACACTGTGCACTCACGTTCGTTGTAACAACTGTCAAAGGGCACTCACTGTATGCCTTCCAACTCCTCGGCCGCGTTGGAGCCCCAGGAAGTAAATGCGTTCGTTTGACTAAGCTCCGTGAACGCGCAACGTTGATGGCGAAGCGCTGCCCTGTTCGCTCGAAAGCTCTCGTTCGTGCGGCCTTCACACGGCCTCAAGGTACGCAGTTCTAAACAGCCTTCCATTCCATGCTGGTGTGCCAAGCCCCCCACCCACCCGCAGGGAGGAATTTGGGCTCTTCTGAGAAACACCAGTGTGCGCCACAAGTGAAACCAGGGCGTCTCCCCCAGGACGTCGCCGACCGGCAGCCGGATGCCAGAGGTGTACTTCCAGCCGGAAAAAGAGGGAAAAGGACAGCTTTCCCAGGGACAGTTCTGGACCCTTGGGACCATCCAGAATCACCAAGGCCTCACCTTTGCACGGCCTGGGGAACGCTCTTCCGCCTGTCCAGCAATCCCCACGTCAAAACCTTTCTCAGCAGAGGCAGGCACTCTCTCCCTTGTACCAGATAGCTCGGCAGAGCCTTCCGAGAAACATGCTGCGTCATTCAGCTTGAACGTGGGACGCGGAGGGGAGAGTACGCTTTCTCCCCGTTTGGAGGCGCCTTGCGCTTGGCTTCAAAGCTGCCTTGAACAGCACTAGCGGCCCGACGTCTCTGCACGGCAGGGCTGTCGTTGTGGGCCGAGGCTGCGTGTTCTCCCAAAGCGAAAACCGTGCTGGCAATCCCTTTCTAGGAACTCCTCCCACGGCACCCCAGGTTCAGCTCCGGCCGAACGAAAGGTGACCTCAGGCCTCAAGGTGAAGTTCCAGCGTTTCACGTCAGGGGAGCTGGGTGTGCAGGGGTCTCCGATGAGGCCATACTCCACCACGGAGTGCCTTAACCCTGCGACGCTCCTGGGGACACACAGGGTAAGGAGCCCATTCACCAGTTTCGCCTGATGACCTCTCTCCGTGCCGGAACGGCGGCCTCTGGCTTCTGAGGAGCCTTAGCGTAAGCAGGCCCCTGGAGACAGCTCTTCACATTCATAGCTAGGGCAGTGTACTCCTCTCTGGGTTGCCCAGGTTGAGTGGCCCAGTCGTCAGAGAGACTGGCGAAAGCAGCGCTGGGCGGACTCCCTTTGCCGGTCAGTCGAACGGCCTCCTTGACTGAAAGAGAACTGCAGTGCCAAAAGACACCGCGCTGACGACTGGCTCCGGGAAGAGACTCGGGGCAGCACTCTCACAGAAGCGAAAGCTAGGCCGTGGGCCCAGCCTGAGGAGCAGTACGTACGTTTGCCACACTTCTTTACACAGCTAGGCGTGAGCCAGAGAGCCTTGGTCACTGAGGCCTACCTAAGGTACTGCCATACTCACCCAGTAGATCCCACGCAGAGGTCCCTGTGCCCCAAAGGGCCTCCACGGAAGGGCCCTGTTCCTCCCGTTGTGTTTCCTTGAGGTAATCAGAAACCGCTGAGGATACCTGTAGGAGCTCAGGTATGAAGCTGGGCGACCCTGGCCAAACCTGATTCCCCTCCGTGCTAGACGAGACAGTGGCGGGTCCTCAGCTGCCTGAAGCACACTCCTCGCGCGCACCTTCTCTTTGCTGCCGGAAGGCCTCACGTAAGAAGTCTGAGTTGACTCGTGACAGAAGAAGTCTGGGTTGACTCGTGTGAGGCCTGCTGCTCTCCGTTCCTTGCTGGGAGCTTCAGCAGGAGCGCTCTGGAGCTCGCCGGCAGGAGAATTGTGAGTCCCCCGGCCCCACCCCGGCCTCAAGCAAAAGTCCAGATTTCCCCCCTTAGTAACACCTCGGAGTGCCAGAGGGAGCGGAGGGGCGTGCGTTAACGGAATGCTTCAACCGTGGAAGGTATTTCACGAGACACTGTGCACTCACGTTCGTTGTAACAACTGTCAAAGGGCACTCACTGTATGCCTTCCAACTCCTCGGCCGCGTTGGAGCCCCAGGAAGTAAATGCGTTCGTTTGACTAAGCTCCGTGAACGCGCAACGGCGATGGCGAAGCGCTGCCCTGTTCGCTCGAAAGCTCTCGTTCGTGCGGCCTTCACACGGCCTCAAGGTACGCAGTTCTAAACAGCCTTCCATTCCATGCTGGTGTGCCAAGCCCCCCACCCACCCGCAGGGAGGAATTTGGGCTCTTCTGAGAAACACCAGTGTGCGCCACAAGTGAAACCAGGGCGTCTCCCCCAGGACGTCGCCGACCGGCAGCCGGATGCCAGAGGTGTACTTCCAGCCGGAAAAAGAGGGAAAAGGACAGCTTTCCCAGGGACAGTTCTGGACCCTTGGGACCATCCAGAATCACCAAGGCCTCACCTTTGCACGGCCTGGGGAACGCTCTTCCGCCTGTCCAGCAATCCCCACGTCAAAACCTTTCTCAGCAGAGGCAGGCACTCTCTCCCTTGTACCAGATAGCTCGGCAGAGCCTTCCGAGAAACATGCTGCGTCATTCAGCTTGAACGTGGGACGCGGAGGGGAGAGTACGCTTTCTCCCCGTTTGGAGGCGCCTTGCGCTTGGCTTCAAAGCTGCCTTGAACAGCACTAGCGGCCCGACGTCTCTGCACGGCAGGGCTGTCGTTGTGGGCCGAGGCTGCGTGTTCTCCCAAAGCGAAAACCGTGCTGGCAATCCCTTTCTAGGAACTCCTCCCACGGCACCCCAGGTTCAGCTCCGGCCGAACGAAAGGTGACCTCAGGCCTCAAGGTGAAGTTCCAGCGTTTCACGTCAGGGGAGCTGGGTGTGCAGGGGTCTCCGATGAGGCCATACTCCACCACGGAGTGCCTTAACCCTGCGACGCTCCTGGGGACACACAGGGTAAGGAGCCCATTCACCAGTTTCGCCTGATGACCTCTCTCCGTGCCGGAACGGCGGCCTCTGGCTTCTGAGGAGCCTTAGCGTAAGCAGGCCCCTGGAGACAGCTCTTCACATTCATAGCTAGGGCAGTGTACTCCTCTCTGGGTTGCCCAGGTTGAGTGGCCCAGTCGTCAGAGAGACTGGCGAAAGCAGCGCTGGGCGGACTCCCTTTGCCGGTCAGTCGAACGGCCTCCTTGACTGAAAGAGAACTGCAGTGCCAAAAGACACCGCGCTGACGACTGGCTCCGGGAAGAGACTCGGGGCAGCACTCTCACAGAAGCGAAAGCTAGGCCGTGGGCCCAGCCTGAGGAGCAGTACGTACGTTTGCCACACTTCTTTACACAGCTAGGCGTGAGCCAGAGAGCCTTGGTCACTGAGGCCTACCTAAGGTACTGCCATACTCACCCAGTAGATCCCACGCAGAGGTCCCTGTGCCCCAAAGGGCCTCCACGGAAGGGCCCTGTTCCTCCCGTTGTGTTTCCTTGAGGTAATCAGAAACCGCTGAGGATACCTGTAGGAGCTCAGGTATGAAGCTGGGCGACCCTGGCCAAACCTGATTCCCCTCCGTGCTAGACGAGACAGTGGCGGGTCCTCAGCTGCCTGAAGCACACTCCTCGCGCGCACCTTCTCTTTGCTGCCGGAAGGCCTCACGTAAGAAGTCTGAGTTGACTCGTGACAGAAGAAGTCTGGGTTGACTCGTGTGAGGCCTGCTGCTCTCCGTTCCTTGCTGGGAGCTTCAGCAGGAGCGCTCTGGAGCTCGCCGGCAGGAGAATTGTGAGTCCCCCGGCCCCACCCCGGCCTCAAGCAAAAGTCCAGATTTCCCCCCTTAGTAACACCTCGGAGTGCCAGAGGGAGCGGAGGGGCGTGCGTTAACGGAATGCTTCAACCGTGGAAGGTATTTCACGAGACACTGTGCACTCACGTTCGTTGTAACAACTGTCAAAGGGCACTCACTGTATGCCTTCCAACTCCTCGGCCGCGTTGGAGCCCCAGGAAGTAAATGCGTTCGTTTGACTAAGCTCCGTGAACGCGCAACGGCGATGGCGAAGCGCTGCCCTGTTCGCTCGAAAGCTCTCGTTCGTGCGGCCTTCACACGGCCTCAAGGTACGCAGTTCTAAACAGCCTTCCATTCCATGCTGGTGTGCCAAGCCCCCCACCCACCCGCAGGGAGGAATTTGGGCTCTTCTGAGAAACACCAGTGTGCGCCACAAGTGAAACCAGGGCGTCTCCCCCAGGACGTCGCCGACCGGCAGCCGGATGCCAGAGGTGTACTTCCAGCCGGAAAAAGAGGGAAAAGGACAGCTTTCCCAGGGACAGTTCTGGACCCTTGGGACCATCCAGAATCACCAAGGCCTCACCTTTGCACGGCCTGGGGAACGCTCTTCCGCCTGTCCAGCAATCCCCACGTCAAAACCTTTCTCAGCAGAGGCAGGCACTCTCTCCCTTGTACCAGATAGCTCGGCAGAGCCTTCCGAGAAACATGCTGCGTCATTCAGCTTGAACGTGGGACGCGGAGGGGAGAGTACGCTTTCTCCCCGTTTGGAGGCGCCTTGCGCTTGGCTTCAAAGCTGCCTTGAACAGCACTAGCGGCCCGACGTCTCTGCACGGCAGGGCTGTCGTTGTGGGCCGAGGCTGCGTGTTCTCCCAAAGCGAAAACCGTGCTGGCAATCCCTTTCTAGGAACTCCTCCCACGGCACCCCAGGTTCAGCTCCGGCCGAACGAAAGGTGACCTCAGGCCTCAAGGTGAAGTTCCAGCGTTTCACGTCAGGGGAGCTGGGTGTGCAGGGGTCTCCGATGAGGCCATACTCCACCACGGAGTGCCTTAACCCTGCGACGCTCCTGGGGACACACAGGGTAAGGAGCCCATTCACCAGTTTCGCCTGATGACCTCTCTCCGTGCCGGAACGGCGGCCTCTGGCTTCTGAGGAGCCTTAGCGTAAGCAGGCCCCTGGAGACAGCTCTTCACATTCATAGCTAGGGCAGTGTACTCCTCTCTGGGTTGCCCAGGTTGAGTGGCCCAGTCGTCAGAGAGACTGGCGAAAGCAGCGCTGGGCGGACTCCCTTTGCCGGTCAGTCGAACGGCCTCCTTGACTGAAAGAGAACTGCAGTGCCAAAAGACACCGCGCTGACGACTGGCTCCGGGAAGAGACTCGGGGCAGCACTCTCACAGAAGCGAAAGCTAGGCCGTGGGCCCAGCCTGAGGAGCAGTACGTACGTTTGCCACACTTCTTTACACAGCTAGGCGTGAGCCAGAGAGCCTTGGTCACTGAGGCCTACCTAAGGTACTGCCATACTCACCCAGTAGATCCCACGCAGAGGTCCCTGTGCCCCAAAGGGCCTCCACGGAAGGGCCCTGTTCCTCCCGTTGTGTTTCCTTGAGGTAATCAGAAACCGCTGAGGATACCTGTAGGAGCTCAGGTATGAAGCTGGGCGACCCTGGCCAAACCTGATTCCCCTCCGTGCTAGACGAGACAGTGGCGGGTCCTCAGCTGCCTGAAGCACACTCCTCGCGCGCACCTTCTCTTTGCTGCCGGAAGGCCTCACGTAAGAAGTCTGAGTTGACTCGTGACAGAAGAAGTCTGGGTTGACTCGTGTGAGGCCTGCTGCTCTCCGTTCCTTGCTGGGAGCTTCAGCAGGAGCGCTCTGGAGCTCGCCGGCAGGAGAATTGTGAGTCCCGCGGCCCCACCCCGGCCTCAAGCAAAAGTCCAGATTTCCCCCCTTAGTAACACCTCGGAGTGCCAGAGGGAGCGGAGGGGCGTGCGTTAACGGAATGCTTCAACCGTGGAAGGTATTTCACGAGACACTGTGCACTCACGTTCGTTGTAACAACTGTCAAAGGGCACTCACTGTATGCCTTCCAACTCCTCGGCCGCGTTGGAGCCCCAGGAAGTAAATGCGTTCGTTTGACTAAGCTCCGTGAACGCGCAACGGCGATGGCGAAGCGCTGCCCTGTTCGCTCGAAAGCTCTCGTTCGTGCGGCCTTCACACGGCCTCAAGGTACGCAGTTCTAAACAGCCTTCCATTCCATGCTGGTGTGCCAAGCCCCCCACCCACCCGCAGGGAGGAATTTGGGCTCTTCTGAGAAACACCAGTGTGCGCCACAAGTGAAACCAGGGCGTCTCCCCCAGGACGTCGCCGACCGGCAGCCGGATGCCAGAGGTGTACTTCCAGCCGGAAAAAGAGGGAAAAGGACAGCTTTCCCAGGGACAGTTCTGGACCCTTGGGACCATCCAGAATCACCAAGGCCTCACCTTTGCACGGCCTGGGGAACGCTCTTCCGCCTGTCCAGCAATCCCCACGTCAAAACCTTTCTCAGCAGAGGCAGGCACTCTCTCCCTTGTACCAGATAGCTCGGCAGAGCCTTCCGAGAAACATGCTGCGTCATTCAGCTTGAACGTGGGACGCGGAGGGGAGAGTACGCTTTCTCCCCGTTTGGAGGCGCCTTGCGCTTGGCTTCAAAGCTGCCTTGAACAGCACTAGCGGCCCGACGTCTCTGCACGGCAGGGCTGTCGTTGTGGGCCGAGGCTGCGTGTTCTCCCAAAGCGAAAACCGTGCTGGCAATCCCTTTCTAGGAACTCCTCCCACGGCACCCCAGGTTCAGCTCCGGCCGAACGAAAGGTGACCTCAGGCCTCAAGGTGAAGTTCCAGCGTTTCACGTCAGGGGAGCTGGGTGTGCAGGGGTCTCCGATGAGGCCATACTCCACCACGGAGTGCCTTAACCCTGCGACGCTCCTGGGGACACACAGGGTAAGGAGCCCATTCACCAGTTTCGCCTGATGACCTCTCTCCGTGCCGGAACGGCGGCCTCTGGCTTCTGAGGAGCCTTAGCGTAAGCAGGCCCCTGGAGACAGCTCTTCACATTCATAGCTAGGGCAGTGTACTCCTCTCTGGGTTGCCCAGGTTGAGTGGCCCAGTCGTCAGAGAGACTGGCGAAAGCAGCGCTGGGCGGACTCCCTTTGCCGGTCAGTCGAACGGCCTCCTTGACTGAAAGAGAACTGCAGTGCCAAAAGACACCGCGCTGACGACTGGCTCCGGGAAGAGACTCGGGGCAGCACTCTCACAGAAGCGAAAGCTAGGCCGTGGGCCCAGCCTGAGGAGCAGTACGTACGTTTGCCACACTTCTTTACACAGCTAGGCGTGAGCCAGAGAGCCTTGGTCACTGAGGCCTACCTAAGGTACTGCCATACTCACCCAGTAGATCCCACGCAGAGGTCCCTGTGCCCCAAAGGGCCTCCACGGAAGGGCCCTGTTCCTCCCGTTGTGTTTCCTTGAGGTAATCAGAAACCGCTGAGGATACCTGTAGGAGCTCAGGTATGAAGCTGGGCGACCCTGGCCAAACCTGATTCCCCTCCGTGCTAGACGAGACAGTGGCGGGTCCTCAGCTGCCTGAAGCACACTCCTCGCGCGCACCTTCTCTTTGCTGCCGGAAGGCCTCACGTAAGAAGTCTGAGTTGACTCGTGACAGAAGAAGTCTGGGTTGACTCGTGTGAGGCCTGCTGCTCTCCGTTCCTTGCTGGGAGCTTCAGCAGGAGCGCTCTGGAGCTCGCCGGCAGGAGAATTGTGAGTCCCGCGGCCCCACCCCGGCCTCAAGCAAAAGTCCAGATTTCCCCCCTTAGTAACACCTCGGAGTGCCAGAGGGAGCGGAGGGGCGTGCGTTAACGGAATGCTTCAACCGTGGAAGGTATTTCACGAGACACTGTGCACTCACGTTCGTTGTAACAACTGTCAAAGGGCACTCACTGTATGCCTTCCAACTCCTCGGCCGCGTTGGAGCCCCAGGAAGTAAATGCGTTCGTTTGACTAAGCTCCGTGAACGCGCAACGGCGATGGCGAAGCGCTGCCCTGTTCGCTCGAAAGCTCTCGTTCGTGCGGCCTTCACACGGCCTCAAGGTACGCAGTTCTAAACAGCCTTCCATTCCATGCTGGTGTGCCAAGCCCCCCACCCACCCGCAGGGAGGAATTTGGGCTCTTCTGAGAAACACCAGTGTGCGCCACAAGTGAAACCAGGGCGTCTCCCCCAGGACGTCGCCGACCGGCAGCCGGATGCCAGAGGTGTACTTCCAGCCGGAAAAAGAGGGAAAAGGACAGCTTTCCCAGGGACAGTTCTGGACCCTTGGGACCATCCAGAATCACCAAGGCCTCACCTTTGCACGGCCTGGGGAACGCTCTTCCGCCTGTCCAGCAATCCCCACGTCAAAACCTTTCTCAGCAGAGGCAGGCACTCTCTCCCTTGTACCAGATAGCTCGGCAGAGCCTTCCGAGAAACATGCTGCGTCATTCAGCTTGAACGTGGGACGCGGAGGGGAGAGTACGCTTTCTCCCCGTTTGGAGGCGCCTTGCGCTTGGCTTCAAAGCTGCCTTGAACAGCACTAGCGGCCCGACGTCTCTGCACGGCAGGGCTGTCGTTGTGGGCCGAGGCTGCGTGTTCTCCCAAAGCGAAAACCGTGCTGG